>NW_023425540.1:89338214-90023214 GCF_014108245.1 Pipistrellus kuhlii
TGAGGTAGACACTCTTGGTGCTCCCCATTGTAAACTGCATGTACAGCCTTGTTGTAGTTAAGTTTTGATTGTTGTTGGTATCAGTGGGAGGAGTTGACCTCCAGGCCAATTGGATGTGTCAGCTGTGTCTATGTCAGGATACCTTCTGTATTGGAGACAGTCTTATAGGATCAGACTTGCAAAATTGCAAAAGCTTCTGTGCTCAGCTTGGATGGGGCGGAGTCTCAGCGCTGAGCCAACAGTCTTGGCTTCCCACCAGTCCTGCCCTTTTGCGTGCACCTCAGACTTCTGCCTTCTGTGGCTCCCCTGGGTTTCCGCCTGACAGTCCAAATTCCCCTGCAAGAGCATGGGTGTCCCAGGGGCTTGCCTGTAATTGGGTTGGGTCTCTGTATAATATTTTTAATCCCAGTGCAGTCGGAACTGGGATTCAGTGCAGTCTGGAGCATCCGACTCCTTCCACTAAGGAGAGGCCGCAGCAACCTCCGCGGTCAGAACTCTCTGCGTGTGCTCACTCGCGTTCATGCTCACGCCTCTAGACCCTGCCTGCTGTGGCTTCCGGCTCCCCCGAGTCTCCCAGTCTTTGAGTCTCTGGGTGCCTTTCTCTACAGTTCAGACTCCATCCCTATGAGCCTGGGTCCATAGAGTTTTGGCCAGGGTTGGGGTTCAGTGCAGTCGGAACGGGGGTTCAGTGCAGTCAGGGACTTCCCTTCCCCCCACCAGCCAGGCTCTTGGCCACCCTTCCTCTCTGCACGTGCCCTTCTCCCTACCTCAGCACTTTGCGGCTCCCCTGATCCGTGAGCCTCTCTCCTTCTTTCTAGTTGTATATTTCCCACTCAGCCAGCTTTCCTGTGGTTTTGGATGGTGTCCATTCTGTCTTTTAGTTGTTGTTTTGAAATTGTTGTGTGAGGTGGCAGCTTTGGTGCTGCCATCTTGATTTTTCTCAATTCATGCTTATTTTAAACAAAGTAAATAATATCTACTATAGAAAATAAAAATAAATGAGAAAATTTCTAATATAGAAAGTGAATATTTTTCATAATCCCACTAGACACTGGGTACACAAAATTTGTGCACACGGTGTGCGGGGGGAAGGAGGTCCCCTCAGCCCGGCGTGCATCCTATCACATGGTCCAGGAGCCCTTGGAGGATGTTTGACTGACTGCTTAGGCCTGCAGAAGCGAGAGAAGCTCCTGCCACTGCCTCTGTGCAGGCCAACCGTGAGCCTGACTCAGGGCTTCTGGCTGATGGTACTCCCCTGGTGGGAGCGCATTGACCACCAGTGGGCAGTTCCTGCATTGAGTGTCTACCCCCCTGGGGTCAGTGCACATCATAGTGACTAGTCATTCTGCTGTTCGGTCAATTTGCATATTAGCCTTTTTTAATCTAGGATTATCCTGCTAATATTTTGGTGTGTGTGTGTGTTTTTTTGTTTTTGTTTTTGTTTTTTTTTAAAGATAATGGTCTTTTTATTGGAAAAATAAATAAAAAGACTAGCATTTAGAACTTGGAATGGACATAAATATTTCTTGAACAGCAATGCTGATGGTTATGCTAAAGTTCATAGCCACAGACTACCTCTGCTGGCTCCAAGTCATGGTTTAGAAGGTTTTAAAAACAGTCTAAAAATGTTCTCTTGGTAAAAGTTTCTTTTAAAAAATTTGTGTGTGCCGGGACCGGTTTGGCTCAGTGGATAGAGCGTCGGCCTGCGGACTGAAAGGTCCTGGGTTCGATTCCGGGCAAGGGCATGTACCTTGGCTGCGGGCACATCCCCAGTGAGGGTGTGCAAGAGGCAGCTGATCGATGTTTCTCTCTCATCGATGTTTCTAACTCTCTTTCCCTCTCTCTTCCTCTCTGTGAAAAATCAATAAAATATATTTTTAAAAAAATTGTGTGAACGGTGACAGCCTGATACCCATTTTAATCTAGTAAAATGTAGACAATCCTAAATCAATACGCATGGGGCATGCAACCAGGTTGTGTCACATGGTTGGGGTACATGGAAGTGCAAGAGGACCACCCTGCTACTAGGGCTACGTCTTGGACAGTTTTTCCTTCACCCATTTTTCTACACACATCCTGAGCTAAACAATTTTAAATGTGTTTGCTTTCAGCAAGCCAGCTACAACAATTTATACTAACAAACTGAACTAGAACCCATTTGAATAGGTTTTGATTTTGTTTTTTCACTTTTTGTTTTTAATACAAATGCCTAATTGTGCTCAATTGTCAAGCTGCATGCATGAAAAACTGGCCAGCTCAAACACTGCATTAATCATTAACAAATGGAACTGCAAGTGCTTCCTTATAATTACGGGAGTACAAGTATTTATATTGTAAAATTGGTGGGTGGCTTGATCGTTAGGGGACATGACCACAAACCAACACATGCAGATATTTTTTGTGTATGTGGACGGAAAATACTTTTGACATTCAGTTTTGCTATATAGAAACAATAAGTAAATGATTTTTTATTTTTTTATTTTTTATTCTATTTTATTATTATTTTTTTTGTAAGAGGTAAGTAAAATACTCAGTTTGATTCTTCTGGGGGCAGGGAGTGAAAGTAAGTCTTCATTTTTCAGTCATCATCTATATGAATTCTTTATAGTTGATTTTCCCACCTCCATCAATATTTCTCTGATCATTTCATCTACTTCATCTATTTTTGTCATAACATGATGTAGTTCTGCCACACTGATGTAACCATTGCCATCCCTGTCAAAATGCCCTGTGGATCTTTTCTTCACTGTCTGTATCTTTCCTTTTTCTAGATATCATAGTAAAAAATTCTGGAAAATCAGTGATTTCATTACCGTTGCATCCACTTTATTAATTATATCCTGCAATTTGCCTTCTTTTGGGTTCTGACGCAGTGACCTCAGGACAGTGCCAAGTCTCTCTGTTGTGATGGTACCATTGCCATCTTTGTCAAATAGGGAGAAAGCTTCTTTGAAATCCAGCAATCTGTTCTTTGGTCACCTGATCTGCCATGTTGCCAGTGAAGGGAGGAAGAGCAGAGGGATCAAGGATGGCTGCATTAGCGTAGGGGCCATGATGAGGGGTTGCCACCACTGCTGCTAAGGCATGGTGTGTGCTAAGCACTGTGCTACTGCCGCTGCCCCCACCCCATGCACTGCTGTCCAACTGCAAGTAGGCATCACAGTCTGCACAACTCCCAGCACAAATGCCCTGGTGTGTGTGTGTGTGTGTGTGTGTGTGTGTGTGTGTACACACACACACACACACACACACACACACACACACACACTGGAGTCCCGGTCCATGAAATTTGTGCACAGGGTTGGGTATCCCTTAGCCAGCCTGCACCCTCTCCAATCTGGGATCCCTCGATGGATGTCTGACTGCTTGGTGGGATCAGGCCTAAACAGGCAATTGGACATTCCTCTTATAATCCAGGATTGCTGGCTCCCAACCACTCGCATGCCTACCTGCCTAATTGCCCCTAACCACTTCTGCCTGCCAGCCTGATCACCCCCTAACCACTCCTCTGCTAGCCTGATCAAGCCTAACCACTCCTCTGCTAGCCTGATCAAGCCTAACTGCTCCTTTGCTGGCCTGATCAAGCCTAACTGCTCCCCTGCCTGCCTGATTGCCCCTAACTGCCCTCCCCTGCTGGCCAGGTCACCCCTAACTGCCCTCCCCTGTAGGCCTTGTCCCTTCCAACTGCCCTCCCCTGCAGGCCTGGTCCCCCCCAACTGCCCTCCCTTGCAGGCCTTGTCCCTCCCAATTCCCCTTCCTTGCAGGCCTGCTCACCCCTAACTGCCCTCCCCTGACAGCCCAATTGCTCCTAATTGCCCTCCCTTGCCATCCCAATTGCCCTTAACTGCCCTCCCTTGCTGGCCTGGTCACCCCCAGCTGTCCTCCCCTGACAGCCCAATTGCTCCTAATTGCCCTACCTTGCCAGCCCAATTGCCCCTAACTGCCCTCCCTTGCTGGCCTGGTCACCCCCAGCTGTCCTCCCCTGCAGGCCTTGTCCCTCCCAACTGCCCTTCCTTGCTTGCCTGATCACCCACAACTGCCCTCCCCTGCTGGCCATCTTGTGTCAGCCATCTTGTGTCCACATGGCTATCTTATGTGTTGGAGTGATAGTCAGCTTGCATACTGCCTCTTTATTAGATAGAATGTTTTTAACCTAAAATTTCCAACTTTATTGAGGTATAATCTATATATAAAACGCTAATATGTAAATAGACTGGACAGCTGAACAACTGAGCAACTAGTCGTTATGACATGCACTGACCACCAGGGGACATGCACAGGACATGGCAAGCAATGACAGCAGGCGGCAGAGTGGGAAACATGGTGGATATTGGCCACAGCGGGATGGTGAGCAGGGTGCCAGACCAAAGCAGGGTGCTGGTTGCTGTCATTGGGGCGAGCTTCTGGTAGATACTGAAAATTCTTTGCTCCCATGCACCACAGTCCTGCCCGGCGCTGGCATCCACTGCCAGCACTCCGCACCAGCCCCGATCGCTCAATGCCCTCACTGGGTGCGAGCGGCAGCTGCCAGCCCCTATCGCCCCTGAGGGCTTCTCCAACTCCCCCTGCTCCTGAGAGGCAATTGGGGCAGCAGCTGCTACTCACGCCCACTGATGGCACTGGCCCCAAACACTCCCTGCCATCAGTGGGTGCAAGCGGTGCTGATGCCGTCAACACATGGGAGTGGCAGTGGCAGGAGCGGTGGCAGGAGTGGGGCTGCCAGCAGACAGGAGACCAGGGGCTGTTGTGGGCGGGGCTGGGCAGGGCATGGAGGATGGGCCGAGACCTGCCCCTGTGTCCACCGCAGCCTCATAGCCCACAGTTCTTTCAAGATGCATGAATTTGGCCGAAACCGGTTTGGCTCAGTGGTAGAGTGTCGGGCATGTACATTGGTCAAGGGCATGTACATTGGTTGCAGGCACATCCCCGGTAGGGGGTGTGCAAGAGGGAGCTGGTCGATGTTTCTCTCTCATCGACGTTTCTAGCTCTCTATCTCTCTCCCTTCCTCTCTGTAAAATATCAATAAAATATATATATTTTTAAAAAGATGCATGAATTTGTGCACTGGGCCCCCAGTTGACAAAAGTCTAAGATATTTAAAGTGTAAATTGTGATTTGATATACATGTACATTGTGAAAGGATTCTCCCATCTAGTTAACACTTTATGCAAAACACATCAAAAGAGAAAATCTTGATGTGAGTTAAAAACTGACTTGAAAAGTGAGGAAATTCACATCACACCTTTTTTTTGTGTGTGTATGAGAATTTAAGCTCTATATTCTCAGCAAATTTCAATTATATAGTACAGTGTTATCAACCATAGTCATTATGTCTTACGTTAGATCCTCATACCTTATATTTCTGTGTTCTTAATATAGTCAGAGTAACACTTCATTTCTTTCCCAGATATTAGCTGCTCTTCATGTCTTCCTTTCTCCAAATACTCATCAGCAGGTTTGGGACCTGCTTGCTGGAGGGTTTGGACTCTTCCTTCCCAGGGAGTCTGAGTGCATGGGCCTCCTGCCCACTTCCGTCTGTCCTTCAGATTGGTAGCAGAGCCCCACTTTCCATTCTAAGACAAGGGAGCTTCTGAAGACTCATCCCTCTTTTTGAGAGAGGCTGTAAATTGCAGCTCCAGGTCATGTTTTTGCACAAGTCACACCTCTGCATGTTGATGTATCCCAGAACCCCCATCCCTCGTCCTCTGCTCTTAAATGGGCACTCACTATTTACTGCCTTGGTTTTGCTTTCAGTTTTGCTTCTTTGAGGGTCTACAACATAATTGTAATTTTCCTGAGGCATAAATTACAGCCACATGCCATGCAGTGTGAAGCTAGCGTGAGAGAGCGGATCACCTGGCCAGTGAACTCCGGAGTGGCAGAGTGTCCCCACTCTCAACTTCTTGTTTACTGCCCAGAAACACTTTTAAGGCTGTTAAAAACATACCACACACACAAAACTGATTCTTCTGAGGAAGGTGTAAAATAGAAAGACTGTCTCCAATGTGGAAGTGAATTTAGAGAAATTGGAGATATCTAAGAAGATACTGTTTCTTTTTAACATTTTTTTTTTTTTATTATTTAATGCTGAAAGACAAATGAATCAGTCTGTAGTTTCTTTCTGGCCAACAGTTCTTTTGAGACCCAATTTCAAAGTCAAACAGTTCCTTATGTGTACATGTCAGCAATGATATTTCAGTTTTGGATGGTGGACAAATGGTAATGCAGGTCCGACCCTCTCTGGTTTAGTCTTGGGCAACCTGCAGTGACGCACAACTGCTGACTGCTACCGTGTTTCCCCGAAAATAAGACATTCTCCGAAAATAAGACCTAGTGAAACTTTGGGAGAAAAAATTAATATAAGACACTGTCTTATTTTTGGGGAAACAGGGTAGTATAGTAAGGTGTTGTCAGCGTCTTCCATCTCTGAACTGCTTCTCTTCTGTCTTCATGTTTAACAATTTTTTTTTTTTTTAAGAGAAAGAGAGGAGAGAAATCTTGCTCAGTACACGCCCTGACTGGGCATTGAACCCGCAACCTTTTGGTGTACAGAACAATGCTGCAACCAACTAAAGATATTGTTTCTTAATCAGAAAATAGAGGTTTTAGGTTTATTAGTTATTTGGCTTGAACAAGACTGCCATGGGAACAAGAAAAATGCAGTTAGGGGAACTGTTTCAATCAGTGCTCCAGCCAATGTCAAATCACTAATCCAAAGACAGAAAGCCTTAATTTGAGTTGAAAACTGGTTGACTTGAAAAGTGAAATTCACAGCAAGCATGTGACTGTGCTGCAGATGTGATTTGGGAGCGAGCCAGAAGCCAAGATAAACATTTCCACGAAGTAACAGGGTGCTGGTGTGGCTGCTCCCAGGAAAAGCCCATCAGGAGTGATGAGAAGTGTGTATTTGGCTTTGCATAGTACAATGTTTCCCGGCGAGGGAGGGTGAGTTTGGCTAGGCCGCCTTTCTTTTCAGCTGAAGATGCTCACAGGAAGTGTCATTGTGGGTAGCATTGCCTCTGCATCAGAAGAAGATGCCTTTTTCAAATAAATGTCCTTGTGGATGAAAAGGAGACAATGGTATTCAGATCAGCCAGGGAAAGCCTGAGCCTTCTGATTTGTGGAGGTAGAGGCAGGCGTGACGTGACGCTCAGGCAGCCTTGCTGTGCTGTGCTTTGCGGCGAACCTTTCTGTCATGGGGGAAAGGGCTGGCACTCAGAGGAGAAAGCTTGGGTGTCAGCCCAGCTCTTTTGGACTAGACTGCAGCAGTGAGAGTTGCAAATTTGATGATTCTTGGAGATATCGTGTGAAGGTCAAACTTTTGTTTTGTTTAATTTCTCCCAGACTTCTAAACTCTGGTCATGTTGAAGTTTTATTGTAGTTCTTCAAGGTTATTTAGCCTTATTTATTTGATTTTCCATCCTTGCTCTCCCACGTTATCTATTTTGAAGCTTTTATTTTTTTTATATATTTTTCTTTTACCTGCCATTGCCCACTCATTTTCCTTGAGTTCCCAAGGATGTTTCTTACTGCCTTTATTTTATTTCTTCTCTGAATCTGAGAACTATTGTTGCTTCTAGTTGAAGTTCACATAGCTTTATTTTTTCTCTTTTTTAAAAGAACAGCTTGATTGAGGTATAATTTACATACCATATAATTCATTCCTCTAAAGTATACAATTCAGTGGTTTTTAGTATGTTCACAGAGTTATGCAACTATTACCACAATCTAATTTTAGAACATTTTTATCCCTGAAAAAAGAAACCCTATACCCATTAACAGTTGTTTCCCACCTCTCTACCTTCCACACCTCTGGCAACTATTAGTCTACTTTCTGCCTCTTTGGATTTGCCTATTTTATGGACATTTCATATAAATGGAATCATAAAGTATGTGCCCTTTTATGACTGGCTTTTTTACTTAGCATTATATGGCTTTATTTTCTATTTTTAATGTATTCTGCTTCTTTGTTTTATTTTTCAATTATTTAGCTCCCACCTATTCTCAGATTTTAAATTGAGCCTTTCATTTATCTTTTTCCTAGAATCTATTTTCCATTGTCTGTGTTACGTACTTAAAACTTTAATTCTTAAAAGTAAGTATTAATTTTTAAACTCTTAGTTTAACTATTAAAATGTTAAAATTAACTATTATTTCTCAGTTCTCAAGGGAAAAGACTAAGGTGTGTGACTCTTCTCGTTTTCTGCTTCAAGTGTCTGATGGCATTGCAAGTTATCATTTGGTGAATAACAATGTATTAGTTGTTACTCTGTTTTAGTTCCCATCACCTTGCCTTCTAGCTCTCTTGTTTTATAGCCTCTTCTGATTATTTAAATGCTGTTATAATATTCCAAGATAGTTATCATAGACCTTCATTTTTCTCTCTTCTCACCATAAAATGCCTTTTGTCACTTCTGAACTTCCTGTCAGCACATAGAGTTGAATTCATGTAATTATTTCTTCTTGTAGATGTGTCATCACCTACTTATTATCCTCATATTCACCGCCACCCTTCCACACTCTGATTTAATTTTTATGAGCATTACTTCATGCCCTTTCTTCACTTGCTTTGAGTTACTCATGAGTATTCCTGGAGACTCTCTAAGGAAAAGCACTGTCTTTCCCTTTTTATCTGCATTAACACATGTAAACTCACAATAGCTCCATGAGATGGTTTTGCTATTAGTGTTTCACTTTGTAGATGAGGGAACTGAAGTTGCGTGTTTAAGTCACAGTTTTCAACTGCGCTCAGTTTCTGAAATCAGAGTACTCTTTCTTTCTTTCTTTTTTTTTTCTTATTCATTTCTTTCAACACTTAGCCCAGGTCCTAATCCTCATTAAATACTCAATAAATATTTAATTTGTTGGATAAGTGAATTAATGAATGAGCAAATGAATGAATGATGTACTACTTGCTAAGCTGTCCATGGGTATGTGAAATGTATCTTTCAAAGATTTTGTTACTGTAGACTTTGTGAAGGCTAATATTAAATCGTAATTCAGGAGTTTTTTAGAGATGGAGTAATGGGGCTCTCACGATGCTAATACTCAGCAACATAGCATTTAGCAGGGTAGCATTTACTAATGCCAAGTGTGGAGGGTAAGAGGAAGACAGTGCATGGGACCATGGTCACAAAGTGGTTGTCTGGCCACTCACATTTGGCCATGATGGCAGCATGCTTACCCATTATAGGTAGAGAGAGGGAGCTGAGTGCAGAAAGCACCTGTTTCAAGTAGCAGGGTGGAGAGAGAGGGAAATATGTTCTTCTAAAAGTTTGTTTTTTGCCCTGGCTGGGTGGCTCGGTTGGACATCATCATGTACACCAAAAGGTTGCGGGTTCGATTCCCAGTCAGGGCACATTCTTAGGTTGTGGATTCAATCCCTAATCACAGTGCATATGGGAAGCAACCAATCGATGTTTCCCCTCCCCCCCCCTCTCTCTCCCCTCTTCATCCTCCTTCTCCTACCTTCTCTTCCTCTTTCCTTCCTTCCCCACCTTCCTCTCTCTAAAAATCAACAAAAACATATCCTCAGGTGAGGATTAAACGTTTGATTTGTTCTGCTTAAGGTTAAGTCAAGATCAGGTTAAAAAGGCATGGTACCTACCTTTGGGTCCTCTCACCTGCTTGGAAAAGTCTGCCTCATATTTTATTGCTTGGGACTTTTACTTTTTAGAAAGAGGTTAAGTTTCACCGCCAGTCATTTGCTGTAGGAACTTGTGGTTTATTATCAAGTGTTGGAACAACCAGGATGAATCAATTCTTGTGATTGGTTGTTTTACGTAAGAATAGAAAGGACTTAGACCCATCCACAACAAAGTGGAAAATGTTGTTGTTTTCCCCCCACCAAAACTTTGGTCTTCTTAAGCAGGAGCTACATATAGGTAATTATGAAATAACCTGCCTATAATTTTGTAGGCCTGAGTTATTTGGTAGATTGATATTAAGAGCACTTTTCATCTTTATTTTTCTTTCTGACTGACTAGATTTTAGCTTCAATAATCTTCATGCTACTCAGCCATTACAGACCTAGTTATGAGGAAAGCTGCAATAAAAAGATGAAGTAACTTTTTAGAATGTGTATGAACTAACCTAACCAGATTGCCTCTCTTATGTTTATTGTTTCAAATCACTGGTGATGCAAGCTTCTAGGCGCTTGTTATATTATGCTGCTGGTTCCCAAGGCTGCATCTCCAAACATTCTATTCTTCCTGATTATTCTCTTCTTGTTGTTGAGTTGACAGGCCCTTGATTCTTCGTGACTCAGGATATCTCACTCCAAAGCAAGTGTCCCATGGCAAAGGACCATGATCCAGGAAAGAGGCCAGAATAGTCTCTCTTTTCCAAACTGGACTATGGCATTGACGCAAATTACACTCAGTTCACCAAAACTAAGCACTGGTTGTGTGTGCAAGGCAGCTCTTGTCCTGAAAAAATTGATGATATACTTAAGAAGGCTTAAGAATGTTAACCACGTCACTCTCCTCAAAACAAGCAGCCAGAGACAAGCTCCTCCGTCAGACAGGAGCTCAGCAGGGACCGTATAACCCCACCCCTCAGCTCTGTAAAATTAAGCTGATAAAAACCATAAATGCTGGTGAGGTTTAAAATCAGTTACCGGGAAGGAATATAAGAAATCTTAATTAATTACTTTCCTGTTTCACTATACTTAATAAAAATCATTTAGCTGCCTTATTTGACCTGCTCATGAAGAATCATTCTTATGAACTTGGACCTCAGGATTCACGTGTGTGGTTACTCATTAAATCCTTATCTTTTATAAACTCTATCAGACTTGACAAGGCTGGGACTCAGTCACTCAGATCTAATACATTTCCTGGATATTTCACATCAGGCAGCTAAGCCCACCCTTTCTTTATCATGCTGACATCCCTCTAGTTTTGGCAAAAAGGTTTCATTTTAAATTTAGCTTTATGTTAAAACATAAATAAAAAGATACTTAATTTGTTCACCAATTTTGCTTGCCATGGCCACATACATATGCTAGACCTTGGGAACACTAGCAGTAGTGTGTCATCACTACAAGTTGGCCATCGTGAAGACTCTTGGAGCTGGTCTTCATCCCACCTGCATGGCCCCAGGTTATCTCTGGCCATTCACCCACATTCATTCTCCTGTCCTGGTCCCACTCAATTTACTTCCATTTCCTAAAGAAAAATTCAAGTTAGAAACAAATTTGGAGCAATTATTGATTTAACCATTTTGCATATGCTTTTGTACATAGGAGCATGAAAAAGACTCCAGTGATGGGCAGATCAAACATCCATATTTATATATACATATAAAAGTGTAATAGGCTAAGTGTCCAACCTTCTGACAGTCTGATGGGTCACTATGACACACACTGACCAGCAGGGGGCAGATGCTCAAAGCAGGAGCTGCCATGACAGGCACTGGCCATTTACAGAGAAATGGCACTGCATACCTAGTGTCCACAAAGCAACACTTGGCTTCCCCCAAGTGGGGCACAGGCTTTGTCACCACCCTGAAGCGTCAGCCCACCAAACTGCAGCCAGTGCTGCCGAGACTCCATGGCGCAAAATACAGCCCACAGCCCAGCTCAACCCAGAAACTGTCACTGTGGGTGCTGAGTAATGACATCACGTAGCAATACCCGCTTCCTCTCCCTAGTGACTAGCCTCCTTGGAATTTCTTCAGCCAGGAATACAACTTGCTTTATAGCCAGGTGTAAACATTTTACCCTTTAACCAAATGAATGTGAAGTGTTTTCCCATGTCTCATCTCATTTGATCCTCACAGAAGACCTGGAGTAGGTAGGAAGGAGACTCGGTAGAATTTTATTTTATTTTCATTAGCTGAAAAGTGGAGATTTAGAAAGCTTAGAAATTTGACCAGACTGAAAAGAAATAAGAAATGGTAGATTTTGAAAATGCCTTCAGGTTTTCTCACTGTGCAAAATATAGTCAAACACTGCTGCAGTTAAGTATTTTACCCTTTGTTCTTCCTGCGTGATCTACAATAATAATCTGCTTTGTGTTGATATTTAGTGCTGTGTTGCTGACAATTACCTGAAAGAGAGGTTGGGGTGCTTCACTGGGCTGGAAAATGTTTACCTAAATCAGAAAGCTGATCTAATTAAGCAAGTGTATTGTGTATCTCTAAAAGGTTAAGTTGACTCACGTATAAATGATACATATAAGCTTTCGCTGGCGCCAATCGCATGCTTGTGTTTCCATCTGTCATTGTCGATTATGAATTTGGTTGACACTTCTATTATAGAGAAAGGCAACATTAAAATATTCTAATCAATTTCCTTTCTATGAGCACGAATTTGTGCACCAGGCCACTAGTTGATAACAATAGTTAAGGTTACTGAGTTATGTGTCAGGCACTGTTTTAAAATTTCCATATGTGTTCATTGTTTAATCCTCACATGAGCCATGTGGGGTGCGTCCTGTTTTTAGCCTCACCTCAGGAGGAAACTGAGATGCAGAGGGCTGGGGTATTTTACTCCAGGTCATGCAGTAAAGAGGTGGTGTAGCCTGAATTTGAGGTTGCTCTGCAGAAGCCATGCCCTTATCCATTTCTCTAAGGCCTGCTGTAGAAGCATTGTGCTGTCACCACCACATTTGGGGTTCCTGTTCCCACAATTAACTTCCTGACTCCCATATTCCCTACCCGCTTCCCACCCACTGTGACTGGCAGTTCCATAACTCCCTGGCCTTTCCTAAGCCTGTGCCTGCTCCCCATTCTCCCCGTTGCCCCTATCGTGAAGACTCTTGGAGCTGGTCTTCACCCCACCTGCATGGCCCCAGGTTATCTCTGGCCATTCACCCACATTCATTCTCCTGTCCTGGTCCCACTCAATTTACTTCCATCCCTCAACTCTACCGCCGAAAGCTCCCTTTCTGGAGGGCCTATTCATTGCAGTAGCACCCACAGCCTGATGACAGTACCTCAGCACCTGACCCTGCTGGCTTTTGTTGAGCTGACTTCTCTTCGTCTTGCAGTTCCTTGCTTGAAGGGCACTTCTACCAGGAATCCTGCCCTAACCTCTAAGTCTTTGCAAGGTTTCCCTCCTATGCTTTCTAAAACACTAGCATGTCCTCATCCTGCCTGCTGACTAGATCCTTCTTCAGGGGATAGCCTCATATAGATAGGGGCCATAGCTGATGTGTTCTAAACTAATCAGTGCATGGTAAACAGGAGGTGCTCAATAAGTGATGAATGAGCAGTAGCACAGTAGTCACAATTCATAGTAGTAACAACAAACCTCAGGGATATTCTCTCCAAGGCAGCGACAGAGCTTGTGACTGCAGACCTGGGCACTGTTGCTGCACCCTCCCGGGTGGTGGGCGCCTTCCTGCTTCGAAGCGCTGGCTTCAGCATCATGCATGTCTCAGTGGGACTCAGCCGTTTCCCTGCTTTAGCTATTGCACCTCTAGGAAAGACCTCCTTCACTGGCTCTTACCGGTCTGGAGCTGCACAGGGAAGGGCTAGGCAGTTACCAAGAACACTTCATGGATTGAGAGCTGAGAGCAGAGCCTCTTTGGCTTCTCAGCTTTATGCTCTGTGGCATTCCTCAGGGATTAGCAGCTTCAACCAAAGCAGCCCCGAACCAGCAGCATCTTGAAGGGAACACTCTTTTGGGGTCAGGACCAGCTGCTGGCATAAAGGAAAACCTCCCTTCAGTGGCAGCTCCTCACTTCCTACAATAAAAAAAATGTCCCTCCTTCTGGTCTCCCAGGGTGCCGTGTGCAGTGGCAGCACATGCTCCTTTGGGAGTCAGAGGAGGGACCATTAGAGCAGCTCCATGGACTGGCCTTTTCATGCACTTCGGTGATGACCAGGAATAAGCCCTGCCAGCCCAGGACTCGAAGGCCAGAAACAGGACTATTCTCTGGTTAGCCCACAAAGGTGGTGTTTTTCAACTCCCCCCAAGGTGAAATAACAAGTGCTGTCTGTGACAAGAACCTGGAAAATTCATAGGAAGTTGCTTTTACTCTTCTGTTATATTCTAGTTCATGTTCCCAATTCAAGATTATGCATGTAATTAGTTATATATGTAATCAATCCTCTAAATAAATTGGGATGTGCATTTTTGTTTGAGGAGGAAAAAAAAAAAAGGAAGGTCAGAACCGTAGTTAACAGCATGTTAACTAGTTCCTTTGGGATTAATTAGAATCTAAAATTATTTATCTAAGTCTTCTGATTCCCACCTGGGATTTAGCTATATTCAAGGATGTCTCTAGGTGTTTTAAGGACTCTTGCCAAATTCTTAGAAAGTTAATTTAAAAACATACACCATAGATATTTTTATGAAGCGAGTGGAAATGAACAAAGATTAAGTGATTAAATGGAGGTGTAATTATAAAATGATTAAGGATTATTGATTAAATAGTCCCTAGGTTATTTGATTAATTTATTTTAAAGCATTTATTAAATATACACTGAGTGTAAGCAACCATGCTTGTTCAGCAGTGTAGATACGTCACCTGATCTAGTGTTTCCATGATGGCTTTTCATTTCCACCTCATGCTGGAGCTTAAACTCTCCAAGACTGGCCCCAGTTTTGTTCTTAGTACAGGGTGGGGCAACAGTAGGTTTACATTTGTTTGTATGGAAAATAATACAATAATAATACAAGAATAAGTTCTGTTTTTTCCATACTCACAACTGTAAGCCTACTTTTGCCCACCCTCTATAACATGCACCATGCCTAAAATAAACATTTATTAAATAAATTATAGTTACCCCCTTTAACACATTTGCAATCTGGTTAAATTCTAGTAAGGACCAACAATGAATTTATTTAAATCAGATTCACTTCTGCCCTGGTTGGGTGGCTCAGTTCCTGGGAATATTGTCCCATACACCAAAAGGTTACAGGTTTGATTCCCAATCAGGGCACTTACCCAGATTGTGGATTTGATTTCAAGTCAGGGAATGTACCGGAAGCAACAGATCAATGTTTCTCTGTGACACAATATCTGTTTCTCTCTTGCTCCCTTCCTCTCTCTAAAACCAATAAAACATATCTTTGGGTGGGGATTTTTTTTTAAATGTTTTAAATAAGATTTGCTTCTTTTTCAGAAATTTGTTGAGTTTGATCTGGAAAAGCTCCTCATTACTTCCCCAGCAGATAGTTCTGACTACCCAGAGCAGGGTCCTACACACCGGTTACAGCTGCTTACCTGTGTAGCATACATTAATGTGTTATCTCAGCCTTTAATGAGACTTGAAAGATATAGGTTAATTGTCCACTTCAGCAACTTTTTTTATTTTTAATGAGGATTTTGTGAGAGGATAAAATTTGCAGCTAGATGAAAGCTGAATGTTTTTGCTATGAATATCTGGATCCAACAGAAAATAGTTGACAAATTTTAATCAAGGGAGGTTTTAATTACCCCTGTGGGTGCATATTATGGTCTCACTTTTTCATAGTAGTTTTGCCTATGTCAGGGGACATAGGAAAAATGGTCTAACCTCTAAATCCCTTACAACTAACTAGACCTACCATTGTATATGTCAGTGACTGGTATTGAGAGAGGAAAACAAACCCAGGAAGTGCAGAGGGCCCACCATCATTTGGCTCTGCTGCTGTCACAAAGAAGTAATTTTTTAATGCTCATTTCAGCCCTCAAAGGTAAAATGTGCAGCCATCAGTTAAAGAAAACATAATGGGAGCAAATGGTGTTGCTTAGAGGCAGATGTCCCCCCGAGGCTGCACATCTCTGACAAGATGGAAGTCAGGAGTAAAATATGACATATTCACATTTTTCACTTTACTTTTAACTTTCCAGGAGCAGATCCTGCATGGCGAGCAAGAATGGAGCTGTATTTCAACCAAAGGTGGTTTCAACCTGTGCTGACTGTAGTTTTTATCCATAGGTTTGAAGACATACCTGATAGCGGGTAAGAGAGTGAAGGAGTCTCATTGCAGCTGTTCAGAGGCCTTGCTTTCTGGCTTTGAGGTCATTGACGGCTCACAGATGTCCTCAGGTCCTAGGGCACAGGGGACAGCATCACCAGGGAGTATCAGTGACTTGGCGCAGACTGTCAAAACCTTTGATAACCTTAAGGTTAGTTTTGTTTTGTTTTTTCCTACTTCTAAAATTTTATAATAATCTGTAGTACAATGTGTAAAATAATAAACAGCCTTTGGGTCTGTTGCAGATTACTTGGAATGCCCTTCAATTCCGTTTTGTGATCCCCCCCCCCCCCCATGTATAATAGTATAAACAAAGCAGCATTTTTGCATTTTTAATCTTTTCTTTTTTGACATATTCTGCACTTCCATTTTCTTTCTGCATTGCATAAAGATGCTTCTCACTTGAGTTTATTATTTCCTTTTTCTGTGACCTGAGATGTCTTTGGGAATTTCTAAAAGCTAATGATAAATGATAGTGAAGGTGATTCTCCTCACTTCTTGCTGGGGAGCTAGTTGGTCTCTTATTTCAGAGAGCCACTTTCTCAAGTATTTCTGTGTCTTATGAAATCAAATGTTCTCTAGTTACTTTAAATTTCGTTGGTGCGGGTGAACCATATGATATAGCTAGCTGAAGGAGTGCAGGCTTGCGAAGAACATTGTAGAATTTCATTATTGGAACAGAGATGTCCCGGTGGCTGTCGAGAAGTACCCGTTTCTGTCATAGTGAACTAAGGAATTAATGGGATGGACCTTGGGCACATGAACTAAGCCTAGGTCATACGCTGGTCCTCAGTTTTCACATTTGACTTAGTTTTCCTACTTGTACCCCTTGTTTATTTTTACAGTTTAAATATTTGTCATATCCTTTATTTATTTATTTTTTTAAAAAGATATGGCATATCTACTTCACTGTTTTGTGCTCTCAGATATTTGCTTAATGATATATTGGTCAGAATGATGACCTCTTGTTATGACTTTAATTCAGTCTGTTCCTTCTTATCCACATTCGTTAACAGATTTGAAAACTAGCTATGTTGGCATTTAAGCCTAACAGCACCACACTGTGACAACCAGCTGGAGTATCCAGATTATTTCACTGAGTCAGAGTCCACAGGACTGAGCACCAGTTGCTTTGTGTGATTATTGCATTCAGGTTTATTGACAGTACTCATATATCATTTCACTGTGTGCTTTGTTAACTTAGTGCAGGGTTTCTCAGCCTCAACACTATCAACATTTTGGGCCAGATAACTGTGACAGAGGCTGTCCTGTGCACTGAAATGTTGAACAGTGTCCCTGACTTCTACCCATTAGGTGCCTGGAGCTCCCCCTCCTCCCGTTGTGACAGCTAAGACTGTCTCCAGCCATTGCCCAATGTCCTTGAGGGGATGTGGGATGGGGGGTAAAATCACCCCAGATAAAGACCCAGCAGACCCAGCGGGATAGGTATTAGATCTTGTCTTCCCCGTACTCTCTGACACATGCATAACAGCTAATGTATCTGAAATTTCCTTGATACCTGTGCACTTTCAAAACAGCCTCTTTGCTGGGCTGATGTCTTGCAGCAGTCAGAAAGGAGCTCTGGGTGCATCGAGTGTCAGTGAGTGTAGCAGGGAAGAGTCATGTCAGGGAGGAGTATAAGTACAGTTTCATTATCTGGGGAGAAATAATTTCCTCCAGGTTTCAACCTGAGCTGTATTTAAATAAACAAATAGAGCTCAAAGCCAAAAATAAATGATTTATTGTATTTTAGATTTTGTGCAGGTGAGTTTCTATGTTTCTATCCGTTAGAGAATGCATTTGCTGACTTCGATTTAAAAAAAAAAAATCTAGATGGACAAAAACAATGTATTTAGCATATTCTATTACCTTGTATAAGTTTTCCAAGTAATGATCGAGAGTTTTCTGAAAATCTTGTGATGTATTAAAGTTGACCATGTTTGCCAAAGGAATTTGAACCAAAAAAACCCCCACAAAAAATAAAAACAAAACAAAAGATCTTTGGGTTCCTTCCAGAAGGGATAGAATTGGATCTTGATGGGGTATTTTGATGGTGTTGGGGGGTATTTTTATGGTGTTGGGGGGATCATAGGTGTCTAGGCTTGTTCCAGAAAGTTGGAATTACAGTTGGAGTGGAAGGAACAGGAAACCTGGTCTTCTATTCAGGCTTCACTTTGGGAAGTCTTTGCCACACTCTCACCTTCTCTTCTTTAATGCCTGAGGTGAGGATAAGGTGAGAGCAGGTATCTGTGAGTGCTTTATAAATTACTAGAGGCCCAGTGCACGGATTTGTGCATCAGTGGGGTCCCTCGGCCTGGCCTGTGCCCTCTCGCAATCCAGGACCCCCCAGGGGATGTCAGATAGCTGATCCAGACAGGATGGTACCCTATCCAGATAGAAGGGAACCCAATCCCCGCAGGCCCAATCCAGACAGGAGGAAGCCTGATCCTGTGCCTTGAGCATCTGTCCCCCGATGGTCAGTGCATGTCATAGCAACTGGTTGTTTGGTCATTTGGTCGCTTAGGCTTTTATATATATAGACTAGTGGCCCAGTTTATGATTTGTGCACCAGTGGGGTCCCTCAGCCTGGCCTGCAAGATTGGGCTAAAACTGGCTCTCCGACACCTTCTGAGGGGTTCTGGTGCACCATCAGAGCTGGAGGTTGACCAGTGGGGAGGGACCACACGCAGGCTCCAGGGCATGTCCAGCCCATCTCGCTCAGTCCTGATCAGCTGGACCCCAGCAGCAAGCTAACCTATTGGTCAGAGTGTCTGCCCCTTGATGGTCAGTGCATGTCATAGTGAGCGGTTGAATGGCCTTAGCATATCATTAGCATATTATTCTAGTTGAACAGACGACTGTATGGCCAGACACTTAGCATATTAGGCTTTTATTACCCTTTATAATTCTATATAATAAAAGTGTAATATTCAAATTGACCCAACAGTAGAATTACTGGTTGGTGGGAGGCAGGGCCAGCAAGCAGGTGATGCCAGGCCAGCTAAGGAGCATGCCATTGGGCAGAGGGAGGGAACAGGTGATGAGGGCAGTCGGCAGAGACCATCAGTGGCGGAGGGGTAAATGGGGGGGGGGGGGTGTGTGTGTGGGACCGCCCACTCACCAGCCAGTGCCGTCTCCTTATCGGCCCACCAGGTCGCCTCCTTTAGAGGGAGGCCACTGGTAGTGCTGGTGGGGCAATGGGGGGCAGGGCTGGCTGCTCACCAGCTGGTGCCATCCCCTGATAGGCCCGTTCAGTCACCTCCTGCAGAGGGAGGCCAGGCTGTGGCTCAGGCCCGCACCCCCCGGGGAGCAGACCTAAGCTGTCAGTTGGACATCACCTGAGGGCTCCTGGACTACGAGAGGGCACAGGTTGGGCTGAGGGGACCCCTTCCCCCAATTTTTGTGCACTGGGTTTCTAACATAGGATAAGCACTGAGTATTTGAGTGAATCAGTATGAGCTATCAGACTAAACTTGATAGGCAGAAAACTGAGGTCTTCCTTAAAGAGTATATAGATTATAATCTGACACATAAGACCTACCACCAAGTAACAGTTTCTGAACAATAGAAATGTGGAATATTATAGATTTTCTGAGGTTTTTCCTCTAAACTTCTTACTGCCTTATACATATGTCAATGACTTGTTGCCTTATATTGTCTGTACTATGGTTAGATCCATTAGCTAGAATCACAGACTAGCTCCTCCTAATCCTTTTGCAGGGTCTTTACTCTTCCTGCCAACAGGCTTTGATATGCTTTGTTGCTGCTCTCACCTCATCCAGCCAGAGTTAGCTCTCATGTAGATTTGTCACAGACCCCACATTTTCCTCCTACCTTAGTGTAAGGCAGTGTTTCCTCTGTGTCCCCTTGAGTGGTACTTTCTCTGGATGGAAATAGGTGTCAAGTTTTAAAAAAAGCATTCTGTGGTCAGGTAAATTTGGGAAGTTCCAGGTTAAACAACATTGAAAAGGTTTTTTACTGCAGGACTTCTCAGAGCCTTTAGTATGCTAATATGCATATAGTACTTCTGTCTCCAGAGATGGATGTGGTATGCAGCCTTCTCAGGCCTCACTGACCACAGATTTCTTTTTTTAAGCTTCACCTTGTAGAGAAATGCTTGTCTAGTAGAGGGAGTTTCATGCAAGAAACAAGAAATTAGAGAAAATGTGTTCAGTAAATATTCATCAAATGAATGCATGCATATCTTGGTCCTGTTGCTCTTCTCACCTGCCGTGCTCATCACTTCTCTTTTCCCTAAAACCTCCTCTTTTCCTTTTATAGGTCACCTTCATTGCAGTTTTTTTTTTTTTTTTTTATGACTCCTTTACCTAATAGTGCTACAACATTAGAGCTACAAAATACATAATATTCAATATTTGCCTTACATTTGCTATATGCCTTCCTGTGAATTCTTTGAATGCAGGCAGGGCCCATATGTTTAAAAAAAAACACCTTATATTTTCCCCAAATGTCCAGCATAATACCTGGCATATAGTAGATAATGACAACTTTCTTTTGACTAAAATTTTTAATTCTTAAGTGACACATAGGAAGATAGAACTCTGCAGAGGTAGCCTAAGAAGGACTAATTTGAGAAGCCTGAGCAGAACTAAATAGAACCAAGGTAATGTCTAGGAATCATTTGTTTTCCCTCCTGGCACACTAGTCCTATGTGGCAGTAAGTTACTTCTCAGTACATAGGTGAGAACTCTTATCTAATATTTCATAAAATAGTCTGAGTATTAGGATGCCCTACCAAGAAACTGTAGTAATGTCAAAGGACAAGGGTTTTGGTCCTGAGGTCATAGGTCAGAGAGAACCCTCTCACAACCAAGCATTGGCTTCTTGAGTGACTGGAAGTGAAAGTTTTTCATCAGGAAGCCTTGGTATTGCAAAATGGGAAGCTGTGAGGTACGCTGCTAGCACCATGGCACTCGGCTCTCTGAGCCTGAGCTTCCAAAAACAGCCCTGGGATTTGGGATGGGGGGAGAAGGAATCAAGAAGGGAGCCAGGCCTGGCTGGTGTGGCTCAGGTGTTGTCCCATGCACTGACAGGTTGCCGATTTGATTCCTAGTCAGGCACATGCCCAGGCTGTGGGCTTGATCCCTGGTGGAAGGCATGCAGGAGGTAACTGATCAGCTAAGGATTCATGCCACTGACGTTTTTCTCCCCCTTTCCCTCCTCTCTCTTAAAAAAAAAGAAAAGAAAAAAAAGTGAGCCCAGGAAGGAGACAAGGGTTCTTCGTGTCAGAGTCATAGAAGACCGCTTTAGTGCCAAGGGAAGGGCCAGAACTCCAAGTCAAGGTTGTTCTCAAATCCTAGGATTTAGGACTGTGAGCAAGTCACTTCTCTAAGTCACAGTGAAATGATGATGAGGCAATCTCTCAGGGTTGTGAAGGTTAAGTGAAGCAATGCCCATGAATGCTAGGATTGTAGTAGATGCTCACGTAACACCAGAACATGCATTCGTTCACTCCTTGTGGAGACATGGACAGTGACCGCGGTAGGAGGGAAGGACAGGAGGAGATATAGATACTGTGTTCATTTGCCCACAATGAGTCATTGTCTCGGGAAGATCTTTCCTTCTCAGCTTGTTCTGACTTGAGAGAGATTCTTCTGTTATTGCCCTTGGTGGTTGCTATGGGGGATGTAACCACATCACAAATGTATAATTGGTGCAGAGACACTTGGCCTGCTTAGTGTGATCTCAGCTCTAAGTAAGTGATGCTCATTTGTCATAAAACTGTGGGTGATAGATTGAAACTACACATGCCAATCACAATAGCTGCTATAAAGTCTTTGTAAAGAACCAAGAAATGAAAAACAAAGGTGTGGGTGGTTTCTTTTTTATCACATCAGTCCTAAACAGTGAACCATGTGCGCTGTGACAGCATCCTGGTGTATCTCTGAAAAGCCAACTGGCAATGCACCTGCTTGGCTATCATTGTGAGTTTACCTTAATCTATTATTCAGAACCCAGGCCTGTGTGCTCACCAGGTGAAAATTTCTAATACATGTTTACAGTCAGTAATGAGGCTGATGGTACGGATTTGTCCACATGGGGCAATCCAGAGTGGATCTGTCCTATTTTCAAAAGGGTTGTACTTTTCCCAGGAACCTTCCTTCTGTGATAGTTGCCATGACTTTTTAATGGCTCTAAGTAAGTGATCACTTCTTTTATCTCCTTGTCATTTGTGTGTAAAATCATTATGAATAGGCTCAAAAGACTCAATTTGAAAATGCATAGGGTCTCAATTTTTCATTTTAATTCATTATAGGAATGGAAAAGGTAGTAGATCTCTTTCTCATATATGTATATATATGTGTGTGTATGCATATATGTGTGTATATGCATGTGTGTGCATACGTGCATGCATGTGTGTATATGCAGATATGTGTGCATATACATGTGTGTGTGTGTGTGTGTGTATGCATACAGACACACATACACATATATAGCTTGTAAATTATTATAAAGGGTGGTCTGAATTGAGAGTGGTGATGGTTGGACAATTTGGTGAATATACTTTAACCATTGAATTATGCACTTTAGATGGGTGAATTGTATGGCATGTTAATTATATCTCAGTAAAGCAGTTATAAGAGTAAATAGTAGTTTAACTGCTGGCTTTGAAATAAGGATATAAATTAAGTTTTTTTAAAAAGGACTTTTCATGTTTTATCTATGTTTTTAGTTGTGTCTGTGTTTTTCCTTCAATTAGGAGAAAGCACATCACATATAAATGGACAGAATACGTGTAGAAGGAATGAGTGAAAGAAAATCCCATTAGGACATCACAATAATAAATGCTTCAGTCAAGATCCATCAATGAACTCTAAAATTAGTGGGCATAAGTTTAAGGAGAAATGGGATATATGCCCAGCCCCCAAGCATCTCCTCCCCCCCCCACACCAGATATTCATTATAAAGGGAAGAATAGTAACTTGCAGTGGAAAACCTGATAGCCCCCCTCCTCGCCATATAATGAAGGTAGCATCATCCTATATAATAAAAGGCTAATATGCAAATCAACCAACGGCAGAATGACCTATCACTCTGACATGCACTGACCACCAGGGAGCAGATGCTCAACGCAGGAGCTGCCCCTTGGTGGTCAGTGTGTTCCCACAGGGGGAGCCCTGCTCATCCAGAACCCAGGCTCATGGCTGGCGAGCCCAGCAGCAGTGGTGGGAGCCTCTCCTGCCTCTGCAGCAGCACTAAGGATGTCCGACTGCCAGCTTAGGCCCTCTCCCCATGGGGATTGGACCTAAGCTGGAAGTTGGACATCCCTAGAGGGCTCCCGGACTATGAGAGAGTGCAGGCCGGGCCGAGGGACGACCCCCCCCCCCCATGCTTGAATTTCGTGCACTGGGCCTCTAGTGATTAATAAGATTCGTGGTTGCCAAAACCGGTTTGGCTCAGTGGATAGAGCATCAGCCTGCGGACTGAAAGGTCCCTGGTTTGATTCCGGTCAAGGGCATGTACCTTGGTTGCGGGCACATCCCCAGTAGAGGGTGTGCAAGAGGCAGCTGATCGATGATTTTCTCTCTCATCGATGTTTCTAACTATCCCTCTCTCTTCCTCTGTGTAAAAAAAAATCAATAAAATATAAAATTAAAAAAATAATAAGATTTGTGGTATCTTGTGGCCCCTGATGTGAGGTGCTGAGAAGGGCACATCACCTCTTTGGAGCTCTTCCTCATATCCTAAACTTCAGTCAACCATGTGAAAGCATCAGACAAATCTAAATTCAAAGGCAGTCTACAAAATACTTGACCAGGGTATTTCAAAAATGACAAGGTCATCGATGACAAGGGAAAATAGGACCTGCCAGAGACTGGAGAAGACTAAGGAGAAATAAAAATTAAATGCAGCATGGGATCCCAGTAATGAAATTATTATGAATACACTCAGCTAATTCAATTTGAGGAAGCAACTGGCTCTATTTGAGAAATAGGGCATTGGGAGAGGGGGATCTGAGGACTCTGAATAAAGTCTGTACTTATGAAATGAAAAGGGAAGATAGATAAGTCCAGCATCATTTGGTATTGGACATTAATGAAATTTCTCAAAATATTAAATTCTTTCTTTTCCTAACTTTTTGATTGAATATTTCCACAACATGGTAACAATATTCTTGCCTTTTCAACCTCAATTATTAAATGCAGTAGCTACTTAGGACTCAGGAACCTGAGCAGGGTTCCATGACGTTGAGATCCTGTGCCTGATTTTCACAGGTTTTTGTTTTGTTTGTGGTTTTGCCTCCAGTGTTCCCAGGCTGTCCGCTTCCTGTTCTTAAAGCTTCTGGGTTGCCTTTCTTTTTATGTAACAATTAACTGCTTCTGTTTTCCTCTAATATTCTGCAGCTATTTTTTCTCTGGTATTTTATTAGCAGAAATCACATCTACACCAGCCCGCCAGTGGCATGTAGTAGCTCACATTACAGGTAGTTCCGTTCACTTTGAGATGCCATATAAGCATGGCTTAGATTAAGGCTGCTGCTACCTGGCCTTAAACTCCTGCTATCATTTTCTAACTGTGTGACTTTGGCCAGTCCCTTCTCTTCTCTGCCTCAGTTTCTTCCCGTATAAAATGGGCTAATCATAGTGTTAGCTTCATAGGTGCTTATGAGGACTATAATAAACTGATATGGGGCCTCAGTAAGCTGTATTTGCTATTACAATTGCATGTTCCTGTCTGCCATGTTCAAACTGAACTTATTTTTTTAAATCCTCTCCTGAGGATTTTTTTTTTCCCATCGCTTTTTTAGAGAGTGGAAGGAAGGAAGGGAGGGAGAGAGAGAGAGAAAAAAAAAATTGATGTGAGAGAGACATATTGATTGGTTGTCTCCTGCATGAACCTTGACTGGGGCTGGGGATTGAACCTGCAACCCAAATATGCGCCCTTGGCCAGGAATCAAACCCACACCCCTTTAGTGCATGGGCTGATGCTCGAATCACTTAGCAACAACACCAGCCAGGGCTCAACCAGAATTTTTAGTTTGGTGAGTAAGGGGTGCTTCTGGTCACAGGACAGTTTGCCAAATAGTCATACTCAGCAGACTAAAGAGGTAAAGCCAGAGCTTTTCTGATGTTTCCTCCTTGGTTCTCAGAAAAGAGGTTTCCCTGCTCCCTCCCTTGACAGTTAAGAAAAAGAACAGCTGTTAGCTTAGAAACGATTTATCTTTTGAAGAGAGATAGCCTTGAAGAAAAATGATTTTATAGCTCTGTGCCATATACTCTGAACAGATTGTAGGGTGTATGCATTGAAATGTGTTAAAACACACACACACACACACACACACACACACACAAAACAAATGCAAATGCAGCCAAGTGTGTTAGAAAAAGTTATAATCTTCCCTTTGAGCTTACGTCCATGTTCGGGAAGGAACACAGATAATCTGGGAAAATGCAGAGCTTGCTCTTGGGTGTTCTCCAAAGGGATCTCGGGTTTCCCAGGCAATAGCCAGCCTGCTCTTTGGCCCATGATGTGAGGGGACCTTAGCTGCTCTTGATGAAGCTTCCCTTGGTGCAGTATGCCAATAGTGCCACTTAAAAGAACCAGGATGTGGCCCTAACCTGTTTGGTTCAGTGGATAGAGCGTTGGCCTACGGACTGAGGGGTCCTTGGTTCGGTTCCGGTCAAGGGCATGTACTTTGATTGCAGGCACATCGGTGTGCAGGAGGCAGCTGATCAATGTTTTTATCTCAACAATGTTTCTAACTCTGGTTCCTCCCCCTTCTTCTCTGTAAAAAAAATAAATAAATAAAATAAATAAATAAATAAATAAATAAATAAATAAAATATATTTAAAAATACATAAAATATAATAAAATAATATTTTATGTATTTTTAAATATACTTTATTTATTTTTATAGAGAGGAAGGGAGAGGAATAGAAAGTTAGAAACATTGATAAGAGAAAAACATCGATCAGCTGCCTCCTGCACATCCCCCACTGGGGATGTGCCTGCAATCAAGGTACATTAAGACCTTTAATCACTGTTACGATACTTCTCTAGTCTTAATTGTTTAAACAGAGGTCAGAGAAGTAGCTGTTTATACTCTTTCATCATGTCTTTACGAGATTCGTGAATCCCTGGACCTTAAGGGTTTGATTCATTCTCTCAAACTGTTCCCATACTCCAAGCTGTATCCACTCCACCCCCAGGCCTGCCGGCTCCTAAAAAGGCCAGTGTTTCCCTAGAGAAGCAAGCCTGCCACCACCTAAGTCACCACTTCCATTACCTGCTAGGGGCACCCATAGGACCGTGCTGCATGTGTATTGGGTACATTTACTCATTCCTCCCTTGGGGGCTAGGAGGGTCACTGTGTGTGTGTGTGTGTGTGTGTGTGTGTGTGTGTGAGAGAGAGAGAGAGAGAGAGAGAGAGAGAGAGAGAGAGAGAGAGAGATGGTATGGGGGTAGAGATTGAATTTTGTTATTTGAGAAGATCAGAGGCCCCATTGGTAAAATGTTTTGAAGTTTAACTCAGGCAATACGTAGTATGCTTTAAAATAATTTTATCATTAAGTATTGACAATTAGAACATTTTACCCCTGTAAATAATGTCAGTTTTTAAAGAGCTATAAGCAGTTTTTTACCTAAGTGCTACTGTTTGTTCAGGTATATTAGTTAATGGTTTGGCCAGCTCTTTTGGCATGTATATTTTCATTTTTTGATGAATACAAATGTCCAAACTTAGCTTTTGCATTATATAAGATTCCCAAATTATATACCTCGTTAGCATCTTTATTTCTTTTATTTAATATAGTGTGGGACTGAACTCTAACTTGAGATGTGATGACACTTACTTTAAATTTTTGAAATAATATCTAGCCCCCTACAATGCATTCCAGTGCTATGCAAGGACATTTTTTGAGTCCTAATAAATCTTTGCTGCTAAATCTGTCTCCTCTACTGGAAGCAGTTAGTTGCTATTTCAATGACACTTCCTAGTTTAATGGATCACATCCTATATAATATAAGGCTAATATGCAAATAGACCTATGGAGGAACAACTGATCACTATGAGGTGCACTGACCACCAGGGGGCAGATGCTAAATGCAGGAGCTACCCCCTGGTGGTTCATGGCTGGTGAGTGCAGGAGCATTGGCGGGAGCCTCTCCTGCCTCTGTAGCAGCGCTAAGGATGTCTGACTGCGGCTTAGGCCCGCTCGTGGGGAGCAGGCCTAACCTGGCAGTTGGACATCCCCCAAGAGCTCCCGGACTGCGAGAGGGTCACCCTCCCCCCAAGTGCACAAATTTAATGCACCAGGCCTCTAGTTAATAATAATAATAAATTTATTGAGAGCCAGAGATGATGTTAGGCTAACTATATACATATCCATTAAATCCTTACCACGTATCTTCAAGAAAAGTGTTATTGCTCTTTTTTTATAGATGCAACTAGAGGCCTGGTGCATGAAATTCATACATGGGGGTATGTGTCCCTCAGCCCAGCCTGCACCCTCTCCAATCTGGGACACCTTGAGGGATGTCCAACTGCCAGTTTAGACCCGATGCCAGTAGGATAGAGCCTAAATGAGCAATCGGACATCCCTCTCACTATCCAGGACTGCTGCCTCCCAACCATTCGCCTGTCTGCCTGTCTGATTACCACTAACCACTTCTTCCTGCCAGCCTGATCACCCCCTAACCACTCCCCTGACAGCCTGATTGATGCCTAACTGCTCCCTTGCCAGCCTGATCACCCCTAACTGCCCTTCCTGCAGGCTTGATTGCCCCTAACTGCCCTTCCTTGCAGGCTTGGTCCCTCCCAACTGCCCTCCCCTGCTGGCCTGGTTTCTCCCAATTGCCCTCCCCTGCTGGCCATCTTATGGTGTCCATCTTGTGTCCACATGGGGGCAGCCATCTTTGATCACATGGGAGCAGCCATCTTGTGTGTTGGAGTGATGGTCAATTTGCATATTACTCTTTATTAAATAGGATAACTGAGATGAGTGATTTGAACAAGGCCATCCAAAACAATAAGGATTAGAGATGGAATTTGAACCCTGGTTTATGAGAAATGAAAGCCTTGCTGCCCTTTCTACTCTACCTGTCAGGGTTGTCTTGCCTTTTCTTTTCCAGTTCAGCTAATTTCTGTAAGCTTTTAAGAATCGTAGGTCTATAAATAGGTCTCTCTGATTATTCAGCCAATTTTATAGGAACAGCTCACTATCATATAGAGCTCATAGACCTTGGCTTAGTACCTTAATATAGGATAATGTTAGGTTGTTTGTTCAATAGCAGCTTAATTAAGATACTAGAGGCCCAGTGCATGAAATTCATGCACAGGGTATGTGTCCCTCAGCTCAGCCTGCACCCTCTCCAAAGTGGGACTCCTTGAGGGATGTCTGACTGCCCTACTGGGATTGGGCCTAAATGGGCAGTCAGACATCCCTCTCACAATCCAGGACTTCTGGCTCCCAACTGCTTGCCTGCCTGCCTGATTGCCTCTAACCTAGGGGTGTCGAACTCAATCAGAGTAGGGGCCAAAATCTAAAATCCAGCCTAAATCGCGGGCCGAATGGTTTACTGAACAGTCATAAACTGTCATTGTGATGGAAATGCAGCGGAGTGCAGTGATGACAGCGCGGTGCGGGCCACATTGCAAGGCCTGGCGGGACGGATTTGGCCCACGGGCCTTGTGTTTGACACATGTGCTCTAACCACTTCTGCCTGTCAGCCTGATCACCCCCTAACCACTCCCCTGACAGCCTGGTTGATGCCTAACTCCTCCCTTGCCAGCCTAATTGCCCCTAACAGCCCTTCCCTGCAGGCCTGGTTCCCCACAACTGCTCTCCCCTGCAGACCTGGGTTACCCCCCCCCCCCCCCCCCCCCCCCCCCCCCCCCACTGCCCTTCTCTGCAGGCCCGGTTGCCTCCAACTCCCCTCCCCTGCTGGCCATCTTGTGGTGGCCATCTTGTGTTCACATGGGGGCGGCCATCTTGTGTGTTGGAGTGAGGGTCAATTTTCATCTTACTCTTTTATTAGATAGGATGATTCAAATACCAAAAAACTTATCCTTTGAAGTGTACAATTTGGTGCTTTTTAGTATATTTACAAAGTTCTACAACCATTACCACAATCAAGTTTAGAACATTTTCATCACCTCCAAAAAGAAGCTTCATGTCCATTAGATCACTTTCCATTCCTTTATCCCTCTCCCCCAATCTCCTTTGCATCTCAGTGGATTTGCCTTTTCTAAATGTTTTATATAGGTAGAATCATACAGTATGTGGCTTTTTGTGTCTGGCTTCTTACACTGAGTGTAATGTTTTCAAGGTTCATCATGTTGTAGCCTGAATCAGTACTTCATTTCCTTTTTGTTGTTTTGTTTAAAAGGATATTTTTTTCTATTTGATTTTTAGGAGAGTGGAAGGGAGGAAAGGAGGAGGAGAGAGAAACAACTAAGTGAGAGAGACACATTGATCGGTTGCATTCCACACGCACCCCAACAGGGCCCGGGATTGAACCTGCATCCTAGGCACATGCCCTTGACTGGGAATCAAATACATGGCCCCTTAGTGTGAGGGCCAATGCTCCAACCACTGCGCAGCACCTGCCAGGACAAGACGTCATTCCTTTTGATGGCTGAGTAATATATTCCATTGTATGGGTAGACCACATTTTATTGACCCATTCATCTGTTAATGGACACTTGAGTTGTTTGTACTTCTTGGCTGTAATGGAACATTCATGTGCAGGTCCTTGTATAGATGTGTTTCCATTTTCACTTTTCCAGTTTGTCTTTAACTCATCCTGGTGTGGTTCAGTAAGCCTTCCGTTTGATTACAAGTATTCCCTGTGACAGCAAATTGCAACAATAGAGGACTGCTTGAATTATATATTGTGGTTATGTTCTCTTGGTGAGTTCCTATGGTTTGTTTTTTCTTGTAGACCTGCCCTTCATGCAAAATTACATTTGCTCCCAAATCGGAAGGTGTTGCAGAAGCAGGAGCAATGCAAAATGGCTGTCAGGAGGAGCATAAAAATAAAAACAAGGTAACAAGCTCCTGGATGTCATACTGTCAGTTCTCCGGTGGATCCACCTGAGATGAAACTCCTATTGTCAACTTCTCGGTTCTGGGAATACTTCCTCTTAGGTGACCCATTCCATACCTTCTAGTCCTTTTGCGTTTTGAACAGACCAATAAAGAACAGGAATGAGTCAGAACTAATCCCTGAGAAGTAATCAGATGCTGAACTGAATGGGATGGATCCCTAAGGGGCAATAAGGGTTTAAAGGCATGTGGATTAGAGAATTAGTGAAGGTTTGTGGGGCTGGAAGTTGGATTTAACATATGGTGGACTGTGGGTTTGCAAAGAGAAGAGGGGACTTGAGGATAAGAGACACATCATGGAGAGGGGCTTGGGATTAGGGACAGCAGCAAGGAAGCTGCCAGAGAAACCTCCTTGGAACCAGAGCTAGGACTGGAGCGGAAATTAGATTCGATAGCTGTGAAGGCTGGCCATCCAGCAAGCCCACTCGGTCATCCTCTACCCTCATGTCGTCTGCCCAGGGATTGTGTCACACTAGGTCTGTTTGTCTTGCAGACAGGCAGTCACCCTTTCCTAAACTACAGCCCATATGGGTTTTCTTTCTCTGGATCCACCCTTGCACTTCTCCCAAACCTTCCCCAGAGCCCTCTGGAACCCTGGTTTGGTGGTCAGCAAACTGAGAGCCTCACCCCACCCTGGTTGCCTGAACGCCTGGAGTTGCGATTTGCCATTTCAGGGGGATAGGGAGAAGCAGATGGGTGGCGAGATCCAGACTTTGGATTGGGACCAAGACTTGAAGGTGCAGCGCACAGTGCAGTGGGACTCCAGCGTAGCAGAGGGGTTGGGCGGAAAAGCATGCTGCACATCCACGGGTCACCGCTGTGTCTGCTTCCCTCTGTCTTGAGGCAGGTTCCTGGAGGACATAATTCCAAAACACAGAACGGACTCCTGAGCCCTCCCCAGGAGGAGAAGCTCACCAACAGCCAGACCTCCCTGTGTGAGATGCTACAGGAAAAGGGAAGGTGGGCAGGGGTCAGCCTGGACCAGTCTGCTCTCCTTCCACTGAGGCTTAAGAACATTCGGGAGAAAACAGACGCCCACTTTGTTGATGTGATCAAAGAAGACAGGTAAGAGTGGAGCAATGGGAATTGAAGTAAAGTTTGCAGATATAAGACTTTCCCTTTCTCTAAATTACCTTGTCTGTCATGTGTTGTCAATATATCACTTTACTTTGAAGTAATAATTTGAAACTTACAGAAACAGTGCATGAATAATACTAAGAATTCTCTTTATATCCTTTTCCTGATTTTTCTAACTTTTAACATTTTACTGTTTGTTTTAGTCTCCTCTCTCTCTTCTTTCTGTCTTTCTCTATAAAATTTATAATTTTTTTTCTAGACCACTTGACAGTAGTTGAATACATCATTTTCTTTACTCCTTTAATACTATATTTCCTAAAAATAAAGATGTTCTTTCATATAATCATAGTTATCAAATTTGGTAAATATGGCATGTGATGTTTTATATCTGTAATCCATATTCCAGTGTTGTTGTTTTTTTAATCAAACTGAGATGAGAGAGAGAGAGAGGAGAGAAGTATTATACATGCCCCAACTGGGGATCAAACTTGCAACCTAGGTATGGCCCTGACCAGAAAAAGAACTCACAACCATTTGGTATACCAGATGCACTCCAGCTAACTGAGCCTCCCGGCCAGAGCTCCAGTTTTGTCAGTTGGTAGCACTTTTTCTTTAGCACAGGATTCTGTCCTGGGTCACAGGTTTAATTATGCAGTGGAAGATGTTTTCAAAAGCAGGGTTCTGCAGATGTGTGCTATTAATTATGATGGATGGTCATTCTTTAGTGGGGGTAGGGGGAGAGACATAAAATGTGATTATGTTTAGAATTGCTTTCCAGAGATACATTCTAAAAGGAGTGGCTGAGCCATGTCTAAAAAAGTCATTTGGTGATTTTAGATACAGCTTTTGTGATATACTTATTGAGTGATGTTTTGGTAACGAATTGCAACCTGCTGATACAATAAATAGAACTGTGCTTCATGTTAATCAATTGCATTTTTCATCTCTTCTAGCCTGATGAAAGATTATTTTTTTAAGCCACCCATTAATCAGTTCAGCTTGAACTTCCTGGATCAGGAGCTAGAGCAAGCCTACAGGACCAGCTATCAAGAAGAGGTGCATGTTCCCTATCATTTTACTAAAGAAATGTGTTGTTGTTACCAGACAGTTCCCAATTAGTTTTGTGCTTTGGAAATCTTTCCTGTTTTCCTGAATGACAGGAAAAGGAAAGCTAATATTGATTTCCCACAGTCTATAAGCTCTAAATTGCATCTTTATATGAATCTATCTACACAAGGGAGAAAACTCCAAATCCTTCTGCGCTCTCGAGTCTAGCAACCAAGGCTTGTCATTGCCCAGTTCCTTTCCCCTGCAGCTGGTGCATCCACCACCAGGCTGTGTGCTCCCCTTGGGCCTTGTTTCGTGTCTATCCCAGCATCCTGCACAGAGCCAGGCCCTGTATTTTCATCTGCTGCTGCTTCAGTCCCCGCCTGTTACTTCCGCCATGAAGCCAGCTTTTACCCTCCCTGAACCTGGGACCCAGACATTCAGGGGAAGCTCCCAGCACATGGCTTTTGTGCTGCTGACTTTACAGACACAGAATAAGGGACTTTACCAGCCAGTAACTCATTTTTCAGGGTCAGTATGCAATGTGCCTGTGAGAACTTACTGGTGTGTAGTCAGTTGCTGTGTGACCTTGGGCAAGTTCCTGAACTTCCCTGTGCTTTAGTTTCCTCGTTGTTAAGCAGAGAAATAGTAGGGTGATGGTCCACCCAAAGCACTTATTGCCCTGTAACTGGTTGGGGGGTAGGCGAATGTTTGGGTTTTTCCACCTAAACTATACTCCATGACCATCTGTCACAGCATCTGTTCATGCACCTCCACCTTTCTCGTACTCCAAACAGGTTATAAAGAATTCTCCCGTGAAGACTTTTGCCAGTGCCACCTTCAGCTCCCTCCTGGATGTGTTTCTGTCAACAACAGTGTTTCTGATTCTCTCCATCACCTGCTTCCTGAAGTACGGGGCCACTACCACACCTCCCCAGCCAGTCACCCTGGTGGTCTTCGGGGTGGCCCTGCTCCTGGAGGTGCTGTCCCTCATGGTCTCCGTCAGGTAAAGGCTCACCTGCAGGGCGGGTCTCCAGCTTTTAGCCTCTGGCTCCCTCTGCTGGCTCCACAGTTTATGACTAAACAGTCTGCGGCACAGCTGACCAGCGGTCTGAAGCGCGGTGTCTCTGCAATCTCATTTCAGGTGAAGGGTCCTCTTTCCTTCCTTCCCCCGGCCCTACTTCACAGCTTTCTCCCTTGAAGACCCTGGCCCTGGGCACAGGTGGGCACTCTCTTGACCAGAGAGTCAGTGTCCTCTGTAGCCCTGATGCCGCCAGCTAGTCCTGTATTTTCCAAATCAGAGATTTAAAAAAAAAAAAAAAAAAAAAAGGTGGGATATGGCATAAGAAAGGAAAGATAAAGGGAGTTTATAGGGTCCAAATGATAGGAGGTTGCCAGCAGATGAGCAGACACCTCTCCCAGATATAAGAGAGAAACTATAAAACCCTTAGGAGACATCATAGGTGTAAGTCTCTGTGAGCTTGGATCAAGCAATGGTTTCTTAGACACAAAAAGCACAAGCAACCAGAGAAAAAATAGTTGGACTTCATCAAAATTTGAAATTTTTAAGTTGAAAGAACACCACCAAAAAAGTCATAGAGAACCTGGGGAATGGGAGAGAATATTTGTAAATCCAGGGTTTAATATCTAGAATGTAAACTCAATAATAAAAAGATAACCCATTTAAAAATGGACAGAGGGTCTGAACAGACAACAGTGGCCCCTCAGGAAGCTGGGCCCCCAGCACCTGCCCATCTTGATGTCAGGGTTCAGTTTGACACTGAGGAAGCCCACCGCTGCTCTGTACATTTCTGACTAGAAGTGAATGCACGGGGCATTCTGTTCACAAGCACCCAGACTGCCTGTGCCATTTGCCTCCTGGGCACTATGACACAGTCCTTGCACCACAGCCACCTCCTCTGTTCAGTCTTGTCACTCCCAACAGGTCAGCCTGTCAGCCTAATAGATTCCCACTGGTAATTGCCCCCCAAGCTGGGGATAAAACAGAAACAGGGAGAAGGGCACTGGACGTAAGTTTCTGCTCCTCTTTCCCAATATCCCAGAACAGGAAGCAATAGCTTCAGATCTGGCTCTGAGTGAGTGCCCCCCTCCCTTCCACACTCACTGTCATCCTGCTCCCCTCTGAAGTCCCTGGGAGGGCCATTTGCTGAGGACTGCTAGAGGCCACACGCTCATCTCCTGGCCTGGCTCTGGTTGAGGTAACTCAGGTGTGTCCTTGCTGTCTCCCCAAATTCCCTCCAGCTGAGTGGAGCTGAATTACCTATAAGTGACTCCTCAATTACACAGCCCTCCCTGTGGGCCTGCCCCTCTGGTCCTGGCTCTGCTCCCCTCACTGAGCTGCCTGGGACATAAATAAGCTCTGCTTCTGGGGAACCCAAACTAAGTCATCCTCAGGCCCCTAGTTTGGTTTTTTCCTTTTTTAAACTTAGATTTTTAGTTTAAAAAAATATTTTTTTATTGATTTCAGAGAGGAAGAGAGAGGAAGAAAGAGATCAAAACATCAATGATGAGAAAAAATCATTGATCGGCTGCCTCCCGGGGATTGAGCCCTCAACCTGGGCATGTGCCCTGACTAGGAATTGAATCGTAACCTCCTGGTTCATAGGTCAGTGCTCAACCTCTGAGCCACACTAGCCAGGCTAAACTTAGTTTTCTTATATAACTTACATGTAATAAATTCTTATTTCAGTCATCACCATATAACTTTACAGCTCTTCTATCACCCCAAAGAAAACACAGTACCCATTTGCAGTTACTCCATTCCCCTCCCTACCCCAGCTCCAGGTTTCCTTCTGGCATGGACCTACAACTAGATAAAGCTTTTGATCAGTCTGAAATTAGCATTGCCTCCACACATTTTTTTTTAATAAATATATTTTATTTATTTTGTACAGAGAGGAAGGGAGAGAGAGAGAGAGTTAGAAACATTGATGAGAGAGAGTCATCAATCAGCTGCCTCTTGCACACCCCCTACTAGGGATATGCCCGCAACCAAGGTACATGCCCTTGACCGGAATCGAACCCGGGACCTTTCAGTCCCCAAGCCGACGCTCTATCCATTGAGCCAAACCGGTCCCGGCTGCCTCCACACATTTTTAAAAAACCCTTTATACCCTGTTCCTTGGACCTAATTCTACAGAATCTGGGCTAACCCACATTTAGAGACTGCAGGGGGCTGCAGTCAGACAGACTCCAGGCCTGGCTGTGCCCAGATGCTGAGGTGCTGGGCCAGGTGGATGTGGCAGCCACTGTGCTCCTGAACCACCTCTGGTGTGACTTTAGAAGTTCACTTTTCCTGGACTGTCAAAGCCTGGGAGAGGTTCAGACCCTGACGGATAGCCTCACACACTTATATTTAGGGTCCAAAACTAACAGGAACCTACACTGAGGAATATGTCGGTACCCCAGGGAGGCCGTTCTGTGGCTCTTCAGTGGCTGACCCAGGCCTGGCACCTCCTCTGGAAGGCTGCCCAGTCTCAGCTTGGGCTCTTGTCCTTCCAGCCGTTTGTGCTGTGCCTTCGACAGGCAAGCGGACAGGGGTCTTGTCCTTGGAATTCTGCAGCCTGAGACCTTTGTGGAGGGCTTCCCAGGCTGCCTTCTCCTGGCTGGGCTCAGCTCCTCTGTCTCCTTGTAGGGCTTGTGTATTCTCTTTGAGCATATTTGTGGTTATCCTTGGAAATATTCCAAGAATTCCACTAACCTTTTAAGTATCAGGAGGCCAGAATAGTCCAGCACTTAAAAGGGTCAGATGGGCCCTAGCTGGTTTGGCTCAGTGGATAAAGCGTTGGCCTGTTGGACTGAAGGGTCCCGGATTCAATTCTGGTCAAGAGCACATGCCCAGGTTATGGGCTCAATCCCCAGTAGGGGATGTGCAGGAGGCAGCCAGTCAATGATTCTTTCTCATCATTGATGTTTCTAGTCTCTCCCCCTCTCCCTTCCTCTCTGAAATCAATAAAAAATAAAAAATAAAACTTTTTAAAAGGGGGTCAAATGGGGCCTAGCTCTATGTGGGAGATAGCTGAAATTTGGGGGTTCCTCATGGAGGCCGAACATAGGTGCTGTAGGTGTTAAGGCCTGAAGGTGCAGGTGCCTGGGTGCGTGTGAAAAGTCCCGATGAGTCTTTGTGCCCTCACAGTTCAGCAGCGGCTCTTGGCCCCCCTTCACCTTCCCCAGGGGCTGGCTTCAGAGAGGGACTGTGTGCATGGGTCTCCCTCCTGAGACAGACCCCCACTGCCCTCTCTTCCATCTCCCACTGCTGGGGTTCAGGCGCCCCTCACTCTAGGATTCCTCCAAGGCCATTCTGACCTGCAGGACCACAGTTCTCAGCCCCACAGTCTCAGCTCCCTTCTTTATGAAAAATATGATGTTCCCATCATTGTCCTGAAATTTAGCCCACCTGTACACACAACTTCTAAAAGGATCTGTGAAATGCTGTCACTCCAATATGAAGGAGAGACAACAAAAAAGCCATCTATAACGAAATAGGTAGTGCTTCACCTGAAATACGCTAGGGGACCACCATCGGGAGTTATCACAGCTGTCAGCTGTCTGCCCTCCTGTGCACAGTCGCTGCCAGTGTGGCAGCTCCAAACGCGGCCGCAAGGGCATGCAGGTTTGGTGGCACAAGCACCACGGGCTGAGTTGCAGCCTGAGATTTCTGAAATGTTGAACGATCATGGTGATGTCCCAGACAAAACAAAGGGTAGTCTTGCTTGGTTTATTCAGTAGTGTATTCCCAGAAACGTAGTGTATTCCCAGAAAAGACAACTCGCAGAAGCCACTTTCTGTTTATAAACGAAATGCAACTAGGCTGTAGGGCTGAGGTCATTGTCAGCAGGCTTTACGTCTCTACATGAGTCCGGGGGCATGTGGCAGTCAGGTGGGGCGCAGGGCAGAGCTTCACTGCACGTTGCAGAATGCCTGTCTAGACGTCAGTAGTACCCCTCAATCATTGGGGCAACCAATGGGGCCCCACAGAATTCCAAAACTGCCCTGGATCACCCACTCCAGACCTCCTGCCCTAGAAGCAGATGACAGTGTGGTGGGCACTTTCACAGGATCTGTTAGTGTCTGTGTGCCCAGTGCGTACCTGCTCTTTTAGACCCACGGAGGCTTGCTTGGCTCTTCATAAGCACATCTTATCTGAATGCATCAAGCGAATCAGGTACGCTGAGCCGAGCAAGGCCAGTGTACTTGCCATCTACCGCGGTGAGGGGTTGGGGGCTCTGCCTGTGGTTCACACCAGCGGCACCAGCATGGGTGAGAGAGGGCAGCAGGCAGGCTGTCGATCCTCCGTCTCCTCTTCTCTGGCAGGCCTACCCACCCAGACACCCCTGCCTCCTTTCTCTCCTCAGGATGGTGTTTTTCCTGGAGGATACGATGGCTTGTACCAAGCGCCTGCTGGAGTGGATCGCCGGCTGGCTCCCGCGACATTTCATTGGGGCCATCCTGGTGTCACTTCCCGCTCTCGCAGTCTATTCACACATCACTCCCGAATTTGAGACGAACATCCATGTAAGTAAAGACTTGGTAATTTATTTCTGTGCTCTCTGGACTCCTGTATCACTTAAGAAAAATAATAAGCCTGATGACTTGGGACACCAGTTTAATATAGGCCCTTAAAGAAGTACAAACTCTGTTATTCTTCAAAGTACAAACTTTGAAAAGACTTTCCTGGGACCGAGGAGCAGGCAGGGAGGTTATCACAAAGACTGTCCAGATGCTCAAACCTGGCATTGGCCACATCAGTGAATGACCCGCCCTGGGGAGAGTGCCCAGTAGATATGTGTCCTGTCCACCAAGGTCCAAATCTATTTTTTTTTACATGTTTTTATAACATAAAGAAACATTGTAAGCAACACAAGATCGTGTGGTCACATGCTGGTCGGCGCAGGTAATTGACTTATCTGATCTGCTGCTGCTGATCAGGGCAAGAGCTTCTGAACTAAACCCCATCGAGAATGAATTGATGCTGTGGTGGAAGGTGATATTTTGGGTGAAAGTGACTATAACATGAACTACCAGGTGGGCTGACTGCGTTTGATATTTGAACACCAAATTACCTTTCCACTGATAGGCAGCAGGTACATGAAGGAAAGGCTTTTTGAAGGTAACTGATTTCACGGTAATTCTCAGAGGGTGTGGCCTACTTTCCCTTTTCTCCAGAGTGTAATTTCCAACCATCTGGATAATTTTTTTTTCATGTAAACATTTTTTAAAAATATATTTGTATTGATTTCAGAGAGAAATAGAGAGGGGAGAGAGAGAGAGAGAGAGAGACACATCAATGATGAGAGAGAATCATTGACCGACTGCCTCCTGTACGCCCCCTCCTGGGGATTGAGCCAAGTGCCTTGACCGACCTCCTGGTTCATAGGTTGGTGCTCAATCACTGAGCCACACCAGCCGGGCTGGGGAAGAACTTTAGGGCCTTCGTGAACTTGTACCCTGAAGCTTTCTCTGATGAACCTAATGATTCATGATCTGTCCCCGAAACTGCTGGATATTTTACGATCACTGCAATATTTTTATCTGTCACAAAGACACAGACAAATGAGCAAACCGTGTGACCTTGTGGTGCTCAGATGGCAGGTGGGCCCTGAGGGGAGGGGTGATGGGTTCCTAACGGAGTGCTGCCCCTCGCTGCAGTTCACCGTGTTCATGGACTCGGCCATCCTCGTCGCCGTGGTGCACTACTGCAACTTCTGCCAGTTCAGCTCCTGGATGCGGTCCTCCTTGGCCACCGTCGTGGGGGCCGGGCCCCTGTTCCTGCTGTACGTCTCCCTGTGCCCGGACAGGTACGTAGGCCGCCACGGCTTGTGTCTGGCTCTCTCGATGGCAGGGCCCCCTTGACTTCGATGTCTCTCTCACCTCAGTTTCACATCAGCACGAACACTGTCAGCTCTAACAGACAGCCACTGTCCCAGCGGGAGAGAGCTTTCAGCACACACAATGTCAGCAAGTGGTGAAATGCCCAAAGAGTAATGTGCAAAAGAACGAGGAAGAAAATAAATTTAATAATATAATGTGTCTGCATTTAGACACTCCAGGCTGACTACCCCGGGAGAGAGAATGCAGTAGTCACACGTTTGAACTTATTTATAATGAAGACGTTTGAATTTAGGAAGGTCGGACCAGGTGCTGTTTCATACAAGACAATCCAGAAAATGAAGGAATCAAGGTACAGGCGGACACAAAAATGAAAGAAGGAAGCGGGTTCTAACCTAATTTGAAGTAGGGTTAATGTACCAAGACAGATTTCAGACTGCTGAAGGAGAGGAAATGAAGAGGTATGACTGTGCAAGGGACTTGAGCATTATTCATAAATATTGTGTCATAACAGCTCCCCATGCTATCACATGAAGCATCAGAGTCATCACGAATCACTTAAATATGTTCTTATCTTGATATCCCTCCACATGTCGAAGAATATATTGACTCCCTGGTACTCAAATGGCCTTCAAAACCATATCACTGATAAGTGCTGAGGACAGAGTGGGTGGGCTGGGAAAAGAAACAGGAGCTGTGTGAGAGATCCCAGGGGACGGGGTCAGCTCTTAGTGCTGAACTGCAAAAATGAAAATAGGATGGTCTGGCTGGTGTAGCTCAATGGTTAGAGCCTTGGTCCCAGGGGACATGGGGGAGGCTTACCAATGGATCTTTCTCTCACACATTGATGTTCCTGTCTCTTTATCCCCCCCGTACCAATTACTCCCTCCCACTCTCTCTAAAAGTCAATGGAAAAAAATATTCTCAGATGTGGATTAACAACAACAAAAAATCATTGGATGGCAATATACATATGTGCTGTATTTAAAATGTCCTATACTAGTATTAAAGAAATCCTTTTCACATGTTCTAATAATTGAAGAATGTTTGGTTCTTAGTTTGTTACAATGAGTTTAAAATTGCCTGTTGCATATTTGCAACTGATTTTGTGGTTTTTAATCATTTTCAAATTAAGATGTAGTTGAAAATATAATGATACTTTGGATAGCAGGATGCATACAAGTGAGGAATTTATTCAAAAATTGCATGATAAGGTCTTGAACCCAATAAGCTTCCTTTTCAGTAACATACGCCTAAATTTTGGACTTTTTGTGTAACTACTTATAAAAACAGTTTACTCTCAGCATGTATTGAAGAACCACTTATTTACAATTACACTGGGTTTAGGCTAGCAGGATATTTCAGAGTTGCATCAAACGTTTATTCATTGTACTTTGTAGGATATCTAATATTCATGGCTCCCCAGATTATTATGATAGTCAGAGGGACCCCCCAACATTTCCAAAATGCCCCCTAGACATGGTATTATTGCTGAGAACCATTGCTTCAGTAAATTCAAAAGTAGGTTATCGAGCACTATCCGGTTTGCTCAGTGGTTAGAGCATTGGCCCATGGACTGAAGGCTCGCATGTTCAATTCCAGTCAAGGACGTGTACCTCAGTTGCAGGCTCAATCCCTGGCCTGGGTCAGAGTGCACGTAGGAAGCAACCAATTGATGTGTCTCTCTCACATCAATGTTTCTCTCTGTGTGTCTCTCTTCTTCCCTCTCACTTTCTCTAAAACTCAATGGAAAAAATACCCTCAGGTGAGGATTAGCAGGGGGGAAAAAGGTAGGTTATCCAGTTTGTCACGATATCTAATGAAATTGCCAAAGTGTATCTTTGGTTATAATCAAAGCAGTGGTTGGTAATGGACAGAGTAAGTGTCCTTCCTCAATTTGCTTTAATAACAACATGAAGGATATTCAAGTTCTGTGCAAATTAAGATTAACAGGGGAATATAGAGTAGAACTGTCCCTTAGTGTTCGAAAGGAAACCGTAATGAGTAGTTAAATTACTTTAAGCAGAACAAAGCCTACATTTCCTTTTCTGAAGTCGCGGCCATCTGGCTTTATGGTCATTACGAAGCTCTTTCTCAAGAGCCTGAAATTCAGCAAACTGCCTTTTATCCTTTTAGATCCATCACAAACCACCCCATCAGTTACTTACAGTCACTTGGTCACTGGGGTGCAGCTTTTCCACTGGGGCCCAGAGAGCCATTGTATTGGGAGCCGGCATCGCCTCTTTGCCCGAATTCAAATAACAGATCTTGGGAATGGCTGGCAGGTGAATCTCCCCTTGACCCAGTACTTCTCCACACACACAAGATCCTCTGAGTCCAGTCAGCCATCTTCACTGCTAAGTTTTTCCAGGGTAGAACATATATGGGGTGGTAAACAAACATGTAAACTCGTCTCCTATAAAGGGGAGGGGACTCTGAGAACTGTGGCCAGCGTTTCGGGGACACAGACGCGTGGATACAGTGACGTCTCGGCCATGTCTGGACATCAGTGTGAGACGAGGATATGAAGTCTTATAATTCACATGTGACGTAGCTCTTGCTTTTCTTTCCTTTTCTGCAAAGTCCTTTAGCACCTCACGTAGTTATAAAGGCCACTCTTGAGCCCCTCACCTGGCCCTTGCTGCCCAGGAGAGCTGCCCCCAGAGGCTGTGCCATGTCCTCCTTCGCAGTGACCAGGCCCCCTGGATGGGGAAGTTTGCCGCTGATTTCAGGACTGGGTGGGTTCTGGGTGTGACCCAACTCCCAAAGATGTAGCTAAGAATGTGGAGAGATTAAGAGCTGCATGTGTGTACCTTCCCTGACCAAAAGAGAGTTCTTTAAGTATGAAGGGTTTCAGTGCAATAGCAAAGTCTGCTTCTCCCTAAGATGTAATCTGCCAACACCTCTAGCAGTTCCTTTCAAAATTGACCCTTTGTCAGCAGACACTGCTTTTTGAACATGACTGAAGTTTCTATTCTATAGACACCATGATTAAATCCTAATTATAAAATACTAGTGGCCCGGTGCACGAATTCGTGCACATTGAAAGAAAAAAATTAGAAGAAATATTAGCCTTTTATGTCTATAGATATGCCTTTGAGAGTTTCCTGTTTTGTTTTGTTTGGTGATTTGCCTATTCTCCATAGCTGATGGAGGCTTTATACCTAGATCATTGCCTTTACCTGTGGCATTCTTACTCAACATACATTATCAAATTAACTGTCTAACTTGATCTCCACATAAAAAAGAAAAATTGTTCATTTAAAGTCTTCTCAGATTGCTTTATACAATGCCTTTTATAATAATATTTTTATTTATTTTAATTTCAGTTCCGAAGTAATTTCCCACCATGGTGCAGTACAGAATTTCAGGTAAGCTTTTAACATTGTGCTTAAATCTGAATCAATGAGAATAACTATATTATTACTGCTTATTTCTAAACTTTCTAAATCCATTGTATCTTAAATAAGGAATAATATATACATTCTTAAAAGAATAAAGAAAAACATATACTTGTTGAAATATCAGATCATAGTTATATTTTATTGGGAAAGTGAAATGATGGTTAAGACATATGTTAGCCCTTGCCTGGTAGGCCAGTTGTTTAGAGCATCATCCCGATACACCAGGGTTTTGGGCTCCATCCCTAGTAAGTACACATACAAGAATCAACCAATGAATGCATAAATAAGTGGAACAACTATGTTGTTCCTCTCCCCCCACCCCCGTCTCTCCTTTATCTCCCTTACTCTCTCACTAAGCTCAAGTTTTTAAACCATATGTTAAATTTGGTTTAATTTTATATAAGACTTTAAGAGATCTCACCAACTGAAGAAAAGTACTTATTTTAAAAGTACTTATTTAAAGAAAAGTAAAATATTTTGAAATAACTGACTAGAAATTTGAAATAATAAACCCTCGCTTTACTATAAACTAAATTCTAAATAAATGAAGAGTCTAAAATAAAAATTATATAAAAATGTAGAAAAATAAAATTAAATAGCTTTCAAGCCTCTAAGAGATAACTTTCCAAACTGACAAATAATAATGGAAACCACATGTAAAAAAAAAAAAAGAAAAAGAAAACAAGGATGTACAGACAAATTGATTAGAGGGGATCAAAACAGACTAAGAAAAACATTTGTGGAACTTTTGTTTTTATTTTTGGGGGGGAAGGGGGCTGTTTTAAAAAAGAGTTAATTAAGCCCTACATAAATAAAAGACAGGGAGAAAAAACAACAGCAAAATATTCACAAGAGGAAATGTAGGTGGTAAATATATTCCTGCTGAAGTCATTGCACATGTAAATAGCTGCAGAATTCTTTTGGGGCTTTTAAATTGGATCTTTAAAAGTTAAGACATAAATACCCAGCGTAGGCAAGGGTGTGGCACAGTCATAAATTCTGGTGGTGTATAATTTTGTGTGGCTACGAGGCACTTATAAAATATAAGGTTGATTAATAACTTTACACATGGGATGACCTTATCCCCATTGTCCGGTCGAGGACGCTGCAGATCAGAGAAGTTATGGACCTGCCTGTGGTCATACAGCTGGTCACTGCCCGTGTGTAAGCCCTGGCCTCTCATGACGAGGTCATGCTCTGTCTGCTGTGCTTCACCACTCCCCTGGGGGGTACAGTTGTTTTAGAAAGTATTTTGACAATCTGTAAAAATGCTCATAGCCTTTATGTAAATAATCCTGTTTTTGTTAATCTGCTGAGGAGATAATTCAGCGTATGGTAAAGGCTGCATGCCCAAAAATATTGATCTCAATGATTGATAATATTGAAAATTCATCATGAACCTCAGTTGTGAATAAAAAATAAATTAATCATGATATACTCAAATTTTATAACTGTTAAAAATGTAGCAATGTGGGGAACATGTATGGTTTTCACTTATTTTGTGAAATTACATATGTTCTGTAGCTACAGCTGGGTAATTCATTGTATGTGAAAAGTATAAGATGTAATAGTTACGATCTAGTAATGAGTGATGAATGATGACACTTTTTCTGTAATTAAAAAATTAAATATCTGTGGACATTTAGATCTTGGAATGAGAATTAAAGTAACTAAGGCAGAACGCAAATGTGTTTCTTTTTTTTTCTTCTTTTTTTAAATATATATTTTATTGATTTTTTACAGAGAGGAAGGGAGAGGGAGAGAGAGTTAGAAACATCGATGAGAAAGAAACATCGACTAGCTGCCTCTTGCACACCCCCTACCGGGGATGTGCCTGCAACCAATGTACATGCCCTTGACCAGAATCGAACCTGGGACCTTTCAGTCCGCAGACCGACGCTCTATCCACTGAGCCAAACCGGTTTCAGCGCAAATGTGTTTCTATATATGATGACAATTGTAGTACTTAAAAGCAAAACACTTAGCAGCTTTTTAAAGTTAATTTTTATTGACGTGTTATATATACAGATAAAATTACTCATATCCTAAGAATACAGCTCAAAGAATTTTCACAATTACCAATACCACTCAGACCAAGGGGAAAAAAAACAAAACATTTTCAGGTCTCTAGAAACCCCCCTTGCGTCCCATCCTGGTGACCCCGCACCCCTGCTTCCGAAGCATAGATTTTAAATGGCACTGAAGTACACTAAAATGTTAACAAACCCTGTGTTTACTTGGTTAGAACCATGAGTGACCTTTGTTTTCTATATGTTTTTTTAATCTTCCTTCTCCATGGTTATGAATTATACTGTATTTTACTCTAAATTTCATTTATGATCTAATGTCCAACTATTAAGTCATAAATTGATCCTTGCACTTAGTCACATAGAATTCCTCCTTTTGAAATGGCCTTTGCTATTTGAATTTAGGAATAGGGCCACCACCTTGGTTCCTTCTGTAATAGAATAGGAAATAGGGGTTATAGATCGGAAGTAATTCTCCCATCTGTGTCACAGTTCTTTTCTGTCACAGGGCAGGCCTTGGGCACTGACTGTAATTCTGTGTATTAGGACCCTTCCTTTTGAGGCTTAACATTCAAGCAAAGGTAAAAGCAAACATTGTATTCTGCTCCTCTTTCCCTGCCATCCTGGTCCGCGCTTCACTGTTCCCCTTCTCCAGCCAAAGGGGACTGGCCTGTGCCTTCACCAGAGCTGGGCCACTCTGCGAGCTTTGGTCACAGCACAGCAAGAAAAGCAACAAGACCAGTAGGACAATTGAGGAAACCTAGACACCTCACCCATTCCTGCCACAGATTCACAGGCCCGGCCGTGCTGTTAGGACAACAGTACACCTTGGTGATGTCTGTTTGTAAAGAGGCTGATCCTCTGTGTCTCCACGGTGGAGAAATGGAAAGAAGCCAGTGATCTGGGCCCCTCACAGAGAGGAGGATCACTTCTCCTCGCCCTACTCTAAAGCCAACCGGAGGTGTGAGGGGCCGGACAGATCTGTTTTAGCCATCTAAAATAGTTATTTTGTTCAGTGCTGGAGATTCAGAATAGGTATTTCCCTTCACACTGGGGAACCAGAGAACAGCCCCTGACAGCAGGCTGGGTTGTTGGCGGGAGTAGAAATTAAAAGGCGACGTTGGAGATTTCCAGGGGACTTGTCAGTGCACAGTATTTTAAATGACAGCGATTCCACTTACAGGAGTTCATCCCACAGACACACTCATTCTGGTGCCCAGTGACACAGAGCAGGAATATCACTGCAGCGTTGCTCCCGGTAGCAGAAGAAGGATGCAACCTAATGCCTGCAGGAGGGGGCCTGGGTGTTACTGCACATCAAGCATGTCAAACTCAGAGGCTAACACGGGCCAAATAAGAAAGGTTTTCGTGTATGTGGGCCACGAAAAAACAAAAGCTTCCATTTTCATAGAAACGTAGGTTTATTTTGATAGAGACATGCTGAATACAAAGGGCTGAAGTAGAACATTTTAACAAAAATTAGTATTTTTTTCTTGAACATTAACTTACCAGACACTGAAGAACTGCACAAATTAATAAGTGCAATGCAAATAAACCTATTTTCTTGTTCTCCAAAAGTGAAATATTTCCTGTTGTGCACACCAAACAAGTCAGTCGAGGACTAATGACATGGCGGGCTGCTAAAATATTTAGTGGAGAGAAATGATGTGCCTGCATATAAGGCATGTAAGGGAAATGAATGCAAAACGATTATAGTAATCAGTCGTTAGCAAACATTGTAGTTTGTTATTAATAACTAGAAGCCCAGTGCATGAAATTAGTGCACAGGTAGGGTCCCTAGGCCTGACCTTCGTTCCGTGCTGCCCCCTGGTGATCAGTGCACGTCAGAGTAAGTGATTGGTCTCCCAGTCAAATTCCCATGGGGACAATTTACATATTAGGCTTTTTTATATATATATATATATATATATATATATATATATATATATTTATTATGCATAACAGGCTATTGTAAAAATTAAGTTACAAAAATTTTATTAAAACGTTTTTTACATACCGTTATATTGGCAGGGCCACAGACATATTCATTGTGGGCTGCATGCAGCTGCGGGCTGCGAGTTTGACATGCTTGCTGTGCATCCATGCATTAGAATAGTGTACAACCTCAAGAAAATGACAGTGTCAGTTACCTTGGACACGTATTTTTTATCGTTTATATTGTTTGAGATTCTTACATTGTGTAACTCTTACAAGTATACATTTTATACTTTTTTTTTAAATGTTAAATTATCTTAAGGGACTGGCGGAAACAGAACTAACTCAGAGTGGGGGCGGGGTGGTATTTTGCCAAACATTTATACAGGCAGAGAGTAGAGAACTTAGAAACTTCCTTTGTAAAATTACAAGTCTTTCAAAGCGAAAGTTGGATTAGAAACCTAAAAAGAGAATGCTAAATTTCTTGAGCCTGATAATGGTGTGGTTATGTAGGGATACATCCTTATCCGCAGGAGATCCATAGTGAACCATTCAGTGTCTACACTTATTTTCATAATGTTCAGCAACAAATGTGTAAGCGTGTGTGCATGTTGACAGAGAGAAAAGGGAAAGTGGCAAAACGTTAACAACTGCTGAATCCAGGAGAAGGACGTGTGAAGCCTTGTTTTGCTAGTCTCTTAACATTTCTGCGGGGTTGACGTTTTTCAAAATTGAAAGTTGGGAAAAAAGAAAAGATTTTTTTTTTTTTTAAACCAAAGAGCTCTGAAAAGCAAAGCAATGACAAAACACTTATTAAAGAAACCAGTTACAAAAGCCAGTCGTTGTCCATGTCTTTAGCTAGCCGACTAAGCAGGAAAGGCTTCTGCAGCTGCAGTTGTTGGAGGCTTGAGCTCCAGAACGTTTTGGGCAGGATGCCGGCTAGCGGGGCTATTTCAGAACCTGGAAGCACAGACCGTAGCCTTTTCTCTAAGAGATGCATGTAAGAAGAGATATCTTTCTCTTCTCTCTCCTCTCCAGTTCCGAGAGAGACCCGTGCGGTAGTTCGTTGCCACCTGACAGCAGGAGACCGGTCAGCCTGATCGGCCAAGAGGTGATCCTCGCCTTCTTTCTCCTGCTCTTGCTGGTCTGGTTCCTGAACCGGGAATTCGAAGTCAGCTACCGCCTTCACTACCACGGGGACGTGGAGGCCGACCTGCACCGCACGAAGATCCAGAGCATGAGGGACCAGGCGGACTGGCTGCTGAGGAACATCATCCCCTACCACGTGGCCGAGCAGCTGAAGGTGTCCCAGACCTACTCCAAGAACCACGACAGCGGGGGCGTCATCTTCGCCAGCATCGTCAACTTCAGCGAGTTCTACGAGGAGAACTACGAGGGGGGCAAGGAGTGCTACCGGGTCCTCAACGAGCTCATCGGCGACTTCGACGAGCTCCTGAGCAAGCCCGACTACAGCAGCATCGAGAAGATCAAGACCATCGGGGCCACGTACATGGCCGCCTCGGGGCTGAACGCCACGCAGTGCCAGGACGGCAGCCACCCGCAGGAGCACCTGCAGATCCTGTTCGAGTTCGCCAAGGAGATGATGCGCGTGGTGGACGACTTCAACAACAACATGCTCTGGTTCAACTTCAAGCTCCGGGTCGGCTTCAACCACGGGCCGCTGACGGCCGGCGTCATCGGCACCACCAAGCTGCTGTACGACATCTGGGGGGACACCGTCAACATCGCCAGCCGGATGGACACCACGGGGGTGGAGTGCCGCATCCAGGTGAGCGAGGAGAGCTACCGCGCCCTCAGCAAGATGGGCTACGACTTCGACTACCGGGGCACGGTGAACGTCAAGGGCAAAGGTCAGATGAAGACCTACCTTTACCCGAGGTGCACGGACAGCGGCGTCGTGCCTCAGCACCAGCTGTCCATCTCCCCGGACATCCGCGTCCAGGTGGACGGCAGCATCGGGCGGTCTCCCACCGACGAGATCGCCAACCTGGTGCCTTCTGTACAGAACTTGGACAAGCCATCTCTGGGTCCCGAGAACAGCGCCCAGGCCAAGGACCCCCACCTGTCTTCTAAGAGACCCTGGAAGGAGCCCGTGAGAGCCGAAGAGAGGTGTCGGTTCGGCAAAGCCATAGAGAAGGGTGACTGTGAAGACGCGGGGATGGAGGAAGCCAACGAGCTCACCAAGCTCAACGTCTCCAAGAGTGTGTGACGCAGCCCCTGGCCGCTGCCCACGGTGCTCTGTTCCTCGAAACACAGTAATATTCGTGTTCGGCCGAAGTGCGCTCCGAGCGCCGCGGCCCCCACGCCCAGGAGTGGCGCCACGTGGTCACTGCAGCCCTAGCTTCTGTGAAGATCACAGTCATTCAGGGTTTGTTTTCATCCGTTTCTCTCCTCTTCTCCCCGGGACCCTCTCCCCGCGGTGTCGCCGCCCAGCGGCGTGGAGAACAAGTGCCTTCGGGGGCTGGCTGTTGAGGGACAGAGACGGCAGGGCAGAGGTCTCGGCGTCGGGTACGGCTGGACTTTTAAGACAAAAGCTGTGGTCGGGATATCGTTCTTATTGCTTTTTCTCACGAGACACTTTTCTTTGCTAATGCCATGTTTTTTGAGGTTTTTTTTTTTTTTTCCTATATACTTAATAGCGTTTTCCAGTGACCTGACCCTTCTATGTAAATACACACACGCACACACACTTGCACTTACCAATCTGAGCTCAAGTGCCAGTAACTCACCGAGGGGAGGTCAAGGCGGGGGGTGCGGGCTGAGAACAGCGGTCAGCCGGCGGCCTGGCGCCCCTCCCTCGCTGCGCCTTCCGCAGCGCCGGCCCCGGCGGGCTGTGGGCGCCCCGCGCCCCGCACCTCCGCACGCAGGCCAGGCTTCCCAACGCCGGCCAACCCGTAGCTAAGCTCGGGAAGCCAGGCCTCAGGAATCTGAAAGCTGTGTTCACTCTGCCCTCGTGCCGTGCCGAGGGGTCTTCCAGCCGGGAGGGAAGGGTTTGTCCTTGAGGCCAGCTCGCCCGAGAGGGAGACGACAATAAATGCCTGGGGGTTGCATTTATTTATTTATTTATTTGCCAGGAACTGTGTTTTCAGGGAGGCGATGCCGGTCCTTCTGCTGGAGGCACACGGCGGCGGAGGGTGAGGAGTTGTCTGCCGCGGAGGGTGAGGAGTTGTCTGCCGCGGAGGGTGAGGAGTTGTCTGCCGCGGAGGGTGAGGAGTTGTCTGCCGGTGCTTTAGCCTCTTTGGCCACCTGCCCTGCAAGGGGGCCGGGCCACGCCGCACCCAGTGGGCACGGCCCGCACTCGGGTCAGAGAAGCTCCCCGTCTGCCCTGCGTGGCGCGGGGCGGGCAGGACCCAGCGGGGTCTGAAGCAGGGGTCCGGGCAGAGCGCGGGGGCGGCAGGCAGTGCCGGCACCGTCTCGGCCTTCACACGTTCACGAAGTTTGTCTGTCCTTCCTGCCGGCGGCCTGTGCTGGGCCTGTTGGAGGCAGGACCGGGCCTGTGAGTGAAGGCCAGCCCCCTCCAGACGGAGGTCTTGCACTGGATGGGGGGGGTGGGGGGGCCAGACTTGTCTGGGTGCCCACGGGCTGTTAATCCAGGATGGGGGAGAAGACACCTCTGTGCCCTTTGCTGCCAGTCCTCCCTGTAGTTACATTCTGCCACATGGAGTCTGAACTTGACGTAGAGCTGAACTCAGGCCAGTGTGTCGTTGCCATAGTCCCAGTTACTTTTAAGGTGCCCCTGGCCCAAGGCTCTCGGGGTACTTTGGGAACTATCTCCCTCTCTGTGTAAGGTCTTCACCGACATGCCCCGTGCATGTGCTTCTCACCGGTAACTCTGTGTGTAACCTCACATCTGCATTAAGGTATCCCCCTCCTTCCCAAATGTGTACAGAATCTGCCATTTCCAGCATCATGACACATTGATTCCGATCAGCCATCTCCCCAGGGGGTCGCCAGGGCCACGCCTCCCTGGGGAGCGGAGCGTTCTCAGTGACCACGACTCTCCTTCAGGTTTCACCGTCACTGTGTTGTTCTTCCAATGCCCGAGAAAGGATGGTTGTGACAATACCTCTTGCTTCTAAAGAATGTATTCTTATAAAATATTGCAGAATTTTTATTTTTATTGTTATTTAAAAAAAACAAAAACACTACCTAAATGCTCTCCTTGTCTGTAAGAGTGTGGGCGTGTCTGGGGTTTCTCCCCTCAGTATTCAGGGGTGTGTGAGTGTGGCTCCTTTCCTTTGCCTGCCCGCTTCAGGCTCTGGAGCTGTGGCGGCACCTAAGGGGCTGGGCAGTTTGCCTACTTGTTACCAGTGTCTCTGTTGTTGCGCCCAAAAACGTGCTCTGCAAAGTTCATCTGTGCACACACTTCCTTCCTAGCAAACTCTCTTTTCCCCTTCCCCACCTACAAAGGTGTTGATGGTTCCTGGCCCAGGGAATCCGAGAGGCTGCAAATCATCGGGAGAGGGTCAGACCACAGGGTGATCTGGTTCAGCTCCGTGCACACCGGAGCCTTTGGTGGACGGCTTCCCCAGAGTTCCAAATTGTCCAAGAACGCCCTGAGCCTTCCTGAACAGCCAGTTCAGATGTGCTCTCTGGCCGTCCCCAGCTCCCTGCTCTGAAGCATACCTCATCATGGAGCCTCAATCTCTGCAGCGGAACCGCTGAGCGTCTCCCCCCGCTGGCGTTGAACAGAGTTGCTGAAGACAGATGGGTTTCTAAGCAGCAGGTTCAAGCACTACCGGCACGATGGGTGCGTCCTTCAGAGTAGCAATACCTCTTCCGAACTTAGGGCAGGAAGCAATACTTCAGAAATGAATGTGTGTAAATAGTCGCTTTGAGTCGCAATTGCTATTTTCTCCTTGGCTCCAGGTCAGATCAAATTATATATATATAGATGTATAAACAAGCACATAATTTTATCCAATGCAAACAAATGTAGAGCATCAGTAATTAAACCCTTAAGTATAATAGCTTGGAGAGTCGCACAGATTATGCCACACCTGCGCACGACTCCATCGACACCGACTTCGCTTGTGGAGACACCTGCACGTTTGCACATGACATGGAGAGCCCAAGGGCCGAGTGCTCCCGCTACATGATCTGTAATAACCTGTCGTTCCCAAAGATCAGTCTGCGTTTGCATTTCTAAATTTTTGAGGTAAACATTTTTTTTTAATTTTTTTTTTTTTGGTTGGTGGTTTCAGAAAATCACATCATGCCTAGAATCTGAAATTAAATTAGCAAGGACCAACTGTTTGCATTTTCTACCTTTCCTTTGCTTTTATTCTTGGTAAAAATTGTTAATTTTAATAATTTCAAAATGCATCCACTAAAGAAATGGACATTAAAATATTCTAAAAATCTAAATATTTGATGCCTGGCATTCTCATTGAAAAGATCAGTACCACGTCAGAGATTGGGGTGCCCCTCGCTCCCTGCAATTTGTGGCTTGAAATAGGGAGATTTGCTTTTCTTTTGTATCATCACTTTGAATACAAGGTAACTAAAAAAAATCCCTATGTGTCCTGTGGGTTTTTTATGGACATTTGCTACAGTTAACTTTGGTTGAGAAGTATTTATTTTTACATGGAACTTTAAAAAAAACAACAACAACAACACAGAAAAGCAGGTTGTAGAACTAGTTTTGCTTGCGATGACAACCCCATTTTATTAGGCCTTCTGGTAGTTTGGTTCTGCATTATCTTGGAGAAGGGATTGACAAAGAAAGGAAAGTAGCCTGTCCCTTGCAGAGTTCCTGAGGGTAAGTCACAAAACCATTTCAGAATCTGAAGTCCCAGAGACTTTTCCCAGGAAAACACACAAGCCATTTGTATATCTGAGGGGTTCACAGCACCCCCAAGCCTGGAGCCAAACAGAACCTGCGGGGGTTGGGACTCCCGTGGGCTCAGTGAAAGGAGACAAAGATGTGGGCCTGTCCGTCCTTGTACATCCGCTTGCAGGGATCGAGCTTCCAGGTGACCCTCAGTTGGAACCTGGTGCCCGTGAGGACACTACCACATGGCCGGGACACTCTCCTGAAACTGCTGCGGCTTTCCTCGGAGCCTTTCGGAGCTTCGAGAGTCGCGGTCTCTGCAGCCTGGAAGGTCTTAGGAGGACATGGGTCTCTTCCCTGAGAAAGAGCACCCAGGAGTGTAAAGGATTTCTCAAACAGCCCAGAAAGTTTGCAGTAAGTCTCAGAACTCAGCCTTGGTGGTTTCTCTTGTGTTTAAAATCTCTTCTCACGCGGTCCTGCTGTGGGAATCCGTCACTGTGGCCACCTGGGATCAGTCCTGAGTTCCAGGAAAAGGAAGCTAACTGGGGAAAGAGATAAATGAGCGGAAGTGATTAAGAAAAAGTATACACTTGCACACCACATACTTATGAATTTAAAGTCTCTCCAAGTGTCTATTTTTATACAGTCCCTTTGGGGGGAAAATGGTTTTTTTAATAACATGACTCCAAAGAATTGTTATTGGATATTAGAGTAATTTAAGCTTAGGGAATTCTCATATTCCTGCTGGGCCTGAAAGTCGGAAGGAGAAGCGAATTAAGCAATCATCTATTGAGCAATCTGAGTGCTTCCTGAAATCTGTCATCAACAAGCATCTATTCTCAATCTTTTTTCTGGCTCACAAAGTCTTTGATAATTGGATGAAAGTTGTGGCTCCTTTCTCCAGAAACACACACGTAAAAATACGCCCCCCTTTTAATGTTGCATACAACTTCAGGAGTTCCTGGAACTAAATAAAATGCCCCTGATCTACAATAACTAGAGGAATGATGGTTTGTAATTATTGCTATCTGCAAATCCAGTTTCTAGGCACTACTGGACTCTTCATTGTGACCTTGATTAAAAGTGTTAATGCTGCTTATTTATGCGTTTCCAATCAAAATTATAGTTTACACTTATGTCTGAGTTACCTAAATATATTTGAAGAGCTACTCAAAAAGCTTTTCAATATGTAAACATAAAGTTAGTCAGATTCTTCCCAACATTTAAAGTAACATCCAGCCTGTATTTACTGACTACCTACTATGTGCCAAATAATGCCAAAAGTCCCTTTATTTACGTTGTCAAATTTGCTGCAGTACTTGAGGATATTTGAGTAACAGCTGTGATTACAACTGCGCTTTTCATGATGGCTCTACAACTATGAATTTCACCAGGAAACTGAAGGGAAGTTCCAGATACCTGGGATCACATTGGCATTATTAAAGAGTGGCTTCCTCGTATCTTCTGTAACCCACTGGGTTATTTTTGTGTTTATGGCCTATGGATTGCTTAGCCTCTCAAGAAGGAGCGATCGATGAGAAGCATTCAGAGAAAGCAACCACACCAATATTGTGTTGGATCCACGTGCCACTCATAAGATCGTGCTTTTGTTTTAAAACAATCCTCTCCTGATGGCAATTCAGTCCCAACGCGAGGGGCTCCGAGCCAGATGGGACAAAGCGCTGGCTTGGGCTGATTTGGCTGTGACAGCCTTTTGGGAGTAACCACCAGCGAAAGGTGTTCTGCTCTCTGAGGACCGTGGTGGTTGGAGTCTCTGCCAATCCCGTCTCCGCCAGATGTCTGGTTGTGAGGTGAGGCAGCCCGGCGTCCAGCAGTCTTTTGAAAGGAATACTCTTTTCCCTGTCTTCCTCTGACCTCAGAAAAGTCTTGCCTTCTAGGTTGAGAGGGTGATGAATGGTATGAAAAGAGGAGTCGTTTGGAAACTTGTCCATGTGATTCTGGGAAAAGGAAGCGGAATGGGAAAGGGAAGTGATGAAGTCGTGTAGACTCTGCTTGGACTCCTCTGGACACAGACACCCTGTGCCTGAGGCAAACTTCAGTGGGTCACCATGATCTTCCTTCTCTGGACTGGCTCTCATTCTCCCCAGCTTCTGAGACCGCCAAAACTGACCTCCAGAAGTCTTCTCACCATGGCCCAGCCCTGCCCAGTTCTGACTCAGTGTGTCATGGGTGGCCATTTCTCTCCGAGAACATGTATGTGTCCTCACCCCGTTCCCATCATCTTTGACCTCCCAAGTAGGTTTCAGTGCCATGCCATCCTCATTCTCTAACTTCAGAAATACAGATACAACTACAGCAACATGATTTATGTATTTAAAGAAAGTAAGTCCTTCTCACATATGCAAATATGCCTCTATATGTAAAGTAGTCTCTCATTACATGAAGCATTTTCACCAAGGAACTTTTCTCCCCATGATGCCTCATCCAAGTGGGTGGGCAGGGGTGCTTTCTCTGTACCACAGATTTGAAAGCTCAGGTCAGAGCTGCCCAGTGGCTTGCCAAGGTTCAGCTTGTTGTCCATCATTTCCAGTCACACGGCCAGAAACCAGAACATGCTGCAAACCCAAGTGAAATAACCTCTTGGCCTCCCCCTTCCTGTGCCAGGAAAGAGCAAAGGTGGTGGGAGGGGACATTGTGTGTTTAAATGGCGAGAGTACCCCGTGGTCAGCAAGTGACCAGCAAGGTACACTACATCTTCCCTTCTCTCCCTCTACTCTTCTCTTTGTAAGACTGGCTACTTGAATTATGTGTCAGATATTTAAATCATTATCCGTGTATGCTTAGAATGGAGAAGTTTTAAAATTATTCAAGTGTCCATGTGCTAACAAAGACCATCAGGGAAGACAGGCAAAGTTTGCAACACGTTGGTGCCTTCAGGAAGATTAGTGTAAAACACAGATTATTTTTGGTGTCCCGTACTACCTTCCAATGTAACAGCAATAGATCATGTACCTTTAACACAAAATTGTTTTGTTCTAATTATTTATTACACAGTAATTTTTTATTATAATGTTAGATCATTTTTAAAATACCTTACCATATATCTATACATCTCCAATATTTCAGGAACATATTAGAGAAAGGGAAAGAAAAAATAAATATCACTTGGCCTTTAACTTGAAATAGCATAGAACACAATTTGTAATTTTTACACCAATTTGGGGATCTTGGATAAAAGCAAAAAAAAACAAACAAAAAAAAAAAACAGACTGTTGACTACAGAGGACTGAGAACACCAAGAGTTTACTTTTAAGAACCAAGTTTTAGAACACAGTGTGTTGATGGAACTTCTCTTTGGTAATTTTGGTTGGCCAGGATGAGATCTCTTCTTCCTCACGAATAAAGGCTTCTGATATTATCACAGCTATATTTAGAGAATTTATTTAGCACAGAAGAATATGGCTGAATGTTGTCCTTGTTCCCTTGCTTATATTAATTGCATGACAAGTTGTATTTTGCAAAATTTTCTGTCAAGGACTTCCATAGACTTCTCTCCTTAACTTACCTAGACACTCGGAGAATGTTCAGACTTCTTTGTATGTTTTTTAATATTGAAGAACGTTATTTATATGAGCCTTAAGGAAATTAATATCATAAAGCCTAAAGAAGATAAGGTAAAACTATTTTTTAAAAAGGAACTTGAAGCAGTTAATTGAAGGTAAAAGAATCCTTTTTCCTAAAATGTTTCAAATGGGACAAAATTTATTGGATGAATTTATTGCATGAATCACATGGATAGTGATTCAAATTCTTCAATCCCTTAGGTAGCCAATACAGTGGGTGGCTTCAGCCCTTTCAGAATCTTATTTCCAAATTTCCTCATCTTCCTCTTTCAACTGTCCATTTTCTTGGGAGAATTACAAGAGGCTCAGACCTGCACGCTTTGATGGAAAACCAAGTGTGAGCTTGTGAGCTAGCCATGCGGTAGTTTCCAGAACTCCAAGAGTGTGTCTGTGTTCCTGACAGGTGGCTTCTGTCACCCCCACAAACCCATTCCTCGTGCATCTGTGCCCGTAGCAATGGATGCTGGGAGCCGCAGGAGTGTCCACTGTGTGTGAGACGGCTGGCAGTGCGAGGAGCCTGGCTCTGCAGGTCCTCGGACGGGTGAGAAAGCAGCCGCCACGCCCCAGCACGGTGCCAACCCTCCTGTTGCCGCTCTGGCTTCTTGGTGAAGAGCGATGACCTCATGTTCTGCTTGTAAAACTTTTCGTGGTCTGTACCTCATGCGCTGGCCCAGCGCGAGATGCTCCAGGACCTGGGCGCCCCCGCCCTTCGGAAAACCAAGCCGAAAGCACCGCCGGGTGGTGAGCTGGGCATTCTGGGCCTGACTCGGGCTTAGAAAGAGGATCCTCTTGCCTCAGCTCCTGGGCTGGCCCAGCAGCAGGGCAGCAGACTCTCGGGCCTGCGTGGGACCCCCAGAGAGCCCAGCCAGTCTCACCCGTGGTTCTGCGGTCCCAAGCTGTCTTTGGACTTGGGGGTGGAGGTGCAGGGACAGAGCAGAGGACCAGCTGGGAATGCCCAGAAAAATGAGTGTCAAGGAAGTGCAGTTCACCAACATCCGGGGCAGCAGTGCTCGGCTCCCAGGCAGCCCTTAGCCACCTCTGCGCCTCCCCGTCCCCCCCCCCCCCCCCCGCCCCCTCCAAGTGCTGCAGCTGCAGGCACCATAAGCCATTAGTTGGGGGGGAGGGGAGGTATGGGGGGGGGGCAGCAGAGCCTCCTGGTGCACCCTCCTCACGCTACACTCACAGCATCAAACCGAAGCACCAATAACACACAGATAAGCACTGAGCAAAAAGCCCAGAACCTTAACAACATCCTCTCGGGAATCCTGTGTCAGTTGCACATTTGTGACAGACAGCAATTCTAGGATTGAACGTCCCTGAGATGATCTAATTACTCAAAGCAGCTCCCACCGTCTCAGTCCACGCAGTCCTCATTCCAGAGCCGATCCTGCGAGGCGCTCCAGCGGCGGCGTAACCCGACACGGTCACTGTCACGCCGCCCCGCCAGCTCCGCCTCGCAGGTCACAGAGCAGGTGTCCGTGGCGTATGGCGTGGAGTCACTGTGAAGGGGCAGCGTGGTGTGTGGGAGCAGCCTTCTGACCTGTGGGCGGTGGTATATTCTCTCTCCTAGCACTGACATTCTTTCACACCCCCTGCCTGAGGCTGCCTTTGCACGGGCATTGAATCCGGCTCGTAATGAAATATAGAAAGAAATCACAGGACATTTTAATATTCTTTCCATTCCAAAGCATGGATAGTTTTTTCTTTTTTCTTTTTTTTAATATGTTTTATTGATTTTTCACAGAGAGGAAAGGAAGGGGATAGATAGCTAGAAACATCGATGAGAGAGAATCATCCATCAGCTGCCTTCCGCACATCCCCCACTGGGGATGTGCCCGCAACCAATGTACATGCCCTTGACCGGAATCGAACCCGGGACCTTTCAGTCCGCAGACTGACGCTCTACCACTGAGCCAAACCGGTTTCGGCAGTTTTTTCTTTTTTAATCAACATATGTCTAGGCACTGCTTGCGGTTCTTTCCTGCCCTCCAAACTTCTACTCATCTATGCTTTCCTACCTTCTCTTTCCCAGAAAATAAAAGCATTGCTGAGAGAGGAGCCTGAAGTTTCCTTTCAGTTAAAGGAAAGGAGCCTAATTGTAAATAAAAAGATAAGAAACTGTTTGTGGTCTGTCAACAACCAAACCCAGGAAGAACTGTATCTGTGAAATACACATCTCTCTCTCTCTGTGTGTTAAATAAAAGCACATGATCTCTCATTCATTACTACAGACTTGTGATCTATTGTATATTAACATGTTTTATTGTATCCAGAGAAAACTTTATGCTATAGACAGAGAAAAGCTGGAGGAGAGGGGGATTCAAAATATAGTGTAATTGCCTCAAATGTTGTTGTTTGTCTATTCTGGGCTTGGCACAATTTCGGGGGGGGGGGGATGTACTCAATATAAATTAACCAGAAAATTAATTTATCTGCGAGATCTCAGAAACTTCTTTTTAACATAACACCGATCCATAGAGCCTACCCATGTGTGTGCCCTGTGCAGTCCACGTGGGTCCAAAGCTGTCGCTGCATTTTAACCCAGATGCCGGCGCCGCGGGGAGAAGGGGCTGCGGCCTGGAGCCAGCCCGACTTCGACGGGCCGCGGGCAGCTCCCCTGAGCTTGAGTAGAGGTGTCCAAGCAACATACAGCGTAGCTGCACGTTTTCAAGGCCTTGAAGGCCACTCTTCTTTTTTTAAATACAGCCCAACTTCAAGTTTCAGTGGTCCCTTTCCCCTGCAGACAGGAAAAGAGAGAGAGTGAAGTGCCCTCTCCAGGAGGGGTCTGTCCCGGAGCAGGAAGGGAGAGCTCGGCCTCTGCAGTCGGGAGTGGAGGTGGATGCAGTTAGATCCCAGGTCTGGTGCCGGCTCTCACTGCGATTTCACTGGAGCTGGTTCAGCACTGAGCTGAACTCACAGACTGGAGTGAACCAGCCCTGGTTTTCTTTGGACTGCTTTGAGCAAAAATAGAAGAAAAAGAGCTCATTTCCCCCCCCCCCCCCAACGGTTTTGGGGGCAATCCAATAGTAAGTAAATATTCGCTGGCCTGGTTTCCCCATCTTTTAAGATAGAAGTGTGACCTCCAGTTCCTGGACTGCGAGAATATTCTGAAACCGAGTTTAGCGCCCGTAGTCAGAGCGCACTCAGTGAGGCAGCGGGAGGGTTCCTGCAGGGGGTGGTCCGGGTGCAGGTCTCCACTCTGAGCCCGGCTTTTTTAGCGGGTGTTAGGTGAACAGGTGTGCGAAGCCGGTTAGCAAACACAAGACGCAGAGAAGCTCTGCTCCTCTTGGGAGGAGATTGGACGTTTTTGATTTTGCTGTTTTTAAATGCAGCCCAACTATCTAGAAAAAAGATATTCTTGCTCTTCTAGCCACCGAGCGATGTGCAGGGAAGTGAGGAGGAAGGTCATTTGCTGTGCAAATGCCCTGAAGGTCACATTTGTTTTGTCCATGAAGGAAACGTTGTTCACCTTCTCCTTTTTCCCGTCATCAAGCTCATGTGGAAATGAGGAAGCATCTCTTTAAATACAGTCATGCCCCGGAGGGCCCCTCTGCAGCCCAGTGGCTCTCCTGAGATCCAATAGTCATCCCAGGTGGGCCCTGGGACCTGCCCTGTGTGATTGGAGGCATCGCGTCCTTTTGTAAAACAAGAGAGTGTCTTGCATAATAAACTCTTATAGCCAAAGGGATCTGTGAGCAAATAAAACGGACGGGATATCATTCTCCATTTCTTTTTTTTAATTGATTTTTTACAGAGCAGAAGAGAGAGGCATAGAGAGTTAGAAGCATCGATGAGAGAGAATCATCAATCAGCTGCCTCTTGCACACCTTCTACTGGGGATGTGCCCGCAACCAAGGTACGTGCCCTTGACTGGAATCGAATCTGGGACCTTTCAGTCTGCAGGCCGATGCTCTATCCACTGAGCCAAACTGGTTTCGGCTCATTCTCCATTTCTAAAGAGTATTTGTTTTTAGTTTTGATTTACCAATTGGTTTTTCTAGAGGGCCTTCTCCTCCCCGCCCCCCAATTAAATTAGTCACTCTGGTACTGTTGTGAGGCAGTCGTTTAATTTCATGGCTTTCATAAGTTTACAGGCACATAAAAATGTGATGCCCATGAAATTCATTACAATTCTCCATTATCTTGTGGATTTAGTGCCCATCTGTCTTGCATATGTTTCAGCGGTGGCTCACAACGGCCCCTGCCATACATGGGCCATATGCCTGTTTACTATGCACATGTGGAAACGTGCATGCATCCAGACCGGCAATTCCCAACCTTTTTCATCTCATGGCGCACATAAACTAATTATTAAAAATCTGCAGCACACCAAAAATATTTTTTTTTGCTGTTATGACAAAAAGAATAGGTATAATTTTGATTCATTCATACCAGATGGCTATTGTTGTGTTGGCTGTTTATTTTGTTTATGTTTGTTGTTGTTGTTTACAACCTACAGGAAAGGAGATCAACCACGGCACACTGGTTGAAAATCACTGATCTAGACCCGAAACCAGTGGTAAACTAAGGCTGTCTCTGACTTGGATTCTAAGTCCCCCCAGAAAAGACACAAACATTGGTATATTCGTAAGAATAGATTTAGAAACAGTCCTTCCAGCTCAGCAAATGTCATTTTGTTCCTGTCTGCTCTCTCTTTCCATTTGCAATAAACCTGACAAAAATTTCCAGAATGAAAATGTGCATATTTGAAGGAAACATTGGCAGGCAGCCACAGACGCAAAGGAGGCAAACTAGTTTTGCTCTTGTTTTTCTGCTAATAACTGCTCGGCGGCCCATGCTCCAGAGCCCCAGGGGGATTCGGATAGGCCAGGTGCACACAGGCCACGGGGAAGGTGGCAGGTCAAAGCAAAGTGAACGTCTCTGCGCCTGAACACTGTTTGGCCTCACTGCCCCTCCTCTTGGTCCACAGAGATGGGGCAGCCCCAGTGTCTTGAATGGTTAACTCGCTCAGCTCGTCTGTTACACAAAGAACGTAGACCTGATGCATTGCACCAAGGCAATGAAATCCACTTCAATCCGGTGCCCCAGACCTTCCTCCATGGTCGGAGGGATCCTTCACTTTACCAAGGAAGGAAAGGAGGGAGGGGGAGGGAAGTAAGGAAGAAAAGGGTAAACAGGCAAAGCCTTTACTACTTTTAAAATGGATTTGGTTTTCAGATCCATTTCTATCTAATAGATCATGTCTTCAGATCCTGTGTCCTGCAGGGAGCACCCTCCCCTGGTAACACAGAGGAGCAGAGGTTCCATACCTTGTTCCCAGGGTATGGGCTTCCCCTCAGGTCTCAGCTGAACCATGAAAGCAGGGAGTCGGGTTCCTTCCCTCCATGGCTGGTGAGGTGAGTAGCAAACCACCCTTTGGATTCGGGGGAGTGGGAGTGTCCTGATTTTTCTGAAATGAGGAACAAGACTAACTGGGGCCCAGCCAGCGTGTCTCAGTGGTTGAGCTTTGACCTATAAACCGGGGGATCACAGTTCAATTCCCTGTCAGAGCACATACCGAGGTTGTGGGCTCAGTCCCCAGTGGGGGACATGCAGGAGGCAGCCAATCAATGATTTCTTTCTCATCATTGATGTTTCTATCTCTCTCTTCCTCTCTAAAATATATATATATATATATATATATATATATATATATTTTTTTTTTTTTTTTTTTTTTTAATGCTAAAAAAAAGGGGTGAGGAGGACTAACTTGGTGCCAAAGGGAACTTAGAGAAAAGATTCAAGGCTCTCGAATCCATCTGTCCCACTAGAATAGGGGTGGGGATGAGGGACAGAGCTGAGCCCCTTGCTGGCCTGTCCCGGAGGGGCTGGACTCAGAACCAGGAGCTCCCATGGGATGGGGCAGGCAGGGGAGGGCCTGCCCGGGCGTCAGAGGGGCGTGGTGGGCAGAGCCTGGCTGGAGGCCCAGGAGGTCCAGAGGAGGAGAGGCCAGGGCCCCCGTCATGCTCCCCGGGAAGGAACTGAACCCTCCTGAGCCTCTGAGCGGATGTGACTTCACCTGGGAGACGGGATGGCAGCTGAGGGCCCAAGACCTGGCCCTGGCCCGAGTCTGGTGGGAAATTAGCTCTTTCATCTCATTCAAGGTCACTTCCAGGAGAGTCCGCAGACGAGCCCCAGGAATCAGCTCTGCAGGGCAGGCCACTCATCACAGAAACACACAGCCCAGCAAGGGGACCTGGAATGTTCCAGAAACATGAAAGCTTGGGGTTAGGGGGGTGGGGGCTGGCAAAGGCGGGGGAGGCGGTGAGAAGGGCTCGGGAGCAAGAGCTGCTGAACGAGGCTCCTTTCACGCCGAGCCCCACAGCTGTAAATAGCCGGGCAGCTGCTCCACAGCTGGCGCAGAGAGTAAGAGAGCACGGACCGGGAGCACCTTTGTGTGTGCGGGACGAACCCCAGACAGCCCGGAGGGAGCTACAGACCTCCCCGCCTTTAACCAGAGCCCACAGCTGGCTTAAGACTGGACAAAAGAGACCCTTTGTAGAGATGGAGACTGCCTGCTGCCCTGACCATGTTGTCAGCACACTAGTGTTCGCTTTTAAAGAGAGAGAAAAAGCCTTTAAAAATAAAATTGAGACATAACTTACACATAGGTTGATGAGTATTTACGTATTTATACACCTATGTAACTATCAGCTAGGTCAAGGTGTGGGACATTTTGAGCCCCTCAGGGGACTGCCTTGTGCCTGTGCAGTCAGTAACCCCACCATCCACGGCCAACCACTGTGTTTATCTCTGTCACCTTAGGAAGATGTCTTCTTCCTGGTAACTTCGTAATTGATTCATCTGGCGGGAATCCCACAGTGAGTCCTGGCTTCTCTCACTCATTGACATGCCCATGGGGTTCTTCCACCCTGTGGGTAGCAGAACTTTGTTCTTTTTTGTTACTATGTAGTATTCCGTTGTATGATGAGACCATGACTTATTTATCAGTTCTCCTGTTGAGTATCTTGGGTTGTTTCTAGTTCGAAGCTATTATGAGTAACACTGCAATGAGGAGTCTTGTCAGTGTTGGCATATTTCAGAATAGGTTTGAAAATAGATTCTTGCAGAAATCTAAACTGGTACACCTTCAATGGAGGGCAACTTGGCAAGAGCTGTCAAAATTAGAAAGGTAGGTGGCCTTCTCGGAATTTTATTCTACAGATCTGCTAAAATATGCAAAATGATTTCTGCACAGGTTTCTTCATTACAGCGTTTTTTTGTAAAAGCTGAAGTTTTGCCATTTTGTTGTTGAGTTGTCAGTGTTCTTTATATATGCTGGAAACTAGAACCTTTTTAGATACATAATTTGCAAATATTTTCTCCCATCTGGTAGGCTGTGTTTTCACTTCCTTGATAATATCCTCTGATAACAGAAGTTTTGAGTTTTCATGAACTCCAATTTATCCATTTTCTATTTTGTTGCTGTGCTTTTAGTGTCATATTTGAGATTCTCTTGCCAAAACTAAGGTCATGAAGATTTACCCTATGTTTCTTATAAGGGTTTTATGGAACATAATCCCCACTCCTTAAGTGTGGACTGCACATCGTGATTTCTACTCTACGTGGAAAAAACCAGTGGAGAAACCTGACAAACACACCTCAGCCAGGTGATCAAGGTCAACATCAACATCGTTGTGTTAATAGCATGACCCTTGACCCGATGAGAAGGGCACTCTTATGGCTGAATGACGCCCCGCTCCAAATTGATATGTTCAGTCTTAACTCCCATCACCTTAGAATGTGACTGTATTTGAAGATAGGATCTTTAAAGAGGCAATTGAGGTTAAATGAGGTCCTCGAGTTGGAGCCTAATCCAATATGACTGGTGTCCTTGAGAGGAGAGTGGGACATAGGCAGGTAGAGGGAAAACCACGTGAAGACACAGGGAGAAGAGAGCCATCTACAAACCAAGGAGAGAAGCCTTAGGAGAAACCAACCCTGCTGGCACACTGATCTTAGACTTCCAGCCTCCAGATTGTGGGAGAATAGACTTTTGTTGTTTAAGATGCCTGTCTATGGTATTGATTATGGCAGCCCCATGTAGAGTAATACGGGCACTTTACTTCTGAGATGTTTCTCTCAAAGACTCATAACCCCAACCCAATCACAAGAAAAATATCCAACAAATCCCACTGAAGGGACATTCTACAAAATATCTGAGCAATCCTCCTCAAAACTGCTGAGGTTATCAAAGGGCAAGGTAAAAAAAAAAAAAATCTGAGAAACTCTCAACAGACATGACAGCTATTTGTAATGTGCTGTCCTAGATGGGATCCTGGAACAGAAAAAGGGCCTTTCGTAAAAACTAAGGAAACCTGAGCAAAGTGTGGACTTCAGTTAATTGTGACAAATGTACCACATGCCAACGTTAATAATAGGGGAAATTGCGTGTGAGGAATATGGACAGTCTGTATTCTCGTCACAGTCCTATGTAATAAAAGGGTAACGTGCAAATCGGCCCAACTTCAGAAAGACCGATCACTATGACACACACTGACCACCAGGGGGCAGATGCTCAATGAAGTAGCTACCCCCTGGTGGTCAGTGAGCTCCCACAGGGGGACTGCGGCTGAGCCAGAAGCCCTGAGCCCTGCTCACTGCTGGCAAGTGCGGTGGCGGTGGCAGGAGCCTCTCCCACCACTGTGGCAGCGCTAAGGATGTTCAGCGAGGCTTAGACCCACTCACCGAAGCTGTCAGTTGGACATCCCCTAAGGGCTCCCTGACTGTGAGAGGTACAGGCCAGGCTGAGGCCCCACTCCCCACCCCCGAGTGCATGAGTTTCATGAATCGGGCCTCTAGTTTTCCCATAAATCTAAAATTATAAAATTAAAAGTTATTATTTATTTATTTATTTATTTTATATTTTAAATATATATTTTATTGATTTTTTACAGAGAGGGTTAGAGACTTAGAAACATCGAGGAGAGAGAAACATCCATCAGCTGCCTCTTGCACATCCCCTACTGGGGATGTGCTTGCAACCAGGGTACATGCCCTTGACCGGAATCGAACCCAGGACCTTTCAGTCCGCAGACTGACACTCTATCCACTGAGCCAAACCGGTTTCAGTTAAAAGTTTTTTTTAAATGAGCAAAAGGTTTGAATGGACATTTTAACCAAGATATACAAATGGCCAATAAGCGTATGGAAAGATGCTCAACATTATTTTTCATTAGGGAAATGTAAATTAAAACTATAATTAGGTGTCACTTCATACCAATTAGAATGGCTATAGTCAAAAAGAAATAAATGTTGGCAAGGATCTAGAGAAATCAGAGTCTTTTTCCTAAGGGAAACTTAAAATGGAACAGTCACTTTAGGAGCGGAGGTGGGGGGGTGGGGAGAATTGGCAGTTTCTTAAAATTTTAAGTATAAAGTTACCATAAATATCCAGTAATTCCACTCTAATATACCTACAAAAAGGCATGAAAGTGAATAGCCATAGACATCCTCCTCCTCTGTAATAAAAGAGTTATATGCAAATTAACCATCACTTCACTATACCCACAAACCACACCCACCAGCCAATCAGAGCAAGTATGCAAATTAACCCCAACTAAGATGGCTGTGGCCACAGAGAGCAGTAGGGAGGCTTGGGTTTCCCTGGCAATGGAAGGAGCCAAGCTTTCCACACACCTTGGCAGGCCCAGGCCTCCACTCAAGGGTACAAAGTTTCAATTGTATTGTAGAAGATAAATAAGTCCCATATACCAGGGCCTCCACTTGGGTTGCCAGAGGATGTGGCTGGCCTGCAAACCACCACAGGCCCCTCACCCAGGCCACCCCATTCCCCAGGGGAACCCCCATCCTGATCCAGGACACTCTTCAGGGCAAACCAGCTGGCCCCCACCCATGCACCAGGCCTCTAGCCTATATAATAAAAAAGTATGCAGATTGACCATCACTCCAACACACAAGATGGCTGCCCCCATGTGGTCAAAGATCCTGCCCCCATATGGACACAAGATGGCCACCACAAGATGGCCAGCAGGAGAGGGCAGTTGGGAGGGACCAGGCCTGCAAGGGTGGGCAGTTGTGGGTGATTAGGCAAGCAAGGGAGTGCAGTTCAGAAGGACCAGGCCTGCAAGAGAGGTTAGTTGGGGGTGATCAAGCCTGCAGGGGAGGGCAGTTAGGGGTGACCAGGCTGGCAGAGGAGGGAAGTTGGGGGGTGATCAGGCTGGCAGGCAGAAGCGGTTAGGGGCAATTAGGAAGGCAGGCAGATGAGCAGTTGGTAACCAGCAATCCTGGATTGTGAGAAGGATCCCAGATTGGAGAGAGTGCAGGCTGGGCTGAGGAACACCACCTCTCACCGCCCACCCCTCCATGCATGAATTTTGTCCACTGGGTCTCCAGTGTTATTCATAATAGCCAAAAAATGGAAATAACCCAAATGTATCATTAACTAATAACAGATAAATAACATGTAGTATATTCATACAGTGGAATATTATTCATCAATAAGAAAGGAATGAAGTTCTGATACGTGTTACAATATGGATGAACCTTGAAAGCATGCTCAGTGAAAGTGACCAGATGCAAAAAACACACACATTATTAATTTTCATTAAAATGAAATATCCATAAAAGGCAAATCAATAGAGACAGAAAGAAGATCAATAGTTGTGATTGGCTAGGGATGAGAATGAAGATTGACTTCAAATAGGCATGGGCAAAATTGAAGGGATGCTGGAAACCGATCACTGTCTCACTAATAGAAAGATGTGGAAGGCTGGTCAGCCTTTAAGCTCTGAAAGGTCTGAACCAACCACTCCCTAATAATTGAGACAATGGTAGCTGAAGCAACTTCACCAAATAATCATTAAATCCTTACTGATAAGATAATCTGCCTGTTACTGGAATTACCTAAGGCTATGGTGTATCCCATAGTCTCAATAAAAAGGATAGCAAGGTCAGAGCCTAGGGCAGTCCTCCCACTAGAGGTGGGCTCCCCCCTGGCCTCCAAGATTCCCAAATTAATACTTTTCTAGTCTGTTTCATTTGTGTGCGGCCTTCTGCAGAACCCCTAACCGGAACTCTGAACCACATGGGACGTGAAAGGGGTTCCCACAGAGAGACAGTAGAAATGATGAAAAGTTGGATTGTGTCAGAAGGGATATACGCACCCCTTTATTCACAGCAGCACAATTCACCATAGCTAAGATTTGGAAACAGCCTGTGTACCCATCAGCAGATGAATGGATTAAAAAACTGTGGTACATCTACACAATGGAACACTACGCTGCAGTAAAAAAAGAAAGAACTCTTACCATCTGCAACAGCATTATGCTAAGCAAAATAAGCCAGTGGGAGAAAAATAAATATCACACGACCTCACTCATTTGTGGAATATAATGAACAACATAAACTGAAGAACAAAAATAGATCCAGAGATACAGGATATAGAAGCATTGGACAGATTGTCAAACCTCAGAAGGGAGGCAGGTGAGGATGCGGGGAGGGGGGGGGGGGGGGGGGGGGGCGGGTAAAAAGATCAACCAAAGGCCTTGTATATAAGCATAATGGATGGACACAGACAGTAGGGGGTGAGGGCATGTGCTGGGGGTGGGAGAGGCTGGGGAGAGGTCAATGAGGGGAAAAGGAAACATATGTAATACTTTAAACAATAATGAATTTAAATTTTAAAGAAGTTGGATTGTGATGATTGCACAACTGTAAACTCATTAAAATTTTTGATTTATACATTTATGGTGGGTGAATTTTATGGTATGAATTTTATTTTACTTTCATAACACTGTAAAAAATCATCAGCAAGATGGTGAGGCATAGATTAAACAAGATTGGCAAAATGTCGATAATTTTGTAAGCTGGGTGACAAGCAGAGCAGATTCATTTTCCTTTTCCTTTTCCTTTTGCTTATGTTTGAGATTTTCATAATACAAAGTTTAAAAATGTAATGAATCGTTCCCCTGAACACAGTGTTGGTGTTATTTGCATATTGTCCTTTCTCCCCGCTAGATGGTGAGTTTTCTAGGGATAGAGACAGTTTCCTATTGTTACTATCCAATATTACTATTATTGTTATTGTTTATTATTATATATTTCCAGAGTCTGATCCAGACACTGGCAAAAGCTTTCAAATAAAATGGGGAGGGAGTAGAGAAATAATTGGTAACAATGGGAAAGACTACTTTGCAAAAGCAAACTCAAGTTTCTCAAGAGGAACTATTTTAAGGGTTCAGAACTGCAAGATGACACGACTTCAAATGGGCTTGGCTGCGGGGCTTTCTGTGAGGCTCTGTGCATCAGGGAGGGCCAACATTAGTAGCAACCCAGTGACGGGTCCCTGCTTCTAATGTTATTATAAGATATTTAAAGGCTTCAAGCACGCTCCATGAAATAACACTGGACAAAACCGGATCTGTTTAACGTTGGGGTTTTTCAGTGACTCCGGGTCCTCGTCATGACTTACTTTCCTTCCCCATTACATGAGTGTAGAAAATATGTTCTTGGACCTTATTTTGATAAATTTCCTGTTTAAAAAAAAAAAAAGTGATTTTCTTGCCAATCGACTCTCCTGTGAGACTCATTGAGCAAGAACACTTTGAAAAATCCTTCAGCTTTGCTAATAAAAAAGTGCTGCTCACCTGGTAAAACGGGCCTGCCTGGTGAGAGGAGGCAAAGGGGCCAGGCAAGGGCTCAGTCTTGAGAAGTGATTGTACTAACCCGCCCCACAGCCCTATGGAAGAGGCGAGGAAACGGGCCCCGCACGGGGCGATCCTCCCCGGAGCAGCCCCCTGGCCCCGCAGCGCCCCCTCCGGCCCCGGGCGCAGGGAGCTCCGCAGGCCCAGCTCTCGGGCGCCACCTAGCGCCGGCCGCGCCCAGAGCCGGCCCTCCCGGCGGGCTCAGCCCACCGCCCGCCTCAGGGGCACAGGTGCGGGCTCCCGGGTTCCAGGACGGCAGAGGGAACACCTGGATTTCGCAGCCAGCCCGGGCCCTCGCGCCCCTCGCACGGAGTCCTGCAGGCACCGAGGTAAGCTCCCTCTGAGGTTTCCGGCGCCGCGGGGCCCGGGGCGGGGAGGGCTGGACTTGGGGCTGGGACCAGGTCCTAGTCGCGCCTGAATCGTCCCGGCTTCCGTTTGGAGCCCGGGAGGGGTGGGGGGGGGGGGGGGTGAAAGTCTGAGTCCAGGTGCAGAGAATGCCGTGCAAACCACCTGCATGCTCCTCCAGTCCTTCAACCCTCGGTAGGTGATTGGAATCGCAGGGGAGCTAACAGACAACTATCTGGGCCGCATCCCTGACCAGTTGAAGGGGGCGGGAATAGGGGGGGACGGGAGGGTTTAAGGAGGGGGAGGGGGAAAGTAGTCTGCACGTTGCGGGGGGATTCTATAGAGTACATACAGTGCGACCACGGGTTCAGAACAGTCTTACACTTCCAGCGAGCCCCGGTTCCCGTTTGCACCCGCATCCCTCTCAATTGCTGCTGCTGCTGCTGCTGCTTCTTCTTCTTCTTTTAATATATTGATTTTTTTTACAGAGAGGAAGGGAGAGGGATAGAGAGTTAGAAACATCGATGAGAGAGAAACATCAACCAGCTGCCTCCTGCACACCCCACACTGGGGATGTGCCCGCAACCAAAGTACATGCCCTTGACCGGAATCGAACCTGGGACCGACCCTTCAGTCCGCAGACCAACGCTCTATCCACTGAGCCAAACCGGTTTCAGCTCAGTTGCTTCTTGTGCCATATTATCTATTTACCACCTTCCTCCAAAATGTCACCTCTTTGAACTAACTTTCCCTGCGAAGCAGAGACGGATGTGTCCTGTGCTTTCCCGTCAGCCTGGACCCCAGCAGGCAGCGAGGAAGACGGAGAAGCAGTCACCTGCCTTTGCAGGGACTGAGCACGGGCTGGCAGGACTGGAGGGCGGGGGGCAGGCAGCAGCAGTGGCCACAGGGCAGGGTCGCCTAGGGCACCAGAGGGCAGGGCCCGGGCTGTGGAGGACAGGTTTCAGGGCGGCAGAGTGGTGGGATCACAGGTGTGCTGAGCCTTGAGCCCCCAGTACACGTCACTTACGAACATGAGCTTGAAAATAAAGTGGTGAAGAGTTTCCACCTGTCCCCAGCAGAGCTTTGAACCAAGCTCTGGTTCTACGTGGCTACCAAGGCCCCACGCCCATGGTGCTGGCCCTGCCGGGAGCCTGGCTGAACTAGGAATCAGACTCTCCAGGTAATATATTCGGGAATCTGCATTGAAAGACTTCCCTGGGAGGTTTTTATCAGGCAGTTGGGAACAGTGGTTCTAAGTTTCCAAACCTGGCTAGCCATTGGATTTATGGTCCCCTCCCCTACTGACCGCAAATGGAAAATTCCTAAATGCTGCTCTTTTCTTTACCCTACCCCAGTGGTTGGCAAACTGCGGCTCTCGAGCCACATGCGGCTTTTTGGCCCCTTGAGTGTGGCTCTTCCACAAAATACCACATGCAGGCGTGCACGTACAGTGCGATTGAAACTTCGTGGCCCATGCGCAGAACTCGGTTTTCGGCTCTCAAAAGAAATTTCAATCTTTGTACTGCTGATATTTGGCTCTGTTGACTAATGAGTTTGTCAACCACTGCCCTACCCTGTGGAATTCTACCAGATTTTGGGAACCACTCTGGGTTCAAATCTCACCTCCACCACCCATAGGTTGTGTGATTAGGAACAAGCTTCTTAACCTGTGGCTCACTTTTCTCACCTGTAAAATGGGAGGGTTGTGAGGATTCAGTGAGTTCATATACACAAAGTGCTTAGAATAGTGGCTGCTACAGTATAGACAAAATAACAGTTTATCCCTTATTACTATTAATTGTTTTTATCCCTGGGCTACAGATGAGAAGACCTGTGTTTGTTTTTAGTTTGTTTTTTAAAAAACACACACACACAAAAACCCAATTTCGTTAGAACAATTCAGTTAGAATCCACAGTGATCCTGGAGCCCACTAATACTGAATTGAAATTTGCTCTGTTAATTCAGTTATGTATCTTGGAGCTTCTTTAGAGGCAGATATACAGGCCTGCTATCATTCTTTTAAACTTTTTATTTTGAGATAATTGCCCCATCATTTCAACCGTTGTGTAATTCCAGAGCACAGACATGGCCTAATGTAGTTAATCCCATGTTAATAGTGTCCACCCAGGTGCTCTTCCCAATAGCCCTATGAGATAAGACTATATCCCCTTTAAATGGGGTCAAGTTTGTAGGTAAGTGTCACAGACAAGGTCGTGCAGCTATAAAACGGCAAAACCGACTACTGGTCTGATCCGTAGATTGTTCTGAGCCACCTCTCTACTCACTAGATCAAATCCGGATTCACTATGTTAGGCACCGAATTGTGTCTCTTTCTCTCCCCCCGCCCCAAATTCATATGTTCGAGTCCTAACCCCCCGGATCTCATATTGTGGCTACACTTAGAGATAGGGTCTTTCAGTAGGTGATTGATTTAAAACGAGGCCCGAAGGGTGGGCCCCAGTCAAATCTGACGTGGGTCCTTAGAAGAGAGAGGCTCAAACAGGAAAGACCATGTGTGTCCACAGCGAGAAGAGCCATCAGTGAGCCAGGGGAAGATGCCTTGGGAAACACCAAGCCTTCATCTTGAACTTGAGCCTCCAGAACTGTGAGGTGATAAATGTCTGTTGTTTAAGGAACTCCACGTGCAGTGATTTCTTTGGCAGCCCTAGCAAACACATCATTCCCCACCCTGCCCCCACTCCTGGCTCGCAGGTGGAAAGGAGGAGCTCAGGAGCCTATGATGCACATCTTTTCCCCCATCCAGTTGGTGGCCCTTTTGTGCAAACTGGTCAGCCCAGTGCCTGGCACATGGCACAGAGCCGTTCTTGTCACACACACACACACACACACCTGGATACAGAGTGTATTCCTTCTCTGGAATCTGAGTGGCATCCCCATTCTTCAGAAAAGGATAGGGAACTTGTCCACGGTCACACAGCTTTGAAACGGCAGAGCCAGGACGAAAGACTCAACCCCAGGTAGTGTGTTTCCAGATCTCATGCTCTTTTACATTTGTTTAAGTTTGCTGAGAATATAGCTGATATGTATTAAAAGGCATAGGTTTTAACTCTACAGTCCGATGAGTTTTGGCAAATGTGTGCCCTCACAGAACTACCATTACAACCAGGATATAGAACATCATCTATCTTGAAAGCTCACTCATCTCCCATAGAGTCAATCCCCCAACCCCTACCTCTGGTCCAAGTAACTACCGATCTGATTTCTATCGCCTGTCCTAGAACTTCGTATGACTGGACTCGTTCATTTTGGGTCTGGCTTCTTTTGTTCCACAAAATGTCTCTGAGATCCAATTATGTTTTTCTGTACCAGCCATTCTTGCCTTTTTATTGCTAAACTAGGGGCCCAGTGCACGAATTCGTGCACCTTGGAAGGAACTGTGGTCCATGAGGCTGCAGTGGGCACAGTGTTGGGTCTCAGCCCATCCTCTGGCCCCCGCCCAGCCCCTCTTGCTGATGCCTCCTGTCTGTAGGCATCTCCACTCCCGCCGCCACCACTCCCATGTGTTGACCGCACCAGCCCTGCTCGTACCCGCTAACAGTGCTGAGCTCACCGGGCACCCATAGCAGGAGCAAGCAGCAACTCCAGCTCCAGCTGTGGGCAAGAGCAGGGTCAGCACTGGCAGTGGGTGTGAGAGGTGGCTGCCAGCCCCAGTCGCCCCTCAGGAGCAGGGGGAAGTGGAGAAGCCCCGAGGGGCAATTGGGGCCGGCAGCCGCCTCTCACACCCACTGATGGCGCCATGTGATTGGGGCTGGCACGAGGCACTAGCAGCCGGTGTGAGCAGCGGCTCCAGTGCTGGCAGTGAGTGTGAGTGGGGCCAGTGCCAACAACAGGTGTAAGCTCCGGGCAAAAGCAAAGAATTTCCAGTAATCACCAGACGCTCGCCCTGATGGCCGCGACCAGCACTCCGCCTTGGTTTGGCACCCCTGCTCACCCCGCCATGGCCGATGCCCGCTATGCTGCCTGTTGCCGATGCCTGCTATGTTTCGCATGCGCCCCCTGGTGTTCAGTGCATATCATAGCGAGCGATTGTTTGGTTGTTCCGCTATTAGGTCTATTTGCATATTAGCCTTTTATTATATGGGATAGAATTCTGATGTATGGCTGTATCACAATTTGTTGATGGACTTTTGGGCTGTTTCCACTATTTAGCTAGTATGAATAATGCTACTGTGAACATTTGTGTACAACTATCTTTGTAGAACTAGGTATTTCTCTTGGGTGAACACCTAGTAGGGGAACTGCTGGTCATGGATAGGTGTGTTTAATATTGTAAGAAACTCCAAACTGTTCACAGAGTTGTACCACTTTACATTCCTACTAACTGTGCTGGCGAGTTCCCACCACTACACAACATCATCTACCCCTTGGGATTGTAATTTTAAAAAATTTTTAATCATTGTAGTGAGTGTGAAGAGATACTCATTGCAGTTTTAATTTACATTTCCCTAGCCATAATGACTAACTACCTTAAACATCTTTTTTTAAACATCTTTTTTAAAAATATATTTTATTGATTTTTTTTACAGAGAGGAAGGGAGAAGGATAAAGAGCTAGAAACATCGATGAGAGAGAAACATCGATCAGCTGCCACTGGGGATGTGCCCCCAACCAAGGCACATGCCCCTGACTGGAATCAAACCCGGGACCTTTTAGTCCGCAGGCCATGGCTCTATCCACTGAGCCAAACCGATCTTGGCAACCTTAAACATCTTTTCATATGCATAATGGCCATTCATATTTCTTCTTTTGCGGGTTGTCTGTTCAAGTTTCTTGCCCATTTTTAGAGTGCTTTTTTAAAATTGAGATATACTTCACATAACAAAATTCACCATCTTAAAGTGTACTTTTCAGTGGTTTTTAGAATATTCACTGCTAATTCCAGAACATTTCCATTACTCCAAAAAGAAACCCCCATACCTATTAACCTTTGTTCATTTTCTAATTGGGTTGTTCAGACTGTGTTTGGTTACAAAGAATTTTATACGCTCTGGTTAGATATATGTTAGAAATATTTCTCCCAGTTTATGGCTTGCCTTTTGTTTTTATTTTTAATTGATTTCAGAAAGGAAGGGAGGAGAGAGAGAGAGAGAAACATCAATGATGAGAGAGAATCATTGATTGGCTGCCTCCTGAATGACCCCTACTGGGGATTGAGCCTGCAACCCAGGTATGTACCCTTGACTGGAATCTAACTTGGGACCCTTCAGTCTGAAGGCTGGGCACTTTTTCATTTTTTTAATGGTGCCTTTTGAAGAGCAAGAGGTTAAAATTTTAAGTATTTTGTCATTTTTATTCTTTTATAGTGAGTGCTTTCTTGTGTCCTAAGAAATCTTTATTAACTCCAAGGTCATGAAGATTTTCTCCAATAAGTTATATAGTTTTAGCTTTTATGTTTATGCCTGTAATCCATTCTAAATTAATTTTTGTGTCAGCTTTATTCTTTCCATTCTGATATCTAGTTGATCCAGCACTATTTGTTGAAAGCACAAATTAATTGCTTCATTGAATTGCCTTGGTACACTGGTCAAAAATCAGTTTACTAATATTATACTAATGCCATATTCCTGGTTTTTATATATTTTATAAGATGTTACCACTGGGGGAAACTGGGTAAAAGATATACAGGACCTCTCTGTATTAGCTTTGTGACTTTCTTGCCAATTTGAATTTATTTTATTTATTTTTCATGCCTATTGTAATGGCTGGGACTTGCAACATTGACAAGAAATAATTAAAGTGAACAACCTCACCCTGATGCGAATTGTAGGAAGAAAAGATCCAGTCTTTCACCATAAATTTTATGTTCATTGTAGGTTTATCCTTTTGATAAGGTGACCAGACATCCTGCTTTTGGCAGGACATTCCCGATTTTTAACAATTTGTCCCAAGTCCCGAAGCGTTTTAAAAAAGTCCCGATTTTTGGAAAGAATGCACAAGCTAGGGAATAGCGGGAGAACGGGAAGGGAATATAGGGTTTTCAGCGGCCATGTGGCTATTTAGCCAGTATATGAGTTTTACATTATTTTTGTTAATTTTATAATGTTAAACTTTAATAATAACAAGTAACTATCGAGAACTGCTTATCAAAGTTCGCATTGTTGATCAGATGTTAGAATTCAACCACCATTGTTTGGATTTAATGAACAATGGCATTTTTTGGGATTGGCAACAACGAAAACATTTTGTAACTGTCTTTCAGATGATACACATCGTACTGTGTGCTAGTAAGCTAGTTAAACAAGTGATATCCTTACATATCAGTTTTTCAGATAATTTAGGTTATTTATTTATTTATTTCATAAATACATAAATTTTCTTGAACTTAGCAGACAGTACTCGTATTATTTATATTTTATAGTGGTGGCAAAAAGTCTAGTGCCGGCCTTGAAAGTGACACTTAGGACTATACATAATTTTTTTAATTTATTTTATTTGTAAATTGTACTTGTGTTGAAATTTTAAAAATATATATTACAATACTATTTTTGCGTTTTTTGAAAATTTTTGTTGCTCCATATAGACCAAATTTTTAATCAAGGAACCCCGCGCCCCTCCCCCCCAATGATGTCCCGCTTTACCAATGTTAAAATCTGATTGCCTTACCTTTTGAGCAAGTTCCCTTCTATTCTTAGTTTGCTGAGAATTTTTCTCATGAATGGATGTTGAATTTTATTAAACATCCATTCATGAGATGACTTTACAGTATTGAGATGATCATATGATTTTTCTTTTTAATTCTATTGCTATGGATTATATTAATTGCTTTTCAAATGTTGAACTAGCCTTATATTCCTGGATAAACTCCACCTGGGGTCATGAATCTTTGAATATATTTCTAGATTTTATTTGATATCATTCTCTTGAGGATATTTGTATTAGTGTTCACGAGGGACATTAGTCTGTAGTTTTCTTTTTTTATAAAGTCTTTATTACTGAGTCCACTTCCTTCTTTAAATAAAATGTGAGGTTTAGGGAAGTCCTCCCCACAGAGATTATTTCCAAAATTCTCCCCAGGCAGCGTGCTCCTCCCAGATATGCCTTGGTGATAACAGGCGGTCTTGATAAAATGAGATAAGCTGGCTAAGAGTTCACCTTAGTCTTTTTTTTTTTTTTTTAATATATTTTATTGATTTTGTACAGTGAGGAAGGGAGAGAGATAGAGAGTTAGAAACATCGATCAGCTGCCTCTTACACACCTCCCACTGGGGACATGCCCGCAACCAAGGTACATGCCCTTGACCGGAATCGAACCCGGGACCTTTCAGTCCCCAAGCCGACGCTCTATCCATTGAGCCAAACCGGTTTTGGCCACCTTAGTCTTTTAGGACGAATATTTGACTAGTAAAGCTGGGACTCAGGTCTGAGCTTCTGATATACAGGTTCAAGAACTCAATTTTATCAGTCACCCAAAGGTGATAATTCCCTGGGGAATTACATCATATGTACAAGCCTGTAGAGACTAAACAATTAAATCAGAGTATCATTTTATTAATATATATAACAGAAGTATACCTCTCCTGAAATCTGAATAGTTATGCCTTTTATTCAAGGAATAAATACTGAGTTGGTCTCTGCATGCTCAAGAAACCAAACTAGTCATGTGAAGGCTTGTTCCCGAGCCCAGAGGCAGAGCCCGGGGAGCCGGTGATTCTGTTTGTTTTGTCCGGCTGAGGTGGAACCAGGCTGAGGTGGAACAGGGCGTTGTCCTGTTCTTGGCTGGTGATCCTCCTCCAGTCACAGTGTCCCTCTGCCTTTGTTGGTGCTGGATAAACAACAGCAAGTTCTTAGCCTTTGGCAATCTTTTTCTCCCAGACTCAGTCTAAGCCACCACCTTCCCTACGGACCTTGTCTCGCCACAGTTCATTAAACAGCTGTTTATTTTACATTCTCTTTCATTTTGTCTCTCAGATGAAGACTTAAGACACCGTGACTCTGAGTGCGGAAAACAAATATTCTTTGTCTGTCAAAAGCCATTGTGAAATATGGCACCCATACAGAAGAGTGCACAGGACACAAAAGTACTACTCAATGGTTAATTGTAAAGCAAATACCTGCATAACCACTAGGAAGTCAAGAAATAGAACAGTGCCAGCACCCTGGAACCTACTGTGTGCCCCTTTCCCTTTGAAATCTTCTCCACTCCTATCCAACTTATTGTTGTTGTTAATCCTCACCTGAGAGCCATTGGATTTTAGAGAGAGTGGAATGAAGAGAGAAAGAGAAACATCGATGTGAAAGAGACACTTGCATTGGTTGCCTGCGGCTGGCACTTGGATCCTAGGTATTTGCCCTTGACCAGAATCGAACCCGGAACCCTTTGGTCCCAGGCCAACTTTATCCGCTGAGCTAAACCAGCTGGGGCCCATCCAACTTTTAAACCACTTCCTCATGTTTACCTATAATTTCTCATCAAAACATGCATTTCTAAATCCTGTGGCTGTGTATGTACACATGCGTGCATCTGGCTTCTTTTCAAGAGTCATTGTTGCACATTGTTGACTTATTTTCACTCCATCCTCTAGATATGCCACAATTTATCCATTCTATCGTTGGTAGACTTTTGAATCATTTCCACTTTTTTGTAATCAGTTTGTCAAGTTTTATATATATATATATATATATATATATATATATATATATATTGTTTTGTTTTTAATATATTTTATCGATTTTTTACAGAGAGGAAGGAGAGGGATAGAGAGTTAGAAACATCGATGAGATGCCGGGACCAGTTTGGCTCAGTGGATAGAGCGTCGGACTGTGGACTGAAAGGTCCGGTCAAGGGCATGTACCTTGGTTGCGGGCACATCCCCAGTAGGGGGTGTGCAAGAGGCAGCTGATCGATGATTCTCTCTCATCGATGTTTCTAACTCTCTATCCCTCTCTCTTTCTCTCTATGAAAAATCAATAAAATATATTAAAAAAAAAAACATCGATGAGAGAAAAGTATCGACTAGCTGCCTTCTGCACACCCCCATTGGGGATGGGCCTGCAACCAAGGTACATGTCCTTGACCGGAATTGAACCTGGGACCCTTCAGTCCCCAGTCTGTCGCTTTATCCAGTGAGCCAAACCGGCTGGGGCTAATATATATATTTTTATTGATTTCATAGAAGAAGGGAGAGGACTAGAGAGATAGAAATATCAGTGATGAGAGGGAATCATTGATCGGCTGCCTCCTGCATGCCCCCTAATGGGGTCCAAGCCTTCAAACCAAGTATGTGCCTTTAACTGGAATAAAACCCAGGACCCTTCAGTCCACAGGTTGACATTCTATACACTGAGCCAAACCAGCTAGAGCTCAAGTTCTAGTTTTTAAAAACCTTTGAAATTTTTATTAGGATTGTAGATCAGTTTTTTGTTGATGTACTTACATTATTAAGTCTTATTCATAGATATATCTCTCCATTTAATTGAGTCTTTTAAAAACTTGCAGTAATTTTTTTTAGTTTTCTATTTAGAGGACTTTGCATATCTTTTTCTAATGTTATTCTTTAGGCATTGATATTTTGAAAAGCTATTTTTAAATTTTATTTATCTGTTTACCTCTGAACACTCTTGTTCTTTGTATATTGATTCTATATCCAGTAACATTGTTAAAATCTTTTATTAATTCTAACATTTATCAGTAGTCTTTTGGATTGCCTTCATACAGAATCCTTCTCTAAGAACTAGAGGCCTGATGCACAGATTTGTGCAGTGGTGGGGTCCCTCGGCGTGGCCTGTGGGGACTGGGCCAACGCCAGCTCTTCGACATCCTCTAAAGGTCCCGGATTGTGAGAGGGCGGTTCCCAGGTGACAGCCCCGGAATCAGGCTCCCTCCTCTCTGGTTCCAGATGTGTCACCCGAGAACCACAGCTGCCAACGCACTGTAGCTCAGCAGCTCCTGCATTGAGTGTCTGCCCCCTAGTGTCCAGTAGGCATCATAGCTACCATTCGGCTGGTCAGCCTGTCGGCCTGTCACTTAGGCTTTTATATATATACTAGGGAGAGGAAGACGGGCGTTGCTATGTGACGTCATTACCTAGTGTCCATAGCCACTGTTTCTGGACTGGATTGGGCCACACTTTGTGCCATGGGGTCTCAGCAGTGTTGGCTGGGATTTGGTGGGGTGTCACTACTGGGTAGAGGCAGGGCCTGTCACTGTTCTATTTTCTGTCTCTATGTATTTGCCAGTTCTGGACATTTCATATGAATAGAATCATATGGTATTTGTCCTTTTGTGTCTGGCATCTTTCACTGAGCATCATGTTTTCAAGTTTCATCCATGCTGTAGCATGTGTCAGTATTTGATTCCTTTTATGACTGAATTAGAGGCCCGGTGCATTAAATTCATGCATGGGGGAGGGAGTCCCTCAGCCCAGCCTGAACCCTCTGCAATCTGGGAACCCTCCAGGGATGTCCAACTGCCCGTTTAGGCCCAATCCCCTCTCACAAACCAGGACTGCTGGCTCCCAACTGCTCACCTGCCTGCCTTCCTGATCGCACCTACCTGCTTCTGCCTGCCAGCCTGATCACCCCCTTACCATCTCTCTGTCAGCCTGATTAATGCCTAACTGCTCCCCTGCCAGCCTGTTTGCCCCTAACTGCCCTCTCTTGCAGGCCTGCCCCCCCCTAACTGCCCTCCCCTGCAGCCCTGGTCTCCCACCACTCCCCTTCCCTACAGGCCCGGTCGCCCCCAACTCCCCTCCTCTGCTGGCCTTGTCATCCCTAACTTCCCTCCCCTGAAGGCTTGGTGGCCCGCAACTGCCCTTCCTTGCAGGCCTGGTCCCTCCCAACTACCCTCCCCTGCTGGCCATCTTGTGATGGCAATCTTGTGTCCACCTGGGGGCAGCCATCTTTGACCATATGGGGCCAGCCATCTTGTGTGTTGGGGTGGTCGTTAATTTGAATATTACTCTTTATTAGATAGGATGATATTCCCTTGTATGGATAGACCACATTTTGTTTATCCATTATGGCCTGAGGACATTTGAGTTGTTTCCACTTTGGGCTGTGATGAATAATGCTGCTGTGAACATCTGTGTACATGTTTTTGTGTGCATGCAAGTTTTCATTTCTCTTTATCCAGGTGTAGAATTGCTGGGTCATATGATAACTTTATGTTTTACCTTTTGAGGAACTACCACATTGTTTTTCAAAGCAGCTGCACTATTTTACATTCCCACAGCAGTGTGTGAGGGTTCCAACTCCTCCATATCCTTGCCAACACTTGCTATTTCCAGTTCTGTTTTGTTTTTATTACTAGAGGCCCTGTGTATGAAATTCATGCACGGGTAGAGTCCCTAGGCCTGGCCTGCAATCAGGGCCCATCAGGTTCCCCACCTCCCCGCCTCCCTACCTCCCTGCCTCCCTGCCTCCCCACCTCCTTGTTTCCTCGCTCCCTCAGTGTCCTGCTGCCACCACTGGTTGCCCACCGTGTTCCATGCCGCCCCCTGGTGGTCAGCACACATCATAGTGAGTAATCAAACTCCATTCTCCCGGTTGAACTCCCGAGAGGACACTTTGCATATTAGCCTTTTATTATATATATATATATATATATATATATATATATATATATATATATATATATATATATATATATATATATATAGATGGCCTTCCTAGTGGGTATAAAGTGACATGTCAGCATGGCTTTGATTTGCAGCTCCATGGTGATGAGTGATGCCCCCATATCCTGACCTGTCTGACGGTGTGATGCTCCTTTTGTTTTCACTCCGGTTCTGCTTTCAGCCTCCTTGCATCACCCTCATCCACATGATTGAAGGTGAACCTGCTGAGCTCCTTCTGCAGGAAGAAAGACATTTCCAAATCTTTGTCCGCAAGACTGGCAAATGCTTAATTCCATCTTTGTTAGACTTTTCCCCTCTATTTCAGCTTTTCCATTAGGGGCAGGTTTCACAAGTTTGTTCTTTAATGCTCAGAGTCTCTCACTTCATCTCTACCCCTGTTTTCCATTAAGCAAGGGCATCTTACCCAATTTATATACAATTTTTAAAAATCTCCCAGCCAGGGACCCACTCAAGATTAGTAAACACCATGAAGGTCCTCCAGTGACATTTCCTGCCGGCTCACCTCCTTGATCAGGGCCCCCTGTGTGCACTGCACCTCACACACCAGAACAGGTTTTCCTAGTCCTGCGAGCAGCTTCCTCCCTGCCCTCGCCGAGGTCTGGGCTCTGGCCTGAAGCTGACTTCCTGTGTGCTGATTGACAGTATGTGGACTTGGAGACTCCGCCCAAGATTGTGTATGACGGGGGCCCCAACACAAACAGGATTGTCCCACTGCCAACTGCCCAGGGGAGAGAGAGCTAAGACGTGTGCATTGTGTCCCCAACAGAATTGCTTTCAGCTCCTGTCCTGGGAACTATCTGGCTGAAACCTTCCTAATTTAGGCAACCAAAGAATGGAGTAAGGAAGATCTCTCATCTCTTTCTCACCTACTCTTGGTGTGGTGCTAAGGAAAAGATGAAATGTCACAACTTTTATTTAGCTTGTGCCCTTTAATTAAATCCCCTTTCCCTATTCTTTTTATTTGTTTTACCATTTTTCCAGCCAGTCAAGGAAGATTAAATATTTGGGGGGGAGAGGGCAGAAGATAGTCAAACAGAGTGGATAGATGGTTTGTTTTGGTCCTTGGCAATGCCAACAATGTTTCAAAGGCATGGATCTTGCCGTGTGTGGTTAGACGGGCTCAGAGGTGAGCCATGGTTAGACAGGCTGAGCATCTCTTAAAGGGATGGGAATGCTCTTCGACTGAGCCTCTACATACGTTTAGTTTCTCTTCGGGCACTTTCCAAAGCGCTCTGCTTTGCACATGCATTGCTGGACACCGGCCCTCGAAAGCAGATAGCTCCGCTGTACCCAGGTGCTGCTTGACTCCTGACAGTGAGAGCAAAGGGTTCCTGGAAAGCAGAGAGCTCTGCTCTGCCCCTGCACAGGCGGGGATCAGTTCCTGGCGGGAACCTAGAAAACGACGAATCCGTCCTGCGCCTGCGTGAGGAGCCCAGCCTTGCGTAAGCCAAAACCCTCAGCGGTCCGGGAGTCGTTCTTCATCAGTGTGTCTCCTTTGATGCACCAAGCTCCCTCCCTTTCGCCTTTCCCTCCACTTCGTTGTTCAGAAAACCTTCTTTTGAATCTATTTTGCCTCCTCTCTTGATTTCTGTCTTGGGAGGGGAGAGAATCCCTTAGCCAGTGGCAATGGAAGGAGATGTCTGCTGAAAAGATCCCATCGACGCAGCCGTGCACATAATGGGAAATCTTCCACCGCGCCAAGCCCGGATTTCAAACTGCTGGCCCCTGGAAGTTGCTACTTTGCCCTCATGTTCTCTTACAGGATCAGCCTCTCTCACAAGCTAGCCCACGTGGGCTCTCTTACTTACCTAACATCCCAGCATCTTCACAGAACCCATGTTTTCCTGACCATGCGAGTGGTGCCCCCTACCTGAATTCATAGCCAAGGAAAAGGGTCATGGGACCCATAAGAAGGTGGGCATTTTTAGTCCACTTCTTTGTTTGCTCAGCCACTCAGCAGATGTTTAATGAGATGTTGGTAACAGAGTGTTGAGAAATAGTTCTGGACTGAGTTTAGTAGGAAATTCATCCCCGTGCAAGTGAGAACTGAGGCATGTGGCAGCGGAGTGAGGCCCTGAGAAGGATGAGTATTTTTGGTGGGGACCACGGGACCTGGATCGGCCTTGGGGTCAGGGGACTTCAGTGGGTGCCAGAGCCCCAGGGAGCAATGTCTTCCAGGGACTGATGGCAGGCTGGGGCCCAGGTAGGAGACTTCCGCTAACTTCAGCCGGTGAGTGCTGCACTACTGGTCCCCGCACTAACATCAGAACGTGTTCCTGGCCTCTCTGCCACGCACCCCTCTCCAGGGACTCTGGGACCTTCCGAAATCTACAAGTAAAAGGCCTGCCTAGCCCACAGGGGGCCTTCAGAACCCTGCTCCCCTGCTGTGACAGGTCCCTTCGGGTGGGCCTGCCTATGACTTACCCGCTCAGGGCCCACCTGTTTCCGCCGGTAATGTGCCCGAGGGTCCTGGACTTTTAAAAAATATGTATTTTATTGATTTTTTACAGAGAGGAAGGGAGATGGGTAGAGAGTTAGAAACATCCATGAGAGTGAAACATCCATCAGCTGCCTCCTGCACACCTCCTACTGGGGATGTGCCTGCAACCAAGGTACATGCCCCTGACCGGAATCGAACCCGGAACCCTTCAGTGCGCAGGCCGACGCTCTATCCACTGAGCCAGACCGGTTAGGGCTATCCTGAACTTTTTTCTCTGGCTCCAAAGCTCCCCCTGCAGTGGCGGTGCTCTCACACTGAAGCTGCTGCTCCACCCGTTTCACACACAGAAGTGGGGACACACAGGATGCCCTGGGCTCAGCCACAGGACATGGGGCCAGGAAGCAGCAAGTCCAAGCAGCGTCACTCGGCCACTGTCCTGGAACACCTGTTGGGACACAGAACTTTCTCCTGACCCCTTTGTTCCCTCAGCTCTCCCAGCTCTCCCCCTCCCCTGGGCTAAGCTGGGTGACACCAAGGTGCCATGAGTTCCCCCAGCCACACTGTATCCTTTCCTTTCACATCCAAGTGTGTCCTTCCCCACCTGCTCACTGTCTGGGTGAAGAGAGGAAGAGGAGGTGGGGTCAGGGTCTCAGTGTGGCACCAAGCCCTTGGCTTCCCCAGCCGGTGTACCCCTGGCACCACCCAGCAGGACACACCTGGACACAACCTGTTCCACATCTCTCTGCACGCATTCACCCATCAGGACACACAGCCCAAGGCCTGCCTGAACTCTTTTCACCCAAATCACCAGCCCCAATCACCATTTCACTGATGCCTCATTGACCTGCCCTTAGAGCTCCCTCTTCTTACTGTTACTCAGAAATGGGCTCTGAGGGTCTGCTGAGTACCAGGGACTCCCCTGGACATCTCCTCTGGGTGCAGTGGTGGGCAGAGCAGGCAATATTTCTGCTCTCATGGGAGTCCTGCAGCAAGGGAGTCAGGCAACAATCAAGCACACACCAGAGCTTAAAGCATGGCAGTGCGTGTCCCCACAGGACAGGAAGGAGGGGGAGACAGGCTGGACTGGCCAGGAAGGCCTGAATGGTCTCTTTCAGGAGGTGGCATGGCAGGAACTGCCTTGCAGATGAGGGCACAGAGAGAAGGCCAAGGTTGGGAAGAGAATGATGCACTGAGCAGCAGGGGCTGGGACTGGAGGAGGTGAGAATCAGTGTGGAGATGTGTCTGTGTTTTGAGAACAGAGGAAAGATGTGATCTTGTGTGTAGACGATGCAGAAGGTGTTCAGGAACAACAACAACAACAACAACAACAACAAAAAGCAAGGAGACCACTTGGTGCAGCTCCCAGGGCCCAGAAGCAGGGACAAGCAGAGTGCTCTGCCAGTTGGTCCTGGAGGCCATTGGACACCTTTCCTGCTGGCCCTCATTGCTCAGGGATGGCCTGTAGTCTGCCCCTCTGGCCGAGCTCCCTTCTCACTCAACCCCATGCTGGGTCCTACTTGCTCCTTTCTCTCTTTTCGTCTTCCAGCCTCCAGTGCTTCAGAATGTTCTGGCTTCTTTTCTTCACCCTTGGTCAGACCCTGGACTCCTGGTGGTTGAGGAGGAGGTTTGCATGTGAAACTCTGCGATCCTCAGACCCCTGACCTCCGCAGAGGGACAGCTGGCCAGGATAACTCATGAAAACCCAGCCAAGGGGAAATAATCAGCATGTTGCATTTCACATGTTACCTAGAACCAAATCAGAGAAAGATTCCCTCCCCTCAGAACACGGGTGTTTCAAAACCCCCAACAAGAACCTTCCTGGATTAAAATGATTCTGATGCAGGTATGATCTACTGTTAGAAAATTTGAAGGTGATTTATTCCCTTTATAAAAGGATTTTCCAGAGCATTTCTCTTGAAGAAAGTTGCCCCCAAAGCTTGGAAAAGGGAATTTGACTGCTATTCAAAGAGCCACCTGACAAACATTCATGTGATGTCTCTTGGGCACTGAGCACCATTCTAGCTCTCGAACTAAGCTTGGCAAAGCTCTGCTCTTCGGGTGTGTTCATGCCAATGTGCGCTTCAGGCAATAAACAAGCCAATGGGTTATTTTAGCTGGTAATAAAATAAGATAATGTGTGATGGAGAAGACCTGGGGTAGGGCTAGGGCTCCAAGGAGTTGACAATGAATCAAGCTGAAAATAATGAGAAGAAGGCACCTTTGTGAAGGTCTGATGGGAGATTGTTCTCCATAGAAGAAACGAAGTGCAGAGGTTTTGCACGTTTGAGGGGCATGAGGAAGGTAGGAGCTTGGAGCATAATAAATGGTTTTACAGTGGGGGTGGGCATATCATGGGTCTTACAGCCATGGTAATGGGTTTGGATTCTTACTCAAAGTAAAGAGAAGTTGCTGGAGAGTCTTAAGTGAGAAGTGGTGTGTATTGATTTACAGTTTTGTCATCCCAATTTTGTTTGTGTGCAAATGAATCTGGGAATACACCTTGGTATACCAGTACAATAGTGGCACATGACTTGGATTAAACTGGATGTCAACCAATTCCTTTGATCCTTTGTATAAAAGGGAGAGTAGGCCTCCTCCAGTATGACAGTGTCTTGGTGGGCAAGGCCATAAGATATGCTGAAAGAAAATGAAAGAAAGCTGGGGAACCTAATAGGAGGACTGGCCTCTGAGTGAGCATAACCCACATTCTAAACCTTAGTCCCTTGAGGAGGGGCCTGCTGAGACCTCAGGGTGGAAAGGAGCTAATGAGACTGAGTGTCCATCACGCTTCTGGCCCTTCATGTATGTTATCTCAGTGAATCCTAACAAATACCTTGAGATCAGTGTATCATTTATCTATTGCCATATAACAAACTATCCCCAAACATGTTCTGACTTAAACAGCAAGCATTTATTATCTAACCATTTCCATTGGTCATGAGTTCAGGAGCAACTTAATTAAATGGTTCTTGTTTAGGGTCTCTCATGGGTTGCAGTTGAGATGTCAGCCAGAGCTGCTGTCACCTAAAAGCTGGACTGGAGCTGGAGGATCCACTTCCAAGATGCTGCACTCACATGGCTGCTGGCTGAAGGCCTCAGTTCTTCACCTTTGGGCTTCTCTTCATAATGTGGCAGCTGGCTTTCCCCAGAGTGAGTGATCCAAGAGCAAGAGAGGGGCCAGGCGACTAGGTAGCCACAATGCCTCTTAGCACAGGTCTCCAAGGTCGCACACTATCACTCCTGTTTTATTCTATTAGAAGCAAGTTTGGCCTGCACTCAAGGAAGGGGAACTAGTCTCCACCTTGTGAAGTGAGTTCAAAGAATTTGAAGACATACTTTAAAACCACTACATTAGGCGGCATCATTCCCAGGCCAGGTTGAGAGTTTTTTTTGTGTGTTTTTTTTAATCCTCACCCAAGGAGCAAGGATATCCGCCTCCCACCACCACCTCGTTGATTTCTAAAGAGTGGAAGGAAGGATAAGGAAAGGGATAGAGAGAGAGAGAGAGAGAGAGAGAGAGAGAGAGAGAGAGAGAGAGAGAGAGAGAAACATTGATGTGAGAAAGACAGATCGATTGGTTGTCTCCTGCATGTGCCCCAACCTGGGGCAGGGATGAAACCTGTAATCCAGGTACGTGCCCTTGACCAGGAATCAAACCCATGACCCTCCAGTGTGTGGGTTGATGCTCTAACCACTGAGAAACAGCAGCCATGGCCCAGGTTTAGAATCTTTAATGAACTTGTATCAGGTCACACTTCGAGGAAGTGGCACAAGTGGGATTAGAAACCCAGGTCTCCAGAGCCTGATGCCATGCTGCCAGGGAGATAGTCAGAGCGCAGGCAGCTGCTACACTAGCAGAGTGCACAAGCCTCACCATAGCTTCAGAGGAATCGTCTGTCTGTGAGTGTGCTCAAACAACTTCACTGCCTCTGCTTCACCAGGCCTCAGCTCCTCTCTCTGAGCATGGCAGCTGCTCTAACTGCCAGAGCCGAGCCTGTTCCCTGTTTTATAGGGTTGGCTAGTCCCATTTGTTTGTATTTACAGCACACATACCCCTCTCTTTCCCCCAGTTCTCTGGTTACCCCTCATGAGTGCTGGGTGCAGGACCATTTGACAAAGCCACCTGTTACAGGGTCAGCTCGCTGGGCCTGGCTCTTCTCTTCCTCAGGTGACTTATTTTCAGACCTACCAGCTCAATTTGCATTTTCAAAAATGTCAAAGTTCAGTCATGGATCCAGTCTAAGGCCAAATGTAGGCACCAAACTGGGATTTTCTTACTGGAAAAAATTGAGACAGTGTCACAGGGGCTAAGGGGAGTGTGTACTCAGGGTACCCACTGGGCTCAGACACAAACTCAAGTCCAGATATTATGTATAGTATGTTGCCTAGGGATGGCTCAAGGCCTGGAGGGGCCAACCCCGTGGGCAGATCTCAAGGTTCTCAGTGGAGTAGGTGGAGAAGGTGGGACTAGAGGCTTTCCTTTCTTGCCCTTAGTCCATCACCAGGAGCTGCTTGCAAGAGCCTGAGGGGATGTGGTGATGGTATGTGATAGAACTTGTTTGATCACTTCCAGCTATGCAATTAGGAAGGGACTGATGCTGTGGGGAGTACACAGCCAGCTGCCTTTCTCTACAGTATGGAAATAAATACTTTAACTTCTGAGCTTTGGATGATCCCATTTGTAAAATGGGAATAATAAGAACAGCATCTACTTCTCAGGACTATTGAGAGAATTAAACAAGATAATGTGTGGAAAGCTCTTGGCTCAGCCTCAGCATACAGTAAATGCTCAGAGGACATCAGCTCTCCAAGTTCATTGCCACCATTCAGCAGGGTTGCCCCATTTCATACACTTGTATTGGTGCTGGCCTAGGAATGTTTTTATGGGGATGGCCTACTCTCTGTTAATACTGTGCCTCATCAAGGAATGTTGTGATCCCATCAATATTGACTCTTATGCCAAAACTGCTTTGGCCCAGTGGGTAGAGCATCGGTCTGTGGACTGAAGGGTCCCAGGTTCGATTCCAGTCAAAGGCATGTACATTGGCAGCTGGTTGATGTTTCTCTCTCATCGATGTTTCTAGCTCTCTATCCCTCTCCCTTCCTCTCTGTAAAAAATCAATAAAATATATTTTTATTTTTTTAAATAAATCTTTATTGTTCAGATTATTACAAATATGATCCTCTTCCCCCCCTCAATTGCTCCCCTCCACCAGGTTCCCACCCCACCCTCTGTCCTTTCCCCATCTCCCATTGTCCTAATCCATAGGTGCACAGTTTTTGTTCAGCCTCTTCCTGCACGCCCCCACTCCCCTTTCCCCGAAAATCGTCAGTCCACTCCCCTTCCATATTCTATTATATTCACCAGTTAATATTGTTCATCAGATTTTTTAATTCCCTTGATTTTTAGATTCACTTGTTGATAGTTACATATTTATTGATCATAATTTTTATCTTTATCTTCTTCCTCTTCCTAAATAACCCCCTTCAGCAATTCATATAATTCTGGTTTGGTGGTGATGAACTCTTTTAGCTTTTTTTTTTATTTGTGAAGCTCTTTATCTGTCCTTTGATTCTGAGTGATAGCTTTGCTGGGTAGATTATTTTTGGCTGTAGGTTCTTGCCATTCATCACCTTGAATATTTCTTGCCATTCCCATCTGGCCTGCATGATTTCTGTTGAGAAATCAGCTGACAATTGTATGGGTGCTCCTTTATAGGTAACTACCTGTTTCTCTCTTGCTGCTTTTAATATTCTCTCTTTGTCTTTTGCTCTTGGAATTTTAATTATGATGTGTCTTGGTGTGATCCTTCTTGGATTCCTTTTGTTTGGGGTTCTGCGGGCTTCCTGGACTTGTAAGTCTATTTCTTTCCCCAGATGGGGGAAGTTTTCTGTCACTATTTCTTCCAGAATTCTTTCGGTATCTTGCTCTCTCTCTTCTTCTGGAATCCCCATAATTCTGATGTTGGTTCGCTTAAAATTGTTCCAGAGGTTTCTTACACTATCTTCAACTTTCTGGATTCTCTTATCTTCTCCCTTCTGCAGAGGAGTGTCCTCTGGCTCTTTGTGTTCTAAATCTTTGTCTTGATTCTTGCTATCTTCCAGTCTGTTTTTAGGACTTTGTATAATATTTTTTATTTCAGACAATGTTTTCTTCATTTCTAGTTGATCCCTTATTTTTTCTAGTTGCTCCCTTTTCATATTCTCATAGGTCTCGTTTATTTTATCGGCCTTTTTTAGAATATTGTTGAATAACCTTATAACTGTAGTTTTGAACTCAATGTTCAATCTTTTCTTTTCCTCCATCTCCTTCCTTTGTGTCCTTCCTCTTGTCTGCATTTTAGTTGTTTCCCTGATTTGATGGAATAGCTTTGTGTGCTAGGTGTTCTGGTAGAGCCCAGTAGCACAGCCTTCCCAGTTACCTGCGGTGGACAGTCTTGGTGTAGCCCTTTGTGGGCTGTGTGTGCAGTCTTGTTAAGCCTTGCTTATTATTGGTATCACTGGGAAGCGTTGCTCTCCAAGCCAATTGGCTGTGAGGATCAGTGGTGTCTCAGCTAGGAGGGCTTCTGTACTCCACTTGGATAGGGCGGGGTCTCTGGGTGGCGCAGACAATCTTTGGTTCCCTGTCAGTCTCGCCTTAGAAAAATCCTGTTCGTGGAGTGTTTCGGAAGATTGGTTGCAGGCGGGAGCACCTCTTTGATAAAGGTGTAGACGAGCTTTGGATTCTGGCCAGTCCCTCCTTAGAGAAAGCCAGCCTCTGGGAGAGCTTCGTGCTCAGCTTGGATGGGGTGGAGTCTCAGGTTGGTGCAGACAAACTTTGTTTTCCCTTCAGCTCCTCCTCAAGTCCCGCAGTAAGGGCCTCTGGCTTCACACACCTCCGAGAGATCTCTGCCCACTGCCTGACAATCTGGCCTCTCCCTGTCTGGGGCCATCTATCAGAGCAATAGGATGATTCTGTTTTCCTCTCAAACAAGAAAGCCAGCTGCGCATTAGCTGTCCGCCCTCTCCGCGTGCCAGGAGTAAGCCAGTAGCGAACTCAGCCCGGCCCGCCCTCTCTGTGCGCCAGGAGTAAGCCAGCAGCAATCTCGGTCCTGCCCTTCCTCTCTGCATGCCGGAGTAAGCCAGCACCTTTCTGTGCACACAGTTCTTCGTACCTTTACAGTTCCTGAGGTTCAGCGTGCCTTCTTTCTCCTTCCCAGATGGCAGAGCCTCCTCTCAGCTAGCCGTCAGGCGCTTCAGGGCAATGCCTTCCCTGTTTTTCAGTTCTAAATTCAAATTTGTTGTGGTAGGCTGCATTCGGGTGTCTACTCTATGCCGCCATCTTGGTTTCTCCTCTCAATAAAATATATATATACATATATATATATATATATATATATATATATATATATATTTTTTTTTTTTAATCTCGTCATTCTCACAGTCGAGAGTAGCAAATAAAATGTCATCATTGTGTCAATAAAATATATTTTTTAAAAAAATATTGACTCTTACTCTAATAGCCTTCAGTTTTCCCTCTGCAAGTCAGACTCCTGAGGGGTCTGGATGCAGAAGGGGAAGCAGTCAAGGCCCTTATAGGATAAAGCACAAGAACCTTATCAGGTCAGGAAAGAGCGAGGCCCACCTGCATCAGATCTGTCAACATCCCAATGGCTAGTAGTGTCTATTTGCCCTAGAACTATATCTACACTCCAAGATGTGTCTCACTATGTAAGTAGATAAATATTATTACCATGGGAGATCATATATCATGGTTTACCTGTGGACTGGTTGGAAATGTTGAGTGGCAAAGGAAGGACAAAAGCACCCATCAAAGTTTATGGCTGGACCCATGCTGGCACACCTGTAGAGATAGAGAGAATTCATAAAGGGAAGGAAGAGGCCACCAGTTAGCAGGAGATTGTTGCCAAAGAAGCAGGAATTCTGGACCCTGGACCTGGCTCCACTTCCTAAAAGAAGTCAACCCCCAGTCTCTGTAACTCCCGGCAGCTTTTCTACAAAAAGCTGTGCTCCATCCTGACCTCCTCAACAAGTCAGCCTGTGAATCTATATTTGGGGGGCCAAGGCTTACTGTGCCACTTCAAGGAATAAGAGGTCAGCGTTCCTATTCCTCTGCTATCTGCCACAAAGCCTTTATTTACCTCAGAGATGGAGCAAACAGTCCATGCACCCGTACAGGGTTATATGAGTGCACACAATCACATATGCAGCATTTAAGGGCTTCTATGCTTCATGAGTCATGTGGATGTAGCATGGTTCTATCCCTTATTTAGAATCCTGCAGTATACAGGACTCTGTGGTTTTTGTTGGGGTTAGCCTTCGGCAAGCCATTAAACATCTGTGATCCTCAAAGTGAGTAAAAAACATACATATATATAGTGCAGTGATGATCAAGGCACCACACATGGATCCCCAGGCCCATCTGGGCACCCTGCAGCTACTCTATGGCCACCCACCCCAGGATACAAAGGCAGGCATCCCTACTCTCATGGAGTCCCATGTAGCGTTCCCACTATGTGCCAGGCTTTCTCAGTGGCTGCAGTTGTGGGGAGGCTGACATGGGTAATGGGGTCTGTGGTTCCCCCTGCACACCCTGTGTTGCTCTCAGCACCAGCTCTACAGGCCAGTGGCAGCTGGGGCTATTTATGCCATCTCCTTTTTGAAGACCTCCTGGAGGCCCAGAGACAATGCAACAGAGACCCCTGCCCTCCAGGAGCTCACTGTTTGACGTGGCTATTGCTATAGAAATGGAAGCCTGGGCTGCTGCGGCAGGTTCAGTTGAACCCCCAGGAGATATGTCTACCTGGAATATTAAAATGTGACTTTATTTGGAATAAGGATCTCTGCAGATGTCATTAAAGTAAGGATCTCAAGATGAGATCATCCTAAATTATTTGTGAGAGCCCTGAATCCAACAACAAGTGTCACTACAAGAGAAAAGAGATTTGAGACACACAGGGGAGGTGGCCATTTGAAGACCCAAGACAGGGGCAGAGATTGGAATGATGTGGCTGCAAGCCAAGGGATGCCAGGAGCCATCAGAAGCTATAAGAGACAGGAAGAATCATCTCCTAGAGCCTCTGGAGGAGCGTGGCTCCTTGATTTCAGACTTCGGCCTTCAGAATTGCAAGACAGTACATTTTTGTTGTGTTAAACCCAAAATTTCTGTTGTGGGTTTTTTATTTTGTTTTGTTTTACCCACTTTGTGGTAAATTGTCATGGCAGTCCCAGGAAACTAATACAAGTTCTATTGTCTAAGGCTGGGCTCTCTGTGATAGAGATGAGCATTCAGGAAGTGTATTAGGGGTGTTCTTATGGGGAAAGTAAGGAATCAGGACAGGAAAGAGGGAAAAGTTAGGCTGGATGTCAGGAAGGCCATTCAGAGTGGAGTTGGGGTGGGCAGCTAAGCCTTCTACACCTACATCTATCATCTAGGACACAGACCCCCAGAAAGGAACATGACCTTGGATGAGGCAAGTCTCCTCAGTCAAGGGAAATTCCCAGAGCATCCCCACAGTTAGGGGACTAGATCCTTCAGGCCTGAGAGGACGTGGGGAGTCATTGAAGTATCTCTGTAACTACAATGGGTAGAGGGCTCTCCCATTTCAGGAGAACAGGGCGACCTCTCCCTGATCCAATGCAACCTGGAAAACAGCATCCATTTTGTGCCAGTCCCAGCCCCAGAGGGACTGGATCAACTGTCAGAATCAGGCTCCAGGATCTCCTGGTTCATGAACATCCCCTAAGGGGATCTGCCTGAGTCATAGTGTGTTATAGTCACAGGAACTTAAAGGGACCTCAGCACATAATCCTGTTCCTCTGATTCAATCCCCATGGTTGGTCAAGTTGGCAGCAATATCACTATTTACATATGTTTACCATAGATGCTGATGATGTGTTATTACCCAGCAAGGATTATACATAGCACCAAGTACATGTCAGGAGAATCTTATTACAAATGTGTTTGCTCACAGGTCTACTCCTCTACACACTTGGTCTCCATCTTGTGTTGCTTGGTCATCTGTTCTTAACATCCGATGAGATTCCTGCTGATGGCACCAGGGTATCTGGTGGAGTCCCAGGGGTGGCTGAACAGAGCTCAGCCCTACCCTGACATCTTTACCCAACCCACAATAGGCCTTGTCTTCACAGGAGTCATTAGTAGGTGTCTAGGCTACTCCTTTAACCTTTCCTCCAAGTTGATGATGTTCTTCAGTAGGTTTTAATCCTTAACTGACAATGGTTTCTCTGGTCATTGAGTTTTTTTCATGAGTTTTTAAAAAAACTTAGTTTTCTAAACTTATGCAACACAAGAATTTGAGTGTAATCCTTTTTCCCCTCTAGTTTTTGACTCCCCCGCACAAAGTGTTAAGTGACTCATGCTCTTTTGTTCTCAGTTCCATCTCAGCATTGGTCCCTGCAAGTCTTCTCTTTAATTTATAAAAAACGAAGCCAGCACACAGCCTGCAGATAGCCTTGCCTCCCACCTGTGACACTATGATTTCTGCTTTCTCCACCACAAAAACCGGATATGGACATGGTCAAGATGGCAGCCGGGGAAGCCAGGACACAGAGCTTCCGCTTCCGGGGCAGGCAGCAAGCATGGGAGCCTGTGGTTAGGAAACGAAAATTTCTAGGCCTCCTTTCACATACAGAGAGTCCAACTTGACAGGTCTCTGGCTTCAGTCACTCCAGCCTGTGGAAATGGCAGGAAACAAGTAGATGAATGCTCAGCCGGGCCAAAAATTCCAAATCTGCTGACAAAAGTGGATGATTACTCATATTCTATGCTCTCTCCCATGCCAATAAGAAGTGGCCTGTTGAAGATGTGCAGCCTCCAGAAGGGAGATTCTCCTCAATAGCCAACTCAGGTGTTTCCACAATGGACCCCGAACTAGGGTCTGAGAGAACAAGGCTATGGGAAGTCCCTGCAGAGAGCAGAACCGGGTTGGAGGGATGGACATCAGAATGCCCCTCAGGTGGGTGTGACCACTCTTTCCCATACTCCCCTCTTCGAGGGAGAGTTGTTTGGGGTGGTTTACCAAGCTCTTCCTAGAATATCCTATCCATGAAATGAGGTTGGTTGAATTCATCATTTAGCAATAGGCGGCCAGATCATAAGGACCTGTATCCCAGACTAGCAGAAAGGACAGCAAATCACCCAGATTACAGTCTTAGAGTGAGATAGCATGACTGGATAAAACTTTGACTTGTCTGCCCTGGGGGAGAGAATAAACACATTTTATGTATATAAATGCATCTTTGTAGCTGTAAGGAAGAAGGATATGTAAGGAGAGAGGGCATGTGTGGCTCCTGGGAATTCTGAAAGGAGTAGAGGAGAGCTGTGTTCTCAGACTTGGATCCCTTTGCTCACCTCTGGTCACTGATCCCTGATTTCCCTTTGCAGGCCCTTCCCTCTTCCATCCTCAGCTCAGATGAGGCTGAGTGAGTCAGGGTGAATACCATCTGGGTATCACACTCTCCTTACGGGAATGGCGGGTTCAGGAAAACACGAGGCCCATCGAAAATCAAAGAGGCTTTTGCTGGGACTTCTGGGGAAGAGCCTTCAGCTACTACCATTGGAACTAGCACCTCTGTCCTGCCACAGCATGAGTCCTGAGACTGAAGCCAGCACAAGGAGGGCCAGAGAGAAGCCAAGTTTTGATTTGAAATCCTGAAGCCAAAGGCATCTGAAGCCAAACCTACTTCCAGAGGCCAGCCAGACTATATCATCTGCAGGGTCCGACTCCCTGTTCCAAAGTCAGGGGCAAAGTGCCATTAAAGATACTAAAGCATAAAGCTTTTTCCCTTTCAGGGTTTCTCTCTCTCAACTTCTTGTAGTATTTCTTTATTTGCTATTGAATGCCATTCTAAATTGAAAGACATTAAAATTGTGAATGATTAGCGTGAATTTTTGCCCTTATCTTTATATGGTATTAGACCAGTTTTAAATGCAGATATGAGCATTTCAGCGATATGTGGAATTACCAAAATTACACAATTTGTATCACATAGCACAGCAAATGCATATATTTTGTTTTTTGTTTTTTAAATATATTTTATTGATTTTGTACAGAGAGGAAGAGAGAAAGATAGAGAGCTAGAAACATCGATAAGAGAGTCATCGATCAGCTGCCTCTTGCACCCTCCCCCCCACTGGGGATATGCCCGCAACCAAGGTACATGCCCTTGACCAGAATCGAACCCGGGACCCTTTAGTCCGCCGGCTGACACTCTACCCACTGAGCCGAACCAGTTTGGGCTATATTTTGTTCTTACTAGAACAATAGAAATACTGCTCAAAAACTAACTCAACTGTTTTATTTCACTTTTTGTTGTTGTTAATCTTCACCTGAGGCTTAACAACTTTTTTTCCATTGCTTTTTAGAGAGTAGAAAGAAGGGAGGGAGAGAGAGAATTTGATGTGAGAACTGGTTGCTGCGAGGGCCAACTCTCTAACCACTGATCAACACCGGCCAATGCTATTTCACTTCCTGATAGGAGCTCTTTCTATCGACACTCTCAACCTCCAGTTTACCGATTCGTGAGGAAGGATGAAACGCTGCACTGTCTGTCTCTTCCCTTCTATATCCTTGTTTTCAGTGTAATTGGTTGGCAGATGCAAGGATATGGCATCCAGGTATGAAAGGTAGGAGACAGTTCCTGGATTGTTCTGTTTCCTAGAACACCATTGCCTTCTTTCTGCATTTGAAGCAGAAAAGTTCTGGTTCAGATGCATGCGTGGTCTCTTGGGGGTGTCCATGCCACCCAGTCAGCCAGTCACTGTAAAACACTTCCCTTCAGCTCACTTTGAATCTTGCTGAAATTCCATGCATGTGGGTCCCCTGAATTCTGTGCTCATGGGGCATCTTCATGCTTTATGTAAATGAGCATCAAGGAACAACAGCTATGCGTGTTGTACATATTTCCCTTACCCATAGTCAGGCTCTGTTGTCCCACCAGACCTCAATTACAAAACTTGAGTTCAAAGGCATTCTGAAGAATTACCAGTGAGCCCTGGCTGGGTGGCTCTACTGGGTAGAACGTCGTCCCGTACACTAGAAGGTTGCGGGTTCAATTCCTGGTCAGGGCACATACCTAGGTTTCAGTATCAATCCCTAGTTAGAGTGAGTACAGGAGGCAACCCATGGACGTTTCTCTCTCACATCAATGTTTCTCTTTCTCTCTCCCTCCTCTCTTTCTAAAATCAATAAAAACATATCCTGGTGAGGATTAAAAAAAAAAAAAAAGAATTGCTGGTGACAGCAGACCATTGCCTCAAGCACAGAGCCTTCCAAGTACAGGCTGCAGGCCCCTGAAGCCAGCCCGCCCTGCCCAGACTTCACAGTTTATGTGAGCCCATAACTGCCCTTTGGTTAAAACAACTCTGCTCCCAGTGGCTTACAACTAAGAGAATCCTAATGGATACGGCTCTCTCAAACATAGTTTCTGTTTAACACTCATTCACTCAGCAGGCATTTTCTAACTGTCAGGCTTCCCAATGAGGCCAGTCAGTGTTGTGGCTGCAGTGAACTTGGGCAGCAGACTCCAGGCAGGATACAGAGGCTTAGCAGCCTGGCTCTGCCTGCGGGACTGGCCTCACATGGAAGCAGATGCCACCTTAAACCTTTTTAAACCTTGGGCAAGGGGGCAGGAGCAGAATTTTGTTGGGCAAGTGGACAGGGATGGAGGGTGGGAGTGGGAAGAATAGCGGGTGAAACTGGAGCAGGCGATGTGTCGTTTGGGGAAACTGCAAATGGGGCTGGAGCAGTTCGGTACAGCTGCCACACAGCTTGCACTTAGGGCGATGGTTGTCAGGAACATCTGAAGACAGGGAGGCGGAGCCTTGTATTCTGAGCTTAAGATTTTAGATATTGTCCTACAGGTAAAAGAGCCTGGAGGACTTTTAAACCTGTTTGTTTGTTTGAAGGATCTTTCTTAAAGTGGTGCATAGGATGAATTGGAGCAAATGAAAAATAAGATGAGGACACTATTTTTTTTATTTCTTTATTGATTAAGGTATTACATATGTGTCCTTATTCCCCATTACCCACCACTCCCCCATTCATGCTCCCATCCCCCTGTTGTCTGTGTCCATTGATTAGGCTTGTATGCATGCATACAAGTCCTTTGGTTGATCTCTCCCCTTTACCGCCACCATCCCCTACCTTCCCTGAGGTTTGACATTCTGATTGATGTTTCCCTGTCTTTGGATCTGTTTTTGCTCGTCAGTTTATGTTGTTCATTATATTCCACAAATGAGTGAGATCATGTGATATTTATCTTTCTCTGCTTGGCTTATTTCACTTAGCATAATGCTCTCCAGCTCCATCCATGTTGTTGCAAATGGTATGAACTACTTTTTTACAGCAGCGTAGTATTCCATTGTGTAGATGTACCACAGGTTTTTAATCCACTCATCTGCTGATGGGCACTTAGGCTGTTTCCAAATCTTAGCTATGGTGAATTGTGCTGCTATGAACATAGGGGTGCATATATCCTTTCTGATTGGTGTTTCTAGTTTCCTGGGATATATTCCTAGACGTGGGATCACTGGGTCAAATGGGAATTTCATTTTTAGTTTTTTGAGGAAACTCAACACTGTTCTCCACAGCGGCTGCACCAGTCTGCATTTCCACCAGCAGTGCACTAGGTTCCTTTTTCTCCGCATCCTCGCCAACACTTGTCGTTTGTTGATTTGTTGATGATAGCCATTCTGACAGGTGTGAGATTGTACCGCACTGTTGTTTTGATTTATATCTCTCAGATGTTTACTAACTTTGAGCAGGTTTTCATATGTTTCTTGGCCTTCCTTCTGTCTTCTTTAGAAAAGTATTTAGGTCAGTTGCCCATTTTTTTTATTGGGTTATTTATCTTTTTTTTGTTAAGTTGTATGTGTTCCCTGTAAATGTTGGAGATTAAACACTTATTGTTGATATATCATTGGCAAATAAGTTCTCCCATGATGAGGACACTATTATAAGTTCAAATTTAATATGAGAATTTAGATAGTGGCAATAGGGCTGGAGATAAAATTGATTCACCGTGGGGGGAGGGGTGCAGGGAGAGTTTAGGACCCTCCTGTGTCTCTGGCTTGAACACCTGGGCAGATGCCCTGAGCTGAGAAATGCATGTGTAGGTCTGGGGTCAGGGAAAACGGACAGGTTGGACACATTGAGTTAAAGGTGTCATGGGTAAGCCAGATGGAGATGCCCAGTAAGCATTTGGTTGCACAGGTTTAGGCTTTTGGGAGGAAGGAGAGAATTTGGGAGTCTCCAGCAAACAAGGGAGTGTTGAAGCCATAGGTGGCTAAGATTATCCAGATCAGTGGATTGTGAGCCAAATTCGGCTCTTTGGCCCCTTGAGTGTGGCTCTTCCACAAAATGCCACGTACCCTAATTAAGTTAATAACAATGTACCTACCTATATAGTTTGTTTTAAAAAATTGGGTCTCAAAATAAATTTCAAAATAAATTTCAATCATCCTACTGTTATTTGGTTCTGTTGACTAATGAGTTTGCCGACCACTGATCTAGATGATAAGAAGAGAGGAAAGCTGAGTTCAGAGGCCTGGGTGTCTCAGTTTTCTAAAATATTCCTTCTTTACATTTTTATTTTTTATCTAAGATAAATGTAAACATAGAGAGTAAAGGAATTCTACAAGATTCATTACAAAAAAGGTTGTTCCCTGTCCATGCACCTCACTTTTAACGCTTTTAACTGATTTCCCCCATTTTTTACCTCCCTATTGCTAAATATACTTATGTTCCTTCTTCTTGGCTTTTAAATTAGAGACACTTTCTATTGTGGAAGATGAGCATTTCACTCCCCCCCCACCTCCTCCAACATAGTCTCACTCACATAGACTTCCTCTGCCCCTACTCTCTGAAATTAGATATTTGGGAGTTTGGGGGTTTAGAACAGTGTTTGGGTTATACATTATTATGATTATGTAGCACACTGTTCAACCTCTGAGCCACATAGCTGCTATGATTATTTTTTCTTTCCTGAGCAACATTTTATTTTCCAGGAAGTTATTGTCTCAGTTTTTATTATTTGTTTTGATTTGATTTTTTATTCAGTTTTCCTTGGGGGGTGTGTGTGTGTTTAAATTATTGATTTGAGAGAGAGGAAGGGAGAGAAAGAGAGAATGATTGATTTGTTATTCCACTTATTCATGCCTTCATTGATTGATTCTTGTATGTGCCTTGACCAGGGATCGAACCATGAAACCTTGGCGTATTAGGACAGCACTCTAACCAACTGAACTACCAGGCCAGGGCAATTTTCTTTGTTTTTGTTTTTTATCAGTAATATCACTACAAATTCTCTCTCAGGGAGGAAAAAAATCTCCTCTCAATATGCTCATACACATTTTTTAAAGTCAATTTTGTCTTTAAGAAATCTCTCCTAATGCCCTGGCTGGTGTGACTCAATGGTTGGAGCATTGGCCTATGTACAAAAGGGTCTAGGGTTCAATTCCTGGTTGGAGCTCGGTCAGGAGTCAACCAATTAATGAATCTCCACATCAGTGCTTTCAATTTCCCTCTCCCTCCCTCCCTTCCACTCTCTCGGAAAAAGCAATGAGAGAGGAAGGAAAGGAGGGAGAGAGGGAGAGAGGGAAGGAGGAAGGAAAGAAGGAAGGAAGGAAGAAAGGAAGGAAGGAAGGAAAGAAGGAAGGAAGGAAGGAAGGAAGGAAGGAAGGAAGGAAGGAGAGAAAGAAGGAAGGAAGGAAGGAAGGAAGGAAGGAAGGAAGGAAGGAAGGAAGGAGGAAAACAAGGAAGAAAACTCCCCCAGAGTCTGCTGGCTCTGGGATTTCCTTTCACCCTCATTGAGGCAGCAGAATTCTAAGAATGACCCCAATGAACCTAGCCCTTGTATAAGCTTTTTCCCCTTGAACCTGGGAACCTCTTCTATCAGGAACCTAATCACTCCTAGGAACCGGTGATAATGATAAGTCACTTCTGTAATCATGTTACCTTGTATAGCAAAAGAGATGGCACAAGAGTGATTGGGTTCCTAATAGGGGAGAGTTTTCAGGTGTCCTAATCACATAGCTCTTTCCAAGCCAAGACTTTTTCTCTGGCCTGTGGTAGAAGAAGTCAGAGAGACTCCAAGAGGGATTCAATGTGAGGGACTGTGACATTGCAATATCATAAAAATTACACTTTTGGCCTTCCTCGGTTTCTGCCACAGGCCTCCTAAAACTCATAATTTCCTGAGTGACAGGGGTGAGAGGATTATCTGTTAGTATTCATAATGAGCCTTTTTCGACCACACCTGAGTTTATGCTAATGAGGTGACCCTAGGTGGGCCCCTAGTTTCATGATGGAGGCTAGAGGAGCCAACCCTGCAGACAGAGTTTCAGTCCCACTCCCATGATTTCTGGGGAGAGAATAGGGCTGGGGATGGAGTTAATCACCAATTGTCAATGATTTAATCAATCACGCCTGTGTAATGGGGCCTCCATAAAACCTTAAACAAAGGGGTTTGGAGAGTTCCTGGGTTGATAAGACATCATGTACCTCTTCAATTGGCTTTTTTATTTGTAGCCTTTATTATATTCTTCATAATAAACTGGTAATAGTAAGTAAAAGTGTTCCCCTGAATTCTGCGAGCCTTCTGTCTTCCTATTATCCACTCCAAAACAAGGGTCATGGGAACCCTCCATTTGTAGCCAATCAGATGAAAGTGTGGGTAACCTAGGGACCCACTACTTCTGATTGATATCTGAAGGGGGGCAGTTTTCTGGGACTAAGCCCTTAGGATCTGTGCTAAATCTAGGCACTGTCAGAATTAAATCTTAGGATAAGCAGTTGGTGTCCATAGAGAATTGGAGAATTGCTTGATGTGGAAAGCACACATTTGGTGTCAGTAGTGTGAGCGGAGAGAGTTTTCCTTTAGAGATGATATCTGTTGCTGAGATGGACAGGGCAAAGACCGAACAGTGGTCCCTAGGAGCTGACAATAACCAGCAAGACAATGGAACTTCCAGACCTCCAACTACAAAGAACCAGGTTTGCCAACAGCCTCGTGATCTTGGAAGTGGATTCCTCCCCAGATCCTACAGGTAAGAATGAAAATCAGTTAACACTTTGTATTCAGTCTTGAAAGACCCCAGACGGAGAACCCAGCCAAGCCCTGGCCCTGACTTCTGACCTATGGAAGTGGGAGATCAATGGGCGTTGTTTTAAGCTGCTAAGTTTGTGGTAATTGTTACACAACAACAGAGAACAAATACACCCATACTGGGGGCGGGCACCTTCACCTCTCTCCTGAACAGCCTCTCATTTTACTGAACCTTGTATCTCATTTCTGGTTTACTCCCTGGCTTAAGTTTGGCACATTCACCAGTAACTTCCAAAGAAAGGTACATAGGGAACAAATTTGCAGGCCTAAAGTTGCCTTTATTCTATACTTACTCAGACTTCATTGAACATTTGACTGGATATAGACTTCTAGGTTAGAAACCATTTCCTCCAGAATTTTGAACTTATTACTTCCTGTCTTCTAGCTTCTAGTGTTGCTATTGAGAAGTCAATTTCATGCTGATAGTTGGCTCTCTCTTCCTAAGTTTTTAGAATCTTCTCTTTACCCCAGTGTTCTGAAATTACACAATGAAGTGCCTCATGTGTGTCACTTTTCATCCATCAGGCTGGGAAGAGCCACCCTGAGACATGGGCAAGAGTGTTCTCCGTCCTAGGCCCTATTCTTCAGAGAGCCCCTCTGGATATGCGCCAGCCATGCTGCTTCTCATTGGACAAAGAGTCTCCTGGGCAACTCAGAGCTCACACTCTGACAGTAACCTAGACACATACCTGGAAACCAGGAATTCCTTGTCCAAAGAACTCAAAGCCCGTTTCTAGGACCCATTTGGTCATCTTCTCTAGATCTGTCCTGAGCACAGATCATACCATTATTGTTTGCTTATGCTATCAGGTGGCCAAGAAACAGCTCTTTGTGGGATATAGGGATGGAGCTTCAGATTTCGACATGTATGCACATGAGACCCTTCATTGTGTGGGATAGTTCTAGGAGTTGGGGGGGGAAAGGAAGCAGGTGAAGAGATGTCAGCAGGGCCCAGCAACCCCCCACACTTCCATCTTCTGGAGAACTCCAAAGAACCTGAGTATTCTATATTAGAACCCGGCCTTCCAGGTAGTTCTGAAGGTATGTTTGTCAAGGTAGGAGGATAGAACATATTTTACTTATTAGTTTGTTAGCTTCATTTATAACTTTAAAAATTTTAGACATATAGCATATTGGCCCTCATTTTTACTTCTGCCCATACCCTACAAGTATTAGGACTGGGCTTGACACTGGGTAAGGATGGGGATCCCTTCATGTAGAAATTTGTGTCTATTCTGGGAAATTTTTTTTTACTTATTTCTTTTTTAAAAAAATACATATTTTTATTGATTTTATAAAGGAATGGAGAGAGAGAGAGAGAGAGAGAGAGAGAGAGAGAGAGAGAGAGAGAGAGAGAGAGAGAGGAGAGAATATTGTATTAGTTTCAAGTGTGTACCCCAGTGATTAGATATGCTGGCCAGGCCAAAATGTCCCTTTTTTTTAATCTGATAATAATTTGTGTTTGAAGCCTATTTTATCTGACATTAATATAACCACTGCAGCCTATGTTTACTGCTTGTATGATATATCTGTTCCATCCATTTACTTTCTGCTCTCCTTTACAATTTTATTTTTTAAAATGACACATCTATTGTATGAGTACTTTATTATGTACTAGAGGCCCAGTGCATGAAATTCATGCCCGAGGGTGGGGTGGGGGGTGGGAGAGGGGTGTCCCTCAGCCCAGCCTGCACCCTCTCCAATCTGCAACCCCTCAAGGGATGTCCAACTGCCCGGAGGGATCAGGCCTAAATGGGCAGTCGGACATTCCTCTCACAATCCAGGACTGCTGGCTCCCAACCACTTTGCCTGCCTGCCTGTCTAATTGCCCCTAACTGCTTCTGCCTTCCAGCCTGATCACCCCTTAACCACTCCCCTGTCAACCTGATTGATGCCTAACTGCTCCCCTGCCAGCCTGTTTGCCCCTAACTGCCATCACCTGGAGGCCTGGTCACCCCTAACTGCCCTCCCCTGCAGGCCTGGTCCCACCCAACCACTCTCCCCTACAGGCCTGGGTCCCCTGCAACTGCCCTTCCCTTCAGACCCGGTTGCCCTCAACTGCCCTCCTCTGCCAGTCTGGTCACCACTAACTGTCCTCCCCTGCAGGCTTGATCACCCCCCAACTGCCCTCTCTTGCAGTCCTGGTCCCTCCCAACTGCCCTCCCCTACTGGCCTGGACCCTCCCAACTGCTCTCCCCTGCTGGACATCTTGTGTCCACATGGGGGCAGCCATCTTTGATGACATGGGGGCAACCATCTTGTTGTTGGAGTGATGGTCAATTTGCATATTACTTTTTTATTAGATAGGATAGAGGCCTGGTGCACAGGTGGGGGCTAGCTGGTTTGCCTTGAAGGGTGTCCCAGATCAGGGTGGGGGTTCCCTTGGGGCGTGGGGTGGCCTGGGCAAGGGGCCTGTGGTGGTTTGCAGGCCAGCCATGCCCCCTGCAACCCAAGTGGAGGCCCTGGTATATGGGATTTATTTATCTTCTATAATTGAAACTTTGTAGCTTTGAGCAGAGCCAAGCCTCTTGCTTGCTCCATGGCTGAAGCCATTTTTGTTGGGATTTATTTATCTTCTATAATTGAAACTTTATAGCCTTGAGAGGAGGCTTGGGCCAGCCAGCATGTGTGGAAAGCTTGGCTTTCTCCATTGCCAGGGAAACCCGAGTCTCCTCTTCACTCTGTGGCCCCAGTCATCTTGGTTGGGTTAATTTGCATACTTGCTTCTGATTGGTGGGCATGGCTTGTGGGTATAGCGGAGTGATGGTTAATTTTCATATTACTATTTTGTTAGACAGGATGTATTCCAGTACATTTTAATTGAAAATATTACCACAAATCATGAGTATATAAAAGGAAATATATGAAGTATCCTTTAACCCAGTTGGTGTGGCTCAGTAGTTGAGCATCAATCTATGAACCAGTAGTTCACAGTTCAATTTTCAAGTCACAGCACATGCCCAGATTGCAGGTTCAAACCCCAGTAAGTGGGCATACAGGAAGCAGCTGATCAATGATTCTCCCTCATGGATGTTTCTATCTCCTTATCCCTCTCCCTTCCTCTCTCTGAAATCAATAAAAGCATTTGTTTTTAAATAGAAGAACCCTTTAAACTACAAATAGAAAAGAAATCCCTCAATGTGTATTTGAAAAAAACCTATACCTAACATCATATTTAGTGATAAAAGACTGAATGCTCTCTTTCTAATATCAGAAGAGAAAAGAATGCTTGTTTTCAGTCTTTTATTCAACATCATACTAGAGCTGTGGTCAGCAAATTGCGGCTCGCGTGCCACATGCGGCTCTTTGGCCCCTTGAGTGTGGCTCTTCCACAAAATACCATGGCCTGGGCGAGTCTATTCTGAAGAAGTGGTGTTAAAAGAAGTTTAAGTTTAAAAAATTGCTCTCTCACTGAAACCGGTTTGGCTCAAGAGCATCAGCCTGTGGACTGAAAGGGTCCTAGGTTCGATTGCACTTTGGTTGCGGGCACATCCCTAGTAGCGGGTGTGCAAAGAGGCAGCTGATTGATGAATCTCTCTCATCAATGTTTCTAACTCTCTATTCCTCTCTCTTACTCTCTGTAAAAAATCAATAAAATATATAATTTTTTAAATTGCGTTCTCAAAATAAATTTCAATCGTCGTACTGTTGATATTTGGCTCTGTTGACTAATGAGTTTGCTGACCACTGTACTAGAGATTCTTACCAGTATAATAAGAGAATTTTTAAAAAGTTATGCAAATTAAAAGGGAATAAGTAAAACTATATTTTCAGACAACATCATGACCTATGAAGAACATTCTAAGAAATCTATAAAAGCTGCTATAACTCATAAGTGAGGTTAACAAGGTTGCAGTAAAAAAAAAAAAAAATCGTTATTAAAGAAAGATAAATTGCATTTTATGTACTACACTATATAAAACTCTTAAAATTATAATTAAATCAATTTATAATGGTATCCAAAACCATGAAACACTTCAGGATATTCTTTCTTTTTTTAACTAGAATATACTGACTCGATTAAAGCAATCAATGAATAGTCTTCACAATGGTTATTTGAAGAGCATCTGGTCTGACATTAAGCCAGGGTTTGTTTCTTTTTTTATTATTATTATTGATTTTAGAGAAGAAGAGAGAGGGAGAGAGAGATAGAAACGTCAATCATGACCGTCATTGATGGACTGCTTTTTGTGATTGGATTTAGGTTAACCATTTAACCTTTGGTTGCTATTTGCCCTATTTTTTGTTCCAGTGTTCCTCCTTTCCTGCTTTCAGTTGCAGTAACTGAATATTTTTAGCAATACCTCTATGCAGTATTTCTTTAGTGTTGCTTTATGGATTGCAATGTACATCCTTAAATTTTCCCAGTCTAGTTAGGGTCAATGTTATACTACTGTACCAGTAATGTGGAAAGCTTTTAACTATAGAGATCCATTTACTTCCCACCCCATCCTTTATGCTAGAGTTGTCATATATGTTATATCTATGTCTATTGTAAACTTTGCAATCCAATTATTTAAATTCTGCTTTAAATAGGTATATGCATTTTAACAAAATTACCAAGGAAAATTATTTTATATTTACCCCCATATTTACCACTTTCAATGTTGTTTCTGTCTTGAAAATTTATTTTCCATGTAATATAATTTCTCTTCAGTCTTTATAGATTTATTGCCAGTAAATCTTTGCATTTCTATAGCAAATATTTACTGGCAATAATTTCTCTTAATTTTATGTGAAAATATATTTTTATCTTAAATATTAAAGGAGGTTTTTCACTGGTTACAAATTTTGAGTTGATAGATTTTTTTTTTTCCTCTTAAATATTTGAGGGTGTTATTCCCCTCAAATTGCAGTCTGGCCTTCTTTGTTTCTGATGAGAAGTCAGGATAATCCAGATCCTTATTTCTCTGTATCTGTAGTGTCACTTTTCTTTTGTCTACTTTCAAGATGGTCTCTTTATTTTTGGTTTTCAGCAGTTGGATAAATGAAGTACCTGGATATAGTTTTGTTTGTATTTATCCAGTTTGGAGTTTTTTGAGTTTCTTGAATCTGTAAGTGTATGTCACCAAACATGGGGAGATTTCACCCATTATTTCTTCAAAAACTTTTTCTGACCATTCCCTCTCCTCTCCTTCAATATCCTCAGTCAGTTACCTGTCGGATCTCATCTCACAAGCCACTGAGGCTGTTCTCTTTTTTATGCTTTTTTCTTTCTATCTAAGCTTCAGTTTGGATAGTTTTTATTGTTCTTCTAGTTCACTTATTTTTCCTTCTATAATGTCTAATCTGCTGTTAAGCCCATCCAATGAATTTTTTATTAAAGACATATTTTTCTAGAATTTCCATTTAATTCTTTCCATTGGTTTCTGTTCCTATTCTCTTTCCTGAGATATTCTATATCCTATTCTAAATATGTGTATGTGTGTATCTCTATCTATATAAATATCTATATCTATATCTTTATATATCTATATATCTTTATATATCTATATATCTATATACCTATATATCTATATATCTATATATCTGTGTATCTATATCTACGTCTATATATCTATATCAATATATCAATATATCAATATATCAATATATCTATATCTATATCTATATCTATATCTATATCTATATCAATATATATCCTTGAGAACAGTTATGTTATGGGCTGAATCATGCAATACACTCCCCTCCAAGTTTATATGTTAAAGCCCTAACCTATCCAAAACTGGTTTGGCTCAGTAGATAGAGCATTGGCCTATGAACTGAAGGGTCCCAAGTTCAATTATGGTCAAGGGCATGCACCTTGGTTGCGGGCACATCCCCAGTAGGGGGTGTGAAGGAGACAGCTGATTGATGTTTCTCTCTCATCAATGTTTCTAACTATCCCTCTCCCTTTCTCTCTGTAAAAAAAATCAATAAAATATATATTAAAAAAACGAAAACAAAAAACCCTAACCTCCAATGTGACCGTGTTTAGATAGTGGACCTTTAAACAGATAACATGAAAATATAATGGCAGGGACCTAATCCCTCATGACTAATCCTAATATATAAAAACCCAGGGTCCATAACATCCAAAACGACTGAAGGCTCAACTGACCAGAAGTCAATGCTGGGTTGCCATGGTGACCCAGGATCTACTACTGAGGGGTCTGCAGATCAGGCCCAAAGAGAGGTCTGGAAAGAGAAACAGGATCTGATATATAGCCTCCGTGGCAGCTGTTGATCAACATTTGCCTCTTTCTTTCTCTCCAGGTCTGGCCAGCAGCCATGCCACTCTGATCAGGCACATTGATAGGCCCAGAGACAGTGACTGACATAGAAACTGACCAATCAGAACCAAATCTGGGTGAAGTGAGAGGAGCCAATGGCTGCCTAGGAGGCAGAGCTTTTGACACTGACTCTCATAGAAACTGGCCAATCAGAACCTAGTCTGTGTTAACTGTGAAAGCAGAACCTAAGGTGGGGGCTGAGGAGGGAACAGCTGTTTGGTGTAAGGTGTAAGAAAGTGGTTCAAATTTTTAATGACCAGTTTGGCTATATTGTGCATATGGCTAGCTATCAATTCAGATATAGGGATTATGTATTTTTGTCTGCTAAGATCATCTCCTCCAGATGAAAAAGGCCTTTTCCCTGCCTTCCATTTAAGCAATCCTATCCTATATAATCTATCTATACTACTAAAAAGGTAATATGCTAATTACACCGGGTTAACCAGCCATTTTCCGTATATCCGACTTCCTTCCAGACAAAGCCATGGTGGTGGAGGCCAAGGCAGAGGCCATTAGGGGCAATCTGGCCAGTTGGGGGAGAGATCAGGCTGGCAGGGGAGGGCATTTGGGGGCAAGATCAGGCCAACAGGGGAGAACAGTTGTGGGGAGATCAGGCCAGCAGGAAAGGGCAGTTAGGGGCAATCAGGCAGGCAGAGGCAGTTAGGAGCAATCAGGCAGGCAGGCAGGTGAGCAATTAGGAGCCAGCAGTCCCAGATTGCAAGAGGGATGTCCCACTGCTGGTTTAGACCCGATACCACATCCCCCAAGGGGTCCCCAATTGGAGAGGGTGCAGGCTGGGCTGAGGGAATACTCCCACCGCCCTTTGCACAAATTTCTAGTGTGCACTGGGCCACTAGTTTTCTTATAAAAAGAGAAAGAGACTCCAGGTTCATAGGTCAATGCTCCAGGAATATGCATTAGCATAGAGGAAAGGCCATGTGAGAATATGGAGAGAAGATGGCCATCTGCACCAACTCAGTTAGCACTTTGATTATGGACTTCCAGCCTTCAGAACTATGGGAAAATAAATTTCTGTAGTTTAAGACATCCAGTCTGTGATATTTTATTATGGCAACTCTAGGATGCCAATACAAATTATAACTCCTATAAAATCTTTGTCTGCTAATTCTAATGTATTATTTATTATAGGGTTAGTCTCCATTGATTGTCTTTTCTCTGGAGAGTAGGACACATTTTCATAAGCCCAGTGTGTCTAGTGAGAGTGAATTGTGAACAATATGTTTCGGAGACTCTGAATCCTCTTATTCTCCTCCCATGTGCATGCAATGTTCAGGAGTGAACCAGAGATCTGGGCAAAATTTATACACAGAATTTGGAACATGCCATCTCTGTCTCTGTTCTTTCTAGATTTTCCCTCCTTCCTTTCCAGAAGCTCTACTTGTCACAAATTGTCCTCGGGTTCTTCAAACCAATAAAGCCATGAGTTTTCTACTGGAGTTTTAGCCACCTGGAGTGACAGTTACTGCAGCCTCCCCTCAGGCTAGAAACCGTGAAAAAATGTGAAACATCTAAAGCAGTTGCCTTCTTTCAAGTGTTAATGCCCCTCCAGTATTGCTTTTGGTTTTTCTCCAGGGCTTTTAGGTCATTGTTTTTTAATATTTGGTACAGAATTTGTAGTTGCAAGCCATAGACATTTTGATCCAATTGAAACTCCTTCCCATACCTCAATAGAAGTTACTGGAACAATCCAAGTGTTTCTACTTCTACTTCCTCCTCCTTGGTCTAAGCTACCATAGCAGCAACAAAACGAAGCAGGAACTTCCAAACCAGTTTTTCCTGGAACTCTTATCCCGATCCAGCTCATTCTCCACATGCTTAGAGTACTTCAGGGGGTTGACCTGAGATCCCCTGTTCTTGCTCTACACAACGCTTAGGATATTTCAGCCACTTCTGTTTTCAGTTGCCATCTCTTTGCTGATAACTCCTAAATGTGCACCACCAATCCAGAACAATTCCTAAAAATGAGCCGCCTGCTGGAATGTCCTTTTGCTTATGTCAAAGGACCTTTTTTTTTTTTTTTAAATATATTTTTATTGATTTTTTACAGAGAGGAAGAGAGAGGGATAGAGAGTTAGAAACATCGATGAGAGAGAATCATTATCAGCTGCCTCTTGCACACCCCCTACTGGGGATGTGCCCGCAACCAAGGTACATGCCTTTGACCAGAATCGAACCCAGGACCTTTCAGTCCGCAGGCCGATGCTCTATCCACTGAGCAAACCGGTTTCGGCTGTCAAAGGATATTTTGACTCATGTCCTACACTAATATTATCAGTTCTCTCACAATTCATTTTCTTACATCCCCTATCACAATGAATACCCTCACCAGTTACCCAGTTTCCCATATCAGAAATCTGGGAGTCATTCTTTTTCTTTTTTTTTTTTTTAAATAAGTTTTTATTGTTCATATTATTACAAATGTTCCTTCCCCCCCACCACCACCATTGCTCTCCTCCACCAGGTTCCCACCCCACCCTCTGCCCTTTCCCCACCCCCCATTGTCCTCATCCATAGGTGCACAGTTTATGTTCAGTCTCTTCTCACGCCCCCCTCTCCCCTTTTCCCCAAGAATCATCAGTTCACTCCCCTTCCATACCTCTGATTCTATTATTATATTCAACAGTTACTATTGTTCATCAGATTTTTTTTTAATTTCCTTGGTTTTTAGATTCACTTGTTGATAGTTACGTATTTGTTGTTCATAATTTTTATCTTTGTTTACTTTCTCTTCTAAAAGAACCCCCTTCAGCAATTCATATAATTCTGGTTTGGCGGTGATGAACTCCTTTAGCTTTTTTTTTATTAGTGAAGCTCTTTATCTGGCCTTCGATTCTGAGTGATAGCTTTGCTGGGTAGATTATTTTTGGCTGTAGGTTCTTACTATTCATCACCTTGAATATTTCTTGCCATTCCCATCTGGCCTGCATGGTTTCTGTTGAGAAGTCAGCTGACAATCGTATGGGTGCTCCTTTATAGATTACTACCTTCTTTGCTCTTGCTTCTTTTAATATTCTCTCTTTGTCTTTTGCTCTTGGAATTTTAATAATGATGTGTCTCGGTGTGATCCTTCTTGGATTCCTTTTGTTTGGAGTTCTGTGCGCTTCCTGGACTTGTAAGTCTAATTCTTTCACCAGGTGGGGGAAGTTTTCTGTCACTATTTCTTTCAGTATGTTTTCGATATCTTGCTCTCTCTCATCTTCTGGGACCCCAATAATTCTGATGTTGGTCCGCTTGAAGTTGTCCCAGAGGTTTCTTACATTATCTTCAATTTTCTGGATTCTCTTGCCTTCTAGCTTCTGTGGAGGAGTGTCTTCTGGCTCTTTATGTTCCAAATCTTTGACTTGATTCTTGTGATCTTCCCTTCTGTTTTTAGGACTCTGTCAAATATTTTTTATTTCAGACAATGTATTCTTTATTTCTTGTTGATCCCTTATCATTTCTCGATGACTCCTTATTAATTCTAGTTGATCTCTTTTCATATCCTCATAGGCCTTATCCATCTTTTCTAGGAAATTCTTGAAAAACATTATAAGCGTAGATTTGAACTCTATATCCAGACGCTTTTTGTCCTCCATTTCTTTCATTTGTGATCTATTTTGTTGTCGCATTTCGCAGTTACAGATGGGACGGGGTTTCAGGGTGGAGCCTGCAGCTTTGGCTTCCGTCAGCCCCACCCTAAGCGGGTCCTTCAGTGCTTGCTGCTGCCGGCGCCTCTGAGAGAAAGGTGCCCTTGATTTTCGCCTGCTACCAAACGGCTCTCTGCTTTCCCCCAATGAGCCCGGTATTGGGGTTCAGTTCAGTTGGAAGTGGAGTTGGAGGTGGCGTTCAGAGCAGTCTGGAGCCCAGGTCTCCTTCCCGTCAGGGCAATCCCGCGGCACAGCCGACCGTCCCTTCTCTGCGCGCCGTGTGCGCGCCTCCGGGACCTCCTTTCGCCTCTCCCCGGGGTTCCGCCTTACAGCCCGGCTCCCTATGGCTGAGCCTGGGTCCCCGGGGTCTGGCCTAGAACTGGGGATCAGAGCAGTCGGGGGCCCAGCACAGTCGGAGTTTTATCTCCTTTCCGCTAGGGAACGCCCGCCAGGCACTCGGCCTCCCTCCTCTCCGGCTCCGTCCTCTCCGCGCGCCGCGTCTCCGTACCTTGGCTTTTCCAGCTCCTCCGCACCTCCTTCTGGTTTTCTCCTTGCTTCTCGCTGTAGAATTTCCAGTCAGTCAACCTTCCTGTAGTTCTGGGCAATGTCCGTTTTATATTTTAGTTGTATTTTATTGAAATTGTTGTGTGCGGCTGCGGCTAGGTGTTCACCTGGGCGCAGCCATCTTGGATCTCTCTGGGAGTCATTCTTGATTCCCTCACTTCAACACTTCATCTCCAAAACATCTGGGTCTTTATTTTCTTAATCTTTCTCAAAACTGCCTATTTTTCAGGGGCGAAGGGGGAGGGGGGTCAATTGGGGAAAAAAGGAGATATAGGTAAGTCTTTAGACAATAAATTAAAAAAAAGAAAAAAACTACCCATTTTTCTCCATCTTCATTTCCACTGTTGCCACAGTCACTAGCCTGGGTTTTCAAGCAATAAACTGGCCTTCCTACTTCTGGTCTTGTCCCTTTAGTCTCTTCTACAGTAGTCACAATGACCTTTTGGGTGTTTTTAGGTCCCTGACTTTTCCATACATTTTTAATTTTATTTCATTTTTAAATATATATTTTTATGTATTTCAGAAAAGAAAGAGATAGAAACATCAATGATGAGAGAGAATCATTGATCAGCTGCCTCCTGCACTGGGACCGAGCTCACAACCTGGGCATGTGCCCTGACCAGGAATTGAATCGTGACCTCCTGGTTCATAGGTCAATGCTCAACAACTGAGCCACCAAGCCAGGCTTCATACATTTTTAAAATCAGCTTATGAGTTTTTTTCTAAAAGGCCTGATGGGCCCAGCTAGTGTGGCTCAGTGGTTGAGCATCAATCCTTGCACCAAGAGGTTGCCTGTTTGATCCCTGGTCAGGGCACATGCCTGGGTTGTGGGCTCAACCTGTAGGGTGTGCAGGAGGCAGCCATTTGGTGTTTACCCTCTCATTGCTGTTTCTACCTATCCCTACTTCTCTCTGTAAAAATCAATAAAATATCTAAAATAAAATTAAAAAAAGAAGCCTGATGGGATTTTGATTGGGATTGCATTGATCCATAGATCAATTTTGGAGAAATTTCTATGTAAATATTGAGTCTTACAATTCTTTTTTTTTTTTTAATATATTTTATTGATATTTTACAGAGAGGAAGAGAGAGGGATAGAGAGTTGGAAACATCGATGAGAGAGAATCATCGATCAGCTGCCTCTTGCACACCCCACACCGGGGACGTGCCCGCAACCAAGGTACATGCCCTTGACCGGAATCGAACCTGGGACCTTTTAGTCCGCAGGCCGATGCTCTACCACTGAGCCAAACCGGTTTCGGCAAGTCTTCCAATTCTTGACTATAGTATCTGTCTTAGTTTCTTCAGGTTGCTATAATAAATTACCACTGACTGAGTGGCTTACAAACAACACTAATTTATTTCTCAGTTCTGGAGACTGGAAGTTAAAGAGGAGGGTGCCAGCGTGGTCAGGCAAGGGCCTTTGCCAGGTCATATACTTCCACTGTATTCCTACCCAGAGGAAGGGTGCCCTCGACTCCCCCCTCCTTCTAATGCCATTATATCGAGCATTAGGATTTCAACATATGACTTTGAGACAGACACATCCAGGCCACACACAGTAACCCTCTCCATTTATTTGGTCTTTCATTTTTCAGAAATATCTTGCCATTTAGAGGGTACAGGTCTTGTTCATCTTTTGTTAAATTTATCACTATTTCAAATTTTATGCTACTTTAGATGTTATTGTTCATGAATGTAAGTTTCCAACTTTTTGTTACTAGTGTATAGAAATACTCACATATTAGTTTTAGAATATATGTGTTTAGATTCCTTAGGATTTTATACAGAGGCAATTATGTCACCTGTGAATAAAGATACTTTTACTTTAGCCCTGGCCAGGGAGCTCAGTTGGTTAGAGCATCATCCTGAAATGCCAAGGTTGTGGGTTTGATCCCTGGTCAGGGCACTACAAGAAGCAACCAATGGTCCTAACCGGTTTGGCTCAATGGATAGAGTGTCGGCCTGTGGACTGAAGGATCCCAGGTTTGATTCCGGTCAAGGGCATGTACCTTGGTTGTGGGCATATCCCCAGTAAGGGGCGTGCAGGAGGCAGCTGATAGATGTTTCTCATGGATGTTTCTGATTCTTTATCCCTCTCCCTTCTTCTCTGTAAAAAATAAATAAAATATATATTTTTTAAAAAAGAAGAAGCAACCAATGAATAATAAATAAGTGGAGCAACAAATGAATGCCTCTCTCTCTCTCTTTCACTCTCTTTTTCTCTTCCTTCTCCTCTCTCTAAAACTCAACAACAAAAAAGATACTTTTACATCTCCCTTTACTGTCTGCATCTGTTTTATTTCCTGTCCATATTTTGTTGCACTGGCTAGGCCCACCATTACAATCCTATCTAATAAGAGAGTAATATGCAAATTGACTATCACTCCAACACACAAGATGGCTGCCCCCATGTGGACACAAGATGGCCGCCACAAGATGGCCAGCAGGGGAGGGCAATTGGGAGGGACCAGACCTGCAGAGAAGGGCAGTTGGGGGTGACCGAGCCTGCAGGGAAGGGCAATTAGGGGGAACCCAGGCCTTTATTTTATTTATTTATTTATTTATTTATCATAAACATATTTTATTGATTTTTTACAGAGAGGATGGGAGAGGGATAGAGAACTAGAAACATCGATGAGAGAAGAACATCAACCAGCTGCCTCCTGCACACCCCCTACTGGGGATGTGCCCACAACCAATGTACATGCCCTTGACTGGAATCGAACCTGGGACCTCTCAGTCCACAGACCGACGTTCTATCCACTGAGCCAACCAGTTTGGGCGGAATCCAGGCCTTTAGGGGAGAGCAATTGGGGGGGACCAGGCCTGCAGGGGAGGGCAGTTAGGGATGACCAGGCCTATAGGGGAGGGCAATTAGGGGCAAATAGGCTGGCAGGGGAGCAGTTAGGTATCAATCAGGCTGGCAGGGCAATGGTTAGGGGTGATCAGGTTGGCAGGCAGAAGAGGTTAGGGGCAATCAGGAAGGCAGGCAAGTGAGTAATTGGGAGAGGGATTGTGAGAAGGATGTGAGAGGGATATACAACTGCCCATTTAGTTCTGATCCTACTAGGATTAGGCCTAAACGGCCAGTCGGGACATCCCTTGAGGGGTCCTAGATTGGAGAGGGTACAGGCTGGGCTGAGGGACACCATCACCACCCCCCCCCCCACCATGCACGAATTTCATGCACTGGGCCTCTAGTGTTAAATAAGAAATGTGAAATTGGAAATCTTTGCCTTGTTTCTAATCTTAGGGAAAATAATTGTCTTTCTCTACTAAATGTGATCTTAGCTGTAGGTTTTATGTAGATGTGTCTTATCAGGATTAAGAAGTTCCTTTCTTTTTCTATTCTATTTCTGAGGGTTTTGTATGTGTGTTCTTAATCATGAATAGGTTTTGCATTTTGTCAAATTTGGAGGGTTTTCACCCAAAGAGATAATTATAGATTTTTGTGTTCTGTGTGTGTGTGTGTGTGTGTGTGTGTGTGTGAATATATATATATATATATATATATATATATATATATATATATATAATGTTTTTATTGATTTATATATAATGTTTTTATTGATTTCAGAGAGAGAAAGGAGTAGTAGAGAGAGAAATATCAGTGCTGAGAAAGAATCATCTATCAGCTAGCTGCCAGCTGCATGCCCCTCACTGGGGATCAAGCCTACAACTCCAGCATGTTATCTGAATAGTATCATACTGTGACTTATTGGTTCATGGGTCAACACTCAACCACTGAGACACACTGGCTGAGTTATTGGGGAATGGGGGTGGGTTTGTTTTGTTTTTTAGTTAGTGTATTAGTATGTCCTAAGGTTACCATAACAAATTACCACAAACTGGGTGACTTTAGAAACAATAGACATTTATTTTCTTGTAATTCTATAGGCTAGAAGTCTGAAATCAAGATGTCATGGTAGGCCCTAGCTGATTTGGCTCAGTGGATAGAGCATCAGCCTGCAGACTGCAGGGTCCCAGGTTTGATTCCAAGCAAGGTTGTGGACTTGGTCCCTGGTAGCGGTGTGCAGGGGACAGCTAATCAACGATTCTCTCTCATCATTGATGTTTCTATTTCTCTTTCCCTTCCTCTCTGAAATCAATAAAAATTTATTTTTTAAAAAGATAATGTGATTGTGTCAAGAAATTTCATCTAAGTTTTTGGATTTGTTGGCATAACGTTATTTATAATACTAGAGGCCTGGTGCACAACACATCCCTCAACCTGGCCTGCACCCTCTTGCAGTCGGGACCCCTTGGGGGATGTCCCTCTGCCAAGCAGGCCTAAGCCAGCAGGCGGACATCCCTAGGGGGTCCATAGTACTGCCGTGGAGGTGGGAGAGGCTCCCACCACTCCCACTGCACTCACCAGCCATGAGCCCAGCTTCTGGCTGAGCAGCAAGCCCCCTGTGGGAGCACACTGAGGGCAGCTCTTGCATTGAGCATCTGCCCCCTGGTGGTCAGTGTGGGTCATAGTGACCAGTTGTTCTGCCATTTTATTGATTTGCATATTAGGGTTTTAATATATATGATTTCCTTATTACCCCTCCCACCAAAATAGGTATGCTTTCTCCTCTTTAATTCCTGACATTGGAAATTTTTCTCTCTTTTTTCTAAAAATGAATTAATTTTATAGATATTTTTAAAGAATATCAGCTATTGATTTCATTGATTTTCTCTGTTGACTTTCTGTTTTCTTTCACTGATTTCCACTCTTGTCTTTTTGTTTCCTTCTATCTTTATTTTATTTTCCTTTTCTGTTTATTTTGGTGTTAATTTGCTCTTTTGTTTCTAACTACTAAGCATGGAATTTTAGATAATTAATTTGAGAAGTTTTTCTCTTCTTTTAAATACAAGTACTTGAATACTAAAAATATCCTGAGCACTGGTTTAGGTACATGTCATACAGTTTTATTTTCACTTAGTACAAAATAATTTCTAATATCCCTTTTGTTTCTTCTTTGAACAATTGGTTGTACAAGTATTTGATTATTCTCCAGATAGCTTTCTTTTTTTAATTTTCAGCTTTCATTATGGTCAGGAGACATATTTTATTATTTAAATCCTCTGATATTTAGTCAAACTAGTTTTGTGACCCAGAATATGACCTATCTTGGTGGGTGTTTTAAAACAATGTGTATTCTATAGTTGTTAGGTGTAAGGCTCTATAAATGCCTTATTTAGTCAAATTGATTGACCATGCTATTCAAGTCTATATCCATATTAAATATCTGTCCACTTGTTCTATCAGTGACTGAGAAAAGAATGTTTAAATCTCCAAGTCTACCTGTGGAGTTTTCTTTTTTCCTTTCCATTCTGTTTGCTTTTGCTTCATGTTTTAAAGCTCTGCTATTAGGGATATATACTTTTAATTTTATTATGTACTTTTAATTGACCTCTTTAATATAAGTATAAAATGTTTCTCTTTATCGCTTTTAATATTCCTGCTTCTGAAACCTACTTTGAGTCATATAAATATAGTTACTCTAGCTTCCTTTTGATTAGTGTTTGCATGATCTTTGTCTTTTATTTTTAATTATCTGTGTTTTATAACTAATATGTACCATAATATCCGGTGTATAAGACGACCCCCTAATTTTACAGTTAAAACATAGGTTTAGGCCTATATTTGCTGTATAAAACTACCCCCCACTTCAAAGAAAAGACTTACTTTGCCATCAAGATCTGCAAGTAATTTTTGTGCAATTTTGGTCTTTTGCCCCTTATTTTCAGTTGACTTTTTTTCATTTCAAATGAGGTCTTATATGCCAGAAAATACGGTAATTAGAAATAAACCCTTGCTGGTGTGGCTCAGTTGGTTGGGCATTGTCCTGTGGACTGAAAGGTTGTTGGTTCAACTCCTAGTCAGGTTACATGCTTGGATTGCAGGCTTGATCCCTGGTAGGGGGCATGCAGCAGGCAGCTGATTGATGTTTCACTCTCACAGATGTTTCTCTTTCTCCCTCTTCCTTCCTCTCTCTCTAAAAAGCAATAAAAATGTAAATAAAATAAATTATAAATTAAAATTTCTTATAAAAAGTGCATAATTTTAGCATGCTTTTTCACCAACATGTCAATTTCTTCCTTTTAATTGGGGTGTTCAAGTTATTTACATTTGGTATAGCTATTAATATGGAGCAGGAATTGATGAAATAGGAACCAAAAAACCAGTAAAGTGGATCAAAGAAACAAATGTTAATTTTATATTTAAAAAATAGACAAAACTCTGGCAAGACTAATAGACACAAAAAGATAGAGATGAAAAAACCAAGATGGCAGCATAGGTAAACGCCTAACTGCAGCCAAACAGAACAATTTCAAAAAAAAAAATACAACTAAAATACAAAATGGACATTATCCAGAACTACAGGAAAGTTGACTGACTAGAAATTCTACAACTAGAAGGAAAGAGAAAACCAGAAGGAAAATCAGAGGAGCTGTAAAAGACAGTGCGTGCGGGGAGAGGATGGAGCCGGAGAGGAGGGGGAGGCTGAGTGCCTGGCTGGTATTCTCTAGCGGGAAGGAGATAAAAGCTCTGGACTGTGCTGAACCCCAGACCTGACAGCGCTGAAGCCCAGTTCTAGGCCAGACCCTGGGGACCAAAGCTCATATGAAGTAGACTGGGCTGTAAGGCGGAAACTCAGGGGAATGGCAAAGGGAAGTCCAGGAGGTGTGCACGTTGCGCGCAGAGGACGGATTGTTGACTGTGCCACTGGATTGCCCTAGCGGGAAGGAGACAAAAGCTCCAGACTACTCTGAACCCCACTTCCAACCCCACTTCCAACTGCACTGAACCCCAGTTCCGGGCTCATTGGGGGAGACCCTAGACTGTTTGGTAGTGGGCGAAACTTGAGGGCACCTTTCTCTCAGAGGTGCTTGCAGTGAGTACCGAAGGACACTGAGGAACACTGAGACTCAGGAACCTCATAGGGTGGGACTGACAGGAATCCAAGGCTGTAGGCTCCACCCTGAAACTCCGCCCCATCCAAGCTGAGCACAGAGGCTATTGCAATTTTCCAAGTCTAATCGAATAAGGCTGTCTCCTGGCATAGACACAGCTGATTCTCACAGCCACTTGGCCTGGAGGTCAGTTCCTCCCAGTGATACCAACAACAATTAAGACTTACCTATAACAAGGCTGTACGCACAGTCCACAAAAGAGGGCACCAAGAGTGTCCACCTCAGGTAACTGGGAGGCTGACCCACTGAACCACATAGGACACCTTAGCACACAAAGCCACCCTATCAACTCAGGGAAGCAGCAAAAATGCCGAGACAAGGAAACAGATCACAAAGGAAAGAAATGGAGGACAAAAAGTGATTGGATATAGAGTTCAAAACCACGGTTATAAAGTTTTTCAAGAATTTCCTAGAAAAGGCCAATAAAATAAACGAGACCTATGAAGATATGAAAAGGGATCGACTAGAAATAAAAAATACATTGTCTAAAATAAAAAAAAATATTATACAGAGTTCTAAAAACAGAATGGAAGATCGCAAGAATCAAGTCAAAGATTTGGAACACAAAGAGTCAGAGGACACTTCTCCACAGAAGCAAGAAGACAAGAGAATCCAGAAAGTTGAATATAATGTAAGAAGCCTCTGGGACAACTTCAAGTGAACCAACATCAGAATTATGGGGGTCCCAGAAGAAGAGAGAGAGCAAGATACCGAAAATATACTAGAAGAAATAGTGACAGAAAACTTCCCCTATCTGGGGAAAGAAATAGACCTACAAGTCCAGGAAGCACATAGAACCCCAAACAAAAGGAATCCAAAGAGGATCACCCCAAGACACATCATAATTAAAATTCCAAGAGCAAAAGACAAAGAGAGAATATTAAAAGCAGCAAGAGAAAAGCAGGTAGTGACCTATAAAGGAGCACCCATACGATTGTCAGCTGATTTCTCAACAGAAACCATGCAGGCCAGATGGGAATGGCAAGAAATATTCAAGGTGATGAATAGCAAGAACCTACAGCCAAAAATACTCTACCCCCTATTTTCATAGCAGCACAATTCACCATAGCTAAGATTTGGAAATAGCCTAGGTGCCCATCAGTAGATGATTAGATAAAACAAAAAAAAAAAAAAAAAAAAAAAACAAAAACAACAAAAAAAACTATGGTACATCTACACAATGGAATACTATGCTGCCATAAAAAAGAAGGAATTCTTAGCATTTACAGCAACCTGGATGGAATTGGAGAACATGATAACTCTCAGTAAATGAAGATGAGAAGGGTCACTTCCTTAAATCCGTGGTCGGCCAACTGCGGCTTGAGAGCCACATGCGGCTCTTTGGCTCCTTGAGTGTGGCTCTTCCACAAAATACCACGGCCTGGGCAATTCTATTTTGAAGAAGTAGTGTTAGAAGTTTAAGTTTAAAAAATTTGGCTCTCAAAAGAAATTTTAATCATTGTACTGTTGATATCTGGCTCTGTTGACTAATGAGTTTGCCAACCACTGCCTTAAACCATCTCCACTGTTAGCCCTAGTGCAAGCCACTACCACCTGGCTTAATGTGCTATCTCATCCCTGGAGCTCTTGCTTCCAGCTTTGCCTACCTCTACCCCATCTCTGCCCCAAATACTGTCAATGAAGCATGCAAAGGTATCCTTTATTTTTAAACATCTTTGTTGAGATATAATCCCCTTATAATACAATTCACCCATTTAACTCATACAATTCAATGTCCTTTAGGCTATTCACAAAGCTGAGCATCTATTGTCAAAATCAATTTTATTTTTTTTAGTTTATTTATTGATTAAGGTATAACATATATCCCTTTTTCTCCCATTACCCCCCAGAGGCGCCCCCCCCCACACACACACACTCATGTCCTCACCCCCTGTTGTCTGTGTCCATTGGTTAGGCTTAAATGCATGCATACGAGTTCTTTGGTTGATCTCTCACCCTCCTCTACCTTCCCTCTGAGGTTTGACGGTGTGAAAGATGCTTCTCTGTCTCTGGATCTGTTTTTGTTCATCAGTTTATGTTGTTCATTATATTCCATAAATGAGTGAGATCTTGTGATATTTATTTGTCTCTGACTGGCTTATTTCGCTTAGCATAATGCTCTCCAGTTCCATCCATGCTGTTGCAAATGCTAAGAATTCCTTCACAATCAATTTTAGAACATTTTCACTATCCAAAAAGAAATCACACACCCCTAAGTTAATAAACACCAATTCCCCGTCCTCCATCCCCCCACAACCCTAGGTAAGTATACTTTCTATCTCTATAGATTTGTCTATAGAGATAGAACATGTCATATAAATAAAATCAGACTACATGTGGTTCTATATGACTGGCTTCTTTGGCTTTACCCATTGTTCTCAAGGTTAATCCATACTATAGCATGTATCTGTGTTTCATTGCTTTTATTGATGAATAATATTACATTGTATAAATATATCATGTTTTGTTATCTACTCTCAGTTTGTGAACATTTTAGCCGTTATTTGGGATAATGGTACTATGAACATTCACGTACAAGTTTTTGTGTGGACAAATGTTTTCATTTCTGTTGGAGATATACTTAGAAGTGGAATTGGCGGATCAAATTGCAAGGCTATGTTTAATCTTTTGAAGAATTGCCAGACTGCTCCAAAGTGGCTGCACAATTTTGCATTTAGAATTTCTGCACATCTTGCCAACACTTGCATGTTCTGTCATTTTGATTACAGCCATCCTGGTGGGTGTGGAGAGGTATTTCACTGTAGTTTGATTTGTATTTCCCTGATGGCTAATGATACTGAGCATCTTTTCATGTGCTTATTGACCATTTGTATGTGCTCTTTGAAGAACTGTCTATTTAAATCTTCACCCATTTAAAAATTGGGTTATTTATCTCTTAATAAGGAGCCTGTAATAGTTCTTTATATATTCCAGATACAAGTTACTTATCTAATACATGATTTGCAACTAAAGGGATCCTTTTAAAAGTTAATTTAGATTACATCATTCCTCAGCTTTGGAATTTTCCAATGGCTCCCCTCTCACTCAGAGTAGAAGCCCAAGTCCTTAAAATGCCCTACAAGACACAGCACGAGGTCCATCCACCATTATGTCTCTGACCTCATCTTCTATCACTCACGCTCTCTCTCTCACTCTCAGTCCTTCCCAGTCATTTGTCTCCTTGCTGTTTCTAGAACATGTCTGGTCTGCTGTTGCCTTTGCCCTTTGTTCATTTGTTCCTCTGCCTGGAGGTCTATTCCTCCAGGAGCCCTCACAGCTGACCTCCTCCTAGTCTCTGCTCAAATATCACCTTTTCAATAACAGTCTTATTTAAAAAATCCCCTCACCTCACATTCCCAATCTTGTTTTTATTGTGTCCTATATCTTTCCACAGTAGCCACTTATCTTTTTCTAACACATTGTAAAATTCACTTGTTATATTTATTGTTTATTAGCTGTCTCCCTATAGTAGAATCTCTTCACAAGGATAGGAATTTTTTTTTACTGTTTTGTTCATGGATGGATGTGTTATAAGTTTCTAGAACAGTGCCTGACCCACAGAAGGCTCACAATAAATATTTTTAAAATAAACAATGACTGTAAAAATGGGAGAGCCATAGATAGTTTTGAGAGAGGAGTCATGGTCTGATTTATGTTTTCAAAAAGTCATTGTGAACATGGTGTTGATTATAGATGGTAGAAGGGCAAGGCAGTAGCAAGAAGGCCAGTTAAGAGAGTATTGCAATAATCTAGGCAAGAGATGGTAGTTACTTGAACTAGAGAGGTAGTAGCGAAATGATGGAGAGGGGTTAAATTTTGGGTAAATCCTAGAGGATTTTTTTAAAAATATGTTTTATTGATTTTTTACAGAGAGGAAGAGAGAGGGATAGAGAGTTAGAAATATTGATGAGAGAAAAACATCGACCAGCTGCCTTCTGCCCCCCCCCCCCCCCCAAACTGGGGATGTGCCTGCAACCAATGTACATGCCCTTGGCCGGAATCGAACCCGGGACCTATTAGTCCGCAGGCCGATGCTCTATCCACTGAGCCAAACCGGTTTTGGCTAGAGGATTTTTTAAATGAGTTGGATGTTGGGTGAGAGAAACAAGTATCAAGAATAACTCTACTTTTTTTTTTTTTTTTTTTTTTTTGCATAAGTAACTGGAAAAACTGAGTTGCAATCAACCAAGAGTGAAAAGACATTGGTGAAACAGGTATTGTGGAGGGAATATCAAGAGGTTAGTTTTGGACTTCTGTTGATTTTGAGGTATCTATTTTATCTCTATCTGGAGTTCAGGGGAGAAGTAGGAGATGGAGATAACATTTAGAAGTCATGGGCGTGACGATGGTATTTAAAGCCATGATATCAGATGAAACTACCAAGAATAAGTGAAGATAGAGAAGATAGCCAAGGAATAGGACTGAGCCCTTTTAACATTCCATCAAGAATTAAGAAGAGGAGGAACCAGCCAAGGAAGCTGAGGAGAGAACAGTAAAGCTAGGGGGGGAAAAGTAAGAGTGTGGTGTCCTAAGGACTAAGTAAACAAAGTGGATAAAGGAAGAGGGAGTCATTGACTGCGTCTGATGCTGTTAATAGACCAAGAAAGATAAGAGCTGAGGATTAACGATTGCATTGGGCAACTTTGAGGTCATTGATGTCCTTGATAAAGGCAGTTTTCAGTGGAACTGTGCGTGTGAAAGCCTATCTGGAATGAGTTTAAGAAAAAGTGTGGAGCTTTGGCTTCTTTCTGATAAAATAAGTGTGTATTGACTAGCTCCACAAACATAACTGACTATAAAACTAAAGAAATATATGAGGTTGGCCGAAACCGGTTTGGCTCAGTGGATGGAGCATCAGCCTGCGGACTGAGGGGTCCCGGGTTCGATTCCGGTTAAGGGCATGTACATTGGTTGCGGGCACATCCCCGGTGTGGGGTGTGCAGGAGGCAGCTGATCAATGTTTCTCTCTCATTGATGTTTCTAGCTCTCTATCTCTCTCCCTTCCTCTCTGTAAAAAAATCAATTATATATATTGTTTTCAGGTATTGTACATGAGGCAGTGCAAGACCATGTTCCTTAAGAGAAGGGAAATTTGTGAGTGAGCCCCACAGTCACCAGGCTGTCTGCCTCAGGACCATTTCTCAATCCACTCAAAGAGCTGGATTCTTAAAAAGCATAGTGGCCACTCTAAAATGGGGACACAGAAGTTAGGGCTCAGCAGATCTAAAGTAGTGAAATCTGTGGAGTGAGGCTGAAATCGGAGAGGAGGAAGCTCTGGAGAGAGAGGGGACCTCATTAGTCTTGGGAGGGGGTAGTTCCCCATGAGTCCATGATTGGGAGCCGGGCTGTGCATGTGCAGGGTGCAGCTACCCCCAGGCTTACCAGAGGGTGACTGCTCCAAGCGCCGCTGGAAGAACAGCAGTGTGGCAGTATTGGAGTTCTGGTCCTCCGAGAGTAGAGAGACTACATTAACATCTCATCAAGGCTCCTGGCATCCAGCTCAGGCATAGAGCTTAGCGGTAAGAACCATGCCGTAGAGCAGGTGTTAGAAAAGTTCTTCTGAAAGAGGGCAGACAATAAACTTTTTAAAAAATTTCTTTATTGATTATGGTATCACCTAATTGTCCTCAACCCCCCTCCCCATTCCCATCCCAAACCCCTCCCCACGTATGCCCCCACGCCCTGGCAACAGCAGACCAGACATGTTCTAACTGGTTGGGCTTATATGCATGCATACAAGTCCTTTAGTTGATCTCTCCCCTTTCCCTGACCCTCCCTTACCTTCCCTCTGAGGTTTGACAGTCTGATCGATGCTTCCCTGTCTCCGGGTCTGTTTTGTTCATCAGTTTATGTTGTTCATTATTTCCCCTAGATGCGTGAGATCATGGGATACAAGAAATACACTACGTTGTGGGTTATCTGATCTCTGCCCCGTCTTCAACTCTGCTGTTGTGGTGTGAAAGCAGCCATAGACATTGCATAATGAATGGATATGATTGTGTTGTAATAAAACTTAAGTTAACAAAAAACAGGTGAAGACGGGAGAATTCAGCCTACAAGTTGTAGTTTGCCAAACTCTTTTCTAGAATAAGATCGTATTCTAGATTCATACTAACAAAGTCCAACACTAAACCACAAAAAGATCCACAGCAGAGGCAGAGTTTGAAGGTTGAACCCTGCCAAGTCAGAGGGGCTAGAGAAAATCCTGAGTTTCTAGAGAAAACAAGCCTTTGAAATGCAAAATGATCAGCCAGTAGTAGATCTGTCTGCTAGAATAAGAATCAAAAATTTTCAGAACAAAATAACAGAATCCATTATCTCTAAAATGTGTGTGTGTGTGTGTGTGTGTGTTTGTTTTTAAGTTTGCAGTCTTTTTAAAAAATATATATTTTATTGATTTTTTACAGAGAGGAAGGGAGATAGAGAGCTAGAAACATCGATGAGAGAGAAACATTGGCCAGCTGCCTCCTGCACACCCCCCACTGGGGATGTGCCTGCAACCAATGTACATGCCCTTGACCAGAATCGAACCCGGGACCTTTCAGTCCACAGACCGATGCTCTACTACTGAGCCAAACCGGTTTCGGCTAAAATGTGTTTTTAACAATATCTATTCTTCAATCAAAAATCACTAGACACACACACACACACACACACACACACACAAGAAACATGATCTAAAATCAAGAAAAGAAGGAGTCAATAGGAACTGAACAAAAGATGGCCCAGATATTGGACTTAGCAGACAAATAATGTGAAGCAGCTGTTATGCATATATTTAAAAAGAAAAGTTAGTTCAATTAATTAAAAGAAAGTTTGAACTTTAAAAGTGAACCAATAGCGAATTTTGGCAGAGAAATTGAAAATCTAAAAGAAAACTAAATGAAAGTTTTAGAACTGAAAAAACAAAATAACTGAAGTGAGCAAAAATCACTGGATGGCCTTACCAGTAGATTGGATATGACAGAAGAGTCAGTAAACTCTGGAGAATGGAGAGAAACAGATTGGAGAAAAATGAGCAAAGCTTTAGGAACAATATCAAGCAATTGGACATCCATAGAAATGGACTCGTAGAAAGAAAATAGAATCATATGGAGGCAGAAAAAAATAAAACAAAAGCTGAGAGAATTTGTTGCCAATAAACCTGCAATGTTAAGAAATGCTAAAGATATCCTTCAATCTTACAGAAAATGATTTCAATGGGAACCTAGATCTACAAGAAGTTAAAAAAGCAAATAAGAAGGCAAACATAAAGGATCTTATTTTTTCCTATAATTCTCTATAAAAGCAATTGACTATTTAAATAATAATAACATTGTTAGATGAGGTCTATTCATGCATGTTGAATATAAAACATGACAGCCCTAGCCAGTTTGGCTCAGTGGATAGAACTTTGACCTATGGACTGAAGAGTCCCGGATTCGATTCCAGTCAAGGGCACATGCCCAGGTTGTGGGCTCCATCCCCAATAGGGTGTATGCAAGAGGCAGCTGATCAATGGTTCTCTCTCATCATTAATGTTTCTATCTCTCTCTCCCTCTCCCTTCCACTAGGGACGGAGCCTGCAACCTTGGCATGTGCCCTTGACCAGAATCGAACCTGGGACCCTTCATCCGCAGGACGACACACTATTCACTGAACCAAACCAGCTAGGGCGAGAGGGGAAAGTTGGTGACAGGTCAGAGAGAGTTCTTGGAGATGTGAACTGGAGCAGGCAAAAAGAAAGATAGATCTCGAGAGGTCAGAGATGGCGGGATTAACTTTAGGTACCAGCACCAGCAAGAAAGCTGATAGTATACAGTCACTAATGCAAGCTTGTGGGTGAATGTGTCTCAGGGAGCATGTGGAAATGTTATTGTGATGGGTTAAATTTTCTCAGCAAAGCAGCAAGAATCCATCAGCTAAGAGTGAGGATGGGGAAGAAAGCGTTGCAGTGGGAGAGAAAACAACTATGGAAATGCAGCGAGATTGCCCAGTGACAGTAAGCGCCCATTCAAAATTGGGATAATTAATTAAATCCACACTTGCTTTTTTCCAGCCAAGTGCAACTCTCAGGTGCAAATGAAGAGCGGGCAGGAAGCTGGAATTACCCCCGGTGGTGGTTTTGCCAAGCAAGAGCAGTAGCATGGCAGGAACAGGGAGCATGTGTGCAGGGCAGCGTTTGAGACAGTTGACCATGGAATTTAAGCTGGGAAAGAAGGCAAAGGGGAGTCTAAGGAGGTGAGGAACAATGGAAAGGGACAGTATTCATGGATTGAAGGTCTTCAGAGGGTCTAAGTCTTGAAGTCAGGATGCTTTAGAAAATGAGATTTCTAAAAATAAAATTTTTAAAAATGAGAGGAGATCCAAGAATGGAGTCAACATCTCTACTATCAGCTCCCACCCTCATCTGTTTCCTCTGTAACCTCACCTCTTTCTTCCTCAGCGTGCCCAGCCACTCCAGCCTCACTGCCCTCCTTTCTCATCTTCAAACAGCCAAGGACATCAGTGCTGCAGGGCCATAAGCTGACTGAGCCCTGTGCCTGGGGACTTCTTCCCAGGAAATTCACACACTCCTTTCCACCTACAAGTCTTTGCTCCAATATTACGTTCTCAGCGAGGCTTTGATTGACTCTATCACCTTATTTAAAATTGCACCCATCTCCACACCGATACTCTGAATCCTCCTTACCCTACTGTATTTCTTTTTTCTGCACAGTATTAATCACTTTCTCACTTATACTGTAGATTTACTCATTGATTGCTCTCAGGTTCTCTCTCTGCCTACTGGAATGTAAGATTGTGAGGGTAGAGACCTTTGCTTTGTTCACCGTTGTATCCTAAGTGCGTGGTCTGGTGCCTGGCACATCATGGGTGCTCAAAGAATATTTGTGGAATGAATGAGTAAACCCACAAAACCCATCATTCTTATTCAAGCCAATAACAGGATGTAGATGCATCCATTGCTATTTGTATTCAACATTGTTCTGGAGGTTCTAGCCAGCAGAGTATAACAAGACAAAGAAATAGAAATTATGAGTATTGGACAGGCAAAACAAAGTTTTCATTCTTTTATTTTTTTGACACATGATCTAATGGCCAACATAGAAAATCCAAGAGATTCTAGAGAAAAATTATTAGTGTTGTGAGAACTAATAACAGAGTTTTAGCAAATTTGTTGGATCAGCCAAAGATGTGCAGGACCTTATGGGGAAAAGTATATAAAACTTTATTATAAGATAGAAGAAAATGTAAATAAAAGAAAAGCTTATATCATGTTTGTGGATGGAAAGACTCAATATTTCAATAGTTTAGAAACTTTTTATTATGGGATGTTAAATAATAGACAAAGTATTTTTATATAATGAACCCTCATGTGCCCACCACTCAGTTTTTATAATTATCAATTCCTGGCCAATCTTTTTCTTTCTTTCTTTTTTTTTTAAAATATATTTTATTGATTTTTTTACAGAGAAGAAAGGAGAGGGATAGAGAGTTAGAAACATCAATGAGAGAGAGACATCGATCAACTGCCTCCTGCACACCTCCCACTGGGGATGTGCCCGCAACCACGGTACATGCCCTTGACTGGAATCGAACTTGGGACCTTTCAGTCCACAGGCCGACACTCTATCCACTGAGCCAAACCAGTCTTGGCCTGGCCAATCATTTAAAAAAAACAACACATTTTTATTGATTTCAGAGAGGAAGGGAGAGGGAGAGAGCAATAGAAACATCAATGATGAGAGAATCATTGGTGAGCTGCCTCCTGCACATCCTCCACTGGGAACAGAGTCCACAACCCAGGCATGTGCCCTGATCAGGAATTGAATCGGGACATCCTGGTTCATAGGTCAACACTCAACACACTGAGCCACACCAGCCAGGCTCCTGGCCAACCTTGTTTTATGTTTCCCCATCTACTTCTCCCAGGTATTGTATTTCCCCATTTACAAATACCTCAGCTTGTGCCTCTAAAATACAAGGACTATTTAAAAATACATAATGACAATATCATTATCACACCTAATCAAATTAACAGTGATTTCTTAGTATCATTCCATACCAGTCAATATTTCAATTTCTAAATGTCTCATTATTTTATTTATTTTTTAATATATTTTTTATTGATTTTTTACAGAGAGGAAGGGAGAGAGATAGAGAGCTAGAAACGTCGAAGAGAGAGAAACATCGACCAGCTGCCTTTTACACATCCCCCACCAGGGATGTGCCCACAACCAATGTACATGCCCCTGACTGGAATCGAACCTGGGACCTTTCAGTCCACAGACCGATGCTCTACCGCTGAGCCAAACCGGTTTTGGCTAAATGTCTCATTATTTTAATTTGTTGGAATCAGGGTCCATACAACATTCATATGCAATGGCTACTTTTAGACAGGATCAAAAGTAGTCAAGTATTGCCTGGCTGGTGGGGCTCAGAGGTTGAGCAGCAATCAGGAGGTCATGGCTGATTTGGGGCTCAGTCTCCAGTAGGGGGGTGTACAGGAGGCAGCCTTATCATTGATGTTTTTATTTGTCTCTCCCTCTCCCTTCCTCTTTGAAATCAATAAAGATACACACAAAAAGATCAAATATTGGCAGTTTCATATGGTTTGACTTAAAAAAATTCATATCTTATCTGGTAATGATATACACCAGCTTCAGAAAGTGGCAACTTTGTGGGGAGGGAGGCAGGAAATTGGGGTGATGGTGTCTTCAGTTCTATCTTCGACATGCTATTTCTCTTTTTTAAGATATTTTTAAAATATATTTTATTGATTTTTTACAGAGAGGAAGGGAGAGAAAGAAGGGATGTTAAATAATAGGCAAAGTATTTTTATATAATGAACCCTCATGTGCCCATCACTCTGTTTTTATAATTATCAATTCCTGGCCAATCTTTTTTTTTTTTTTTTTTTTTAATATATTTTATTGATTTTTTACAGAGAAGAAAGGAAAGGGATAGAGAGTTAGAAACATCAATGAGAGAGAAACATCGACCAGCTGCCTCTTGCACACCCCCTACCGGGGATGTGCCCGCAACCAACGTACATGCCCTTGGCAGGAATCGAACCTGGGACCTTTCAGTCTGCATACCGACGCTCTACCACTGAGCCAAACCGGTTTCGGCAAGATATTTTCTCTAAAATTTTTTATTTATTGATTGAGTTGAGAGAGGGAGGGGTGGAGAGAAGAGAGAAACATCAATTTGTTGTTCCACTTATTTATGGATTCATTGATTGCTTCTTGTATGTGCCCTGATCCATGATCAAACCCACAACCTACTGTGTTGGTATGATGCTCTAGTCAATGGAATACTCGACCAGCGCAACATGTTATTTCTTAAATAACTAAAAGATCTGATGTGGCAAAATGTTAACATTGTTTACCTCCATAATGTAGACACAAGTATCTATGTATTATTTTTTATACCTTGTTTAAAATTTTCACGAGTAAAACTAAAAACTATGAATGGGAGAAGAGGAAGCCAGTCGGGTGAGTAGAGACAACTTGGTCCAACAGCTTGGCTGAGAATGGAAAAGATGGGGCAGTGCCAAGGTTAACTGTGAGATTGTGTTTATTGCAGAGAGGTCACTGCAGGGAGGGGGTAAGAGATTGAAGATTCAGGAGAGGGCTGGTGGGAAGCTAAGTCACAGGAGAGAGATAAGACTGTTTGAGTGAGCAGCAGCTGGGGTGGAGTGAGGGTTGTGGTCTTTGTGGCCTTTGCTTGCCCCCCCTCTGAGTGTGAGGTGTGAGCAGGCAGCTGGTTATGCAATTGGAGCTTTAGGGGAAAGTCTCTCCCTTCCTCTTGTGCTAGTTCAGCCTGTGAATCTCGGTCTCTGTTTTCTGCCTGCCGGTTCATCCCTCAGCCCCCAGTTGGGAAATCCCAATCACATCAGATCCTCCTGGACCCTTCCTCTTGGCACCACCAAGCAGATCCCTGTGTGCTCCCTCAACCTTGTTTGTCCCTGACTTGTTTCCTTCTGCTGGGAAACAGGGCTCTGTCATTCCTGGTCTCTCTTACTTCTTTCTAACTTGACATGTGAAGAACAAGCTTTACTGAGATATAATTAACATACCATACAATTCACCCATCCAAAGTGGTTTTTAACATGTTCAGAGAAGTGCAACTATCATCACCAACAATTTTATAATATTTCATCACCCCAAACGGAAACCCCACATCCTTTAGCTACCATCCGCTATATTGTCCTTCTCCCCAGAACCCCCTCCCCTGCAACCACTACTCTACTTTGTCTCTATGGCTTTGTCTATTTTGGACATTTCATATAAATGGAATCATGCAATACATGGTCTTTGGTGACTGACTCCTTTCAAGGTTCATCAATGTCATAGCATATATTATTACCCCACTCCTTATATGGCTGAATAATATTCTACTGTGTGATTATAACACACTAGAAGCACAGTGCATGAAATTCGTGCATTGGGTGGGGGGGGCAGTCTCCTCAGCCTAGTCTGTACCCTCTCCAATCTGGGACCCTTTAGGGTAGGGGTGTCGAACTCAATCAGAGAAAGGGCCAAAATCTAAAATCCAGCCTAAATTGCGGGCCGAATGGTTTACTGAACAGTCATAAACTGTCATTGTGATGGAAACGCAGCGGAGTGCAGTGATGACAGCGCGGTGCGGGCCACATTGCAAGGCCTGGCGGGACGGATTTGGCCCGCGGGCCTTGTGTTTGACACATGTGCTTTAGGGGATGCTCGACTACCCAGGGATTGGGCCTAAACTGGCAGTTGGACATCCCTCTCACAATCCCGGATTGCTGGCTTCTAATCGCTCACCTACCTGCCTGCCTGATTGCCCCTCACTGCCCCTGCGTGCTGGCCTGGTCGCCCCTAACTGCCCCCCTATGCTGGCCAGGTCACCCCTTACTGCCACCCCTGCTGGCCTGGTCATACCCAATTTTCCCCTGCCAGCCTTGTCACCCTCACTGTTCCCCCTGCCAGCCTAATCACCTCCAACTGCCCCCCTGCCAGCCTGGTCGCCCCCAACTGCACCCCCCTGCTGGTCTGGTCGCCCCCAACTGCCCCTCCCCCCCACCAGCCTGGTCGCACCACGCAGCCTGCTTGTTCAGTCATTTGGTCGTCCCTCATTAACCTCCCTGCCAGCCTGGTTGTAGGCAGCCATCTTGTGATGGCATGAGGGTCAATTTGCATATTACTTCTTTATTATATAGGATTATGTTTACCCATTCAACAGCTGATGGATTCAGACGAACTTTTTTAAGGAGATCTTTCCTGATTTACTTCTACCTCTTGTTCCTCTCCACCACATGCTCTCTTGGCCCCCAAGCCTTCTGTAAGTGGGGATTCCTTGGTCCTACATCCTCTGAGGTTTTTGGAAGGAGCAGGCAGCCTTAGGTTTGCAACCCAGATGAGCCCATTACTGACTGACTTGCCCTCTTCTATGACTTATTTCCTCATCTATAAAACAAAGACAAATTTATTTCCTTCTATGATTGTGGGAAGTGCTGATCCAAGCACAGCCATGTGGCCTGGCATACAGAAGGCACTCAAACAGTGTTGAATCCCTTTCATATGGGTCAACCTTAATCCCCAGCTAAGTCTATGTAGGCAGAAACCATACTTCCTCCCTTGATATTCCCCCATCAATGTCTCAGTACAATGTTCTTGGATGAGAGTCAGACCAAGGGGAGAATAAATAGAAAGAAAAGAAAAAGCAGCTATTAGGAAATAACAGAGGAATTCATAAAAATTATACAAATGTGATAGATAAAGGGACTGCTGAGGAGGTATGTGTTAGTGTCGAGAATGGTTAGGCAGGAGGAGCATGGGTTTGGAGTTTGAAGATTTGTTTCTGGCTTGGCCCTGATATGTCCAAATTATTTACCTCTAAGCCATTGGGATTGGGTCCCCTCAGTTTCCTCCCTGCAAAATGGGGCATGACCCATGCCATAGCAGCCCACTGATGGGGGGCGGTAGTACAAGCTCATGTGCACACGGCTGTATAAACTATTTACTGAGTGACCCTGAGGGCCAGATGACCCTGCTGAACCAAGGCAGGCCCCGGCTGAGGCTCCTCAATGACCTGACATGTTGCCCCCTTTGTGGGGTAGTACTGCCTTGATTTGGAACCCACCCTTCTTAGGGGCCTGCAGGCTTCTAGGTCTCAGGGGGACCCGACAATGTTCATTCATTCATAGGTTCATTCATTCATCAAATTCTACAAACCTACTTTTGGAGGGTACTGTCCTGTGATTAAAACATAGTCCTTGCCAAAACCGGTTTGGCTCAATGGATAGAGCGTAGGCTTGGGGACTGAAGGGACCCGGGTTTGATTCCCGTCAAGGCCACGTACCTTGGTTGCGGGCATATCCCCAGTAGGGGGTGTGCAAGAGGCAGCTGATCGATGACTTTCTCTCATCGATGTTTCTAACTCTCTCCCTTTCTCTCTGTACAAAATCAATAAAATATTAAAAAACAAACAAACAAAAAACATAGTCCTTGCTCTGACTGGTTTGGCTTAGTGGGTAGAGCATTGGCCTGTGGACTGAGGGGTCTCAGGTTCGATTCCAGTCAAGGACATGTACCTTGGTTGCGGGTACATACCCAGTAGGAGGCAGCTGATCCATGTTTCTCTCTCGTTGATGTTTCTGACTCTCTATCCCTGTCCCTTCCTCTCTGTAAAAATCAATAAAAATATATTTTAAAAAATGGCCCTTGCACTCAAGGAGCCCAAAGATCCCTAGTGAGAGGGACACACAGCACATTCCCTTACGGCGGCTGCAGCTTCCTTTACTTCCTGCCTTGTGTGCAAATTGTCTTCTTGCAAACTTCTGCTTATGGTTTTGGGGCTTGCTATTTGGCCTCCTAGAATATATAGGAATTTCTCTTTTTTTGCCCCAAAACAGCAAAATAGCAATGACCTCAGGAGGTTCTCAAGGAATATTTGATAGGTAAATAACATGAATGGCCAAAACAGGTTTGGCTCAGTGGTAGAGCGTCGGTCTGTGGACTGAAAGGTCCTGGGTTCGATTCTGGTCAAGGGCATGTACCTGAGTTGCGGGCACATCCCCAGTGGGAGGTGTGCAGGAGGCAGCTGGTCGATGTTTCTCTCTCATTGATGTTTCTAGCTCTCTATATCTCTCCCTTCCTCTCTGTAAAAAATCAATAAAATATATTAAAAAAAATAACATGAATGGATAACTAAAAGTAATGATACAGGTATGTCCAGGGTGCTGTTGGAATCTTTAAGTGGACTAGGAGGGCTTCCCAGAGTGACATTTGAACTGGGTCTTGGAGTTAAGAGTTTGCCAGGCATATGTATTCTCAGCATAGGGTACAGCATCTACAAGAGTATATCAAGCTGGAACTGGTTTGGCTCAGTGGACAGAGCATCTATCTGCGGATTGAAAGGTCCCAGGTTCGATTCCAGTCAAGGGCATGAATATTCGTTGTGGGCACATCCCCGGTAGGGGGTGTGCAGAAGGCAGCTGGTTGATGTTTCTCTCTCATGGACGTTTCTGGCTCTCTATCTCTCTCCCTTCCTCTCTGTGGAAAATCAATAAAATATATATATATATAAAAAGAGTATATCAAGGCCTGAATGATGGGGACTTACTAGTGGCTCAGTGGGTGTGTGTGGAGGAGATGGTGGAATGGAACGAGGGATGGAAAATGGGACAGATGCAAGCAAGGGGTTGGGCAATATAAACAGAAAAAAAAAGTAGATCAGTCTTGACACTCAGACAATCTCTTTAAATATATATGGCATTTTAAACAGACTGTACATATTCTTAAAAGAATATATATGCTGTGTGTAGGGAGCTATTAGTTTTAAACGGAGTTCTTTTCCTTTTTTCCCCAGGAAGTTAACTGTGGTGCTCCGAGGGGAGAAATGTGGAGAGCAAAAGACATTTAAGTGCAAATCTGCCGCCGAGGGCACCGGGTGATGCTGGACGACTCTGGGGCCGTGGTGTGGGGAGGAAGAGCCGTTTCCCCAGGTAAAGCGCCGGTGGGTGGGGAGAGAGAGGGAGGAGTCTTCCGTGACTCACGGGTTTCTGGCGTAGGAAACAGGGTTGCTGGCGATACCTTTTAGATAAAGACTTCGGGATGAGTTTGGAGGATGGGACAAAACTGAGAAGTGAACACTTTAGATTTCTGGGTAACTGTCCCATGGGAAGTGGCCACGGTCCCACGGGAAGAGCTGGTCTCCGTGGGACCCCAGGTCTATCTGCAGCACCTTCCGAGTTCCCAAGTGGTTGTCGGGGCCCTAAGCTCCGACGATAGGGGCCTTCGGGGGCCCTTAGCACACTGGCCGTGCCCAAGCCCTGGGTGGGGCAGCACTCCCCATCTCCCCTTACAGATGAGGTGTCGGCCCTGGGGACCCCGTGACCTAGGACTGGTGCTCAGGAGTCTTGCGTTCCCCTCAATTCATTTTCGGGGTGGGGTTCAAACCCTGGTCCTGCCACTTCCTGCCTCGGTTTCCCCACAAGCACAAGCTCGCGGGCGGACCTGAGGGCGGAATGTAACCTGCAAGAAGCCACGACACATCGCTGGCGTCTGGCGGGGCGAAGTGAGCGGGCCCGGCTCGGGTCGCCCCGGACGTCGCGGGCAGGGAAGTGAGTTGCCGCGACCGGGCAGTCTCCAGACCGTCGGGCCCGGCCGGCGCTGACTCCGCGCCGGGGGGTTTGGTCCGCGGCCAGGCTACCGCCCCCAGCCCTGGATGGGCCCCGCAGCCCCGTTGGGAGTCTGAACAAAAGTGGAGAGCGGGCCGGGAATCCCGGGTCCCGCAGGCCCGGCCGCCGCCCCGCAGCCTCGCCGACTGACACTCCGCAGCCGCGCCTTCGGCCCTTCCGCCCGAGAGCGCTCGGCTCTTTCCGGCGCGGCCGGCGCAGGTGGAGGAGGCGGGGCGGGGGCCGTGCGTGGTGACGCCGCGGGGGGGTGACGCACCGGCGTGCCCCGCCCCCTCCCCCTCCCCGTTCAGGCTCTGGAAAGAGAAGAAAAAAAACTTTCTTTTTTTTTTTAATTGAGGAATCAACAGCCGCCATCTTGTCGCGGACCCGACCGGGGCTTCGAGCGCGATCTACTCGGCCCCGCCGGTCCCGGGCCCCACAACCGCCCGCGCACCCCGCTCCGCCCGGCCGTCCCGCTCCGCCCGGCCCTCGGCGCCCGCTCCGGCGGCCCCGCTCCCCTCTCGGCTCGGCCTCCCGGAGCCGCGGCGGCGGCGGCGGCAGCGGCGGCGGCGGCGGCGGCGGCGGAACGGGGGGTGGGGGGGGGCGCGGCGGCGGCGGCTCCGCTTCGCGCATTGTTTTTTCTTACGGCGACAGGCTGCGGGCGGGGAGTGGAGCCCGGAGCCCCTCGGTCGTCGGGCCGCGAGCGAATTAATTAAGTGGGGCGCGGGAGGGGGGGGGGGGTAGTGAGGCGGCGGCGCGGCGGCGGCACCATGTTCCCCGGGACTGCCTGAGCCGGCCGGCCGGGCGCCGTCGCTGCCTGCCGGGCCCGGGGGGGCGGCCGGGCCGCCGGGGCGCCCCCGCCGCGGAGTGTCGCGCTCGGGAGGCGGGCAGGGGATGAGGGGGCCGCGGCCGGCGACGGCGGCGGCGGCGGCGGCCGGGGGCGGGCGGTGAGCGCTGCGGGGCGCTGTTGCTGTGGCTGAGATTTGGCCGCCGCCTCCCCCACCCGGCCCTGCGCCCTCCCTCCCTCTCTCTCGGCGCTCGCTCGCGGCTCTCCGCTCGCGCTCGCTCCTCTCCCCTCGCAGCCGGCCGGGGCGGCGCCGACCCCTGCCCCGGAGCCCTCGCCGGCCCCGCCGCCCGCTCTCGGGGCTGTTTTCGAGAGCAGGTGAAAATGGCCGAAAACTTGCTGGACGGACCGCCCAACCCCAAGCGAGCCAAACTCAGCTCGCCCGGCTTCCCGGCGAATGACAGCACAGGTGAGGAGGGGGCCGGGCGGGGGGCTCGGGGGTCGCTGTCAGATCCTTCCCCCCAATGGTGAGTGTCCCCGGAGAGCCCAGCTCGGCGGCGTGCCTGCGGAGCACCCCTTCACCCCGCACCCCCCAAGAGGAGGCCGGCAAAGCCCCTTCCCCGCAGCCCCGCCGGAGAGGGGAAGTGGCTGGGAGACTGTCCCGGCCCGCGATGGGGGGCCGATGCCCGGTGCACTCTGGTTTCCCGGAGTTGGGGAGCCCTCCTCGCGGGGAAACCGGATGGTGTACTTCCAGGGAGGAAAAGTAGAGCGGAGCGTGTTGATGTTGTGTGGTGATGCCGCCGGGTGTCTGGAGGGGTGACAGCGGAGGGTGGGCTAGTTTGGGGGCCGGAGAAGGACATAGCGCAGCGCCCCCCCCCCTCCCCAAGTGCTCTCTGAACTGGTGACATTCGCAGTGCTGCGCCCAGAAGACACTCCGAGAGCCGCGGCCAGCCTGTGAGTTACAGCTTAGAAGTTTCTCCGAGTATTTTTTTTGAAAATTCTTGTTGTTTTGGTCACCTAAATCATTCCATTTCCCCCCCACCCCCACCCTAAACTTAGATAGCAAGATGTCCTAAAAAGTGTCCGTGGTGTGTTTCATTTTACAAAAGGGTAACTTCAAAAGAAAGTTAAGTAACAGATTCACTTGGGCTGCCATCACCATTGGAGCTCGTGCTGGCTTTTACCAAGTGTAGGTATGTAAAAATCGAAGATGTTAGGATTTCTTTAAAAAATATTTTATCAGGATACTGAATGAGGTTTTTTTTCTTCTTTTTTTTTTTTCTTTTTTGCCCCCCCCCCCTTGTTTTCCCCCATTAAATAGCTACCTTGAAAAGTTTCTTTAGGTAATTATCATTTTAGTTTTTAGTATTTTAGTTTTCCATTCATTTAATAATTCTGAGTTCTTCGGGCTGGTTCATGGCAGCTTTGTGAGCTAGTTTATTTCCTCTTTTAGAGCTCTCCTTTGCAGTAAAAACTTGTCGCCGCGTGGGAACAGTTCTGTCTCTGGGGTAGCTTGCATTTCTCCAGTACCATCGCGCATAGCAGCATCTGAAAATCAGTTTATAATGAATGGGCCCAAATTGGATTACATTGCTGTAGCAGTCCCTTCATATTTGTAGCAGACAACAGCTGTTCAACTTCTGCAAATATTTCTGACTGGCCACTAGCATATTTCTACTAGTGGTCTGAAATCCTGTTTAAACAAAACTTGAATTTTATGGTTCCAGTTTTAATACAATTCTTAGATATTAGTTAATGTAGAAGTGAGATACAACTTTTTAAAAAAAATCTGTCATAAGGAGATTCTTGTCTAATAAAATGAAATTCGTTAAACAGTGGGAAGGAATAAATATGTCTCATGGAATATAAAAGTCTCTAATAAGACTTTTAAAAACTGATAAAGATTTGAGTTTAATGTTAATTTTATAAAATCAACTAATGTGAAGTGAGAGATGTGGAAACAGCTGTGATTTAAATGCCCTTTTACTGTAGAATAGATTTTTACTTGATTGATCTTGCCGTGTTTGGAACGGAGATCATGCCAGGCAAGTTCAGCTTTGAAGATTGTTCTCTGAAACATAACTTTTTGGATAGCTTTCCTATTGTTGAGTGAGGGTACTGCAAATTTGTTTTATACAGAAGAAGAAATTAGTACCTAAGACCTAACAAAAAGGCTTATCCCACTATATACATCTACCGTAGCTGTTTCCAAGATAGAGTCCAAAGGATGGCCTTTTGAGTACCGTAGTTCGGTTACTTGGATGGTCAGATATTTATTATGCTGCTAATCACAAGGAGATTTATTAGAAAGGATTTTTCATTCTTGCCCACTTTCGTCCCGTTCCTTTCTAATTGTGATCCTCATAAGAGACGTTATATGTGATAGGGTGAATTTGTGTTGGGGGGCCAAGGAGGGAATCACTGAGCAAATTAAACAAGATACAACTTTGTCTCCTGTAACTACCGTGTTTCCCCGAAAATAAGACATCCCCTGAAAATAAGACCTAGCGCAACTTTGGGAGAAAAAAGTTAATATAAGACACTGTCTTATTTTCGGGGAAACAGGGTAGTAGTCTAAGACAGATCTTAAGGCCTTAGATTAAGGAAATAAAGGACTAATGGAATTACACTACAAAGAGTCAAAGGAGTGAAGGCATTTGGTTAGATGGGAAAGTGAGGAGAGACCTGGGAATAATATTCTTGAGAGACTCAATCTTATTTTAGTGAGGAATTGTGTGTCTGAGGCTTCTAGGAGAAAATTGAGCCAGTAGGAACAAGGTGTGTTCCCTGCTCTGGTGGTAAAATTTGAGGGAGAGGAACTCTGTGCATGGGAAGAGCTGAGGGGTTAGAATTGGGAAGAGGCCTGAGAAACAAGAGAGAGCTACTTGGATTGCCCCTATGTGGGGGCTGGCCTGTGATGAGTCTGGGGGCTGGCAGTTGGCCAAGAGAACAGAACCCCAAAGTGCTATATGACTGGCAGGCACTTGTAGTCTACCAGGAGGTGCATGGATGTGTATAGAACACTCCACTGTGAAGTAAGGCAACATCTGCAGGTGATATGCCACTGCCACCAATGGCAGGCAGGAGAGGGCAGGAACGGCTGAGGAGAACACGCAGAGGTGATTCGGAAACAGGAAATAGGGAATGCGCCCCAAAGGAGGGCAGCAAGAGGAAGACTCAAACACTTTCTCACAACTAGTCTTCCCTTATTTGGCACCTTTTGTAAGAAGTAGGACTTTGTGTTAACCAGTATATAGTTAGTTGAGTGTTTTGGAAACTTGTTCATTTAATATGTCAAAATTCTAACAGCATATTAGTCTTTCAACAGCAGGGATTCATGATTTCACAGTGTAGGAGAAATAAATATCCAGGCAAGCAGTAGACTTTTTTGGTCAACTTAATTGAGGCCAAATTTACATGCAACAAATAGATTTTATAAAAGAAGTTTAATAAGGCTGCCTTCTAAAAATTGAAGATAGATATATCTCATGTGTATAAGTATCCCTGAACAGTTGTGATTACATTTTATGTGAACCCCTGTAAGTGCAATAGAAAATTATATTTAAAGAAAGCGTAAATACAGCTATCAACCAAAATACTTTTTACATTAAAATTGTTATCTTTTTTGTATGTGCAGTGCTTTATGCATCAGAGTGCTTTTCTCTCTATCAGTTTGTTCCTCATGCATCCTATGAGGTAGGAAGGGGAGATACTATTCCTGCTGCTTCTAGGTGAGGCACTATACTTGAGAGAGGTAACTGACCAAAATAGGAGGGTCAAAACCAGAACCAAACCAAAATCAGTAAAATAAATAGGTCTATTCAGTATATTCATTTCATAAGTCTTCATCCATAAATATGGAATTTGCTTTGAACCCAAGAGACTGCAGTGCTTGGCAAGTTTCAATAGCATAACTCCTGCAAGTGAATTAAATCCCTATGGGGAAAGTTTGTAATCACTCGGGGAGCAGAGTGTGTCTTCCTACTGAGGCTCAGGGCAGAGACTCCCCCTTCCCTCTGGTTTTGGCAGCAACAGGATTTTATTTGGGGCCTACACTTTGGTCTTACCTTTGTGATTATTGCAGTGAATAATTGAGGACCGTCAAATTACTTCATCTCTTAACTAAGTTCTGACTAAATGGGAAGGGTAAGTTTTGAAGAGAATTCTAGGGCTAGGGCTTGTCATGACTTTGCTTTTACTTGTCAGAAAAGTCGAGACTTTTAAATAACAGAAGGGTGAGAACAGCGGGTCCATTTGAAGTTCCTCAGGGGTGATGGGAATGAATCCCATCACTGTGCTTTGGCAGTTGATCAGAAGATTGAGAATCATTCCTATTTAACATTCAGATTTGATTCTGTAATTCTTAACCAGAATTGAAAATGAGTTCTGAAGGGACTGAGGCTTGATTCTACAGTCAAAAGTTGATGCTGAGATTGTTAGCTGGTGTTTTGTTTAGTTTTTAAATGTTTTTATTTATTTCAAAGAGGGGAAGGGATAGAAACCTCAGTGATAAGAATTATCAGTCAGCTGCTTCCTGCATGCCCCCTACTGGCGGTCAAGCCTGAAACCCGGCATGTGCAGTGCCACTTGAGCTGTGACCTTATGGATCATGGTTGATGTTCAACCACTGAGCCACATCAGTTGGGCTAGCCAGTGTTTTTAAAACTTCTGACTCGTGTCCTTATGGTAGTGTAACAAAGTATCATTATGTGGGGCTACATAAATGTTAACTTTGTATTTTTATTTAATGTGTTTGAAAACGAAACAGTTGCCCTGGCCAGTGTGATTAAGGGGTTAGAATGTTTGCCTGAGCATCAAAGGGTTTCAGGTTTGATCCCTGGGCTCCCGGTCAGATTGCATGTAGGAGGCGACCAGTTGATGTTTCTCTCATTCTCTCACATTGATATTTCTCCCCCCCCCCCCTTTAAAAAAAATCTATGGAAAATACATCATCTTTGGGTAAAGATTAACAAGGAAAAGAAACCACACAAAATAGTTAAAAATTATTTTGCTAAAGTATGCCTTATTAAAATGAAATGTACCTATTGCATAAAGCAAGATTAGGAAAGTTTGTTTTATGAGCCATTTTGGTTCTTGGGGTAACCTTAGTCAGGACACCACCTTTTTTCTTCTTTTTTTCCATTGATTTGGGGGGTGGGGAAGATACAATTTGCAGTTCCCCTTATTTATGCATTTATTGGGTTGTATGTGGTCTGACCGGGGATCAAAACCATAGCCATGACATATAGGGATAGCACTCTGACTGAGCTACCCAGCCAGGCCTGGGTAAGATGCCACCTTTTTATCTTACGCAAACTAGCACTTAGGATATATTTCAAGAAACCAGAGGGCATGTAAAGAGGTGTTTCTCAAATGAGATTGAAAATAGGAATTTAAGTTCAGGCCGTCCCAGAACCATTGTGTACTGATGGCTTTAGTTTGTACCATTCCCAAACCTTTTTTGTTGTTATTAACTCTCAAGGATATTTTTTCCCCCATTGATTTTTCAGAGAGTGGAATGGAGGGAGGGAGTTCCAGTGGGGAGAGAAAGAGGGAGAGAGAGAAACATTGATGTGAGACACATGGATTGGTTGCCTCCCACATGGGGTGGGACCGAACCAGATACATGCCTCTGACTAGGAGTTGAATCCATGATCCTTTGATGCTCAGGCTGATGCTCCAATTACTGAGACACACTGGCCAGGGCCCCACACCTTTATTGTGTAATACATGGGTGGGCAGACTTTCTGTAGAGGGCCAGAGGACCTGTTTTCAGTTTTGTGGACCCTATGATCTGTTACAGCTACTCAGCACTGCCTTTTTAGCAAGAAAGCCATCCTGGACCGTAATACAGGAGTGGGTATGGCTGTGTGCCAATAAAACTACAATTTGGCCTTCCGTGCGGGGGCCCTCATGTCATGTGCGACTAATGCTCTGAGTATCCATCAGGAGCACTGGGCTGCTGGGGTTGCACTAGTCTTAGCTGTCTCTGAGGAGTTTTAGGACAAGATCAGTTGAACAGCAGCAGCACAGGTTTTTTTGAGTACCTACTATGTGCTAATCTTACTACTGACCTTCAAACACGGGGAGCAGGGATTTATAAGCCCTTGAGTTGCAGTGAGCCTCATGGGGAGCTGCAGACAGAGCCCCTCTATTTTTTTTTGTTCCTTTTAAACACTTTTACATATAATTTAAAATCAGGTAAGTTTAACAAAAACATTTAACTTAATTGAGGTGATTTTGTTCCTTTGCTCTCCGTTGTAATCTTCTGCCCTCCAAGTCGGCATCTTCCAGTGAAGGTGAGCAGCTCTGCTCTGCAAAAGCTTGTAAGATCTTTTCACAGTACCCGGCACATGTAAGGCTCTCCGGAGATACTTGAGGGAATGAGTGAATGAATGTGCAGTGTTTATCTTTCAAAGTCCTTGTTTTTTTGTGTTTTTTTTAAATATATTTTATTGATTTTTTTACAGAGAGGAGGAGAGAGGGATAGAAACATTGATGAGAGAGAAACATTGACCAGCTGCCTCTTGCACACCCCCGTACATGCCCTTGACCGGAATCGAACCTGGGACCTTTCAGTCTACAGACCAACGCTCTACCACAGAGCCAAACCAGTTTCGGCTCAAAGTTCTTATATTTTTTCTCTCACAAGATTGTGCTTTTAAGTTAATTGCCGCAGTTTTAAGCTATTTGTCCTAAACCTAATTTCTATTGAGATACAGACATACCGTACCTGTGCATTTTCACCTGGCTAGCTGTAGGAGTGCTCAGGCCAGGGCCTATTTGGGGCTCATAGGCTTCTTGGGGATCCTTAGTGGTGTTAGCACAGGTCATGGTGTTGACTGGACAGTATGGGGGTGAAAGCACTGGCTCTACTGGAGCCAGGCCAAGTGGGTGCAGTCTCTCCCTGTCCCCTGTGCTAGCATATGGCTGTGAAAGGATCTTACAAGCTTGTGCAGAGCACAACTGCTCACCTTCAAGTTTCACTGGAAGATGCGGACTTGGAGGGCAGAAGATGACAACGGAGAGCAAGATAACAAGCAAAGGAACAAAAACACCTTAATTAAGTTAGATCAGTTATCTGAACCTCAATTTCTTCATTTATGAAATAGAGATAATTGTCATTCTCATCTCAAAGGATGGTTATGAGAGTAGAATGAGATGAATTGTGGAAAGTGCCTGGTCTGAAGTAAATGCTCAGTGCATGGCTGCTGGAACTGGCGTCGTCAGGGAAGGTGGGTGTGCCCTGTAGTCCAAATTCACTGGGAGTGCTCTAATTGGATTGGAGATTTGTTTGTCGATGGATCTGGAACCTTGTATGCATATCCACACAGGTCTTCTGAGCAGATCTGTTGTAGTGTAGCCTATTCAGTGAGTATATAGCCAAAAATTATATAATTAATACTATTGATTTTTGCCACCACTTTCAATTATATTTTTTTAAATAGACACACAATGGCCATGAAACTTTAAAATTGCAAAAACTTAAGTGGTGCGGAATGTTCTGAAAATGCTTGCTAATTTTGAAGCATATTTCATGGGCTGTTTTAAGTATCAAATGAATATGTGGTTCTTTTTTTTTACTGGATATATTGCCATTCAGTCTGAGGTGCCTGTGGGCAGTAGCAGTGTACAAAGGACTCTTACCGATGCTTTTGAGTAGCTTAGAACTATGTTGACAAGATGAGACTTAGAGGCAAAACTTGAAAAAGAATACAAAATGCCATCAAATGCTGAATGCATGAGTCAGAAAGGGCAACCCGAAGAGGGCTTCATTTATACACTTGCTATTTACTGAATGCCTCTGTTTGCAGAAGCCCAGGGCTGGGCGTCTGAGGGACAGCACCTTAGACTTGGGGTGGGTGAAGGGCCTTGGCTAAGAGAAGCACACACCAGCAGTAGCCTGGTGGGCCCTCTGTGCTCCTGGACTCTGGTGCCTCTTGGGCCTCTCCTGCTGGGCCAGAGCAAGGAGCCAGGTAGTTGGGGAGCCTGCTGGTTTTCTATTTATTATTGGGAAAGACACCCTAATCATTCTCAATAGTTTGTTTTTGTGGGTGTGATCACCCTGGGGCTCTCATCTATGCTCATTCTCTCTGGTTGTCCCAGACAGTCTCTCTCAAGCTCCACAAGCTCTGGCCTTGCCTTCTGTTTTTCAGTACATGTGCCTGGTGTCCTTTAGCCTGCTCTGAGGTCTTTTCCTATGGATTCCTCTCTCGTCAGAATTCCTTTCCATGGCTAATGGGCTCCTCGGTTGGTGTGCTTGTCCACAGCCCCTGCATTAACTATGGGAAGGGATTCCACACTCCCAATTCAGTTTTAGGCTTAACCTTCAGGAACATGCTTCCATTACAGCATATCACTGGTGCCAAAGTGTAAGTTCTTTGCCAGTGCTTGTTGTGGGCGGGGGTGCGGGAGGTGCGGGGGTGGAGGGGAGAGGCTTGGGGGGCTGTGATCCTTTGACACAGGAGAGAGTTATGTACAGGGTCCAGTGAGAGCAGATTAGGGCTTTGACTGAAGAGAAGTGACTTGCTCGGACTCGGTGGAGAGCTCTTTGGACATGGAAGAGGGACGGGAAAGGCATGGAAGTAAGCGAAGTGGTTTGTTGTTTTCCAAGTTCTTAGACAAGTTTGAGAATGTTGCTGTATTTGAAAAACTGCCTTTAAGGTGTCTTTTTGTTCTAAATTTGGGAAGCAAGGATACTTTTGAGCTCTGTGTCTAAAAGTTAATTCTTTTCTTTTTAAACCTTACCCTTAGAAAGACTTGGATAGCATCCCCTGTGACAGTTTTCCTATGTTTCATTTCCATTAATCAAAAGAAAGTTTAATTGAACTAACTATAGCTAAGAATAATAAATCTAATGGTGACAATTTGACTAAATCTGACTTTCCTATTTCTAGGTGTTTCATCTGCTTCTATTTGAAAATCTCAATTTGCCAGTCTTTCTAATAACACCTGTGCCTTACTGTATAATTTAAAAGCTTCTCTTTGCCCTACCCCCCAAATATTTTGTGTTTTTTTTTTAATCAAAACTATATTATTATCAATGAAATAGCAAGAAAAATAAGCTACTATTCTTTATAAGAGCCTGTAGAGAGAGGCTTGTGCAGTATTTAAATAAAGTGTATTTGGCATTTGATTACAAACTGAATGATGACACTCAGGGACTATAGAATACTATCAAATAATTAGAGTTTGCTTTGACAATAATGGACTATAAGAGCTTGACCCAATTCCTTTGGATTAAAACTTTTTTGAATATTTGTCACTGATTAAAAGTAGAACCTTCTAGCCATGACTCAGAGTTGAAGGAAATGTCAGAGCTTTTTATATGGGATGTGGGCAGTGTGGTGGTAGTGAGGGGGGAGCCCTGGCCTCCACTCAGAGTAGACACTGAATCTCGCCTACCAGCTCATCAGCTTTGTGACGTGGGTCCATGATGTTACCTTTGAGCTTTGGTAGGGAAGAGGGAGGGTTGTCTCATCTCTAAAATGATTTTTTTTTTCTTCTAGAACTTTCCATTTCTTTTTACTTTAATAGGCTTTGTATATTGGAGTTACTATAGTTCCTGGAATATAGCAGGTTGTGGCAGCTATTATTACTGTTTAATTGTGTGGGAAAATACATGTCACCAACCTCTCTGGCTGGTGAAGGTTGGAATGATGTAGGCTAGGGGTGTCGAACTCAATCAGAGAAGGGGCCAAAATCTAAAATCCAGCCTAAATCGCGGGCCGAATGGTTTACTGAACAGTCATAAACTGTCATTGTGATGGAAACGCAGCGGAGTGCAGTGATGACAGCGTGGTGCGGGCCACATTGCAAGGCCTGGCGGGACGGATTTGGCCCGCGGGCCTTGTGTTTGACACATGTGATGTAGGCTATTAGTCTGACCCAGAACCAGATCCTTGGAAGTTCCTTGCTTAGTAAATGTGAAGATACCTCCTCTGCCTTTTTGCCTCCAGCATCAGGGCTAGTATAGTCTCAGAACCAGCTTGCAGAAGAATGAATTAAAAGCTGAGATCTAGGAATCCTATAAAACTAGTAATGGTTTGACACCTTTTACTCAGTCTGGGTTTGAAGTTAAAAGCTGTTATATTAATATTATTGGAAAGTTGAAGTCTAAATGAATCTAATTTTCAGAACAAGGGCTTGATTTAGGTTAGGGTTTAAAAGGGAAAAGCAAGTAGCGAAATTACAAAAATAGTCTTCTTTCTTCTTTTTTTTCAATCCTCACCCAAGGAGTGGGGATATTTTTCCCATTGATTTCTAGAGAGAATGGAAGGGAGTGGGGTGGGGGAGAGTGAGAGAAAGAAACATCCATGTGAGAGACATGTGGATTGGTCCCCTACCACACTAGAACTGGCAACCCAGGTAGGTGCCTTTGACTGGGAATTGAACTTGCGACTCTCCAGTGGGCAAGCCTGTGCTCTAACTATATTATAATCAATGAGCCACTCAGGCCAAGGGTGTCTTTCTTTTCAGAAAACAGGGTTAGGGGAGAAAATGGCCTTGGGATCACTATGCAGTTTAGTAAGGGTGATTAGTTGAAGGAATTTTCAGTGAAATTTTATCTCCTTTTTGGTTCAGTTATCACTGGTCTCGAAGGAGGAGATTCAGCTCCTTGCTTATTGTGGGGCATTTCTCTTCTTGAAAATAACAAAAAGACATAAAGTATTGATTTTCTGTGTCATTTTGGTTGTGCCTCTGCTACTATTGGGATTTTTTTTTGTTTGAAGAGCACAGCTTGCTCAGAGTTGAGCTTCTCTTAAAAATAAAATCTCTGAGGAAATCATTCGAATTATCAAGAGATAATTCAACGTTTTAGCATGCAATGATGATTTTCTTAATCTTTTAATGTTTAAGGAAAAATGGATTCATAATACTAAGAGAGTAAATTTAGACATTTTCTTTGTTTGAAATACCAGTATTCTTTTAATATATATATATATATTATATATACACACACATATATGTGTACATACACACACACACACACACACACACACACACACGTAAATTGATTTCAGAGAGGAAGGGAGAGGGGGAGAGAGAGAAATATCAATGATGAGAGAGAATCATTGATCGGCTGCCTCCTGCCGCCCCACACTGGAGATCAAGCCCGCAACCCAGGCATGTGCCCCGACTGGGAACCAAACTGTGACCTACTGGTTTATAGGTCGATGCTCAATCACGGAGCCACGCAATATTATTATTATGATAATCTCCTAAGTCGACACTGCCTAGTAGAACTTTCTGTGTTGATGGACATGTTCTATATCTGTACTGTCCAGTACTGGAACCAGTGGCTACTCATGGTTATTGAGCATTTGAACAGTTTATAATGTGATTCGGGGACTAAATTTTAAATTTTATTTAATTTTTAATAGTATAAATAGCCACATCTGGCTACTGGCTTATGTATTGTATAGCACAGACCTACATACATTTACTTAATCTCATTTCTCTAAAGTTTTCTTTAAGATATTTTTTTATCTAAAAGACAAAGTTATTTTAAAGGAACTGTCTTTTAAAGATAGAAGGTACTTTCAGAAATATTCAGTACATTTAGGATTATTCACTATTTAGAAAATATGTCACACTGTGGTGTCAGCCCTGGCGACACAACAGGTCTAGTGTCTGCCTTCATGGACGGCATCTGTAGTCAGATGTGACCGCAGAGGAGAGGCTCATGCATGATTAGGGTACAGGATAGAGTCTGTTCTGCATATGGGAACGGCCTCGGGAGAAGAGGCATTAGCCCTGAGAACTGAAGATGAACAGGCGATTGGGAGGAGGGGAAACTATTCTAGGCTTGGAAACAGCATCAGTAGCAAGTGTGAAGGTCTGGAGGTGTAATCTCTTGAGTGTAACACTTTCTGCAACAATCAGTTTTGTTTTTGGTTTACGTTCATTGGGCTACTCCCATTTAGAATCAGTGTGGTCTTGCTCCTGAGAGGTGGAGACTGCTGGTGTGGTCCTGCTCTTGGGAGTTGGGTGAGCTGGGGTTCCAGTTTCAGTTCTACCATCTCATTCTTTTATTCAACAAATATTTAAATACTTATAAAATTCAAATTCATTATATATTTTTATGTGGGATATTGCTAGGCTGTGGTGAAAACAGTGGTGGCTCTGTCCTCTTGGAACTCAGAGCATGGTGGCATAAACAGGCAATCCAGCAGTCCCTATGCCTGTCTAATTCCAAATTAAGGTCAGAGTTGTGGCAGGAGGAACCTGGATGCTTCAGGTAGGATGGTCAGGGAAACTTTTTAACGGAAGGCACTTTGGAGTTCTTGCAGGATGAATTATGTGGGAAGTCAGGCTAGGCATCTGAAGGCAAGCAAAATTGAGAGCCTCCAAGTGTCAGACCAGGGAGTCCAGGCCATTCTTTTAGGGCTTTAAAAACAGTAAAAAATTTTAGAAACCAGTCACTTCCCAGGGTAATTGGATAAGCCTGGATAAGCTTTTCCTAGGTGTGTGTTTCCATCCAAGTTCCTATCTGCAAGGAGAGGAAAAAACCATGAAAGTTGTTTAATATTTTTCTTAAAGCCCTAGCCAGTTTGGCTCAGTGGATAGAGTGTCAGAGACTGAAAGATCCCAGGTTCGATTCTGGTCAGGGGCATGTACCTTGGTTTTGGGCACATCCCCATTAGGAGATGTGCAGGAGGCAGCTGATTGATGTTTCTAACTCTCTATCACTCTCCCTTCCTTGCTGTAAAAAAATCAATAAAATATATTTTAAAATTTTCTTAAAGTAAGTAATGTATTCATAGGGTTCAAAAGTCCCAGAAGCACAAGAGAATGTTTGGTGGAAAGCCTCCCTCTCCTGTCTGTTTCTGGAGTTAACCAGTTTTACTTCCCACAGGTAATGAGTGTGCATTTTTCTAGAGTCATACTATGCATATTATAAGCACATGTTCTATTTTCTTCCCATAGTGACACATTATACTTGTCATTCCACTATAAGTAAATTTTGGACTGATAGAATCTCAGAGCTATTGGATATACTAATATTCAAAGAGCAGTCTTCATTCTAACAACACTTTTTAATGGTAAAATATTTTGGTACTGTACTTAAATAACAAAATTATTTTAGTGTTTTCACTATTCTGTATATGTAAGAAGAATTGAGGATTTAAAAAAATTAATTCCATGTCATCTCAAAGAATATTAGAGGTTTTGTTACTGTCCGTCATGTTGCACATCATGCATCCAGTTCATACCAAAGTTCTGTTTATTTTCCCAGTTTCTGGAAAAGATTCTTAAAACCTGTAGTTTTTCTTATCCACCTTAGTAGATAATGTAGAAATATCTGTAACTTCTACATCAAGCAAATAAAGTGGAAATCAGTTTCTTGCTTGGTAGGACTACTAAGAATATTCATATTATTGCCAGGCCTTTTCATTAATTTAGTTAATTCATTTAGAGATTGCAAAACATTATTAAAGTGACCCAAAAGTCCCTCAGAAGAGGAGTAGCTGAGTTCTCTGCTATTGCAGATGAGATTTATCTTAAGAGAGAAGATAAATTTGTTAGATCATTACATAAAAGAGATGGAGAATAAAAATGATAGATTTTTTTTAGGGGTAAAAAGATATTTACTATTTTTTTAGTGCATAAATTTCCAGAAGGAAATCTCTAGGATTGTTTTCCTTAGGGGGAAGGAACTGGAGATGGTTTGGGAGGGCTCTCTATTGTCCACTTTATATTCCAAATGCCTTCAAAAACACCTATAAACACATTTTTTCTCATGAAAAGCTAGTTAAAAAGTAAATCAAATTCAAAGCAAAACATCTTTAGTATTTGTGGTTAGAAGAATCTGTTTAATGGTGAGAAGTGGAGTTTTGGTTAGTTCCTGTTGCAAAACCTTTAGCAAAAATGGTTTGAACAAAGTGTAAATTAACTCAGAGGTGCTGCTCAAAGATTTGAAAATATGATTGTGTTTTTTTGTGATGTCGAGTCATCACTTCTTTGCACGAGCTCTGAGTTTAACAGAATCCTTTTATTAAAGGTTTCTTCATTGATGTGCTGGAAGCTACAAGACCTGACAGCCAACTAATGTTTCTTTGAGTATTTTGAAATAATGTTAGCATTCCTGATGTGAGCAACATTTATTTTACTACTACGTTGGGCACAAAATGTAGATTGTCACATTCCCTTAGGGGGAGAAAGAGTATTTTTGAAAACCCCTTAAAATACTTTTTATTTTCCTGCCTTTTAAGCTCATTTAAACACTTAACAGTATTTTAAACTAATATTGAGCTCATTTCAGATTTCACCTCAATCAGTAAACACTCCAGTTGGAATCAGGAATGCGTGGAAGTGTTCCAAGTGTTACCACTTGGGCCAAAGCTGGTCAGCTGGGCCTGACACCTCCGGGGCTACCTTTAAAAATTCAATTTTTAAAATTACTTAAATGAGTAATTCATTCACATGGTTCAAAAATCAGAGGACACCAATTTGTTAGGAGCCTTCCTCCCTCTACCCAGTCCCCAGATGTGAGTAGACTGTGGTCTTCTCCAGGATTTGTCTCTTCAAGTGACACTCTCTCTCTAAGCTCCTTTGTTCCCTTGCTGCCCTTTTCTTCTTACCCAAGAAGCACACTATACATATTGTGGCTTTCCTGTACATAGAAACACATGGAGAGCTTCTTCATCTCTTTTTATAGTTGCTAGTGATCCATTATATGAGATGGGCCATAATTGATTTAATCCATTCCTCACTTATGGACATTAGATTCCAATCTTACTGTCTCAACACAGTGTTTCAATGAATAGTTCTGCACAATTATGTGTATATCTACAGAACAGATTCCTAAAAGTGGAATTAATGGTTAAAAGGATTAAGCATTTTTAATTTTCATGATGTCATCAAATTGTTCTTGTTATTGTAAGAACTTATATGTTGGTGGATTCTTAAAGCTTTAAAAGCAGTACACTTATATCCAGCATAGACATCACTAGTTACTTTGTGTATGTTATTTATTAATATTGTCTAGTTGATGATACATTATTCTTCAGTTTGTGATCATCATTTTGTGGCATCTCCATAGCTTTAGGGTAGGGTATACTTTATTTTTCCTTTAAGACTTTATTTTTTTTTTTTTTTAAAGAATAGTTTCAAGTTCATCACAAAATTGAGAGGAAGGTGTAGAGATTTCCCACGTGCCTCCTGCCCTTACATGTGCAAGCCTCTCCCATTATTAACATCTCCTATCAGAGCGGTACATCTGTTATAACTGATGTACTTACATTGACACAGCATAATTACCCCAAATTCATAGTTTGCATTAGGGTTCATTTTTGGTGGTATAAATTCTGGTGTTTCAATAGACGTATAATGATATGTAACAAACATTATGGTATCATACAGAGCAGTGGTCACCAACCTATGGTCTGTGAGGGCCAAAAGGTTGGCGACTGCTGATACAGAGTATTTTCACTGCCCTAAAAACCCCCTGTGCTTCACCAGTTCATCCCCACACTCCCTAACTCTGGCAATCACTCATCTTTTTACTGTCTTCATAGTTTTGCCTTTTCCAGAATGCCATAAGTTAGAATCATATAGTACATAGTCTTTTCAGATTGGCTTGTTTCCAATCTTAGTGGTATGTATTTAAGTTTCCTCAAAGTCTTTTCATGGCCTGGTAGCTCATTTCTTTTTAGTGCTGAATAATGTTCCATTGTTTGAATGTTGGTGTACTTTTTGGACTTCATACATTCATTTCATGTTATAGGTTCTTGTATAGTCCACCTGTTTCCATATGTTGTACACTGACACCTCTTAAGTCCATAATATGATCTTTCCCCTTCTGACTCGGTGTTGCTGCCTGCCAGGTATAGATCCTATCCAGTGTTTCCCAAACTTTTGACATATGTGTGCCCCTTCTGTAATTTTCGTAACACTGAGTACCCTCGTACTCATGAGAACGTAGAATTAGGCGCAGCTAACTAAGCACGGTGCAGTGCATACCCCACCAAACTCCGGTGCAACGCTTACTTCCACCCGACTCTTCCCGTACCCCTGGGGGTACTCGTACCACACTTTGGGAACTTGTTTAATTTTAGGCCATAACACCTAGTCTCTGGGCATCTGCTTGCTTATACTTAGCTGAGGCACCCCAGCACCTGGATCCTAGCCCAGCCCTCACATTCTTCATGCAGGACCCCTAATTAGATTGCAGGGTGGATAAGCACCTGGTTACAGTATCGTACCCGGGTCTCTCAACCGTTTTGGTAGAGAATAGTGAACCCCTTTCTGCTTCCTCTCCTCCGGAGCATCTGGTTACCGTTCAGGGGCTGCGGGGTGATGTATGGCCAGTCTGTTGGTGGTTTACTGCTGTGGCAGCGCCTCTTGTTCCACCTTTGTCCCTTGAAGCCTTTTCTCCATTTTTCAGGGTGAGGGAGGCGGCACACAAACCACATTTAGGAAGCGTAAAATTGTCTTTGCTGTCTAGGAATAGCCCTTTTCTTGAAACTTCTTAGGTGCATCAAATGAAGAGAGGAGGCTGGCTGCAATTCCAGGACTGCTGATTTTAGGGTTCAGTGTGACAAATAACTTTGGATCAGGGTTGTCTTGGGTTCTTTAATTGGAAGATAAATAGAAAATACTTCGTGAACAAGATTTCTTGATACCTGATGCAAAGTAACCATGAAGTACATTTATTCCCACTGTATGAAGGCCTGGAGGAAGCAGGTTGCCCAGCCCAACCCACTTTGGTTCTTGAACTGATAGTGATTTTGAGAAAGGGCAAGATTTTTCACTCACTATAAGCTCACTGGTCAGAATGAAGTAAAACCTTATTATCCTGTGCTAATTAGGGTGTGGTGTATCTGCATAAAAAAAGCCTGAATTATAGAAGATTTTAGGAAGAACTTGCCTTTATTATTTTCTAATAATTATTGAAAAGTTTACGTGTCTTGGGCACTTGTTTAAATGGCTAGATAAAAATTATAATGGCATAAATGCTAATAAAACCATGCCTTTTTTCTTTTACTTTTCATTATTTGTATTTTCATTTTCAGTTGTTGGAGAATAGTTTCACTATTTAGTTGCACCATCTCCAAGAATTTTCAGAGGATTTATTATATAATTGCCACAGGTTATTAGGCTTTCCCATAGAGAAATCACAGTCGTTGAGCATGAACCCTGTACCAGGCATGGGCTGCTAAGTTCACGATGTGTAATCTTGGAAGATGGGGCTACGACAGTGGTAATAATGCCTAATATTTATTGAGCCATCACTGCATGCCAGGTTAAGTGTTATATACACATTGTATGATTTAATTCTTTCATCAGTGATTCTAGAGGCAGGCACTAGTGTTTCCATTTTAGAGCTGAGGATGCACACACATAGGGAGGTAGTAGTAGTAAGTGACAGAGACGGAGCTGAATCAAAGCTAGTTGGGTACTTTATCACTACCCCAGACTATACTTCCTGTATTGTCAATGTCTAACCACTACTACATTAATACATGCACTGTGAAGGTCCAGAGTGTTTTTTGAGTCATTTAAGAATAATAACCCTGCCGAAACCGGTTTGACTCAATGGATAGAGCATCGGCTTGGGGACTGAAGGGTCCTGGGTTCGATTCTGGTCAAGGGCATGTACCTTGGTTGCGGGCATATCCCCAGTGGAGGGTGTGCAGGAGGCAGCTAATCGATGACTCTCTCTCATCGATGTTTCTAACTCTCTATCTCTCTCCCTTCCTATTTGTACAAAATCAATAAAATATATATATATATATATATAAAAAAAGAAGAACCCTGCGAAAGTGTCTCCCATTCATTGGGTTCCTCATCTTTAGATGTGAATCTTTCCAGGATGTATTGCCCTTGTTGGATCAATTTTTTGTATCCAGTTTTACTTAGGAATTAAAAGTTCTTTTTGTAAAAATTTTTAGGTGGATGAATAAAAGTGCTTAGCTTTTGAAAGATTTAAGAGAAGCATTTTGAGTAGAGTACAAGCAATGCTGAAGAAAGACTAAACTTATGGGGGGGAAATTCAAGAAAGCAGACCTTTTTTAAAAAAACACACAGGAAATAAGGATTGCAGAGAGAAATAAGAGGTCCGTGGGAGGGGAGTTTTCATGCTTGGAACTAGAGAAACTTGAACATAAAACAGCATCTAAACTTATGCATAGTTTATTTCTCACACTACCATTTCTCATTCTACATTATGCCATTTAATTAACATGGTATGGAGGTTCACTGATATTGAGGTATAGTTGAAGAGTGAAGTAGACCTGACTGGTCCCCTAGAAGATAAAGGAAAAAGTAGAACAATGTAACATTTCAAGATAATTCATTATTGAAATGTGTTTTCTTTGTTTCTGTCTTAAGTAGTAATACATGTTAACATCACTTTACTGTTTAGCTAGACAAGTAACTTGTTAAAGTTGATAGTGTGTATACTTTGTAACTCTGGCACTCTTCTATGTAATTCATTCACTTATTTAGCATATGGATGTTTGTTATTTGCCTAGTATATGCCAGGCATTTTAGGCTAAGCAGTGGGTAGTCAGGATCCTGTTTTCTTGGTGCTTGCAGCCTCATGAGTTATAACAGGAAGTTGATTGTATGATTTTAAGACTCACTATGTCTATAGAGTACAGAAAAATTTATACTTCTGGCTAATAGAAGGTATGATGAACTGGTCTGTACATACTTGGACAGAAAAATCAGTTCTACCAATAAAGAGAACTTGAGGCTCCAAATGCAATTCAAAGAAAAGAATATATGGTGTTCTGACATATTTCTAACGTATGTTAGAAAGCCTGACTAAAGATATATTTTGTGGGTGACTTGTTTAGCTGACACATCTGAAATTTTTTTCAAACAAAACTTATCAAATGTCAGCCCCTTACATGGCATTTGATTCTGTAAAATGAAAGCTTTTTTCCAGAGTACCCGAGAGCAGCCGTTCACTCCTTATTTAAGGTGAAATACTGATTTATGATGATGAATAAGAATGTATTTAGAACATGTGTGGAATACCATTTATCTTTCAGTGTGCAGAACTGATGGTTACCTGGAACAAAGTTCTGGGTCCAGCCTAGAAGTGATAATATGTGATGAAAATCTCCTGTTTCCCAAAGCAGGCCCAGCTTGGTTGTGACTTTCTCCTTCCTAAGCTGCTGTTGTGATTGCCCCGTCTTGTATGAGTGTGAGACTGAAAAGTTAATAGCTTTGTTTCTCTCAAATCAGCTTAATGAAAAGAACCAGTTCTGGGGTTGGCAGCTGGGAAACCCCAAAAGAGAAAATTCTTGCTCCTATTTATGGAAGTATCACAGACTTTTTTGCTATTTTCTGTATGACAGTCTCCTGCTAAGAGTGAACAATCCCTAGAAAGCAGGGTGCCCACTAATCTTGTTCAGCCCCAGCTTTGCTCTCTCCTGGTCTCCTGGGCCCCCTGGTGACTTGGCAGGGAGAAAGGAATTTACCTAGGATTGGAAATGGTGCTCAATCTTGAATCACAGGAATTTCCCATGATTCAGATTGCTTTTGCCCAACCTGGGTGTTGGGACACTACTGTGTAGAAAGGATAGCTGTGTTATGTTGCAATATCCTGACTTTCCTTCTTCACTCTCCATTGTTAATGTTTTGAACTAGAGAATAGGGGAAAATGGTGACAGTATAATTGTGAAAAGGAAGGTAATGGTGTGGGTATGGATGTGCCTTCCACAAACCCTACATGACTTGTCTTGTCTTCCTAAAAGCCACACCTTATATCTTTGGTTGTACACATGTTCATACATGCTTGGACTGGTAGGTGAGGACATAAGGAGAATTAGTCAATCTTCCTGTACCCAAACAGTTGTGAGATGTGTCTGTATCGAAACGGTCAAGATAGACAAAATGTGGCACATGAATAAAAATGAAAAAATAAAAATAAATCAAAACATGAGCCCTGCTACAACTGTAAAAGTTGTATGTGCATTTGGACTAGATTTGGAATAAACCACATGCACCCAAATGTAAATTTAAAAGTGACAGGATAAAGAGTGAATTTTTAAAGGTAAGAAATTTTAAAGTTTTTGTGCAAGATAGAATAAACTAACCTGTATCTGGCATAAAGTGTTCAGTCCAGCATTCATCGTGTAACCCTGGGATACTGCTGCCCCTGTTTTACAGATGAGAGAATTAAGACACAGAGATTAAGCAGTTTGTCCAGGGACCCGAGGGATAATTGATTCAGCCAGGATTTGAACTCATGGGTTCTAATTCCAAGTGTTCTTTTTCTGATTTCTACACTGGATTAGAGTGCCTAATGCTGATACTGCCGTTTTTATTAACTGTACTTTTGGGTGTACCTGCTGTTGTCCTGGCCTGGACACTATTTCCTAGGAAAACTGCTTCAGTATACTTGGAAGAGCCAATCAGGGGAACTTTAGGCACCATTGTTTATCCCCTCCTTGAAAATAGGAAGAAAACCCAATCTTTGTTATAATTGCTCCTGCTTTCTGGTTTAGATGAAGTTTCATTTTCATGTTCTTAGATGGAGCATTGCATTCAAACATTAAAAATTTTTTTTTAAAGAGTCTAAGTAAAAATGTGTGTGCATGTGGGCAAAAACCTGGAAGGCAACAAACAGAAACGCTAGTTATATTGGAGGCTTGTTTGTTTTTACTTATTTCATGTGCTTTTTGTACCTGTAGACAATTGTGAATCTCCAGGTTCAGGACAACACAGTAGCATATCGGGTCTAGTAATAATTAATGTCGTTTTTAAACATTCGTTTAAAATCTTGCTTGGCGTTGACTTGTATTGACATAACCTTCAAACACGTGGTATCTACAGAACGTGTGAAGTGCAATTAACAAGTTTTGCTTGAAAAAGTTTGTGTTTGGTTTGGTTTTTGTTGCAAAACTAGGGCTAAGAAGATGGCGGATGAAGAGCATATTCGGCACTGCATGCTTTACGAGTTCCAATTAGGAAGAAAAGCAAGTGAGGCTGCAAAAAACATCTGTAGTGCTCTTGGTTAAGATGCAGTTAGCGCCAGAAAATGCCAGCGTTGGTTTGAGAAATTTCGCGAGGGAAATTTTTCGTTAGATGACAAGAGTGGTCGAGGCCGTGTGTCCAATTTTGATCAAGAAGCTCTTCAAGCTCTTTTGGTGCAAAATCCTCAAATTACCCAACAAGAGCTTGCGACAACTTTAAATTGTTCACAAAAAACAATTTCCAATCAATTGCGTGCACTTGGCAAAGTCCAAAAGTTTGGAAAATGGGTTCCTCATGAGTTGACCGACAACAACCGTAATCAAAGAGTCACAATTTGCAGTTCGCTCCTCTTTCGTCAAAACCGTTTGCCGTTTTTAGAGCAAATTGTTACCGGAGATGAAGAATGGGTGCTGTATGTTAATTTGAAAAGGCGGCCTCAATGGTTGGACAAAAATGAGGCTCCGCAGCCCACGCCAAAACCTGACTTGCATGCGAAAAAAGTGATGTTGTGTGTTTGGTGGAATTTTAAAGGAATTCTTCATTATGAACTTTTACCATCTAACCAAACCATTACAAGTGCAGTGTATAGTGCCCAATTGGAAAGGTTAGCCCAAGCTTTAAGAGAAAAAGAACCCACGCTGATTAATCGGAAGGGCGTAATTCTTCACCACGATAATGCACGACCGCATACTGCAAGAATCACTGCTGAAAAACTGCACCAGTTGGAATGGGAAGTTCTCCCTCAACCTGCATAGTCTCCTGATATTGCCCCTTCCGATTACCATTTGTTTCGTTCTTTGCAAAACTTTCTTCTTGGAAAAAAATTTAATAATGAAGAATGCCTCAAAAATGCATTGACCGAATTTTTTGCATCAAAATCACAAGAATTTTACAACAGAGGGATTAAAATGCTTCCTTAGCGTTGGGCACAAGTAGTAGAAAACAACGGCAACTATATTGTTGATTAAATTTTGTTGTATTGTTTAAATAAATTCGATTTAAAAGTATTAGAAAACGACATTAATTATTACTAGACCTAATAAAAGCTATGACATGGAAGCCACAAAATCATGTTGAGACACAAAAGCAGGGTAACGACCAGCAACAAGGCCTAGTCAGTGGTTCTTTCTCAGAGCTGTCTGCTGTCTCCAGGAGTCAACTCCTGTTGTCCTGTAACCATGAGGAAACAGCCCCAAACTGAGGGACATTCTGCAAAACAGCTGGCTTGTACTCTTTAAAAATGTCAGCTATTAAAGACAAAGTGTGAGTGTCTGAGAAACCTTTCTATATGAAAAGAGAAGAAAAAGACATAGTAACTAAGTGCACTGAGATCCTGAATTGGGTCTTGGATTAGGAAAGTAAACGTGATGAAGGGCATTATTGGGATAACTGGCCAAATCTTAGTAAGGGCGAGCTGTGCATTAAGTACTGTATCAATGTTAAATTTCCTGGAGATAAATGTACTATGTTTATGTAAAAGGGTGTTCTTAGGAGATGCAGAGTCAAGTACTTGGGAGGAAAGGATCATACTGTCTGCAGCTTACTCTCACAGATTCTGCAAAAACAAAGTGTGCGGCTAATGAAATGAAACACTACCCAGGTCTAATTCCTTACAGCCAGGCAAGGAAGAAATACATGTATGGTAGAGATGGTTTATTAGGCATGTATGTACAGATCTGTGGAGCCTGAAAAGCGATCTGGTCAGTTTTGTAGGGGTAGCCTGAAAAATGTCTTTATGGTCACTTTGACTAACTCTAGTGAGGGATTGGAGGTGAGGTTTTCTGGTGAGGGAGCTCATTTAGAAGAAAGATTGCTGATGCATGTGAGAGCTCATTGTGTTATGAATGCAAGGTAGGGTATCAGAAAGGGCTGAGACGTGGACTGGGGCCATGTTCTGATGGCCTCGTACATCTTAACAAAGGAGTTTGAGCCAAAACCGGTTTGGCTCAGTGGTAGAGCGTTGGTCTATGGACTGAAAGGTCCCAGGTTCGATTCCGGTTAAGGGCATGTACGTTGGTTGTGGGCACATCTCCGGTGGGGGTGTGTGCAAAAGGCAGCTGGTCGATGTTTCTCTCTCATCGACATTTCTAGCTCTCTATCTCTCTCCCTTCCTCTCTGTAAAAAATCAATAAAATATATATTAAAAACAAACAAACAAAAAACAAAACAAAACAAAGGAGTTTGAATTATGTCCATAGACATGATGGAGATAATCAAGATGCCTTCAGCTGTGAGGAATATTAAACTCCAGCTAGAATGACTTAAATGGTAGGAAATGTATTTTCTCACGTAATAAGGAGTGTAACTTTTCCCTGACCTGGTGGAGCAGAAGGTGCCATCATGGGAGTCAGCATCTGCCACAACAAAGACCAAAAGGTTCAATGCGAGGAGCCCAAGAGCCAGGACATCTACCTAAGGCTGTTGGTTAAGCTCTACAGGTTTCTGGCCGGTTTCAAACCAACTCTACCTTCAAGTGCTGCTGAAGAGGTTGTTTGTGAGTTGTACCGACCGGACTCCTGTGGCTTTCCCAGATGGTCCAGAATATGAAGCTTCCTGGCCAGGAGGGCAAAACCACTGTGGATGTAGGGACTAGAACCTTGATGTGTGTGTTCAGGAGGTGTCCAGACTGGAGGTATATGCACTTCGTGTGAGCAGCTGCTCCTAGAGCCACATCCTCAGGGAAATGGGGGGGCAAGATCCTCACCTTCGACCAGCTGGCCCTGGACTCCTCCCGAGGGATGCGGTCTTGTTTTGCTTCTGGTCCTCGAAAGGGCCTCAGAGTGTACAGGCATTTTGGCAAGGCCCGAGGAATCCCTCACAGCCACACCAAACCCTACGTATGATCCAAGGGCCGGAAGTGCGAACACGGAAGAGGCTGACGGGCTAGCCATGGGTACAGAATGAACCCCAGGTTCTATCTTGTAATTAAAAAGATTCTGGATGATGGGGGAGGCAGGGAAGTTATAGAGTTAGATAATTCAGCTCAGAGATGGCTTCATGAACCCAGGTGTTTGCATTTTTTCGCGGCAGCCATCCGTAGTGTGTGAATGGTGTCTCCACTCCTGGTTGAAGAGAATTGACACAGATCCGCAATGAAATCTAGTGAAAGGGGAATCTCTTTCTGAGCATCCTTTATTTTAGAAAGGAAAGCCTTTTCCAGAATTTTCTTGGCCGACTTGCCTTTAATTTCCTTAGCCAGGATTGTGTCACCTGCAAGGAGAAGATGATTGTGGTGTTTGGCTTCTCCAGTGGCTCTCCCTCCTGTGGCTAAAAGGTGTTACCCTTCCTGAGAAGAACCTCTGAGGAGCTAGCCAAAAGAGGTGGTTGTGTAAGCAGCCACCAGTCTGTCACCATAGAGAAAAAAAATTTCTATAAGTGAATGGTGGGAAGAGGAGTGGCTGTGCTAAGTTTAAAAAAAAAAAAGGACAACTCTTTATTTCTGGCATATTACTCTCCAGCCACTGCCCATATGCACATACTTTAGTTCTAATCTTACTCCAGGTGTCGTTGTGCGTACAATTTCTATTGGTATGTTTTTATACACCATATAAGCATTTTTCTATCTTCATAATTATTCTAATGTCTAATGCTTTGTATTTTATAGCAATTTATTAAACCTATTATTGGACAATAGTAATAATAAAGGCTAATGCTGAGCACTTACATATTTATTTATTTAGTCGTTACCACATTTTCTATTGGGGTATGATGGCCATTGTCACCTCAGTTTCCAGGTAAGAAAACTGAGGCTCAGAACATCTAAGTAATTTAGGTGAGGTCACACAGCTAATTAGCGGGAGCTAGCAGCAGAGCTGGAGTTCAGATGCAGGCAGTCTGGGACTATAGCCCTAGGTTAAACTACCTCTGGATATTGTTATCCCCATTTTTGATGTTAATAATACTATGATGAACATATTTCTACATATCTTGTCCTTGTACATGCATGCATAGCCAGGTTGTGGGTTGAAGAATGCATAGTCAATGAGGGACTAGAGATGACATATATAGACCATATGTTAGAGAAATGTTACTTTGAGAAAGGACCAGAAAAAAAGGAGTTGCTTCCACTTTTTATGTCTGCTTACCAGGAAGGATGATCTTTTTTTTTTTTTTTTTTACTGTTTAAATCTTACTTTGTGATATCTGCTTTTGTCCTTTGTGCATTTATACTTGGGAGTCAGAGTGCCTCTCATATTAATGTATGATTCACATTAACCCCTTTCATATGACACAAATATTAAACTCCTGTTTTCTTAAATTATTTTTGGTTTCTGTATATGTATTTATTTTCTACAGCTTCAACATTTTGAGGAACCTCATGTTCTGTTAAGGCTAGTTTGTGTGTGTGTGTGTGTGTTTTTTTTTATAACTTTTTAAATATGTAATTACTTTATATATTTAAATTAGGCTTTACTTTAATTTCCCCAAATTGCCATTTATCTAATCTAATGCTCCAATTGTTTTTTACACAATACATTCTTAAAAGCATTTTTACCTTATAATTCAGTTTCTTTTAACTCACCATTGTTTTTCTCTAATTTTTTTTCGTGTTTGTCCCCATAATACATGATTTAATTTTGTTTGGAAATATGATAAAATCTAATAGGACTAGCTCTCTTCTCATCTCTGTTTAACCTTTTCTTTTTCAGAATTTGAAAAATTTTTTCATGTTTTATTTTTTCAAATTAACTTTCAAATCATTTTGACATTACTCTTAAGACATGCTGGTGTTGTGTGTTACATATGCCTCTTTAGGTTAAGCTCATAGTAGCATATGACAGGTTGGAGAGCTATTATGGTTACTTAGTTTCTCATTTCCATTTCTGTTTAATTTCTAGATTTTGGACCATTGTTTGACTTGGAAAATGATCTTCCTGATGAGCTGATCCCCAATGGAGAATTAGGCCTTTTAAATAGTGGGAACCTTGTTCCAGATGCTGCTTCCAAACATAAACAACTGTCCGAGCTTCTGCGCGGAGGCAGCGGCTCTAGTATCAACCCAGGAATAGGAAATGTGAGCGCCAGCAGCCCTGTGCAGCAAGGCCTTGGTGGCCAGGCTCAAGGACAGCCGAACAATGCGAACATGGCCAATCTGGGTACTATGGGCAAGAGCCCTCTGAACCAGGGAGATTCTTCAGCCCCCAGCCTGCCCAAGCAGGCAGCTAGCACCTCTGGGCCCACTCCCCCTGCTTCCCAACCACTGAATCCGCAAGCACAAAAACAAGTGGGACTGGTAACCAGCAGCCCTGCCACGTCGCAGACTGGACCTGGGATCTGCATGAATGCTAACTTTAACCAGACCCACCCAGGCCTCCTCAATAGTAACTCTGGCCATAGTTTATTGAACCAGGCCCAGCAGGGGCAGGCGCAAGTCATGAATGGATCTCTGGGGACTGCTGGCAGAGGAAGGGGAGCTGGAATACCATACCCTGCTCCAGCCATGCAGGGGCCCACAAGTAGCGTGCTGGCTGAGACGTTAACACAAGTTTCGCCACAAATTCCCAGTCATGCGGGACTGAACACGGCACAGGCAGGAGGCATGAGCAAGGTAAGTGAGCGTCAGTGCTTTGAATGCTTCCTATTAATCAGTTGTTACTTCCTCCAAGTAACATGGTAAAATGGGGCCATGTGGAAAGTCTCCTCAGGCTTTCTTGCCCCTCCTACTTGGAAGAAACAGGTTTGGTATCTGGAGACTTTTCCAGGATAAAGATCTCTGCTCCATGTTTTAAAAAGGGCAGTTCTTAAAGGAATCAAAAGTAGGCATTTGAAAACAAAGGGATATGTTTGAACTGATTGCCAGTTTTCAACCTCTGAAGAAAATGGGTGGAAATAGGAGCTCATGATTGAGAGAGAACTTCTGCTGAGAATTCGTTTGTATCAGTGAATCTGATAAAGGCTGTTTTACCCAGCTAGCTGAATTTTTACTCTATATACCCTTTCTTTTTTACCACCACCTGATAAAGTGTCTGTTGTACCAGCAAAAAAGTTCTGTTCCAAGCTGGTCAGCTACTTGCCATGGTTAACATACCTAAACCACTGACCTAGAGAATTCTTTAAGCCTGGAGTGCTGGGCCCACTCTCCGTTTCAGAGTCAACAGCTAATTACTTCTAAGTAGCTCCCAAGTGATATTGATAGAGACCTCACTTTGAGAACTAGAGCTTTGAGTTTCCTCTGGTACCCAAGTGACTGCACTGCCCCCCCTGGCTCTCAACACTACAGCAGAGGTTCTCCCACAGGTTGAGTCCCACAGGTTGAGAATCGCTAGCAGGGTCACCTAAGACCATTGGAAAACACAGATATTTACATTATGACTCATTAACAATATCAAAATTACAGGTATGAGGTAGCTGATTTCATTTTTGTCACTTAATGTCCCTCTGTTTACCCAGGTTTTTCATTCTGTCTTGGGACTCTTTCCTTCATATAGAGTGACCTTTCTTTCAAACAATACTTTGTAAGTGTGCACTATGTGGAAAGTAAGCTACATTAGTCTTGTGAGGGTAGTCCTCTCTATTGCCTGGAAGTATCCCAAAGAGACCTATGGTGAAGAAAGGGCAAGGACTGTCTGTTTTGAAAGATTGTTGTGGCCTTTGGGTGAGACAAAAGAATTACCGTATTTTTCGGACCATAAGACGCACCGGACCATAAGACGCACCAGTTTTTAGAGAAGGGAAATGAAGAAAAAAAGATTCTGAAACAAATAGTGTCCTAAAATATTTTACGTGCATTAAAACCCAACATCACAATCATAAACACATGTAATCAACCCTGTAAAGTAAACAGCAGCATTTAGAACCATTTTAGAGCCGGGCAAGCACACAGAGACCACACAGAGCCGGGCAAGTAAAAAAAACTTTTTTTTTAAAGAATATGTGTAGGCTATATTTGGACCATAAGACGCAGGGACTTTTCCCCCCCACTTCTGGGGGAAAAAAAGTGCGTCTTATGGTCCGAAAAATATGGTAATTTGTCTATCTACTCCTCTATGGTGAACATTTGTAGTTTTATACTTTATTCATTCAGAAAATGTTGCAATGAATATACTTGTTTAGGCATATCCATACACATCATGGGATAGATTGTGAAAAGTGAAGTTAATGAAGACTTTGTTAAAAGTTTTGTTTGTTTGTTTTTTAATATATTTTATTGATTTTTCACATAGAGGAAGGGAGAGAGATAGCCAGAAACGTCGATGAGAGAGAAACATCGACCAGCTGCCTCTTGCACACCCCCTACTGGGGATGTGCCCGCAACCAAGGTACATGCCCTTGACCGGAATCGAACCTGGGATCTTTCAGTCCGCAGACCCGACGCTCTACCACTGAGCCAAACCGGCTTCGGCGACTTTGTTAAAAGTTTTGTTTTTATGCCGAAACCGGTTTGGCTCAGTGGATAGAGCATCAGCCCGTGGACTGAAAGGTCGCAGGTTTAATTCCGGTCAAGGGCATGTGCCTTGGTTGTGGGCACATCCCCAGTGGGGGATGTGCAAGAGGCAGCTGATCGATGTTTCTAACTCTCTATCCCTCTCTCTTCCTCTCTGTAAAAAAATCAATAAAATACATTTAAAAAAAAAAAAAAATAAAAAATAAAAGTTTTGTTTTTAGAAAGTACCGTATTTTTCAGACCATAAGACGCTCCGGACCATAAGACGCACCAGTTTTTAGAGAAGGGAAATGAAGAAAAAAAGATTCTGAAACAAATAGTGTCCTAAAATATTTTATGTGCATTAAAACCCAACATCACAGTCATAAACACATGTAATCAACCCTGTAAAGTAAACAGCAGCATTTAGAACCATTTTAGAGCCGGGCAAGCACACAGAGACCACACAGAGCCGGGCAAGTAAAAAAACTTTTTTTTTTAAAGTATATGAGTAGGCTATATTTGGACCATAAGACGCAGGGACTTTCCCCCCCCACTTCTGGGGGGAAAAAAGTGCGTCTTATGGTCCGAAAAATACGGTAATCATATGCATGGTTTAATAACAAACATTCCCCCCTCTCCTCAATAGCATTAAGAGTAGGAACTGAAAAGTTAATCTCTCTTATTGAGGATCGAGTCTTCAATCCAGATATATGCCCCAGCTGGGAATCAAATTCGTGAGGACCTGGTTCATAGGTCGATGCTCAACCACCGAGCCATGCTGGTTGGGTGAAAAGTTAAGCTCTCAATTCTTGATTTTGGTTCCCCCAAATTCTTTCACCAAACACAACTACTATTTCTTATCTATCCTCCAAGAAGTGGTCTGTGCATATAGAGGTATAGTGAGGTGAGTGTGTAAATATTTCTCTTAAATATAAAGAGTAGTGTATAATAACCAATCTTCCCCTCCTTCCCTCCTTTCTCTGTGCATGTATATTGTGTGCGTACATGCACCACCTTCTCACCATTTAACAATGTAAGATGGAAGTTATTCCACATTAGATAGAGCTCTCAGTCCTTTTACAAGATATGATGCAGTAATAGTTTCTGATTTGGGTATATTATAATTTATAGGACTAGTGTCCCATTGGCTGGATACTTAGATTTATTTACAGTGTTTTGCTATTTGACAATTTTGATTTGTGTTTACATCTTTGTACATCTGAGTGACTATATCTGCTGGATAAATTCTTAGGAATAAAATTTCTGGATTAAAGGACATTGACATTTAAAATCAGCATAGATATTGCCAAACACTCTAAAAACATTGTGCAAATTACACTTTCACCAGCAGCAAATGAGTCCCAGGCCCCCCAATTCTCACCAACAGTGATGTCATTCTTTACTGATTTGCCATTCTTTTAGGCACATTGTCTCTTAGGTAAAATGTCTCTTCATAAGTTATGGGCATTTGTATTTTGCTATTGATCACATTCTTTGTTTCTCTGATGCATTATTTCCCCTTTTTTTTGTTGATTTAGATTCTTAATATTCTTTGTAGGGTAATGGTTTAAGCTTTATAATAAATGCAAATTCTCCCTCCTTTTTTATTTGCTCAAGTCTGTTTTGCTAGGAATATGGCCACACAGTTTTACAGTGGGATAGTTCTTATGATATGCTTTTATCAAATACAGTGAAACCTTAGTTCTCAAACTTAATTCGTTTTAGAACCGCTGTTCAAGAAGTGATTTGTTTGAAAATCGAATCATTTTCCCCCCATTACAAATAATGTAAATTGAATTAATCCGTTCCAGACCCCCAAATGATTCCGTTTTAACCTTCCTTATAAACAGTACTGTTTAATCTATAAACAAATACTTTTTAAATTTATCAAATCACCCCCTTACTAGCCTTAAATGAATCACTATCAGCGCTCCTTCCAGAGGTGTCTCTTAGGAGGCCAGTATGCTGCATCTATGCTTTTTCACATCTCTGCCTCTGAAATCTGTCACCTTCTAACTGCTTTTTGTTTATCCAATCAACAGTTTTTCTACCTCTTCAGTTGCCTGTGATTATTGTTTCTTTCACACTATTAGCACTCTTGATGGCCTCTTTATGTTTTAAAATTGTGCTAATCATTGATTTAGCCAACAACAAAAGCATTCTCTCCCCTTTTTTGTTGCCTGAGCGATGCTTTTTTGTCATGCTGAGGTATTAGCATGAAAGTGTTGTCAAGTCAAAAACAAGTTTTGGTAGACTGCTGAGCCATTTTTTTCTGTGAACAACTTTGTGGAGAACTGAATTGTTCAAGATGGGAGATGTTCTAGAACGAGGTTTGATTATAGATGTTTTTTGTTTTTATAGAAACAGGCTTATCTATTTTTTTCCTTTATGGCTTCTAAGTTTTATGTCATGTTTAAAAATGTTTTCTCTATTACAGAATTATGAACTATTCTTATGTATTTTTCCCTTGGATCTTTAACTCAGATTTTATTTTGGTTTCAGTGAGTTAATAAAGATCTAGGTGTATAATCCCCCCACCCCCCAATTTATAGTCATCCTAGTACCATTTATTTAGCTATTGCTAATCCAACTCCCCTCCCTCCCTCCACTAATATGATACATAATTTTTGGTATATTTTATTTAGTTTTCACATTTTGAAGGTTTGGGCCTAATTCTGAACTTTTTGTTTCATTGCTGTTTTGCTTATTCTGTGCTAAAAACGTATTATCCTACCTGTATATGAGTTTAATGTATAATGGGTCTCGTTGCCTTTTATTCTTTTTCAAATGTTCAGTATTTTCTTTACCATTCCTCTAATATACTCTTCCAGATGTGTGAGTCTTAACCCTTACCTACACATCAGAATTACTTGCACATCAATATGTGATGCCTGAGCCTGGCCAGCATAGCTCAGTGGTTGTGTGTCGATCTATGAACCAGGAAGTCATGGTTCAGTTCTCGTTCAGGACGCATGCCCGGGTTGCGGGCTCAATCCCCAGTGTGCAGTGTACAGGAGGCAGCCCGATCAATGGTTCTCTCTCATCATTTACGTTTTTATCTCTCTCCTTCAATCAATAAAACTATATTTAAAAAAAAATTATGATGCCTGAGCCCTAATCAGTTAGGTTCAGTGGATAGAGCATTGGCCTTCAGACTGAAGATTTGATTCCTGTCAAGAGCAAGTGTCCAACCAGTCGCTATGATTCACATTGACCACCAGGGGGCAGACACTCAATGCAGGAGCTGCTGTGATGAGCACAGAGGAATGGCACCGTGGACCTGGCGCCCACAAAGCAACGCTCGGCCTCCCCCAAGTGGGACACAGGCTCCACCACCACCCCAAGCAACATCCCAACAAATTGCAGCCAACTCTGCCCAGACCCCATGGCGCAAAATGTGGTCCATAGCCCAGCCCAGCCTGGAAACAGTCACTGTGGGTGCCCAGTAATGATGACACTTAGCAATACCCGAATTCTTCTCCCTAGCAATGACTAGCCTCCTTGCAGTTTCTTCAGCCCAGGAACATGACTTGCTTTATAGCCAGATGGAAACATTTCACACTTTAACCAAATGTCTGTGAAGCGTTTTCCCATGCCTCATCTCATTTGATCCTCATAGAAGTCCTGGAGTAGGTAGATGGGAGACTCAGTGGAATCCCTGTTTTCTTTTCATTGGCTGGAAAACGGAGATTTAGAAAGCTTAGAAACTTGACCTGACTGAAAAGAAGTAAGAAATGGTGGATCTTGAAAATGGTCTTCAGGCTTTCTCACTGTGCAGAATATAGTCAAACACTGCTGCAGTGAATAAATATATATATATATTTTTTTAAATAAACCTTTATTCATATTTTTACAAAAGTTCCTAATTTTTCCCCCCTCCACCAGTTTCCTACCCCACCCTCTGCCCTTTCCCCACCCCACATTGTCCTCATCCATAGGTGCACAGTTTATGTTCAGTCTCTTCCTGCACCCCCCACTCTTTTCCCTGAGAATCATCAGTCCACTCCCCTTCCATACCTTTGATTCTTTTACTATATTCAACAGTTAATATTGTTCATCAGGTTTTTAATTCCCTTGGTTTTTAGATTCACTTGTTGATAGTTATGTATTTATTGTTCATAATTTTTATCTTTATTTACTTTCTCTTCCGAAAGAACCCCCTTCAGCAATTCATATAATTCTGGTTTGGCGGTGATGAACTTCTTTAGCTTTTTTTTTTTAATATTAGTGAAGCTCTTTACCTGGCCTTCGATTCTGAGTGATAGCTTTGCTGGGTAGAGTATTTTTGGCTGTAGGTTCTTGCTATTCATCACCTTGAATATTTCTTGCCATTCCCGTCTGGCCTGCATGGTTTCTGTTGAGAAATCGGCTAACAATCGTATGGGTGCTCCTTTATAGGTAACTACCTGTTTCTCTCTTGCTGCTTTTAATATTCTCTCTTTGTTTTTGCTCTTGGAATTTTAATTATGATTTGTCTTGGTGTGGTCTTCTTTGGATTCCTTTTGTTTGGAGTTCTGTGCGCTTCCTGGACTTATACGTCTATTTCTTTCCCCAGGTGGGGGAAGTTTTCTGTCACTATTTCTTTCAGTATGTTTTCGGTATCTTGCTCTTTCTCTTCTTCTGGGACCCCCATAATTCTGATGTTGGTTCGCTTGAAGTTGTCCCAGAGGTTTCTTACATTATCTTCAACTTTCTGGATTCTCTTGTCTTCTTGCTTCTGCAGAGGAGTATCTTTTGGCTCTTTATGTTCCAAATCTTTGACTTGATTCTTGCGATCTTCCATTCTGTTTTTAGGACTCTGTATAATATTTTTTATTTCAGACAATGTATTCTTTATTTCTTGTTAATCCCTTATTATTTCTTGTTGATCCCTTATTATTTCTTGTTGATCACTCATTATTTCTAGTTGATCCCTTTTCATATCCTTGTAGGTCTTATTGACCTTTTCTAGGAAATTCTTGAAAAATCTTATAAGCGTAGATTTGAACTCTATATCCATTCGCTTTTTGTCCTCCATTTCTTTCGTTTGTGATCTGTTTCCTTGTCTCAGCATTTTCACAGCTTCCCTGAGTTGGTAGCCTTAAAAGTCTCTGTGTTCAGCTTGGATGGGGCGGAGTTTCAGTGTGGAGCCTACAGCCTTGGCTTCCGTCAGCCCCGCCCTATGAAGCTCCTGAGTCTCGGTATTCCGCAGGGTCCTTCAGTACTCGCTGCAAGCACTTCAGAGAGAAAGGTGCCCTCGAGTTTCACCTGCTACCAAACAGTCTAGGCCAGGGGTCTGCAACCTTTAAGACATAAAGAGCCACTTGGACCTGTTTCCGAAAGAAAAAAAAACCTGGGAGCCACAAAACCATTGCGACATTTAAAACAAATATAACACTGCATATATTGTTTCTTACCTTAATGCTGTATACTGGATCGTGCAGTTAGCTGTCAATCTGAAGAAAAAAAAGGACTTTTTCACTTAACAATGTAAAATATATTTTTGCATATTAATAGCTAATTAAAATATTTAATTTACCTGGTTAATGGGATTTTTGCTCTTGAACCTCAGTGCACAGTGTCAGCACATCAGGGTTGTAAGATGTTACCTCCATTTTCACACAGGCTTGCAAGTTGTCGGAGCCGCGGTAAAGCTTCAAAAGAGCCGCAGGTTGCCGACACCTGGTCTAGGCTCTCCTCCAATGAGCCTGGAACTTGGGTTTTCAGTTGGCAGTGGAGTTGGAAGTGGAGTTCAGAGCAATCTGGAGCCCCAGCCTTTCTTCCGCCAGGGCAATCCAGCAGCACAGTCAACCACCCGTTCTCTGCATGCAATGTGTGCACCTCCGAGACTTCCTTTCGCCGCTCCTCTGGGCTTCCGCCTTATAGCCCAGGCTCCCTCTGTAAGAGCCTGGGTCCCTGAGGTCTGGCCTAGAACTGGGGTTCAGTGCAGTCGGAACTGGTGCTCAGCACAGTCCGGAGCTTTTGTCTCCTTCCCGCCAGGGCAATCTAGCAGCAGAGTCAACGGTCCGTCCTCTGCGCACAATGTGCGCGCCTCCAGGGGCACTGCCTTTTGCCACTCCCCTAAGATTCCACCTAACAGCCCAGGCTCCCTCTGTATGAGCCTGGGTCCCCAGGGTCTGGCCTAGAACTGGGGTTCAGTGCTGTCAGATCTGGGGTTCAGCACAGTCCAGAGCTTTTATCTCTTTCCCGCTAGGGGAATCCAGCCAGGCACTCAGCTGCCCCCTCCTCTCTGGTTCCGTCCCCTCTGCGCGCGCAACGTGTCTCCATACCGTAGGCTTTTACAGCTCCTCTGATTTTCCTTCTGGTTTTCTCCTTGTTTCTCGTAGAATTTCCAGTCAGTCGGCTTTCCTGTAGTTCTGGGTAATGTCCATTTTATATTTTAGTTGTATTTTATTGAAATTGTTGTGTGAGGCTGCAGTTAGGTGTTACCTATGCTGCCATCTTGGATTCTCCTTTAGATATATTTTATTGATATTTTTACAGAGAGGAAGGGAGAGGGAGAGTTAGAAACATCGATCAGCTGCCTCCTGCACACCCCCCACTGGGGATGTGCCTGCATCCAAGGTACATGCCCTTGACGGGAATCGAACTTGGAACTCTTGAGTCCACAGGCCGACGCTCTATCCACTGAGCCAAACCAGCCAGGGCTGCAGTTAAATATTTTATCCTTGTTCTCTCGGTGTGATCTACAATAATAATCTGTTTCAGCCGAAGCCGGTTTGGCTCAGTGGATAAAGCGTCGGTCTGTGGACTGAAAGGTCCCAGGTTCGATTCCGGTCAAGGGCATGTACATTGGTTGCGGGCACATCCCCAGTAGGGGGTGTGCAAGAGACAGCTGGTCGATGTTTCTCTCTCATGGACATTTCTAGCTCTCTATCACTCTCCCTTCTTCTGTAAAAAATCAATAAAATATATATTTAAAATAATAATAATAATAATCTGTTTCGTGTTGATATTTATTACTGTGTTACTGACAGTTACCTGAAAGAGAAGTTGTGGTGCTTCACTGGGCTGGAAAATGTTTAGCTAAATCAGAAAGCAGGTCTAATTAAGCAAGTTTATTCTATATCACTATCTATAAAAGGCTAAGTTGACTTGAGCATATAAATATAAAGCATGATACATATGAAGTCTCGCTGGTGCCAGTCACACAGTGTCTTTCTATCTGTCATTGTCAATTGTGAATTTAGTTGACACTTCTATTTTAGAGAAAGGGCAAATAGCAATATTAAAATATTTCTTCTACCCTTTCAATGTGCACAAATTCGTGCACCAAGCCACTAGTTTTAATATAGAAAAGACATTGCTGTATATGTGTTATTTGAATATATGTCACTTTGGTAATTTGTTCACTTTATGGAATTCTCTTATTCTAATATTTTTTCAAGTGATTGTCTTAGGTTTTCCTAGTAGATAGCCATCTTTTTGCATTATTGATAACTAGTGGCCTGGTGCACAAAATTTGTGCATAGAGTTGTCCCTCAGTCTGGCCTGCACCCTCTCCAATCTGGGACCCCTGTGGATCAAGCCTAAACCAGCAGTTGGAAATCCTTCTCGCAATCTGGGACTGATGGTTCCTAACCGCTCACCTGCCTGATCACCCCTAATCACTCTTCCTGCCGGCCTGATTGCCACCAACTGCCCCCCAAGCTGGCCTGCTGATCTCAACTACTCCCCCCCCCCCTGCCCCCCTGGGCAGCCTGCATGCCCCCCACTGCCCCTCTGCCAGCCTACTCACCCCAACTTTCTCACCCCACACCCACTCCTACTGGCCTGATTGTCCCTAACCTGCCTCAGCCCCACCACCATGGTTTTGTCCAGAAGGACATTTGGAAGGTCACCCAGAAAGTCTCCTGGTCTAATTAGCATATTAACCTTTTATTAGTATAGATTTTACTTTCTCCTTGCCAGTATTTCTACCAGTATTTGTGCTCTTTTGGGCATCCCTGTTTTGGGTCTGACTTAAATAGAGATGTATATCTAGTGTTTAGGCCTGGTGCACAAAATGCGTGCACAGTGGTGGTGGTGGGGAGATCCCCTCAGCCCAGCCTGCACCCTCTCGAAATCTGGGATCTCTGGCTCCTAACTGCTCACCTGCCTGCCTGCCTGCCTGCTGCCTCATCACCCCTAACTGCTCACCTGCTTGCCTGCCTTCCTCTGCTGCCTCAACCCCCATCCACCATGGCAGCTGCCTCTACCTCCACCATGGCAGCTTTGTCTGGAAGGTTGTCCAGAAGGCCATTTGGCTGTCCAGTCTAATTAGCATATTAAGCTTTTATTATTATAGATATATAATGTGAGGTTTGGTTTGCAGTCATTTAAAATTGGGGAATAATCTATTCTTCGTTTATAAGATGAATTTTATCAAATTCCCTTTCGTTGACATCTGTGGTGATTACCCTGTGATTTTTCTCCTTTATTTTATTTATGTGACAGATTATCTCAATATGTTTCCTAGCATCAAATTAAACCATCTCTGTGCTTGTGAAATTGAAAGTTTAGTGTAGTGCTGAATTTTATTTGTTAGCTTTTCATTTAGAAGCTTTGCTTTTCAATAACCAATAATGAGGTTGATCCATAGTGCTTTCTTGTGTGTTGTCTGGTTTTGATATCAGTGTTATGTTAACTTGTTCAAAAAGAGTTTGGAAACCTTTCACATCTGTGCTCTGGAATGTTTTTGCATTTCGTGATCTTTTCCTTGAAGAATTGAGAAACTTCACCTGTATAGCTGTATGGGCTTGAAGCTTTATTTCCTAAGGAACAACTTAAGATCTTTGACAATACTCTCGCTATTTTCTGTAAATATTGACCTTTTGAACTTTATTTCTTTTGGGCCAATATATTTTTCTTTTAGAAAAGTCTGAATTTACTTTCAAAGAAAAGCTAAGAATATTTAACTTTTGTACTCATTAAAATATAAAATGGGTACTATGTACTACTATTCCCATGTTGCAGGTTAAGAAATGGAAGCACACAGAATGGAGGAAGTTAAACAGCCTTTCCATGATCACACAGCCAGTAAGTGGCAGAACCAGAATTGGCTCTCACAGTTTGGCTAAGATTCTCTTTCAGACTTTCTGGATGTTTGATAATTTCCCCTTGCTCATTCCTAATTTTGTGCGACTCTTAAAATATAAAACAGAATTTCAGCAGTAGCTATTTCAGCAGTAGCAAAATCTGATGTTATATATTTTTTTGTAACATTTTACTGAAAATAACACACACAAATATATTTGTCATTTTTATTTTATTTTTTAAAATTGATTTTAAAGAGGAAAGGAGGTGGGGGAGAGAGAGATGGAAACATCAATAGTGAAAGAGAATCACTAATCAGCTGTCTCCTGCATATTCACACTGGAGACCAAATCTGCATGCAACCTGGGCATGTGTCCTGACCGGGAATCGAACCTCCTGGTGCATAGGTCAACACTTAGCCTCTGAGCTACACCAGAGGGGCAGAAGGAAAGCAAAAAAGATACATTTAAGTGGAATTTACTATCCATACAAACAATCTAGTTATTCTCACGGGTACAGGTGTTGAGAAATATTACTCCTTACAGAGAAGGTAGAAGAGGGAAGCAAAAGCTGGTAGGTAAAAGATGATGTGTGATACCTGGCCAACGAGTTTAGAATCTTTCTAAGGTTGATAAAAATGTGCTTTTGCAGCCTTAGAAATGCTTTTAGTCCTTTCTTACAAATAAAAATCTGAAAAGGGACCAAAATAGTTTGTACGGTAAGTCTTCTTTACAGAGGTTAGATTCGTACTTATTTTGTAATAAGGTTTTTGAAACTTTCTGTTTTAGAAAGTGGTCAGAAAACTAAGAGCTTGCTATTGCTTGGAGCTCTCCCTAACAGGTAAATGTGTGTTTTAAGGTTTTCATTTAGATCAGACACTGGACCCAGTCAACCAACACTTTGGTCAGGTAAAATAAAGCAGTAGTTCTCAGATTTGAGTGTCCAGAAGAATCACTGCAGGCCTGTTAACTCAGAATTCTGGGTCCCTCCTCAGAGTTGCTGATTCAGCAGTTTTTGGGCTATGACCTGAGAATTTGTATTTCTTGCCAGATACCAGGTGACCCTCGTTGTGATGGTCATGGACCATGCTCTGTAAACCTGTATGCTGACAGAATGGATTAGCCAGAATATAGTCAGTAAAGAATTAGTAGCACCATGTCGGTTATTAAAAGAATGAATGGCTCATTTACTTTCTCTATTTTGGAATGATAATTGGACATTTTTAACATTTAAAGAGACATACTGTACTTTAGTCTAATGTTTTTCTCTTTTCTATTAATATCTGATTCTTAAACTAATGCAAAGAAAACAAGGGGATGTTATATTAAATAAATCTTAATTTGGACTTTTAAAAAGGTCACAGTGGAAATAAATGTGTTTGCCTATAGAATGAAAAGACTGAACGCTTTGAATTACTACAGTGTGCTGTGAGATTTATTGGCTCCTCTAGGCTCAGGTTTTTGGTAGAAATATTAAGCAGCCTTGTACCAGCTTTATTACTGTGACAGTAATGGAAGGTGATCATAGTTGTCTTTTAAACTGGATTTTTTTATTTTATTGATTTTGTACAGAGAGGAAGGGAGAGAGATAGAGAGTTAGAAACATCGATGAGAGAGAGAGTCATCGATCAGCTACCTCTTGCACATCCCCTACTGGGGATGTGCCCGCAACTAAGGTACATGCCCTTGACCGGAATTGAACCCGGGACCCTTTAGTCCCCAAGCCGATGCTCTATCCATTGAGCCAAACCGGTTTCGGCCATAGTTGTCTTTTAGAATATGTGATTCACAGTGTGTCTAACTTCACATGATAATTATCCGTAAATTTGTTTCATTTTAAAAATTTTAGTTAGTGAAATTATATGAGATATAATGAGATCATATATAACAGGGTGTTGTCAGTAGTAGTAATAGTTGTAGTAGCAGAAGAGCCTGCCTTTCCCAGATGCAGTACAGCTAAGTGCTGAAAAACAGAGCTTCAGCTCTGGAGTAAGTTGCCTTGGTTCAAATCCAGGCTCCACTAATTCTTATCCCTGGGAAAATTATTGTACATAACCATTCTAGGTCATGGGTATGTTTTTTTCTCTTTTCAATGAGGATGATAGTAGTGCCTACCAATGAGAACTGTGTAGATTAAAAGGGGATAAAAATACTTTTCTCATAGAATTGTGTTGATTAAATGAGATAGTGTATAAAGGGTTTTTTTTGTTGTTGTTGTTTTGTGTGTGTGTGTGTGTGTTTTAAGTAAAAACTACTTTTATTAACAACTTTGGGACACACAATAAACAATTTCACAGAACAGAAATAAGACAGTCCCAAGATACTGGAGTGTAACATTGTAACAGACAGGTTAATACTCTTTACTCTCCTCTCCCCACCATTATCTACTAACTTCCTTAAAATCCTTCCTGAGGGCAGCCATGTCCTCAAGTGTCTCTCCTTCCTCCATGACCTTACCCACATACCAGTGAACAAAGGCACACTTCGCCTTTATCAGGACAAACTGGTGGTAAAGGTGAGCCCAGGCTTCAGCAACGGCTGTCGTGTTAATCAGCATGCACACAGCTCACTGTACTCTGACTAGGTCTCCACTAGGTACCACAGTGGGAGGCTGGTAATTAAAGCCAACATTGAAGCCAGTGGGTACCAGTCCACAACTGAATGGTATGCTTGGTCTTGATGGTGGAAATGGTAGTATTGACATACTTGGTAACCACATCACCATGGTTAGTAAGCTATGTATTTACCGTGGCGACGGTCACATTGCACCATCTGGTTGGCTGGCTCAAAACACAAATTGTGCCCTTGCTGATTAGGCTCAGTGGATAGAGCATCAGCCTGCAGACTGAAGGGTTCTGGGTTTGATTCTGGTCAAGAGCATGCAGGGGACATCCAATCAATGTTTCTCTGTCATCATTGATGTTTCTCTCTCTCTCTCCCTTCCTCTCTGAAATCAATAAAAATATATTAACACACACATACACTGGTGATCTGCTGTCCCTGGTAGGCTTTCTTAGCTGAGATGACAGCAGCATATTGTGGCCACAGAGAAATGGATGTGAGGATAGTATATCAGGTTGGTCTGGAATTCAGTCAGAATAATATTCAGGGCTTTGTCAAACCTGAGGGAAGCAGTGATGGAGGACAAAATCTGCCTAATAAGGTAATTAAGATTAGTATAGTAGTTTGGGTGCTAAGTATTGAGGTTTTTATGACAAATATTGTAGGTGGCTTCATTGTCAACCATGAAGGTATAATCAGAGTGCTCCAGGGTGATGTGGGTGGTGAGGATGTTAGGGCTGTAGAAACTGGAGAGGATGGGCAGATGAACTCCGGATTGTCCTTCTTGCCATAATCAACAGAGCTGTTCCATTAGTAGGGAGGTGAATCCAGAACTAGTTCCCTCACTAAAACTGGAAAATCAGGAAGCACTGAAGACCTGTGCACTGATAAGCCAGTTTCCAATTTTAGTCCAAGACCAGGTCAGTGACCTTCTTGCCAATGAGGTGGTATCCACGGTTATAGTTATTGGCAGCATCTTCCTTGTCTTGAGCTGCTCAGAGTGGAAGAACTGACAGTAGGTATTAGTGCGAACTTTATCAATGGCCATGGATGGGTTCCAGTTCTACAAATACTGCCATTGGAACAGGCTTGCTAGTGCCTCTCTCACTAAAGAAGGTGTTAAAGGAGTCATCTCCTCTCCTAATGGTCTTGTCACTTAACATCTGGCCATCAGACTGGATGCTATATTCCAGCATTGCTGATTTGGACACTAGCCTGGCCAACTTAGATGGAGATTCACTCACAAATATCTGAGACTTGTAGGTCTCCTGGAGTTAGCGAGGGGACGGAGGCAAGGATCTCCCTCTGACAGACTACTGAGTCTGAGGGAGAAATATATCAAGTTCTTAGCATTGTGTCTGGGTTTACCGAAAAACTTAGAAAAGTTTGGTTAGTTGGCTAGGTGCTTTCTTACATAAAGGGTTTGAGAAAACAATAAAATATTTGGAGTGATGAGACTGCTTTATAATGTTTTCAGTTAATATTTTCTAATAAAAATATTTTACGCTTATTGTACAAAATTTGCAAGTCTAGAGAATTATTACCCATAATTCTATCATCTAGTTCAGTGTTAACTTTTCATTGTTTCCTCTACCAGTTTTTTATGTTTAATTATCTCGTTGTAAAGTCAAAGTTGGAGTCATGTTTCTTTTTCCCTACTTCTTTATAAGTGATTATTTTCTGTAACAAACTGAATGAGTGTTTTGCATAATAGTAACATTGAATACTTTGATTTAATAAGCTCCTAGTGACTAGTTTGAAGACTATTACTTGTAAGAAAAACCAATCAACCTGTTCTTTTTCAACTAAAGGACGATAATTAGGATCTGGAGTTAAAGACCTACATGTATTGCTTTAAAAATATTTTGTTGTTTTAATCTTATTAGTGGGGATATACATTACATAGAACTGTACAAATGTTACAGTTCAATGCATTTATCAAACTCATGTCTCTATAACCCACAACCATATCAAGATACATTATTCTGGAAAATTCCTTTAAATTTCTCTCTTTTTCTGTCCCTCAGACCCTCACTGCCATAATTAGTGTTGATTTCTTTCACCATTCTCAAACTTTATATATAAATGGAATCATACAGTATGTACTTTTTGGTGCAAGGCTGCTTATGCTTATAGCATGTTTTTGAGTTTCATCCATGTTGTTGCTTGAATCAGTAATTTTTTTGGTGTTTTAAAAATCCTCACCTGAGGATATATTTTTATTGATTTGAGAGAAAGAGAGAGAATTGATTGGTTGCCCCCTGTATGCTCCCCTACTAGGGTTCGAACCCACAACCTTGGTATGTGCCCTGACCAGGAATCAAACTCGTAACCTTTTGGTGTACAGGACTATACTCCAACCTGGCCACCTGGCCAGGACACATACCAGGACATTAGTTCTTTTTATTGCTAAATAGTATTTCATTGTGTAAATACCATGATTTGTTTATCCAATCTCCTATTCATGGACTTTGTAGTGGTCTCCAGTTTGGGATATTAGCATAAAGCTTCTGTGAACATTTTGTACAAGTCTTTGTGTGGACATATAAATTTCCATTTCTCTTGGATAAATAACTAGGAGTGGAATTGACTGCTCCAGATGAGAGAGGTCTGTTTTTGGACTCTAGTCTGGAAATTAGTAAGCTATGTAGCCCTGGACCAGATCTGGCTTGTTGACTGTTTTTTATAGTCCATAACCTAAGAATAGTTTTCTTTTTCTTTTTCTTTTTTTAATTGATTTTTAGAAAGGGAGGAAGAAAGGCATAGATTTGTTATTCCACTTACTAATGTATTCATTGGTTGATTCTTTTTTCTTTTTTTTAAATATATTTTATTGATTTTTCACAGAGAGGAAGGGAGAGAGATAGAGTGCCAGAAACGTTGATGGGAGAGGAACATCGATCAGCTGCCTCTTGCACACCCCCTACCGGGGATGTGCCCGCAACCAATGTACATGCCCTTGACCGGAATCGAACCTGGGACCTTTCAGTCCGCAGACCGACGCTCTACCACTGAGCCAAACTGGCTTCGGCCATTGGTTGATTCTTGTATGTGCCCTGACTGGGGATTGAACCAGTAATGTTGGCATATCGGGTCGATGCTCCAACCAACTGAGCTATTTGGCCAGGGCAGTTTTTATAGTTTTAAAGGGTTGATTTAAAAAAAAAAAAAAAAATGAGGAATGGAAAACATAGGTTGTCTGCTAAGACTAAAGTATTTACTAACTGGTCTTTAATAGAAAAAAGTTTATCACCTTTCTTCTAGTTTATTCCATTGATCTATTTGGCCATTTCTTTAGGTTCATTATAATAAGCATTAAAATAGGGTGCTTATACCTTAGAATTTTCTAGGTCACTTTGTTTTTTGTTTGTTTGTTTTTACTGGTTTTGGGGTGTTGGGGGGAGAGACACATCTATGTGAGAGAGAAACATTATTAGTTGCCTCCTGTATGTGCCCCTACAGGGGACTGAACCTGCAGTATTTAGTTCAAAATATTTTTGTATGTGATGGTATCTACACATATAAAAGCCTAAGCGACTGAATGACCGAATAACCTGTCGACCAGTCACTATGATGTGCACTGACCACCAGGGGTCCAACGCTTAATGAGGAGCTGCCCTCTGGTGTTTAGTGTGCTCCTACAACCAACCTTCATCGGCCCTTTCCCCTGGCCAACCTCCCACAGCCCCAGTTGGCCCAGTAATTCATGCACCATGAATTCATGCACCAGGGCTCTAGTAACATATGTGCCCTGAGAAGACTAGAACCTGCCACCTTTTGGTATATGCGATAATGCTCCAACCAACTGAGCCACTGTACCAGGGCAGGTCATGTCCTCTTTGAATAGAGACAGTTTTACTCCTTCCTTTCTAATCTGCATGCCTTTTCTTTTTCTGGCTTTACTGCTCTTGCCTGAGACCTCCAGTACAATATTTAATAAAGGTAATGTGAGCATGCATTCCTTATCTTATTCTTGATCTGTGGAAGAAATCATTCAGTTGCTTATTATTAAGTACGGTGTTAGTTGTAGGATTTTATTTATTTATTTAAAATATTATTTTTTAATATTTTTATTGATTTTTTTACAGAGAGGAAGGGAGAGAGAGAGCCAGAATCGTCGATGAGAGAGAAACACCGACCAGCTGCCTCTTGCACACCCCCTACCGGGGATGTGCCCGCAACCAATGTACATGCCCCTGACTGGAATCGAACCTGGGACCTTTCAGTCCGCAGACCGACGTTCTACCACTGAGCCAAACCGGTTTCAGCAGTTATAGGATTTTAAAGACATATATCATCAGATTGATTAAGGCCCCTACTGTTCCTAGTTTACTGAATTTTTGGATTATAAACGATTGCTGAATTTTGTCAAATACCCTTTTTGCATCTATTGAGATGATCTTAGGAATTTTCTTTACTCTTTAATGTGAAGGGCATCTTTCTGAATGTTGAATCAACCTCTGAGTTAACCTTGATGGTAATGGATTACCCTTTTTATGTGTTACTGATTTAACTTATTAGAATATTGTTCATGATGTATTCATCTGTATTCATGAGGGATTTGGGTCTATATTTCCTTTTTTTTTTTTTGCAATGTCATTTAGTTTTAGAATCAAGAATATACTGGCTTCATAAAATTATTTGGGAATTATTTCTTCTTCCCTTCTTTTCTGAGTTTGCCTAAGATTAGTATTAATATTATGCCTTAAATGTTCGATAAAATTCACTAGTGAAACCCCCAGGGTCTGGAATTTTCCTTGTGGGGAGGTTTTAATTATGATTCTATTTGTTTAATACTTAAAGGCAATTTAAATAATTTCATCTTTATGTTAACTTTGGTGATTTATGTTTTTCAAGGAATTAATCTATTTCTTCTAAGTTCTCAAATTTATCTGGCAAAAAGATGTTCATAATACAATAGTCCCTAATTTCTTTTTTATGCTTGTAGAATATAATAATGTAGTGTTCCCTCTTTTAGTCTGATTTGTGTTTATCTCTTGTTTTCCCCTGATTAATGGCTTTGTCAACTTTATTGAAATTTTCAAACAACCATCTATTGATTTTGCCAATTTTTTCTTGTGTTCTATATCATCTATTCTGTTTTTTATTTTATTTACATTGGGTTTTCTTTGCTCTTTCTAACTGCTTGGGGGTAGCCTTAGATCACATGTGTCAAACACAAGGCCAAATCCGTCCCGCCAGGCCTTGCAATGTGGCCCGCACCGCGCTGTCATCACTGCACTCCGCTGCGTTTCCATCACAATGACAGTTTATGACTGTTCAGTAAACCATTCGGCCCGCGATTTAGGCTGGATTTTAGATTTTGGCCCCTTCTCTGATTGAGTTCGACACCCCTACCTTAGATCATTGATTTTAGACTATCCCAGTGTTAACATTTGAGCAATCAGTTTCACCCTAAATATTGCTCTATACTGCATCCCATAAGTTTTGATATGTTTTGATTTTATTATTTAGTTCAAAATGTTTTTATGTGTTATGATTTGTTCATGTTTTTATGTAGAATTGTGTTGTTTAATTTTCAGATATCTGGGAATTTTGCAAATATTATTATTATTTTTAAAATATGTTTTGATTTTTTTTTTTTTTACAGAGAGGAAGGGAGAAGGATAGAGAGTTAAAAACATGGATGAGAGAGAAACATGGATCAGCTGCCTCTTGCACACCCCTACTGGGGATGTGCCCGCAACCAAGGTACATGCCCTTAACCGGAATTGAACCTGGACCTTTCAGTCCGCAGGTCGATGCTCTATCCACTGAGCCAAACTGGTTTCGGCTATTATTTTATTTTAGATTTCTAATTTCATTGTGATCAGAGAACATACTCCATGATTTTTATCCTTTGAAATTTTTCAAAACTTGTTTTATGGCCCAGCACATGGTCTGTCTTGATGAATGTTCTACATATTCTCAAAAAGAATGTGCATCCTACAGTTGTAGGATGTAGCATTTTTGTAACCCAAAAGTTGGTTGGTTGTGTTCAAATCAGTTATGTCCATACTTTTTTTGGTCTCTTATCAGTTACAGAGAGAGGAGGAGTATTAAAATATCCAACTATAATTATAGATTTGTCGATTTTTCCTTTAATCAGGATGAAATCTGACTAATTTCATGTGTTTTGAAGCCCTTAGATTAGGTGAACATACATTTTGGATTATTAAGTCTTCCTGATGAATTGAGCCTTTTTCATTTTAAAAGTTCCTTTTTATTTCTGTTAATATTCTTTGTCTTAAAATCTACTTTGTCTCATTAACCTCGTCACTTCTATTTTTTTATGATTAATATTTGCAAATGCATCTTTTTTACCCTCTTTTCTGTGTTTAAAATGTATCTCTGATAAAGAGCATTTAGTTGGAACTTTGTACAATTTGTCTCTCTTTTTTTTTCTTCCTATTTCTCAATTACAGTTTACATTCAAAATTTGTATTCGCTTCAAGTATGCTACATAGTGATTAGACAGGCGTGTTCTTTACCAAGTGATCCCCTGATACAATCTTAGTCTTTTAATTTATTTACATTGAATGTTGATATAGTTGGATTTAGATCTCCCATCTCGCTATTTGTTTTATGTTTGCCCCTTCCGTGTTTTGTTTCTTTCCTGACCTATTGAATGATAGTTCTAACATCTCTGTTATCTCAGTTTGTTTCATTTGCGGTTGTATGTTTAAATATATAATCCTCGTTATGGGTCACATTTTTCTGCCTTTTGCCACATTCAGTAATTTTTGACTGTGTAATGAACATTGTGGATATGTTGTTGAATATGAAATTTGTTTGTCTCCCTGTACAGAGTTTTGGGTTTTGTATTTTAACAAGCATTTGACTCAGATCAGTTTGATCCTTTCAAGGCTCGTTTTTAAACTTTCTTAAGGCAGGTCTTGAGGAGTCTTTTTCTTAGACATGGCCTTTGAGGTCTTAGTAATTCCTGTGATGTCAGGAAGATCTTGAACCTTTGACTGGTCTATATCTCCAGCACTGTGCCACACTGAAATCTGTTTAATGCACAATTTCTTAATGGTAGCTGACCACAGATAGGTTCCTTTAAGCTTGTTCTCAAACTCTTCCCCAGGCTTGCTCTCTGTTGCCTGTAGATCTTTGCATTTTGTTATTTCTTGCCTGTGGTTTCTTAATTGGGAAACTTGCCTGATCTGAACAAATAGAATTTCCAGGAGGAGGGGGTGGGGAGTCTGAAGCTCAGAGCTGGACCCTCAGGCCAGCCCATAGCAAAGGGACAGGCCCCTTTGCATGTAAGGCGACAGACCAGATTAGGAAGAGATTTGGAAACATTGTACCTAAACTTCAAAGTCACCCCATAAGTGCAAGTTTCGTGCTCAGAAATAAAAAATACTTTAGGCAGGATCACAGGGGGGAGATGGCTGCCCAGTATTTACAACCCAAGGTCTGTCTATCTGAAGTTTCTGCTGTTTGTATTTGGTGCTTTTCCATCAGTACAAACATTTCAGGAACCATTTTGTAACCCAGTAATTAACCTGTCTCTCAGACTTTAGCATAGATTAGGGCACTTGTTCCTAAACTTGAACAACTCACCTGGTGATCTTGTTAAGATGCAAATTCTGATTTAGGAGGTCTGAGGAGGAGGGAGGGAGAGACGATGTGTGGGCTTTTCTAACTAGCACATGTGGCTTTGGGGCAGCGGTCGCCAACTGGTGGTCCGTGGATTACTGGGGGTCCGTGAGGTCTGAAAGGTTGGCGACAGCTGTTCTGGGAGATCTGTCTATCTTGTTGGTGTGAGCTTAGATGAGGGTACATAATGCTTATTGGATATGTCACACTTTAAAAGTCCTCTCTCTTCCTTCATTGTTCAGTGTATAAAGTTGGGAAGTGCTAAACTTAACATTCTTAATGTAAATAGGTCCAAAGCATAACGTCAAGGATCGACTTCTACAAAATGTTCCTGCAGTATATTGGAAAGATTTACATTTACTATAAATAGTAATTTGCTGTCCATCTGTTACCTAAGTTAAAACATTTAGAGTTTTTTATGTTGATTTCCATGAAATAATTTTGACATTTTCACAATTAAATAATGACTATAATATAAAATTTCAGCATGATCCTGTAACGAACGATAACTGTTTTTATTCTTTCTGAGTTGTAGTAAGAGTAGAGCAGGCAATGAGTGGCATTTCTCTGGTGCCCATTGTATTGGCCACTGTGCTAAGTGCTTTGCAACATGATTTCACTTCATCTCATGTTTAATAATCTTGTGAGGCAGGTGTCATATCTGTTTTTTCACATGAAATAAAATAATAACCACTTTCCTGCCTCCCAGGAATTAATCAAGATGACACCTGTTAGAAAGTAGCAGGCTCTAAGTTACAACCCATCATGTCTGACTTCATAGTCTAATTTTTCTATTGCACCATTTTGTTTGTAATATAGCAAAGCTTCAAAATATGGTGAGGAAGTACATAAACCTAATTTTATGTGTATGGATAAGTTTTACCCCATCAACAAAATTTATAGAATAGATAGATAACTTGGATAGTTAGTCATATCCCAGTAGTATTTTTTGTCACATGAAAAGATTTACTGCTTACACCTTTCTAGAAACATACCCATGTATAGTGTTGAACCATTTCTGTAGACTGATTGGGCTGGAGCTCTCAATTTATTTATTTATTTATTTATTTATTTATTTTAAAATAAATCTTTATTGTCCATATAATTACAAATGTTCTTCTTCCCCCCCCCCCTTCATTGCTCTCCTCCCCAGGTTCCCACCCCACCCTCTGCCCTTTCCCCACCTCCCATTGTCCTCATCCATAGGTGCACAGTTTATGTTCAGTCTCTTCCCACATCTCCCTCTCCCCCTTTCCCCAAGAATCGTCAGTTCACTCCTTTTCCATACCTCTGATTCTATTATATTCAATAGTTAATATTGTTCATCAGGTTTTTTTTTTTTTTTAATTTCCTTGGTTTTTAGATTCACTTGTTGATAGTTATGTATTGGTTGTTCATAATTTTTATCTTTATTTACTTTCTCTTTCGAAAGAACCCCCTTCAGCAATTCATATAATTCTGGTTTGGTGGTGGTGAACTCTTTTAGCCTTTTTTTTTTTTTTTTTTTTTTTTTTTTTTTTTTTTTTTTTTTTTTTATTAGTGAAGCTCTTTATCTGGCCTTCGATTCTGAGTGATAGCTTTGCTGGGTAGATTATTTTTGGCTGTAGGTTCTTACTATTCATCACCTTGAATATTTCTTGCCATTCCCGTCTGGCCTGCATGGTTTCTGCTGAGAAATCGGCTGACAGTCGTATGGGTGCTCCTTTATAGGTAACTACCTGCTTTGCTCTTGCTGCTTTTAATATTCTCTCTTTGTCTTTTGCTCTTGGAATTTTAATAATGATGTGTCTCGGTGTGGTCCTCTTTGGATTCCTTTTGTTTGGAGTTCTGTGCGCTTCCTGGACTTATACGTCTATTTCTTTCCCCAGGTGGGGGAAGTTTTCTGTCACTATTTCTTTCAGTATGTTTTCGGTATCTTGCTCTTTCTCTTCTTCTGGGACCCCCATAATTCTGATGTTGGTTCGCTTGAAGTTGTCCCAGAGGTTTCTTACATTATCTTCAACTTTCTGGATTCTCTTGTCTTCTTGCTTCTGCAGAGGAGTATCTTTTGGCTCTTTATGTTCCAAATCTTTGACTTGATTCTTGCGATCTTCCATTCTGTTTTTAGGACTCTGTATAATATTTTTTATTTCAGACAATGTATTCTTTATTTCTTGTTGATTCCTTATTATTTCTTGTTGATCCCTTATTATTTCTTGTTGATCACTCATTATTTCTAGTTGATCCCTTTTCATATCCTTGTAGGTCTTATCGACCTTTTCTAGGAAATTCTTGAAAAATCTTATAAGCGTAGATTTGAACTCTATATCCATTCGCTTTTTGTCCTCCATTTCTTTCGTTTGTGCTCTGTTTCCTTGTCTCAGCATTTTCACAGCTTCCCTGAGTTGGTAGCCTTAAAAGTCTCTGTGTTCTGCTTGGATGGGGCGGGGAGCCTAGAGCCTTGGCTTCTATCAGCCCCGCCCTATGTGGTTCCTGAGTCTCGGTATTCCGCAGGGTCCTTCAGTACTCGCTGCAAGCACCTCTGAGAGAAAGGTGCCCTCAATTTTCGCCTGCTACCAAACAGTCTAGGCTCTCCCCCAATGAGCCCAGAACTGGGGTTCAGTTCATTTGGAAGTGGAGTTGGAGGTGGCATTCAGAGCAGTCTGGAGCTTTTTTCTCCTTCTCACCAGGGCAATCCCGTGGCACAGCCAACCGTCCCTTCTCTGTGTGCAATGTGCCTGCCTCCGGGACCTCCTTTCGCCACTCCCCCGGGGTTCCGCCTTACAGCCCAGCTCCCTCTGGATGAGCCTTGGTCCCCGGGGTCTGGCCTAGAACTGGGGTTCAGAGCAGTCGGAACTGGGGCCCAGCACAGTCCAGAGCTTTTGTCTCCTTCCTGCCAGGGCAGTCTAGCAGCAGAGTCAAGTCCGTCCTCTGCGTGCACTGTGCGCGCCTCCAGGGGCTCTGCCTTTCGCTGCTCCCCTGGGATTCTGCCTCACAGCCCCGGCTCCCTCTGTTTGAGCCTGGGTCCCCAGGGTCTGGCTTAGAACTGGGGTTCAGTGCTGTCGGATCTGGGCTTCAGCACAGTTCGGGAGCTTTTATCTCCTTCCCGCTAGGGAACGCCAGCCAGGCACTCAGCCTCCCCCTCCTCTCTGGCTCTGTCCTCTCCGCGCCCGCCACGTGTCTCCATACCTTAGGCTTTTACAGCTCCTCCACTCTTCCTTCTTGTTTTTTCCTTGCTTCTCCTTGTAGAATTTCCAGTCAGTCGACTTTCCTGTAGTTCTGGTAATGTCCATTTTATATTTTAGTTGTATTTTATTGAAATTGTTGTGTGTGGCTGCGGCTAGGTGTTTACCTGTGCAGCCATCTTGGATTCTCGCCTGGAGCTCTCAATTTAAATAGTAATTCAGTCAAGCCAATATGCTGGACCCATAAGGAAGTCCACTCTTTCCCTAGCTAGTTTTCTCAGGGGTTAGAGCATGGACCCGAGAACTGAAAAACATCGTGGGGCGAGGATTAACAAGAACAACAAAAAGTCCTCTGGTTAGTGAAAATGTGTGTTTACCTCACATTCAGGAAACCAGCATAAGTAGAACTTCTTTAAATGTGAGATATATGGTGTGTGTGTGTGTGTGTGTGTGTGTGTGTGTGTATATATATATATATATATATATATATATATATATATATAAAATTTCAGAGAGGAAGAAGGGGGGGAAAGAGAGAGAGAGAGAGAGAAACCTGCATAATAAAAGCGTAATATACAAATAGACCGAATGGCATAATGACTGTTTGCTATGATGCATACTGACCATCAGGGGGCATATGTTCAACACAGGAGCTGCCCCAAGCCTGCAGGCCCCAGGCTAGCCAAGGCGGGTGTCAGCAGGCCTCCCCGATGCCCCACAGGAGTTGATCGGTGGGAGGGGGAGGCAGTCAGTGCCAGGCCAGCCAAGGCCAGTGACAGCAGGGGCTCTCCGATCACCCCACCAGTTGCCTACAAAAAATTGCTGACCAAGCCTAGGGTCCCTACCCATGCATGAATTTTATGCACTGGGCCACTAGTCAATGATGAGAGCGAGTCACTGATAGCTGCTTCCAGTTTGCCCTACATTGGGTATGGAGCCCACAACGTGGGTATGTGCCAGCTTCAAATATCTTCTTAGTAAATTGTTCAAGTTGGGATGCGTGCCTGTCTCTTTTCATTAATGTAGAAAATCTTTCACCTTATTTTAAATGTGTTTTTATTTCAGGAAGGAAGTCAGTGGGGAGAGAGAGAGAGAAACATCAATGATGAGAGAGACTCATTGATTGGCTGCCTCCTGCACCCATCACCACCACCCACCCCCACCCCGTGGGATAGAGCCTGCAACCTGGCCATGTGCCCTTGACAGGAATCGAACTATGGACTCTTCAGTCCACAGGCTGGCACTCTATCCACTGAGCCAAACCAGCTACGGCAAAATCTTTCACTTTAGAGACTCCTTTTCAATGGTAGAAGTTTACTATGCTCTATTTTTGGAAAGAGATCTCAAAGCCACTTCAAGATTGCACAGAGTTTTGTGGTTTTCAAAGTGTTTTCCTATGTGCTATTCCATTTCAGTCAGACACAGGAAGTCCATGCAGCCCTGTGTGCAAGCTTTCAGGGGTATATGATCTCAGTAGTGAGCAGCCGTTCTGATAGGGAGTGGGGGTGAGAGAGGGGGCACTAGTGCATAGAGATAAGGGATAGACCAAGGGGAGGGTACAGAGCATGTTTTCTCCCTTGAAAATTTGCGTGTTTTGCTTGGAGATTACTGTCAAATAGGAGGTGCTGGGCTGCTTGGCAGTTGTACTCTCATAGTTGTCAGGGTGTGGCTGCGTGTAGGTGCGCTGCTGCTGCTGCTACATGTAGGTTCATTAAAGAAAGGTGTGCAGTGGTGGGAGTGGCCAGAAGACTGGAGGCTGTGACTCTCAGATCATATCTGTCAGGATCTATTGGAGAGATCATAGGAGCTTTCCTTGTCTGTTGATGTTGTGAGTGATGCTCTTCTGAGACAGTGCTTGCTTTTTATGAGTGACCAGCAGTATTAATAACCAGCTTATTTTGTGCTCTCCAATCCTGATGTTCATTTTAATTAATACCTTAGAGTTATCAATTAACTCCCAGGTAGATGTCTGGCCAGCAAGTCCTATTGTTGCGGATATTTGAGTAGAAATAGGCTTTAAAACTGCAAGAATAGGCCAGCGTAGCTCCGTGGTTAGAATACTGGCCTGCACACTGAAGGACCTTGGGTTTGATTCCCAGTCAAGGGCACACAACTGGGTTGCAGGTTTGCTCCCTGTTCCCAGATGATGAGTGTGCTAGAGGAAACTGGTTGCACATTGATGTTTCTTTTCTTCCTTCCCTCTCTCCCCTCATCTCTGAAGAGCAATGGAAAAACTATCCTCAGGTGAGGATTAACAACAACAACAAAAAAGCTTAAAAAAAACAAAACAAAAAAAAACCTGCAAGAATAATTTCTCTGGGCCTAGTGAATATTCAAGTCTCCTTCCTGAGGTGTCTTACTGTGTTCTCATTCATGGAGAGGAGGCAGAACTGACCAACATGGTGAATATTACTGTTAGTGTATAACCTGCTTTTCACGCCCAGTTGAGATTTGACCTCTTGAGCCATTTATTTGTCCTCTGGGCCAGGACCCCTGTCTCCCTTTTCAGACTACATTTAGCAGTTGGTATCAGTGCCACCTGCTGACAGTGCACATCTCGTTTCTTTGTAGCATATGTCTCTTACTTGAACTTGGGAGAATGTGGTCCTGCATGCAATGCACCTCCACCATCCCTTAGTATCTCCCTCCTGGGAGATACTTAATAAATATTATCCTCGTGGTTGATAGTGTACATATTTTCACAGCCTTTCTCACTTCCACTATCCCTTAAATGAGAACATCATTGCTAAGAGCTGAGAGAAAGCTAGCTCACAGGTAGGCTTTAGTGAGAGTTGAACAAATGTGAGAGCTGCTGTAGTGTCTCCTTGCTGGGAAAGGTCTGTCCTTGCATAGGTACTTTCCAATTATAAATGCACCTCATCTGGAAGCTAAACACATGGTAACCCTCATTATCCGATCTCTTGCCTCTTGCCTTTTGCTCTCTAAAGCTTAGGTACCAGATGGATTCAGGTGAAATGGTATCCCTCACTGCCTGAACTGTGAGCCAGAGTACGAGTCTTTATTGTATCAATCAGCCATGCAATTTCCAAGTCGGTAAACATAAGCTGTTTATACATACATACCTTTTTGTAACCCAATTGGCGGTTGACTGTGTTTGCTTCATGTTTCCCTCCTTTCAGCCTACTTTGCAAATAGTGGTGGTAGATGTCTGAGTGGCTGAGTCTCATTCATTTTTTTTCTTTTCTGATCACATATATAATGCATTAGAGCAAAAATGTGACAACTTATAGCCATGTTATAACCAGGGTGAATTAGATTTAAATTACCACCCAGGAGTAATCTCTAACACTCATAATCAGTATGATCTACCTAGTTTTATTCACTGACAGCTTAAATTAGTATTTTAAATACAGCTGTGCAGCCAGTGGGTCATCTTGTCATTAAAGACAGTCAGAATGTTTGAATAAAGAATGACTTCAAAAAATAATTTTTCCTCCTATGATAATATAATGCATGTATAGAGAATTTGAATAATGTGGAAAAATTTTAAAAATTAGTCACCATAAAGTGATAACTCTATTAAATATTTTGGTAGTGGTTCTTCCTTGCTCTGTGTGTGTGTGTGTGTGTGTGTGTGTGTGTGTGTGTGTGTGTGAGAGAGAAAGAGAGAGAGAGAGAGAGAGAGAGAGAGAGAGAGAGAGAGAGAGAGATTATACCTTTTATACTTTTGTATCATTTTTTAAAAAATGTACAAGGAACATTTCCCCCTTATTAGTAATGAATGACTTTCATATTAAAAGAACTGTTTCAATATCACCACCACTGCTTTACATCAATGTCATACTTTCCTTTTCTAGAGGCTTACAACTTGATCTTTAGGAATGATCTGCAGAATATATAGAGTGTTGAGGTAGCTTTGGGTGTTCACAGTGTCTTATCTATGTTCCATCTTTTCACCAGTAGGGATAACCAATACTGCACCAAGTATATTTGGTAGGACTTTACACAACTCAGTTTTTGGTTAGAAATAGAGTTCATGTGTTCAAAACACTAATATGTCTTTGGGTATATTTTATAGTTTGTGGTTTATGGCATTTAATAGGGTGGGTGGGACCTTACTTGATTCCTTTCGGTCCTCTTGAGGCCACAGGAAACCCTGAGTTTGTATCCTCACACCTACCATGTGCCAGTTTTCCTGCTCCTTTGTAGAGGAGAAAAACAATTCTCTGAAATGTCAGCTTTCTTTATTCTTTCAATTTCACTAGAAATAATTGTGGACTCTCTTCAAGCCTTTCTTTTTAATTATTTTAAAAAATTTATTGATTAAAGTATTACATATGTGTCCTTATACCTCCCCCCCCCCCCCATACACACACACACCCCTGTTGTCCGTGTCCATTGGTTAGGTTTATATGCATGCATACAAGTCCTTTGGTTGATCTCTCCCCCTTTACCTCCACCCTCCCCTACCTTCCTTCTGAGGTTTGACGCCTGATCGATGCTGCTCTGTCTCTGGATGTGTTTTTGTTAATTAGTTTATGTTCATTATATTCCATAAATGAGTGAGATTATGTGATATTTTAGTGGTGGTTCTTCCTTGCTGTGTGTGTGTGTCTGGCTTATTTCACTTAGAATAATGCTCTCTAGTTCCATCCATGCTGTTGCAAAAGGTAAGAATTTTTTTTTACTATAGTGTTAGTGTAGATGTACCACAGGTTTTTAATCCACTCATCTGCTGATGGGCACTTAGGCAGTTTCCACATCTTAACTATGGTGAATTGTGCTGCTATGAACATAGGGGTGCATATATCCTTTCTGATTGGTGTTTCTGGTTTCTTGGGATATAGTCCTAGAAGTGGGTCAATTTCGAGTTCCATTTATAACTTCTTGAGGAAACTCCATACTGTTCTCCACAGTGGCTGCACTAATCTGCATTCCCAGGAGCAGTGCACGAGGGTTCCTTTTTCTCCACATCATCACCAGCACTTGTCATTTGTTGATTTGTTGATAATAGCCATTCTGACAGGTGTGAGATGGTACCACATTGTCATTTTGATTTGCATCTCTTGGGTAATTAGTGACCTATTTAGGTTCGTTTCCCATTTTTTGATTGGGTTATCTTCCTTTTGTTAAATTGTATGAGTTCCCTGTAAATGTTAGAGATTGAACCTTTATTGGTGATAACATTGGCAAATATGTTCTCCCATGCAGAGTGCTTTCTTTGTTCAAGCCTTTTTTGTATGTTCAGTCCCATCTTTATCTTTCCTTCCCCTGAATTCCTGCATTACCTGTATGGATGTTACCTTTTTCCTCCATTGCCTCCTCTGTTTCATCATTTTTCTAGTGGATAGTAATTCCTTGAAGAAGGAACAGGTGAGCTCTCCTTGCAGAGGGTTTGGAGTAAAGGTTTAATTCATTAAATAACTTCTTTTTTAAAGTTCAGATCTCTATTCCATTGTGCTGTAGCTGAGCTGCAGTGTAAATTAAAATTCATCTTTACAAACATGTTTCTTTCTTTTTCTTCCCTCATCCTATTATCAACTTTCCTCTTCTTTTTCCATGGCCACCGTGGCATGTCTTGCCTTTGCATCACTTGAAAGGAGTATTCAGTTGCTCTAGCTGGTTTGGCTCCGTGGATAGAGTGTCGGCCTATGGACATGTGTCAAACACAAGGCCCGCGGGCCAAATCCGTCCCGCCAGGCCTTGCAATGTGGCCCGCACCGTGCTGTCATCACTGCACTCTGCTGCGTTTCCATCACAATGACAGTTTATGACTGTTCAGTAAACCATTCGGCCCGCGATTTAGGCTGGATTTTAGATTTTGGCCCCTTCTCTGATTGAGTTCGACACCCCTAGTAAAGGGTCCCAGGTTTGATTCTGGTCAGGGGCATATGCCTGGGTTGTAGGCTTAATCGCCAGGAGGCAGCTGATCAATGATTCTCTTTCAACATTGATATTTCTATCTCTCTCTTCCCCTCTTCCTCTCTGAAATCAATAAAAATATATGTATGAAAAAAAACTTGTTAAAAATAAAAAATGAAAGAAGTACTCAATCCTCAACAGGCAGCTTTTTTTCTACCTAAAATGACATGAAGAGTTGGAAGAATTAGAAGTATTCAATTTAAGTTGTATCACCATCATCTTGAATTATTTTGCCTTGGATTAGTGGTAATATGTAAATACTCTGGGAAATGGTGTGGAGGATGCAAAGCTGTAGAAAGCCTGGGTACTGAGCATTTTTGTGTACCCTCCAAAATCCTCAGTCTTCTGGACAGGCCCCTAGCCACCCCACAGCTCCCCAGAGGGAGCATTGCCACGCTGAAGTCCTCCAGTTCCAGATGCTGGCTCTCTTTAGCAGATCTGAGTCCTCAGTTGTTACTCACTGTAAATAGCTGGACCTTCCAGAAGACTAGACCTCATGCGATTCAAGCATTGATTTTTTTATTGGATTTTAGGATTAGAAGGAAATTTAGAGATACCTAGTGGTCATCTAAGTACTGCATGTTTTACAGCTGAGGAGAACTAAGACTTAGAAAAGGCAAAAGATTTGTCCCAACCACATCTGATTAGCAGCAGAACCAGGATTATAAACATTTTCCATACTGACTTTGGTTCTGTGCTTTTGCTTGTGGATTAATGCAGACTCTACCCTGGGGACCTGGTGTGTCTAACTATTGTGACTGCTGACGTTTGCCAACAGTGTTAGGGAACCAGTTTTGTTGCTGAAAGTTTCTAGAGCAATTGGGTGAATACAAATGAAGCCCGACAGTGCTCCCCTGGCCTGTTACCTTCCCTTTAGGAGTTTCCATCCTATTTTCTAAGTCATATTCTGATCACATATCATTTAAGTGAAATTCCATGAGAGTTGCTAAGTATTTTTACCCATCTCCCAGTTATGATTTATCAGGCTAAGGTAAATGTTCACACTTTGGGGCTGTGTATTTTCCTGAACTCTTTCATCATTGTAAGAGTTGAGTTCAGTGAGAGATGGTGTGCTCATGTGCCTGGGATCTTCAGCCTAGTTCTCTTATTCCAGGTGACTGTGGTGGCCAGGCAATGTCTTTGGCATTGCAGTCTGTTCGTATTTCTACTTATTCTTTATTTGCCAAGTTGAGGTACTGGAAAGATTCCAAGAGCAAGCGGGTGATAGCAGACAACTGAATACAGCCATGTGTCTTTCCATGAAAACTGCTTTTCTTGGCTTTTCCCCAACAATGGTAGGTTGCCAAGAGAAAATGCTTTTGGCTTTATGAATGATATGGCCATACTCTGGGTTAGTTCTGGTTCTTTATGTCATTGAAAAGAATGAATACTTCTTGCTCTATATTTGGCAAATTTTGCTCTTGGTGTACTAAATTGTGTTTTTACACAACTTATATGAATTTGTGGTTTTATATGTGTGAAGAAAGATGCTAAAAACTTCAGGTTAATAAGCTTGTTGAGTAAGGTCGAAGCCACATCTCAAATGGAACATTTGTTGCCATGTTATGTGGGAGTTACATCAATTTCTTTTTGTGGGACCATCCTTTCTTGTTTGATTCCTCTATGGTTTTTATTTAAATGTCAACCCAGGAAGATTAGGCCAGGGTATTTTGATTATATTGTTATTGCTTATAGTATATTTTGTTAAAATGAACATTGTGAGTGTTTTTTTCTTATTTTTATTTATTTAAAATTTAATAAATCTTTATTGTTCAGATTATTACAATTGTTCCTCTTTTCCCTCCCCCCAAAGCCCTCCTTCACCCAGTTCCCATCCTCTGCCCTTACCTTCCCCACTGTGTCCTCATCCATAGGTGTAGGATTTTTATCCAGTCTCTTCCCACTCCCCTTTCCACCTGAGAATTGTCAGTCTACTCCCTTTCTATGCCGCTGATTCTATTATATTCACCAGTTTATTCTGTTCATCAGATTTTTTATTCACTTGATTTGTAGATTCACTTCTTGATAAATATCAATTTGTTGTCACTTTGTTGTTCATAATTTTTATCTTTACCTTTTTCTTCTTCTTCCCCTTCTTAAAGAATACCCTTCAGCATTTCATATAATACTGGTTTTGTGGTGATGAACTCCTTTAGTTTTTTCTTTGAAGCTGTTTATCTGACCTTCAATTCTAAATGCTAGCTTTGCTGGGTAGAGTAATCTTGGTTGTAGATTCTTGCTACTCATCACTTTGAATATTTTTGCCACTCCCGTCTGGCCTCCATAGCTTCTGTTGAGAAATCAGCTGACAGTCATATAGGTGCTCCCTTGTAGGTAACTAACTGTTTTTCTCTTGCTGCTTGTAAGATTCTCTCTTTGTCTTTTGCCCTTGGCATTTTAATTATGATGTGTCTCGGTGTGGTCCTCTTTGGATTCCTTTTGTTTAGGGTTCTGTGTGCTTCCTGGACTTATAAGTCTATGTCTTTCACCACGTGGGGGAAGTTTTCAGTCATTATTTCTTCTAATAGTTTTTCAATATCTTGCTCTCTTCTTCTGGCACCCCCATAATTCTGATGTTGGTACTCTTGAAGCTGTCCCGGAGGCTCCTTACACTATCTTCAAATTTTTGGATTCTTTTTGCTTTTTGCTTTTCTGGTTGTGTGGTTTTTGTTTCTTTGTATTTCAAATCTTAGACTTGATTCTTGCAGTCCTCTATCTGCTGTTAGGTCTCTGTATATTTTTTATTTCAGTTAGTGTATGTTTAATTTCTAATTGGGCCTTTTTCATATCCTCGAGGGTCTCGCTAAATTTATTGGCCTTTTCTAGGAAATTCTTGAAAAACCTTATAACTGTGGTTTTGAACTTTATATCTAGTCATTTGCTTTCATCCATTTATTTCATTTGTGACCTTTTTCTCTGTCTCCACATTTTCGCAGCTTTTCTGAGTTGGTAGAGTAGCTTTGTGTGCTAGGTGCCCTATAAGGCCCAGTGGCTCAGCCTCCCCAGTTACCTGAGGTGGCCACTCTTGGTGCACTCCTTTCTGGACTGTGTGTACAGCCTTGTTATAGTTAAACCTTGATTGTTTTTGGTATCACTGGGAGGAATTGACCTCCAGGCCAATTGACTGTGAGAATCACCTGTGTTTACGCTGGGAGAACTTCAGTGCTGGAGACACCCTTATGAGACAAGACTTGCGAAATTGTAAAAGCCTCTGTGCTCAGCTTGGATGGGGCAGAGTCTCAGGGCAAAGCAGACAGCCTTGGCTTCCCGTCTGCCCTGCCCTTTGAGGCCCCTGGATCTCAGTATCCCGTGGTAATCGCTGCAAGCAATTCTGAGAGAAAGCTGTCCTTGAGTTTCGCCCGCTTCCAGACAGTCCAGTTTCTCCCTATCTGAGTCTGGGTTCCTAAGTTCTCACCCAGAACTGGAGCTCCTCATAGTAAGGAGCTTCTGTCTCCCTCCCGCTTAAGAAAGCCAGTGGTGCACTCAGCAGTCAGTCCTTTTCACTCGCACTTGTTTGTGCGTCTCTGGACCTTTGCCTTTCACAGGTCCCCTGAGTCTCTGTGTGCTTTTTTCTTTCCTTCTAGTTGTAGAATTTCCACTCAGCCAGCTTTCCTGTGGTTCTGGATGATGTCCGTTTTGTCTTTTAGTGGTAGATTGAAATGGTTGTGCGAGGCAGCAGTTTAGGTGTTTACCTATGTCGCCATCTTGGTTTCTCCCCCATTGTGAGTGTTTTTAAAGCTTAAAAACAATGTAGAGTAGAATAGTTGAAAATGTTTATGATCTAGAAAATAATTGTCTGTTAAAAGTATTTCTACAACTAGTAAGTGCACAAGATTGTTTTGTTATAAATTCATTTCATGTTCATCTGAATATCTCCTGTTATCAAATGCCAGTAATTCCAAATGGCCTCTCCCTCTGATCCTACCTGTTTGAACCACTCCCCACCATCACATGGCCTCTGGAAATGCTTATTTAATTTTATTACCCTATGCATTTTTGTTGTTGTTAATCCTTACCAGAGTTAATTTTTTCCATTGATTTTTAGAATGGAAGGGAGGGATTGGGGTTTGGAGACAAAGAGAGGGGAAGGGAGAGAGAGAGAGAGCACAAGAGAGAGAAACATTGATGTGAGAGTGACACATCAATTGGTTTATCTCTTGCACCCAACCTGACCAGGATCGGGGATTAAACCTGCAACCCAGATATGTGCCCTTGATCAGGAATCAAATTTGCGACCCTTTGACCCACAGGTCGATGCTCTAAAAATGAGCCACACTGGCCAAGACTATCCTAATCATTCTTTTGAAAGAAATTATATTTAGTGCAAAGTGATCCTTCCCAAAGCCAACATACTACCTAACTGCTATAGCACTTACTGTATGTCAGTGAACTCTTCTTGGTGCTTTACATTGGTGAAGTTTAATCTTCACTCAATGCTCAGAAATAGTGCTATTATCTCCAATTTACAGCTGATAAAATGAAGGCATTGAGGGGTTAAAGTAAATTGCCCCCAAAGTCACACATTTAGCAATTGGCACATCTACCCTCTGACCAGGTGAATATCCCTAGAGTATACACATTTAAACACAGCACTTATTATCTCTCTGGATGAAATCTTATTGTGTCCGTGTTTCAGTAAAAGTTTTTTTTTTCTTTTTCCAAAACAGGCATTAATAACTGATCTTTGTGGACTGAGCCTATCTCTGTCCAGTGGTATCAAGTGCCATGGGTGTGCAAGTATGGATGTGTCTGGAGGAATCACAGATTGCCTCAAGCCTCGTGGCAAGGGTCAAAGACTCTGGACTGGGGAAGGGAGAGCTTCATAGCAAGTTTTACAACTGATTTTGCTAGGTTCCTAAGCTTTCTAGACCACCCTTTCCGCATCCATGAAGAGATGTGGATTTTTTGTTGTTTTCATACTTTTTATTGATTGATTTATTTTAGACAGAGCGGTCAGGGAAACAGACCTGCTCCTCCCATTCATGCATTCATTGGTTGATTCTTGGATGTGCTCTGACCAGAAATCAAACCCACAACCCTGATTTATCAGGAACCCGCAGCCTTGTATTAGGACAACATTCTAATAACGAACTGAGCTACCCTGCCAGGGCCTAAGAAGTGATATGTTTTAACCAGATACTCTCTGAAGTTCTTCCAGCTGAAAATTCTGTCCTTTCCAATTGTCTCTACTAAACATATTGCTGAAGGTCATACTTTGGTTTCTTGTATGTTTTTTGACCAGCATCCCATCCAACACACAGTACTTTCTTTGATCTCTCTGCTGTGTGGTGTGGTTTTAAGTGTCTATCAAGGTGTGAGGAAAACTGAAGAATTCAGCTTTAAAAAACAAACAAACAAAAAAAAACAACACACCAAAACAATGTGTTTAGTGGTCTCATTGAAACCACATCAAGCGAACACTTCTTGCCTCTTAAAACATTTCTGAAGGGTCAGCCGACTCTTAAGTAAAACCGTAAAGCAGAAGTGTGTTTCTGACTAGCCTCCTTTGGTCCTATACATCCTCTATCATTCTGTTCCAGGTATTCTCCTCTGGTTACACAGTGTGTCCGCATCAGGCTTTTAGTTCATAAATGGTTATGATCTGATCCTTCTCGTGAGTGTGTATTTCAAGAGATGTTTGGAGATAATGTTGGGAAGAGTTCATTTATGAGGGTAGTTATTTAATTGAGTGGTTGATGTCTTTGGATGTGAAACTATCTACTGGAAAAGGCCTATTTGTGGCAGGGATGTGTGAAATCTGGAGAGAGCTTGTAAGAGTTGGGCAGGGGGGAGTCTTTCTCCAGGGGTAAGTGTTCTTTATCTTTAGGAAATCCTAGGACCTCCTTTAAAAATGTAATAATGGACCTTATCTCTCAAAAGTGCACATCACACAAATTTGTATAGGTGATACCACCTAGCCTGCCCTCCTGCACACTCAAATACACATACACTGTGGACTTCCCAGACAGTGCCTGGCCCACACCTCATCCTAGGGATGTTTGGGTTGCTGATAATGGGAAAGGAGCTACTCCATGTGGTGGCCCTAATTGCGACGAACACATTTCTCTGTCCCCTTCTGTTACAGAGGAGCAATAAAATGCACCTATTGGCTTGTTTTTATTGTAGACCTACTCAGTCAGATGCTGAGAAGATATTAGGTCTAGTAATAATTAATGTCGTTTTCTAATACTTTTTTAAATCGAATTTATTTAAACAATACAACAAAATTTAATCAACAACATAGTTGCCGTTGTTTTCTACTACTTGTGCCCAACGCTCAGGAAGCATTTTAATCCCTCTGTTGTAAAATTCTTGTGATTTTGATGCAAAAAATTCGGTCAATGCATTTTTGAGGCATTCTTCATTATTAAATTTTTTTCCAAGAAGAAAGTTTTGCAAAGAACGAAACAAATGGTAATCGGAAGGGGCAATATCAGGAGAATAAGCGGGTTGAGGGAGAACTTCCCATTCCAAATGGCGCAGTTTTTCAGCAGTGATTCTTGCAGTATGCGGTCGTGAGTTATCGTGGTGAAGAATTACGCCCTTCCGATTAATCAGCGCGGGTTCTTTTTCTCTTAAAGCTTGGGCTAACCTTTCCAATTGGGCACTATACACTGCACTTGTAATGGTTTGGTTAGATGGTAAAAGTTCATAATGAAGAATTCCTTTAAAATTCCACCAAACACAAAACATCACTTTTTTCGCATGCAAGTCAGGTTTTGGCGTGGGCTGCGGAGCCTCATTTTTGTCCAACCATTGAGGCCGCCTTTTCAAATTAACATACAGCACCCATTCTTCATCTCCGGTAACAATTTGCTCTAAAAATGGCAAACGGTTTTGACGAGAGAGGAGCGAACTGCAAATTGTGACTCTTTGATTACGGTTGTTGTCGGTCAACTCATGAGGAACCCATTTTCCAAACTTTTGGACTTTGCCAAGTGCACGCAATTGATTGGAAATTGTTTTTTGTGAACAATTTAAAGTTGTCGCAAGCTCTTGTTGGGTAATTTGAGGATTTTGCACCAAAAGAGCTTGAAGAGCTTCTTGATCAAAATTGGACACACAGCCTCGACCACTCTTGTCATCTAACGAAAAATTTCCCTCGCGAAATTTCTCAGACCAACGCTGGCATTTTCTGGCGCTAGCTGCATCTTGACCAAGAGCACTACAGATGTTTTTTTTGCAGCCTCACTTGCTTTTCTTCCTAATTGGAACTCGTAAAGCATGCAGTGCCGAATATGCTCTTCATCCGCCATCTTCTTAGCCCTAGTTTTGCAACAAAAAACAAACCAAACACAAACTTTTTCAAGCAAAACTTGTTAATTGCACTTCACACGTTCTGTAGATACCACGTGTTTGAAGGTTATGTCAATACAAGTCAACGCCAAGCAAGATTTTAAACGAATGTTAAAAACGACATTAATTATTACTAGACCCGATAGAAAGGAGACGGTTACCTCTGACTTTCCTAGTCAGGAGAAATTTCCATTTTGATGATATGTTCTATACCCTTTCAGTTGGGTCTAAACCAGTGGTTCTCAACCTTTCTAATGTTGTGACCCTTTAATACAGTTCCTCATTTTGTGGTGATCCCCAACCATAAAATTATTTTCGTTGCTACTTTATAACTGAGAACCACTAGCAGGGTCGCCTAAGACCATCAGAAAACAGATATTTACATTACGATTCATAACAGTAGCAAAATTACAGTTATGAAGTAGCAACAAAAATAATTTTATGGTTGGGGGTCACCACATGAGGAGCTGTATTAAAGGGTCGCGGCATTAGAAAGGTTAAGAACCACTGGTCTAAACTCTTCAGTATCTCTTATAGTCAGTAGCACAGGTACATTGTAAATGATTCAAGCAATTTTCCATTCCTGTTTGCAAGTTGACAGATACATTTTTCTAAGCTTACTGCCTTAATTGATGAAGGAGTTAGGCGAGTAGTAGAGGTAGTCTCTGGGTTAGTGGGGAGAATCTTTCTATTCTTTGGAAGCTCAGAGCTTATTTTCTTATTTTTATAGCTGTCGTTTCATGACACATGTAGAAAATGAAAATATTTGTCCCACACACTGAGGTCAGCAGAGGAGACTGTTTGCAAGTCAGAGGTAACCACTGAGGCTGATGAATCAGTATTTTAGTATACCAGTTGGGAAGCCCTGGATTGGGGTTTGGCTAAGACCTTGTACCAAAGCCAAGGATTTGCTGGCTCAATGGATATAGATAGCATAGAGGACCTCCCATATATGCTGTCAATGGGGGACACAAAGCTATCATCATCCTGTAAAACCAACTTCAAGGACATATTATTATGCTCAGCCTTTTAGCATCGGTAGTTCACTTGCATGCTTGTCCACTCCATGACTGTTCATTCCAACTAGTAGCTAAAATCCTTATGGCAGATGCTGAGAAGATAGAAAGGAGACTGTTACTCCTGACTTTTCTATTTCCCCTGCAACTAATAGTGACTCTCATTTGTGCCTGCCTTAGAATTGGCCGCACGTTCTTTGATTGTCTCTGTTCTTGGGGCCAGTGTAGGGCTTTTTGTCCCCAGGTACTGCCTGATACATGGTCTCTTAGAGAGCCGTGATCGGCAAACTGTGGCTTATTAGCCACATGCGGCTCTTTGACCCCTTGAGTGTGGCTCTTCATAGCACGGCCTGAGCGAGTCTATTTTGAAGAAGTGGCATTAGAAGAAGTTTAAGTGTAAAAAATTCGCTCTCAAAAGAAATTTCAATTGTTGTACTGTTGATACTTGGCTCTATTTAATCTCATATAAGATAATATAAATATTTCATACGTTTTAATTTTTGATTTTACCTTGATTCTTGCACCATGACTAATGAGTTTGCCGACCACTGTCTTGGAGTATTCATTAGTTTGGTTTCTTCTCCAAATACTAATTAAGCACTCATTATGTGCTGGAGCCCAAGGACACAGAGATGTATGTTTCAGGAAGGCAAATTTTATCCTGGTTTTGTGTCCTAGACAGATTCAGGATGGATTGTGATAAGTGTTATTATGGCAGATAGATAATGCCGTAGAGTCATGTAGTTTGTTTGTTTTTTATACTTTCCATAGTATTTCTGTAGTACATGCCTTCACCAGAGTAGAAAGAGAAGCATTGTCTTTCCCTTCTCTGTGGATAGCTGTCACTTACCTATTTGCCAGACAACTCAGACTTAAGCAGGGTTTTTTGTTTTTTTAATTTTAAATATATATATATATATTTTTTTTTTAATTGATTTTTTTACAGAGAGGAAGGGAGAGAGATAGCTAGAAACGTCGATGAGAGAGAAACATTGATCAGCTCCCTCTTGCACATCCCCTACCGGGGATGTGCCCGCAACCAACATACATGCCCCTTACCAGAATTGAACCTGGGACCTTTCAGTCCACAGACGGACGCTCTACCACTGAGCCTAACCAGTTTCGGCTTAAGCAGTTTTTGATTGATGAACCAAGTATCGCTAGAATTGGCTCCAGGTACTATCTTTGCTTCATTAATAAAGGCTAATGTAGGCCTTTTTTAGTTTTTTTTAAATCCAACTAATAAAGAGGTTTTCTTATCAAATTTCATACTTTAGAGTCCCCATCCTTTGGGGAGAAGGCAGTAGGCCTCTAGATCTGGCACTAGTATTTATCTCTTCTTCTTCTTCTTCTTCTTTCTTTCTTTCTTTCTTTCTTTCTTTCTTCTTTCTTCTTTCTTCTTTCTTCTTTCTTCTTTCTTCTTTCTTCTTCTTCCTCCCCCCTAGTTTTTTCTTTCTTTGTATAGCTCGGTTCGTTGGAGCATCATCTTGTACACCAAGGTGTGATGGGTTTAATTCCCAGTTAGGGTTCATATTGGGGTTGCAGGTTGGACCCCTGTTGGGGCTCATGCAGGAGGCAGCTGGTCAGTGTTTCTCATGCTTTCCCTTCCCCTCTCTTTAAAAAAAAAAAAAAAAAGTCCTTATTCTCTTTTTGAAATGATTGATATACTTGGTTACAAGAATGCTTTCTCATGGGCAAACATGGTAGACCTATAAGACATTTTTAAATTTAGATTTCATTATAGTAAAGCTTGCCTTTTTAGGTGCTTAATATAGTTACTTTTCCCTGTTCTCTCAAATTTAACTTGAATTGATGCTTAAAGGGGCTCTGGAAAAAATAGAATAAAAGAAAATTTTAACATGTATGGGTTGCTGCTGAATAAGATAATGTAAATATTTGATACGTTTTAATTTTTCCATATTTTATATAAATTTTACCATCGGCTTAATAGTTACTTATTTCTGCTGTTCTGCTTTATGAATTTTATTGAAAAGAATACATGGTGGTTCTCAAGCAGCTTTACCCAAATCCTGATAAACTTCAGTTGAAAATAAAGCCAAATATATTAAATTGTTATCAAATAATGGTCAGAAAATTAGAGCAAATATTTTTATGTCCTGATTTGACTACTTTGTTATGAGTATTGATGTTAAAAATATGGGTGTTAGCCTAGACTTGGGAATGTTCAATCTGATCAAAGGACAATAGATGTAGAACAGAAATCTAGAAGTCTCTAAAAGCCAATGGCTTTTACCCACTCCGCAGGCTAGGACTAAAGAATACCCTCTGGTTCTACCAGGCTCTGCCAGGAAATTGTTTGGGGCCTGGGGTCCAGGCGGGGGTCTTATTTAGGAGCTGGGTAGCAGTCGTCTGTTGGAGGACTGACATTTGGTCCTCCTCCCTGTTAGCTCTAACTGGTCACAGAGAGGCTGGGATTGACCCTAGACTGAGAGACCTGAGCCCTGACCTTAATTAGAGTCTGACATTCTGCAGGTAGCTTGGATTTGTTTTGGTTCGTCTGCAGAATGTATTTGTTGTAGGCTGGGGAGGGAAAATTTTTCACTTTTTTAAATGTATAGTCAGTCACTATTAGCTGGATGTTCGTTACCTGCCATTAGGTAACGATAGCAGGTAATACACTTTGCTTTGATTTTACCTTGATTCTTGCACCATGAGGATCAAGACCACATTGAAATAGTTTTCTTCACTATTGGATGGCCAGAAAGAAAAAGTGAAAAATATTCCAGATGAAATTTATCAGTGTTCCCAAACCCCCAGGAACGCTTCAGTGCAGACAGAAAGTGCTTTGCCCAGAAGCTGACCAGGCAAGTTATATTCAAGGGACCAGACAGACCATACATCCACCCCATTTTCAACCTGGCAAGGTGATCATATGAATGTTGTAAAATGTTTACAATGTTTTAGAAACAGGTTTTTTGCAACATGTTGTGTGAACTTTGAGATCCAAAGGACCCTTTTGAAAGCTCTTTGGTCTCTTGGTATTTATTTCCCTCTCTACACTGAAGGGGTAAATAGAAGGACAAATTGTCTATCCTTCCCCTCCCTCAGCTACCGTGTACTTTGGTTTGTTGATGCTAGAGATTTCCAGTGTGATATGGATTTTCTTTGTCAAATTGGTGGTTATAACAAGTGAGCTCCATGACAAGCAGGAAAGTTGCCTCTGCACAGAACTAGGCTTGGCTCACAGCAGGAGTTTAGAGGATACAGGTAACCCCCACTTTTTAAAAAATCCTCACCCAAAGATATGTATTGATTAGAGGGGGGAGGGGAGGATTGAACCTGAAACCTAGGTATATGCCCTAACTGGGAATCGAACCCTCCACCTTTTGGTGAACAGGTTGATGCTCCGACTAAATAAACTAAGCCACCCTCCAGGGCCAGGTATCCCCCCACTTTTGGTTTACATTAATGCCATTTTGCTTTTGTCAAAGACCTACATTAGTACTTGTTTTCACTAACTGAAAGAAATTTGAAGAGGATTTTTTGCTTTTACGAAAAAAGGTGAAAAGTGAAAATAGCGTTCAGCAGTTCTGCAAAAAGCCAGGTACTTCTTCCCCAGGAGCCACACTCAGCATCTTAGCATCAAGCCACTGTAGCTTTGAGCTATGTTTGTGAGAATCTGGACTTTCTCTTTATGTTGTTCATCTATTAAGATTTGCTAGGATATCAGAAAAACCTAAGAAAGCTCACGAGGGTATTAAGTTTACGGTAAACTGGGTGTAATTAAGCACTTAAAAAATATTTTTATTGTTTTTTTTTGTTTGTTTTTAGAGAGAGAGGAAAGGAGAGATAGAAATATCAATGTGAGAGTGAAGCCCGGGTCAGCTGCCTCCTATATGCCTCCAGTGTGCCCCCCTACTGGGAATTGAGTCTGAAACCCAAGCATGTACATTGACCAGAAATTGAACCAGCAAGGGACAACGTCTAACTCAACTGAGCCACACCAGCCAGGGCTAATTAAGCATTTTGATTGTGGTGAAATAATCACATGTGTGCGCATTGAACTTGCCTGTGTCTACCATTCGTATTATTTACACATGTGCAGAGAGCAGGAATCTTGAAAGCTGCCTAAATTATTATTGGTTCTGCAACTAACAAAGTGGCCTTTCTAGGTTGATGTTCAGTGATGGATAAATTGGAAAGCCTATGCTTGAATTGGATTGGTAGGTGGTGTAAAGTGTGTTGTGTAATTTATCATATTCCTGCTTTTACTATACATTAGGTTTAAAATTTGTTGTTAATCCTCGCATCAGGATATTTTGCCATTGATTTTTAGAAAGTGTGAGGAAGGGAAAGGCAAGAGGGGGAAAGAGAGAGGCGGGGGGAGGGAGGAGGAAGTGAGGGAGAGAGAGATGTGCGAGAGACACATCAATTGGTGGCCTACTGCATGCACTCAACCACCGGGACCAGAGATGGAATCTGCAACCCTTCAGTGTGCAGACCAGCGCTTTAACCACTGAGCAACACCATCAGTGGTAGAGCGTCGGTCTGTGGACTGAAAGGTCCCGGGTTCGATTCCGATCAAGGGCATGTACATTGGTTGCGGGCACTTCCCCGGTAGGGGGTGTGCAAGAGGCAGCTGGTCGATGTTTCTCTCTCATTGACGTTTCTAGCTCTCTCTCTCTCTCTCTCTCCCTACCTCCTCTCTGTAAAATATCAATAAAATATATTTTATATATATATATATATATATATATATATATATATTTAAAAATAAATTAATGGTAATTTCTTAACTTTACAGCATTTGGTTTACAAAGGGTTTCATATGAACTCGACTTTTAGATAGTGGGGGAAACCTGAACTTGCTAACTGCAAGAATGGATTGGATTTAAGGAGAGGTGGTGAATGGATGCATATGTCTTCTGAATATATGGTCCTAGTAAAGATACTTTAAATAAAATTTAAGAAATAGAAATTATAAATATGTGTTTTTTTATCCCCAAATTCTTGGGTCTCTAAGAAGTATTCACCAATTTGATTTTATGGGATAAAACAAATTCTGGGAGAAGTAATTCTTACATGGAATTTATTTATTTAATGTATCTATTTTTTTCTGAATAAACACATTCTTGCTTCAGATCAGAGTTTTGGATAGCTACTACAAAACCTAGTTGAAAATCAGTCTTAGCTGATTTTGCTCAGTAGATAGAGCATCTGCCTGCGGACCAAAGTGTCCTGGGTTCATTTCTGGTCAAGGGTACATACCTCGGTTGTTGCCCAGGCCCTGGTCAAGATGCATGCAGGAGGCATTCGATAGACGTGTTTCTCTCTCAATATTTCTCTCTGTCTTTCCCTGTCTCTTACACTCTAAGAAATCAGTGGAAAAATATCCTCGGGTGAGGATTTAAAAACAAAACAAAACCCTAATGTTGGTAATTTCTGAAAATCAGAAATGCCCTTTATATTAAAAGTTTACTGAGCTGCCACATTACCTTGACTAAGTCATCAGAACTCAAAAGTTGAGCCTAACTAGGCTTTTGAAGAATTTTTTTTTTAATTCAAGTTGAATTTGAGTTTCAGTGGAATTTAAATTTGTTTCTGTTTACTCAAGTAAAGCAAATAGTGCAAAAATGGCTGCTAGAATATGTTTACTTTCAAAAGGTGAGAAATATCAGCTGAAAAAGTTACATGTGAAAACTAGTTATACATATGAAAATGCACAGAACAAGATCATTTTTGTGACACTAGTTTGGTTTTATTTGTGTTTTTATATGGACATTACAGCAGAAAAGGTTAGTTGTATGGAGCATTGCTTTGTTTGCAACCTAGAATTTTAGAGCTGCAAGAAATAATGCAGTTCATCTTGTTCAAGACATAGGTCTTACAAATGAGGATCAAAGTTTATAGAAGGGAAATGTACGTTTCCCAGCATGACTGGGCTAGAGCAAGCTGGAGTGCAGATCTCTTAAATGAGAACTTACCATAGGAGGTCTTTTCTGGGGCCCCCTTCCTTCCAGTTTTCAAACATTCACTGCACCAAGATACTTGGAAAGTAGAGTGAGCAGTACACAGCAGGTGGAATGTTACAACTTAGAGAAAGAGCACAGGCAGGCAGTGAGAAAAGCCAGTCTTTTATTGATTGGTTTCTGTTTCTCCAGAGGAGAGGAGAGTGAGCATCAGAATATAAATTTGAGGTTTCCTAAATTCATTCTTGTGGAGATTCCTGACATGTGTTGGTTACAGGCCCTTAAAGAGGCATAGGTGGGAGAGTTCCTTCTTCCTGTTTTTGCCTTTATCTAGTATATATTTTATATTTTTTCACTAATTTTATAATGGGAAATTTCATTTAAAATTAGAGAGGATAATATAACAATTCCTCAAATGCGTACCTGTCATCTATTTGGGAGTTACCAACGTAAGTCCAGTTGTTTGTTATCTAAACTTCTTTCCTACCAGTACATCTTGCCTCACTAGGTTATTTTATTTATTTATTTATTTTTTAATCCTCACCTGAAGATATTTTTTCCATTGATTTCCAGAGAGAGTGGATGGGTAGAGGGAAGGGGGGAGAAGGGTTTGCCACCCACACGCCCCCATGGATTTAGGAAACTTGCAGCCTAGGTATATGCCCTTGACCACGAATTGAATCTGAGACCCTTTGGTCTGCAGGCTGAGGTTCTAACCACTGAGTCAAACCAGCCAGGGCCTCACTAGGTTATTTTAAAGCAAACCCCAGACATTATATCATTTCTTTGTCAGTGTTTCTACTGTGTGTTTTAAACTTCAATCTGTTGGGGAAACGTGAAAGAATCTGTTTACTTAGAAAATAATTATTAAGCTGAAGGAGCTTCTCTTTATTAATGATTCTAGAAGGTTTTGTTCTCTAAATTATTTTCTTAATGTATTGGTGGGGGAATTGGGTGTTGAGTATGGCTGAGGGTAAGGATGGGAAATTGCTGGCTCTTAGGAGGAGGAGATAGATGTAGCTGTTGAGAATTGCTTTATTAGCCGTCTGCCTTAGTGTATAGCTGCTTGAGCAAGTTGCTCTGTTCATAATTCTGACTTGAACCCTGAAAATGAGCCTTTAATTTGTAATTGTTATGAAGCTTTCATAGGAAATAACAGTTTTTGCTTCCCTGGGTCAAAGTGAGCATACCTGAGGCCCTTCTTCTATATGTGATTTTCCCAATACCTGATGTTGCCTCTTTTTGTTTCAGATGGGAATGACTGGTAATACAAGTCCATTTGGACAACCTTTTAATCAAACTGGAGGGCAGCCAATGGGAGCCCCTGGTGTGAACCCCCAGTTATCCAGCAAGCAGAATGTGGTCACCAGTTTGCCTCCCTTCCCTGCAGACATCAAGAATGCTTCAGTCACCAACGTGCCAAACATGGTAAGTTGCCCTTGTCTCTCAGGGCTTTGCTGGGTAGATTTTATTGTGCTGATAGTAAAGATCTGTAACTAAAAGCATATTGTAGGTAATAAGAAAATAACCCATATTTCTTTTTTTAAATAAATCTTTATTGTTCAGATTACTACAGGTGTTCCTCCCCCCCGCCCCCCCATAGTTCTCTTCCACCTAATTCCCCACCCAACCCTATGCCCTTACCCCCTGCCACTGTCTTCATCCATAGGTGTAAGATTTTTGTCCAATCTCTTCCCACACCCCTCAGACCCCTTCCCCCTGAGAATTGTCAATCCACTCCCTTTCTATGTCCCTGATTCTATTATTTCATCAGTCCATTCTGTTCTTCAGATTTTTTTATTCACTTGAATTTTAGATTCACTTGTTGGTAGATATGTATTGTCACTTTTTTGTTCATAGTTTTTACCTTTACATTTTTCTTCTTCCTCTTCTTAAAGAATACCCTTCAGGCATTTCATGTAATCCTGGTTTGGTGGTGATGAACTCCTTTAGCTTTTTCTTGTCTGTGAAGCTCTTTATCCGACCTTCAATTCTGAATGATAGCTTTGCTGGGTAGAGTAATCTTGGTTGTTGGTTCTTGCCGTTCATCACTTTGAATATTTCTTGCCACTTTCTTCTGGCCTGCATAGTTTCTGTTGAGAAATCAGCTGACAGTTGTATGGGTACTCTCTTGTAGGTAACTAACTGTTTTTCTCTTGCTACTTTCAAGATTCTCTCTTTGTCTTTTGCCCTTGGCATTTTAATTATGATATGTCTTGGTGTGTTCCTCTTTGGATTCCTTTTGTTTGGGGTTCTGTGTATTTCCTGAACTTGTAAGTCTATTTCTTTTACCAGGTAGGGAAAGTTCTCTGTCATTATTTCTTCAAATGGGTTTTCAGTATTTTGCTCTTTCTCTTCTTCTGGCACCCTAAAAATTTGAATGTTGGTACGCTTGAAGTTGTCCCAGAGGCTCCTTACACTATTTTCATATTTTTAGGTTCTTTTTTCTTTTTGTTTTTCTGGTTGGGTGTTTTTTGTTTCCTCATATTTCAGATCTTTGGTTTGACTCTTGAGGTATGTTGATCTACAGTTGAGGTTCTGTGTATTCTTTATTTCAGACAGTGTGTGCTTAATTTCTGACTGAATTTTTTTTTTTTTTTTCATTCTCATTAAGGTCCTTGAAGGTCTCTTCAAGTTTCTCAGTGGTTTTTAGAAGATTCTTGAGCGACCTTATAAATGTGGTTTTGAACTCTGTGTCGTCCAGTAGTTTGCTTTTCTCCATTTCTTTCATTCATGACATGTTTCTATGTCTCTGCATTTTGGCTGCTTCTCTGTGTTGATGGAGTGGCTTTGTGTGGTAGGTGACCTATAGGAGCCAGTAGCTCAGCCTCCCCAATCACCTGAGGTGACGCTCTTGGTACACCCCTTTGTGGGCTGAGTGCACAGTCTTGGTGTAGTTAAGCTTTGATTGCTGTTGGTACACTGGGAGGAATTAACCTCAGGCCAATTGGCTGCGAGGACCCGCTGTGTCTATAATGGAAGAATTGCTGTGCTGGAAACATGCTTACGGTGCAGGCCTTGTTTCAGTGGGGCTTTGATGCTCACTGACTCCACCTCCCAAATGTGTCACTTATGGATGTGAGGAGATGAAATCTGGTGTCTCACACTGACCAGTAGGTACACTGGCTTCTGGATCTCCAATGGGGTGCAGGTCAGCTACTGTCTGAGGCCACCCTGCAGGAGCTACAGCAAGAACCACAGTCCTCTCCTCCCTGCTTGGGGCTTGGAGGCTTTCGAGCTGTCTGAACTGGGTTGCAAGTTTGCTAGGTTAAGTTTCGATAGGGAAGGCCATTCATATGCAAAAGCTGCTGCTTGGAGCTTGGGTGGGCTTGTAGGTTGTACGGGGTGGGGTCTCAGGGCATCACCAGGCTAGAGTGTGGCAAACAGCAACAGCTGCCAGCCCACTGTCCCCCGCACTTCCACTTTCAACTAAGTCCCCGTGTCTCGTGCCCAGTGCAGCAAGCAATTATTCCTGTGTTCAGCTCTGCAAGCAAGCCACTATCACTTTCTGACCCAATGGCAGACAGTCCAGCTTCTCCCCGTAGGAGTATGGGTCCTCCGCCTCTCCCCAGAAACTGGATTTCAGAGAAATCGGAAGCTTGTCTCCCTTCAGATTGAGGAAAGCAACGCCCACCACCAGCCATGCCTCCATTACCTCAGCTTTTCAGCGCTTGTGCCCTGAATGCTCTTTTCTCTTTCCTTCTAGTTGTAGAATTTTCACTCAGCCAGCTTTCCTGTGGTTCTGGGTGATAGGCGTTTTGTCTTTTAGTTGTAGTTTTGAAATTGTTGTGCAAGGCAGCAGTTTAAGTGTTTACTTATGGCGCCATCTTGGATCTCCAGCAAAAAATAACCCATATTTCTTATGAATAACACTCTCTCCGGGAGTTTACATTTTCTGTGATGAGCTGGCAATCAGAGGGCTAGGTAGAGGTTATTCAGTCAGTCCTCCCAGGTTCCCTTTGTGGAGACAGAGGGTTCATGACTATGAATCACTGTTCCTTTCTCTTCAATTACCCTCTTGATTCAGTAGTATAGCCAAGAGAATCAAGAAGCAGGCTTTTCTCACAGTTTCTATCTGTTAGTGGTTGAGGCTGTCAGTAGATTTTTATTACAGTCAAAGAACATTCATCTTCCAAGAACTGTATCGTGTCTATGAGACATGGATGTTGTGACTGACTTGTTAGATGGGTTTGAGTGCCTTCAGTCTTTCTGAGATTTCACCTATAAAATAGGGATTATCCTTGTAACCTCTCGGCCTAACTATCCAAGATATTTTGGGAAAATAGCTCCCTTTGCACTGCAGAATAGACTCTCTTTTTATTCCAAACAAAAAGGGAAGGTGTATATGTTTTTGTCAGACCTCACTGTGCACTCACAGCTGCTAAATGAGGCTGGAAACAGCCATGTCTTCATCTTTTTTTAATTATTTTTTTCTTTATTAAGGTATTATATGAGTACATATCTTACTATTGCCCCCCTCCCCAGCCCTACTCCCATATATGCCCTCACCCCCCAATGTTTTGCATCCATTGTTATTCTTACATGCATGCATATAAGTCCTTCAGTTGATCTCTTATCTCCCCCATCTCTTCCTAACCTTCCCACTGTAATTTGACTGTTTGATGCTTTCCTACTTCTGTATCTATCTTTTTGTTCATCAGTTTATAATGTTTTTTATTATCTACAAATGAGTGAGATCATGTGGTATTTTTCTTTCATTGACTGGCTTATTTCATTTAGCATAATGTTCTCCAATTCCATCCAGGTTGCTGCAAATGCTAAGAATTCCTTCTTTTTATGGCAGTATAATATTCCATTCTGTAGATGTACCATAGTTTTCTGATCCAGTCATCTGCTGACGGGCACCTAGGATAGAAACAACCAAGTCTTTCATTCCCTGGGCTTGTGGCTGGGAACCTGCCCTTCAAGGATTGTCGTTTCAGCCATACACATCCAGAACCTAAAACAAAGCCTCCTGCTCCCCTAGTTTGCCCTTCAGAGCTCTGGAGGCAGCATTCTACATCTGGCACCCACATTCTCCCTAATCTCACCTGCCTTTTCTTTTCCATTCCTCATTAGGAGGGTGGTAACATGGACTCCAGTTCTAGCAGTCATCACCAGAGTTTGCTCAATGACCTGGAGCACATTTTGGTTTCAGAGTAAGAGCATTTGCCGAAACCAGTTTGGCTCAGTGGATAGAGCATCGGCCTTCAGACTGAAAGGTCCCAGGTTCGATTCCGGTCAGGGGCATGTACCTTGGTTGCGGGCACATCCTCAGTGGGGGTTGTGCAAGAGGCAGCTGATCGATGATTCTCATCGATGTTTCTAACTCTCTATCCCTCTCTCTTTCTCTCTGTAAAAAATCAATTATATATATATACACATTTTTTTTTTTTTTTTTTTATTTTTTTTTTTTTAAAGAGCATTTGCTTTTCCACAGCCATTCTGTATTTTTAGTCCCATAAACTCTGACTTAATACTTTCCTCCTTTTTTCTTTTCAAATCTTCTCTAGCCTCACTTCCTCATCCTCTCTTCTTTACCTACAACTTGGTGGTGGAATCCTTTCACTCCACATCCCCCTGCCTTCCTGTGCTGATCCAGGGGACTAAATTTCTGAAAGTGGTACATTTATCAGGGTCAAATTCAGACTTGACTAGAAAGAGGCATCTGGTTCCTTTCACTGTGCCAGGGCTAGTGGGGCAGCCCTTTGGTCTTGAGCAGGGCTTCTCTCTCCCTCTGCACTGTTGACAATTGGGGCTGGATCATTCTCGTTGGTGGGGGTTGTCCTGTGTATTGTGGAATGTTCAGCAACATCCCTGGCCTACACCCACTAGGTTTCTCACAGCACTCTTCTCCTCTCCCTTTTCTTCCTCCCATAGTGGCCCCTGGTGACAGCCCCTGCTCTAGAGTAGGGGTGTCGAACTCAATCAGAGAAGGGGCCAAAATATAAAATCCAGGCTAAATTGCAGGCCGAATGGTTTACTGAACAGTCATAAACTGTCATTGAGATGGAAACGCAGCGGAATGCAGTGATGACAGCCTGGTGCGGGCCACATTGCAAGGCCTGGCGGGACGGATTTGGCCCGCGGGCCTTGTGTTTGACACATGTGCTCTAGAGTATGGTTAGGGGAAGCAGTAGCAACAGTACCTCATCTTTTTGTCTGTTTTTGTGGCATCTAATAGAAATAAAACCAGTTTTTTTCTCTCATCTCTATCTTTATCTCTACCTCTCCCTTTCTCTACCCATTCCAACTGCCATCTGCACTGCTTTTCCAGCTGCCACTTTCCCACCAGGAGGGTCGACTGAGTGAGCTGCTCAGACCTTTACCAAGGGAGTGGTGCTTTACCTGTGAGTGTGCCTGTGAGGCAGAGTAACGCAGGGCAGAGAAGTGGACAGTCAGTGCACACAGTTCACCTGGCATCTCTGCCACCTTGTCCTGTGTTTTATCTTATTCTTGGAATAGTCTCTTTGAAAGACATCATTACATCTCCCATTTTACAGATGAGGAAGTTGAGGGTCTGAAGAGTTTTAGTTTGTTCCATGCTTGGTAGCTTCCTGTCTGCAAAGCCTGGAGCTCTTTTTAATTATGTCTGGTGTCATGTTTTAGCATCTCTGAGTCCAGGGAGTGCTTTACTAGCCTTTGTTTCCATCATTTGTTTACAGTTCCTCAAACATGTTCTTCCTTGAATTTTCTAAATTGTGCCTGACCCTTTGGGATCATAGATTTTGGCACTGTGAGGGAAAGCAGTTAACAAAAATCTAAGTCTCATTAATGGAAAATACGAGGCCTTGAGTTTATTTGCGTGTTTTGTCATGCTATTGGGAGTAATCTTTTGAAGCCCAACTGGATTCAATGTACCAAACAGGGTCAGGATTCAGATGCCCTGTTAGAGCTCTTCACGGAATGATTTAAATCCACTTGGTCATTGCCTTTCTCTTCTCATTTCTAGATGATTTCAACATCTTTGAGCCGAGTTAAGAAAGTGGGGATGTGGCCATTCCTTTAATTTGCCACATGTATTGAATGCCATCTCTGGGACTAGGTGCACCTGGAATGCAGATGTGTGTGACATAGAGTTTACCTTCTTTCATGAAATTGAGGGGAGGTGGTGATGGAGAAAAAATAATTACAAAACACAAACTGTCCCAACAGGTCTGAGTAGTATGTAGTGGCTGAAGTTGACATAGGAACCTCCTTAGATGGAGCCATTGGAGCAGCTGCACCACAGAGGGAGATTTGAGGGCAAGATCAGGAGAGCAGAAGCCATGAAAATCCAGGGCACTTGGTTGGAGAGCATTAGCTTGTGTAGGAACTTGCAGGTATCCAGTGGGAAAGGTGGCTCTCAAGTGAAGGGAGAACATTGGGAGTATATGTTGGGGATCAAATTGGAGCCAGTTCAGGGAGGGCAGTAGGGTGACAATGACTACTGCAGTGTTCTGGGTGAGAGGAAATGGTAGTTTGGAGGTGATTGATCACAGTAGGGACAGGAGACTAGATGACAGTTGCCACTAGATTATGTGGAGTCATCATGTGAGGCGACTTGTTGGGTGGTGGAACCATTTACAGAGCTGGGGAGAAACAGACTTGGAGAGGGATGACAAAGAGGTGGGCATCAGTAATTCCATTTTAGATGCGTTCCTTTTGAGATACTTGTGAGATGTCCAGGTGGGGATGTTGGGCACATGGTGGACATACAAGTAAGGTATCCTCTGTCCATGTGAGAACTGTGGGAACCATATTGCAGCAGGGGCTGTGAATTGAACAAGATCATGCAGGGGGAAAGAACCAGAGAGAGAGAGGTCAAGAAGGAACCACAAAGGGGACAGCAAGGGAATGATGTCCTGCAGCCAAAAGAGGAGATGTTTGAACAGAAGGAATTGGTGCAGTGGAGGTGATTAAGATGAGGGCAGAAGAGCATCACTGGAATGTGCAGGTGAATCTGTGGGTGAATCATTGTCTACTGAGAGTTAAAAGGAGACCTGCACATCAGGGTGCTCTGTTGTCGTCATCTGGGTTAGGCTGGCTGCAGGAGCTCTGAAAAGTTCCGGGCTCCTGTTGCATACGGGGTCATTGTTGAGGGCAGTACAATGTTCAGAAGCAAGTAGCGCATAGTCCCAAATTTTCTGATGTATCTCATTGCACCACTGTCTTTGACCATTTTGTTTGTAATTTCTTACCTTTCTACAGATTTGAAACACTCTTAGAGCAGGGATTTTCAACCTTTTTCATCACATGACACACATAAACTAATTACTACAGTTCTACAGCACACCAAAGAATATATCCTGTTTTTTATTGATCTGAAAAAAATACAGATATACAATTATTTTGAGAAGTCAGTGCCCCTGACTAGTCAGTTAATTGCATGTTTAAAAAATTCTTGCAGGGCACCCATTGAAAATCGCTGTCTTAAAGGAAGAGTCATGAACCTGTTTTTGTGGTCACTATTTGCAAAACTTAAGTTTCTTTCTTTATCAGTTTTCCAGTGTACATCGCCTAATTCCCTATAAAGCAGTTCAGGATAAATTGCCAAATAGATGAGCTTGTTCTCTCTCTGACACTGGAATATGCAGATTTGTGTATTATTTATTTAGTTTATTTTTCCATTGACTTTTAAGCAGAGTGAAAGAGAGAGGGAATGACAGAGAGAAACATTGATGTGAGAGAAACATTGATTAGTTGCCTCCTGCACGAGCCCTGACTAAAGCCCGGGCCAGGAAGGAGCCTGTAACCAAGGTACATGCCCTTGATTGGAATCGAACCTGAGACCCTTTTTGGGACCCTTTGGTCCGCAGGCCAACACTATTCATTGAGCTATACTGGCTAGGGCTGGAATCTGTAGTTTTAAATAAGCTCCTCCAGTAACTTTGATGTGGAACAATGATTTTCAACTAGAATGCCCTAAGAATTTTAAAAACATGCAATACCCAACACAAACAATACCCATATGGTGTGAATAAATCAAAATTACACCTATATTTTTTGTCAGGTGGACAAGAAATATTTTTTTGGTGTGCTGCAGAATTTTAGTAATTAGCTTATGTGTGCCATGAGATAAAAAAGGTTAAAAATTGCTAATGTCGCCCTAACCCGTTTGGCTTAGTGGATAGAATGTCAGCCTGTGGACTCAAGGGTCCCAGGTTTGATTTCAGTCAAGGGCATGTACCTTGGTTGTGGACACATCCCCAATTTTTTTTGGGGGGGGGGGAGGGGTTGTGCAGGAGGCAGCTGATTGACGTTTCTCATCCATGTTTCTAACTCTACCCCTCTCCCTTCCTCTCTGTAAATAATCAATAAAATGTTTTTAAAAGAAAATTGCTAATGTAGAATGTTTTCAGAGCCACTGTTTAATGCAGTATGAGTGACCTGATGCCTAGCTGTCCCTCTGCTTACTTTGTTGATCTTGGTGTTCACTGTAGTACTTAAGAAGGTTTTCCTATCTTGTCTCCCTCCCCCCTCCCCTTGTTTGTCCTAGTCTCTCATAATTTTCTAACTCCTTTCTCTCTTCACTGAGGAATCAAGGCATGAACTGACTGAACAGGTTAAGCCTTACACTGAGTGGCCAGATTATTATGATCTCTGAACGCATAATAATCTGGCCACTCAGTGTATGTGTGTGTGGGGCCCGGTGCATGAGTTTGTGCATGGGTGGGTCAGTCCAAAGGAGGGGCCAACGGCAGTTGGCAGGCTGGCCTTCTCCCCTCGTCCCCCATGCAACTCCCAGTCAAGAGGACAATTTGCATATTAGCCTTTTATTGTTTAGGATGGTATACAAGAAGAATATTCCTTAAAAGTTTTTAGTAAATTGGGAATTCTTCTGAACTGATAATTTGGTCAATGGACCTGGTGCCTTTTAAGACCCCTTAATTCAGTTGAGATCTGCTGGTCTGATTGGCCACTGGGATTAATGCAGTACCTTCTACCTTATAGGGTTTCTTTGTGCAGTAGCAAGTAACCACTCACCCCTCCTTGGCAGGTCACATCTCCAGTTCAGAAGGAAGGATTTGGGGGCATGGTGTAGAGAGTTGGTGGAGGGGGGATGTCTGTCCATTTATCAGTCCCCCTGCCTTTGCCCTTTATCACACCCATTGAGTTTTCTTTCTTAGCCATTTGTTTTCCACTGTAAGATCACAGTGTTCTGATTTGGAAGATTGTTTAGAAATCATTTTGTTCCAACTTAAGATAATTTTAAGTTATTTTCCAGTTGAGTTTAAATCTTAAATTGTAAGGTAATCTTAAAAATCAATAAATACCAAGCAAAAAAGAAGAAATCACAAGAAACATTATACCACTCATCTATCTAAAATAGCTGTTTCTTACCAGTTGATCTTTATCATCTCAAAGGTGATTATCACTTCTTCCCAGTTAGATAGCTGTGTATATTTAATGAGTATTTTCTTTATTTTAAGACTGCAAATTTTTTCATACCCAGCTGATATAGGGGCCCTTCTGGGGGAATCAAGACAAGCAAATACTGCAGAGCAATCCCTGTCCCAGCAGGTGTTCACTTGGGTATCATTTTCTACTTTAACTGGAATTTGAGGGAGAAGTGAGGTTTCCAGGTGGGCCAGAGAAAGGATGTCAAGAGATGTTTGTCTGTACCCCATTAGTGACGTGGAATTTGGGGCCATGTTGTCCTGAAGGGTCATCTATAGGGATCCCAGCCCTATTTGGATCTGAGGCAATGGTTCCTCTTAAGTGGCAAGAGGAAACTCTTTCTTCCCCCATTCTGTCTTGGTTAAGTTCTGCTTACTTTTGCACTGGATTCCTTTGCAGACAGTATAACTTAATCTTATATACTTAATGGAAAATAACTTATTTTTCTAAGAAGAATGCCAGGATAAATTATTATACAGTATGTACTCCTATGCACATCTGTTATTATGTTCTTAGGATGGGATACAGGCCATATAGAAAAATGGGGATGGTGTTAATTATACAAACCTGTGTAACAATAGCAATTCTAATAAAAGTACACGTAAGAGCCTAGCTGGTATGATTCAGTGGTTGAGCATCCACCCATGAACCGGTAGGTCAAAGTTCAAGTCTCTGTCAGGGCACATGCCTGGGATTGTGGTCTTGATCCCCAGCAGATCAATGATTCTCATCACTGATGTTTCTATCTCTCTCCCTCTCCTTTTCTCTCTGAAATTAATAAAAACATATTTTTTAAAAGCACATGTTAGATTCCTTTTAAAAAGTATGGAAGACCACAGAAACATAAAATATTTGTCTTTCAAGATCATTTGATGGACGTGGAGCAAATGATGGTTGAGCTGTGGTGACAAATGATACATGCAAAGAGTAGTGACCAAATCTAGTGAAGATGGGATTGGGTGAGCGGGCTGTACCCCCACAGCCACTGGGTCAGTGTGCTTTGTGTTCACCTGATGTTACTCATGGTTCAAAATGCTAGCATTGGAGGGGGAGTCACGGTTGAATCAATGTGACTTTCTTGCCATGTTAGCCTTCTCTTTCCCTATTAGGAATTACATGTGAGCTTATTGGAGTGCTAGAAATGCATATTGCATATACTTTAAGGCTTTGGATGGATATTGCCTTCCAACAAAAGCCACGAACCAGATCACTAGCATTACAAGATGCTCCTGAGGTTGGGCTTTGATAGCAAAAGGTGGTGGTGTCTCATTACTTTGACTTATAATTTTTTAAATTACTGGTAAAATTTAAAGTACTTATATTTAGAGATATACATATTTCTTTTTTGAGTTGTTTAGTTTCTGTTAGAGTCTCTTAGAACACTTTAATAAACCAAGGTGATCCAGGCCTCTGTCAAGGTGGGTAGCAGAGAGGATAAGGGTGGGGGCTTTACTACCAGACTGCCTGCTGCACTGAGCATACCACCCGGACAAGGTGCACACCTCTGGGCCTCAGTTGTTTCTCCTATAAGGCAGTGCTAGCCTTGAGTTAGTTTCTCCCTTGGAGATTGGATTAAATGAGCACTGAGCACAGAGTTTGGCACTAAGTACTTGAGAAATAAAGACTGGCCAAGAGAACCAAGAAAAATAATACCTATGTTATTAACTTGCTTTGTCTTGTGTGTTCATTCTTTTTTCCTAGTATTTTTGTTTTTGTTTTGTTGTTGATAGCCTTTATGCTTTGGTCCTGGAAGAAAGTATAAGTTTTCCTGTAGTCTGTCCTTGCACTTCCCTTTATGGTGTGGCCCAACACTGCATCAGAACCACCTGTGGGCCGTTTTCTTTAAATGTTTTGTCTTATCCTCACCGTAAAAGTACATTTTGGAAAATCTGGGGAAAATATTATAAAGCTAAAATTAGTAATGCATCCTCTATGGAACTTGAACAAGTAGAACTGCTTCTGGCTCCACCGTAGATTTTCCAATTACAGTTTCTGGGAAGGAAGTATGGGAAATTTGTATTTGAAGATGTTTTTACTGGGAATTGGTTAGGAACCACTGTTTTATATTTTTTTGATGAAAGTCTTTAACACCTTTGCATTACAAAATATTACTCTTAATTACCTTCTAGTATCTTTACAATTTTATTTTTTATCTTTAATTCTTTAACATTTTCTACTGATTTTTTGGAATTCTTTTTCCCCCAAAACAGAATTTTTTAAGAATAGTACCGGTGGTTGCTTATTGTAAAACATTCAAACAATACATGATCCTGTCCCAAGATAACCTTTAGATAATAGTTTTCTAAGAACAGATACAAACATATAAAGTTAATAAAGAAAAAACTAACTATTCTGTAACCTTTTTTAGCTCAATATGTTAGAGACAGCTTTTCATGAAAGTATAATGGTCTAATATATTATTGTTGTTATTATAATCATTTTATTATATCTCACAATTTTTTGTAAGTCAGGAATTTGGGCGGGCCTCAGCTGGGCCATTCTTTTGCTCCACATGGCTGTGACTGGGATCTCTTGAGGTCCCGCTTATTTTTCATGACTGCATGTTATTTCATTAGCTCTATTGCCGTAATTTGTTTAATTAGTCTACCTTTAAACGGCATTTAGAAGTTTTCCAATTCTTGGTGATTTAATCAAGGCATGATGCCTGTCTTTGCACATACATTTTAGTGCACTAGTTTATAGTTGCTTCCCTAATAATCATAAGAAGTGGAACTACTAAATTAAAGAAATGCACATTTTTCTTTTTTATATATGTTGCTCTCCACTAAATTGCATTATCACCATTATCATCAATACCAATTATTGTATTTTTCTCTTGATCATATTGATAGGTAAAAAATGCCTTTTTTTTTTTAGTTTCAATTCTTTAATGATTAAAAATTGGATAGAACTTTTTTAAGCAGCATTTTTAAAAAATTATATTTTATTGATTTTTTACAGAGAGGAAGGGAGAGAGACAGAGAGCTGGAAACGTCAATGAGAGAGAATCATTGACCAGCTGCCTCTTGCACACCCCCTACTGGGGATGTGCCCGCAACCAACGTACATGCCCCTGACCGGAATCGAACCTGGGACCCTTCAGTCCGCATACCGACACTCTACCGCTGAGCCAAACCGGTTTTGGCTAAGCAACTTTTTTTTTATTTTATATATTTATATACAACCAGAGGCCCGATGCACAAAATTCATGCAAGGGGTTCAGCCCTCACAGCCCTGGCTTCGTCTGGGAGGTTGTCCTGCTGTTTGGTCTAATTAGCATATTACACCTTTATTATTATAGATTTACATTCCCCCCTTTACAGTATACAGTTTAATGGTATTTGGCAATCATCTTCATAGTCAGTTTTAGAAAAGTTTCATCCCCAAAAAGAAACCCTTGTAGTATTAACCTGTTAACCAGGGAGTTCCCTTTTTAATTACGCAACGTACAATGGGCGCATGCTCTTTCACTAGGATGTGTCAGTACGTCACACCCAGCGGACGTAATTTTATATTATTATTTTATTTATTTATACTCAATTAAAATAAATGAAATATTTTTTTTTGTTTATTTATATATAAAGCACAAAGGAAAATACAAAATTACAAACAAATAGAAAAGAGTACCAACAAAAAAATGGAAACATCGAATTAAAAAATTATAAATTTTACAAACAGTTATAAAGATTACAACTGAAGCCGGTTTGAGCATCAGTCTGCCGACTGAAAGGTCCCAGGTTCGATTCCGGCCAAGGGCATGTACATTGGTTGCGGCCACATCCCCGGTAGGAGGTGTGCAAGAGGCAGCTGGTCGATGTTTCTCTCTTATCGATGTTTCTAGCTCTCTCTATCTCTCTCCCTTCCTCTCTGTAAGAAAATCAATAAAATATATTGAGGAAAAAAAAAAGATTACAAAAAATATATACCTCTCATGGCGCAATATATATTTCAAGGATGTATTCATATGTCCTACCCGTTCCCAGTAGTGTTTATGTTGGACATATTTATAGGTCCCGCTCGGTTAACAGGTTAACAGTTACTCCCCATTTCCCCTGATCCCTCAGCTGGAGGCAGCCACTAATCTATTTCCTGCCCCTGTGCGTTTATCTTCTCTGATCATTTTATAGAAATGGGATTACACAATTTGTGCTCTTTTGTGGCTGGCTATTTTCACTTAGCACAAGGATTTTCAACCCTTTTCATCTCATGACACACATAAACTAATTACTAAAATTCTGTGGCATACCAAAAAATACATTTTTTTGCCCATCTGACAACAAAAAAAAGTATAATTTTGATTCATTCACACTGGATGGCCATTGTTGTGTTGACTGTTGTGTTTTGTTTTGTTGACAATTTAAGGGAAAAGAGGTTTGTGCCCCTAACTATAGTCAGGTGTTGCTTTTTAAAAAATTTCTTGAGACGTAAGCCATGGCACAACAATTAAAAATCACTGAATTACCATAATGTTTTCATAGTTTGTGTTGTATCATGTGTCAATAGGCATTCAAGAAAGTTTCTGCTTTTTTGGCTATTATGAATAATGCTGCTACAAACATTTCTGTACACATTTTTGTTTGTTTTGTGTGTCCTTTTAGTTCAGGTACATCTCTTGGTACTGTGGACACAGCAGACAAACTCTGTCTTTTGTAAGTTACTGGGGACAGACATCAATAATAGCAAATATATAGCAAAATGGCAGATATGTTTGGGGCTATGAAGAAAAATACAGCACAGAAGAGTATAGAGAATTGGGAGTCATGGTCTTTTTAAGAATCTGTAAGTTTTCTGCTGCTTTAACAAATTATCACAATTGTAGTAGTTTAAAATAACATATTAATTATATTACAGTTCTGTAGATTAAAAGTCACTCTTTTTTTAAAATATATTTTTATTGATTTCAAGAGGAAGGGAGAGGGAGAGGGAAACATCAAAGGTGAGAATCATTGATTTGCTGCCTCCTGCATGCCCTTACTGGGGATTGAGCCTGCAACCTGGGCATGTGCCCTGACTGGTAATCGAACTGTGACCTCCTGGTTTATAGATAGATGTTCAACCAGTGATCTTCATTGGCTAGGCAAAGTCCTATACTCTTAAAATCAAGGCATCACAGGCTCTAGGGGAGAATCCTTTCCCAGATTCCAGAGGCTTCTTACTTTTCCTTGGCTTATAGTTCTTTCCCTTCAACTGTCTTCAAAGACAGTGACATCATTTCTCTCTAATCCTTCATTTGTTGTCACATCTCTTTCTGACCCTGTGTACATATTTTTGTGTAAACATATGTTTTCAGTTACTTCGGATGTATACTTCAGAGAGTAATTACTGGGTCATATGGTAACTCAAGGTGTAACCCTTTGATGCATTGCCAGACTGTTTTCTAAAGTGGCTGCTCAGTTTGACAATCTAGTAATGTATGAGGGTTTCAGTTTTTCCACGTGTTCACCAAAACTTGTTACTGTCTTTTTTTTAATTCTACCCATCCTGGTAGGTGCAAAGTAGTATCTCATCGTGGTTCTTAATGGCTAATGGTATTGAGTATCTAGTAACATCTTTTGCCCGTTTTTAAATTATGTTATTTGTCTTTTTATCATTGAGCTGTAAGAATTCTTTGTATGTTTTAGATATACATTCCTTATTATATCTATGATTTGCAAATATTTTCTCTCATTCTTTGCGTTGTCTTTCACTTTCTCCAAAGCATAAAAATTGCTTTGAAGCATAGCAATTTTTAATTATTTTTTAATGTTGTTAAAGTGATTTTTTTAAACAGAGAGGGGGAGGGAGAGAGAGAAGGGGAAGGGGAAGGGAGAACAACTCCCAACTTGGGATCAAGCTTGATTAGGAATAGAAACGTCAACCTTTCAGTGCATGGGATGAGCCACGCTGGCCAGGGCACAATTTTTTTTTTTTTTTTAATATATTGATTTTTTTACAGAGAGGAAGGGAGAGGAATAGAGGGCCAGAGCCAGAAACATCGATGAGAGAGAAACATTGACCAGCTGTCTCCTGCACACCCCCCACCAGGGATGTGCCCGCAACCAATGTACATGCCCTTGACCGGAATCGAACCTGGGACCCATGAGTCCGCAGACTGACGCTCTATCCACTGAGCCAAACCAATTTCGGCCAGGGCACAATATTTAATTTTAATAAAGTTCAATTTATTTTTGTTGTTTGGGCTTTTGGTGACATATCTGAGAACTCATTACCTACTCCAGGGTCATATGATTTACTCCTATGATCTTTTTCTAAATGTTTTATAGTTTTAGCTCTCACATTTAGGTCTTTTATTCATTTTGAATTAATTTTTGAGTTTGATCTGAAGAAGGGTTTCATCTTCACTTTTTTTTACATGTGGATATCCAGTTGTCCTTTTTTTCATCACCAATAACTGAAACTGTTCTCTTCATTGAGTTTTCTTGGCACTAAAGTATAGGACAGTTTATTTAATAAATGCTGCAACCTTTCTGGAAAACAATTTGGCAACATATAGGGTGGGGCAAAAGTAGGTTTACAGTTCTTCATATGGAAAATAATTTTACCTAATAATAGACAAACATGTAAATTGACCATACCTCCTCTACACCACTAGCCAATCAGGAGTGATATGCAAACTAACCCAACAAAGATGGTGTTTAATTTGCATATACAGGGAGGGTGGAATTCCATGATGCAGGCGTCCTGCCCCACCCCTAGTCTCTCAGGGCCTCTGGGCAATGTGGGAAGGCAGGGCAGGAGCGGAAAGAGGTGGCTCTGGGACCTGAGCTGAAAGGGGCTGGGCCGGAGTGGAAAGGAGGTGCCCATTCTAGTATGAATTTTTGTGCATGGGCTTCTAGTAGAATAAACGGCCCTGGCCAGGTAGCTCACTTGGTTGGAGCATTGTCTCATACACAAAAAAAGATTGTGGATTCAGTTCCTGGTGAGGGCACATACTTAGGTTGCAGTTTTGTTCCCCTATCAGGTGTGTACAGGAGGCAACTAATTGATGTGAGGATTTTTTTTTTTTTTAAAGAGAAACTATTTTGTGTACTCAAAACTGTAAGTCTACTTTTGCTCTACCCTGTATATAAGGAGCTTTAAGAAGTGTCCTAACTTTAGGCTCAGTTTCCACTTTTCAAAAGTAATAATTTTTCACACAGTTTTTTCCTTTTTAAATCTTAATTTTATGTCTTTGTAAGTTTTGTTTACCCTCATTCTAAAAAACATTATTTTTTCAGATAGTTTTTCCCATTTTAACCTATTTTTATACACCCTAATTCGTCTGGAATCTATTTTTGTATTTTCAGGTGACACTGGAATCAATGAACATGTTTCTTTTTCTAGATGTATGTAAAGAAATCTGTAGTTTTGTAGTTTTGGTAGCTGGTAAGAGAATAAAGTTTCTTTATTCTTATGATTTTTCAAACAAAATTGCATAAAATTTATGCTCTTTTTTGGGGGGTATTTACAGCATCACAGTTTTGGTTCTGTATTTTTTAATGTAGGTTCTTGTCTAATGAGGAGTAAGCAGAGATGTTTTTAAAGTCTAAGGATACTTCTAACATGAATTTCAGGCCACTTAAGAGTTCATACAATCCTTTCATCTCATTGAGCAACAATTTCAGATTCTTAATTTGAAAAGTCAGAGTAACAATTGTACTTTAAGTGGAGGCGGAGAGTGTTATAAAATCAAGTTGGGAGTGTTAGTGTCAGAATACTAGAGTTGTCTGAAGAATGTTGGTAGTTTCTAAGAATAAGATTCCATAGCTCACCTTTTCCATTTTCTTTGCAGTTAAGAGGTACAGTCAGTCTGGCTTATTATTTTTTAAGGATGAAAGCAACTAAACTCTTATTTCTGTATCTTTAGCAAATCGTCAAATACTTTTTGAAAATATTGTCCAGATATCTGAGTGGATATTTTAATGGAAGGCAAAGCATTTCATAAGCATTAGCAATTGTACTAGATGGTCGTATTAAGGAGAAGTGTGTATTCTTCTTTTAGAACAGGTAATGAATACTGAAAGTATTGTCCTCTGGTCACTAGATAATGAAATCCAGAGGGTGGCTCTGATTCTTCTGCTGCATCAGATATTTTTTGCTTTAAGTTGAACCATGTGAAATTGCCAGTGTTTGGCCATTTTGACCTACAAAAACAACAGTTTCATATGGTTTAACCTAAGATAATACACAGCTTTTCCTGCTCTTGTATATATTGTAGAGTGAGTTGGGTTTTGGTTACTACAGTTAAGAATAAGCATTATTTTCTTGCCCTGAGACAGTCATACATAGTGAACTTTAATCAGCCCTGTTTTTCAGTTGGTTTATTTCTTTGCTTCTTTATCTTCCTTAAAGTCTTTGATGAATTAAAGAGAACCACACCAGCTGCCTTCTCTCTGTGGCCAATATCCATCAACTTTAACATTAGTTTGAAAAATAATTAATGAACATGAATTGGAACTCTAAAAGCTTATTAAATGTTTATTAATTTGTTTTATTTTAGTCTCAGATGCAAACATCAGTGGGAATTGTACCCACACAAGCAATTGCAACGGGCCCCACTGCAGATCCTGAAAAACGCAAACTGATACAGCAGCAGCTGGTTCTACTGCTTCACGCTCATAAATGTCAGAGACGAGAACAAGCAAACGGAGAGGTTCGGGCCTGTTCTCTCCCACATTGTCGAACCATGAAAAATGTTTTGAATCACATGACACACTGTCAGGCTGGGAAAGCCTGTCAAGGTAAGTGCCATTTTCTGAAATCCTACTGGCAAAGCTTAGGACGAAATTTGTCCTTGTTATTAGCCAGCTCTCTTATAAGGTTCTTGCAAACTATGTCTTTACACACCATCCTGTCAGATACCACTGGAACACTTAATTACTGAGGAGAAAGGTGATTTGGTTTTATAATAATATTCTGTGACCTTCTATTACATAAGGCTGTGCCCTGCATTTGTTCCTTTCCTCCTTCCTCTGTCACAGAAAATATTTGTCACTTAAACATAGTCTTCATTATAAATGTCTGGGGCACTGTTTTCTTTTGAGCAGTATAGCACACACACACACACACACACGCATGTACAAACCCTTTTCTTAATAACGTCTCTTGCAACTATGTCACGTGTCAAGCCACTGCCTTGCTCCTCCATACTTTTGTCTTGAGGCTAATCAGGATACCAGGGAAGTGTCCTGAGTGACTGTCCATGACCTGGGAAACTGTGTGCACCATATCTTCTCTGCTACCTCCTCCCTCCCTGTGGTGACTTACACACTGTGTGCCTCCCTTCCTCCTCTTCTGTGGCAGACCCTTTGATTCTACCAAAGAAAGTGTTTCTTACTAACTTATACTTTCCTCTAATCTTTATCCTCTTTCCTTTTCTCTCTTGTGCTCCTAAACTTTGGGGAGATTGTCTACCTGATCTCCCTCTCTCCCTTTATGACATTTGTGAGTCCCCAGCATAACCCTTAACTGATGGAGAAGCCGAAGGAGGGTTATGCCAAATCTTTAGAAAAAAATCAGTGCCTTAATATGGAAGTTTGAAGGTAAAGACTGAGAATAACCAGGTTTAATTACCCTTTTAAGTACTTTGTAAAGTGCCCCGGGGCGGGATAGGGGCTTCAGAATATCCACAGACTTCTCACTTCTCTATTTGTATTTCTTCAACAAGAGTATTTAGATGTCTAAATTCATCCTTAAACATAATAAAACATTTTTATTTTAAATAGTGACCTTACAGAATTATTTATTCTACCTTTCATTCCAGTTGTTTAGTACTTCAGGTCAAATAACTTTTGTTTTGTGGGCTGAACCTTAATCACCATCATTCATAACATTGCTTCTATGGGAAGTTTTTGTTTGGAATTCTCAACAGTCGCCTTACAAACTTTTTGGAAAACTGCCTGTTTGTAAGTTGAAGACTGCCTGTACTGTGTTATGGTTACCCTTGTTACCATTTTCTTATGGAACCTGGCATTATAATTTAGGTGTATTTGAAAGTGTGACGATTTGGATAGAAAAATAACATCTCGTTGTTTTTCTGGTCATAGTTGCCCATTGTGCATCTTCACGACAAATCATCTCTCATTGGAAGAACTGCACACGACATGACTGTCCTGTTTGCCTCCCTTTGAAAAATGCCAGTGACAAGCGAAACCAACAAAGTAAGTGAGCATTGGGGGTAGAGAAGCTTGAAGATGAGAAAATAAGCTATTTCTGAAGAGAATACATAAGCATAGGTAGGAAGCAGGGCAGAAATTATTAGCCACAAAGGATAGTAGTGAGTGGAGACATACAGTGACAAAGGAGGAAGCAAAGCTTAGTGAGTAGACAGTCTCATTGTGCTCAGTGGGCGTGGTTGTTTTGGAATTTAATTCTCTGCCACCTCCACCCCCCAGTACCAGAATTGGCAGCTGTGGGAAAGGATTATCACCAAAGTGACCTACTCTTCCTATTTCTTGACAGATACTCAGTATCTGAGGATTTTAATGTTGTGTCACTAATTGCAATGACTTTGGGGTGGAGCAGGGGAAATAAAAGGACACTTCTTTTGGAATTGGAAACCTCTTATCCCAAAGTCATAGATAAGTCAGTCAGGCCGGGTCAGTATAGAATCCCACATGTAGACATTTGAGAGGTTTCCATCCCCCATGGAGCTGCAGTTCCCAGTCCTATAACATAACTTACAATTTATTCACCACCGATTGAGAGTCTCTGCCCCAGACTGGCTGCATTCTGATCATTCCCATTGCTTTGTAGTCTTTGGAGCTATCTGTGTAGCCTTTAGCTGATTGACCATTTAAGCAGTGATCCCAGCTCAGGAGGCTTGTATGGGACTCCCAGGGGTCCCCTGTAGTCATCAGAGCAGCGAAAAGATGAGCATCTCTTCCCAATTTCAAGTTATTTCCTGTCATTTTAGATGTAAAACAGTGGTCTTTGGGTGCCCCTCAGTTTGGACAGATAAGATGTGCTTTTAATATCATGTTACCCCTTTGGCTGGAGCTGCTCCCTGTGACTTTGAGCACAGCACAGTCTTTCTAGTCTTCCTCCATCTTGTCTATGCCATCTTGCCACCCCACCTGTTTGTGGTTACATGTTCATTCCTCTCATTCTTGGTCATCTTCCTCAAGACCCCACTGCTACCTGGAGAATGTGTGCTGTTTTTCTTTCTGGTTGGTTGTGAGTGGTACAAGGAAAGATGGAAAAGCTCATTGTTCCTAAGTGGCCAGGAGTAGAGCACCAGTGATAACTCAGGTGCTTTTCCTTTAAGTCCGGCTCACCCTCTCCTGAGAGGATGTATATGAGCTGACTCTGGTGAGCAATGTCCATGTCACAGGGGGCATGGGCCCATTATTCTCCTTCTCTCTCTAGAAAAGGAGTCACAATAAGTTTCCTTTCAAAGTCATTTCCCAAAATAAATTAATTTTTGATTGACCAAAATTTGAATTAATAAAAATTCCAGGACATCTTTAATATAAATTGAACGTCTAGGAATCTGGGTGTTCTAGAACAAGATATTTGGGACAATAGTTCTAGTAGAATACAGTCTGTTTTTTTCTCTAAGTTAGTATAAAACTATTTTTTAAACTAGTATTTTTAATGGTTACAATTTCTTATATTTTAGGTTGCATTTCAGTAGTAAGCTTTTTTAAGTGCTAAAATAATTCATTCAAGTACAGTATCAATTCTATGAATAATGAGATAAGATTTCATTCTCAACTTTTAATTTGAGGTGTGGCTTTTCTGGGACCTTCTGTTTTTAGTATGACAATTGTAAACTTTTTTGTGATTTCTCTTTTTAAGAAACATTAATGTGGTTTTGTTGTGTGTTTTTTAAAAAAGAAATGTATGTGGTTTTTTTGTGGGTTTTCTTTTTTTTTAACATCCTTATAACTCTGACTGTTGTGACAATTTATCTGGTGCGTGCTCTCTGAAGTGGTAAACCACAGTGTTTCTACTAGTCATAATATAAGGAGTTACCAAGGTGATTTTATTATAGTCATGGTAATATTTAGATTATCTTTGTACAAAGTTTTAGTAATTTTTCATGAAAGCTCCTATTTAAAAAAATTATTAAATGCTTCTCAAATTAGGTTTCAACTTTGAGTGTGTATTCAACTCTTCTAAAGCAAATTGTGCTTAACTGGATGAACACTTGGTATAGGCAATAGAGAAGAAATGCAGAGTCATCATTCTAGTACCTTAAGGTCTGTTCCAGAGTCAGAATATCTACATTAAAAATCTACTAAACCAGTTTGGCTCAGTGGATAGAGCGTCGGCCTGCGGACTGAAGGGTCCCAGGTTCGATTTTGGTCAAGGGCATGTACCTTGGCTGCAGGTGCATCCCTGGTGGGGGGTGTGCAGGAGGCGGCTGATGGGCGTTTCTCTCTCATCAATGTTTCTGGGTTTTTATCCCTCTCTTCCTCTCTGTAAAAACTCAATAAATATATATATATATATTTTTAAATGATGTGACAGTGATATCACTCAAAGGAATAAGGTAGAGACAAGTCACTAGTATTGGCAATCCTTGAGGAGAGAAGACCGGGATTTGCTGGAGGGTTAGGCTTAATGGAGCCCAATTTCAATAAAGTAACAATAGAATATCCTAAATAGCATGGACAGTGTCAGCAGAGTTGACATGTCTGTAAGGGCAGGATCTGATTGGACTCAGAAGTTCCTGTGCAAACAAGGTAATTCAGAGAGAGAGGGACTATTCGTACTGAGGTGGTTAGGACCCCTGGGGGTTATCTCAGACCTAACTGTGCTCATTTGTGGAGCATGTGCCCTGTGCCACCAAGGCTGTGTGCTTTCTAGGCAGGATTTCCCACAGATTACCTTACCTGGTGCACACATTTTTACTATCAGACTTCTCTCAGTGATGTCTATAAATCTACCAGAAATATTTGTGGAGCTAACCTAAGATTGTTTGAAATGAATCTCAGACCATTGGTTACCTTTTTGATTTATGCTGTTGAGATTTTGATTTTTCAGTTTTCTAGAAATTCTGTAATCACCAGTCTCATGCTATCTATCCTTTATAGAGATAATCAAAATTTATTGAATAAGTAGAGCTTTCCAAAGAAAATGTCAGTCCTGGCATCTGACCCTCAATAAATTCTAGCTCATAGGGTGGCATGGAGGATGGAGCTGTGTGGACACATGACCAAATTCCCTATGAGAACTCACGTTGCCTAATACTCCAGGTGTAGTCCTCAGACGGGGAACATGGACACTCCCCGGTGGCTTGTTAGAAATGTAGACACTGGACTCTGACCAGTGTGGCTTAGTTGGTTGAGCGTCATCCGGCACACTGAAAGGTTGCCGGTTCGACTCCCAGGTTGTAGTTTCTATCCCTGATGCGTGTGGGGGTCAACTGGCTCTCACATGGATGTTTTTCTCTCTTTCTCCCTCTTCCTCTCTCTCTAAAATCAATTTTTTTTAAAATATTTTAAAAAGAAATGCAGACATTGGAGCCTCATACCAGGCTCTCTATATTAGAATAAACATTTTAACAAATTGCCAGGTTATTGGTATGCGCATGAGTGGCTGAGATGCTCTTCTTGGAATGCCTTGAAGGGAGGCGTGTATGTCTTGGAGCTGTTGAAAATATTTGAGTCATTCTCTGGGGGAAACCAACTCAAAAATCCACAAGGACTGTCAAATAGATGCTGTAGGGTCGAACTGAACCCATTTACTCATGCAGCATGAGCCCATAGACAGTGTCGATTAGCAGTCCTCCAATCTGTTGCTTGCATACCTCCACTGGCTTACTCCTAGCCTGACTGTTTGTTTTAATTTTAGGCACCTCTGATTGTTTTAAACACCTTCCTTCATGATATTGAGTCCAACTCTACCTCCTTAAAACTTCTACTCACAAAGAGTAGCCTCTTAGGTACTCAGTAAGTGTTTGCTGAACAGGCTCTTGTTCCATCTGAGAGGTCTCAGAGATTCTCAGACACTTCGTTTGACAGACTGTTGTTGGCATGGGGAGCAGAGAAGGCAGTAGAATAGTAGGACTTAAATGGCTATAGGGACAGAGTGGTGGACTTGTTTGTCCCTGATTTAAGTACCAATAATTGGTGATGTGTTTGATCAGAACAGTGTTGTCCTTGCTCTTCTGCATAACATAGTGTTTCTTGCTCCTGAGTCATTTGGCTTCTAAAGAAAAACTGTTGGAAGGTTTGTGCATGCCTTTTTTTTTTTTTTTGGTTTGTGCATTCTTGCTCAATGGTGGATTGATAGGAGGCCTGACAACTGTGCTAGATATTCTCTTTTATTATGTCCTATTTTGTGTACAAGAAGATGCTGGAAAGGAAGGCAGGCCTGGCATACACGGCACCTGCAAGGCATTGTGTGGGAGCAACTCTGCAGAGATGTGTATACAGACCTGGGAAACTTCCAGCACAACTTTTTCGTTGGAAATCTTAGTGGTGACATACCAGATAGTAAGTAAGTAGTTGCTTCGCCTGCTTAATGGTATGTCTCCCACCACTCTGACAAAGCTTTGGAATGTGTCGATTTTTGTTGGCTTTTCAATTGAGTTCGGTTTTATTGAGAACAATTGGGACTAAAGTTCCTGGTGAACTCAATTTGCAAGTTAGTATACTATGCATGGTACCTACAGAAGAACTGTCATTGTGCTCGATAGGGAAGGACTGCCTTGGATCTAAATGAAAAGTGACAGTGAGTCCTGGAAACAGACCACTAGGAAGCATAGCCTTTTGTTTCTGAGATCATGGGATCCTGGTGAAACTGTGACAGAAGGGGCAGTGGTAGTGCCAGACAGTGGTTTGAAGATGTGCTGGTAGCAAGAATGCCAACTAATAGAGCAGTGTGTGACATGGCAGTTGATTGTGTATGAAGATGTGTAGCATTAGTTCAAAGAAAGGGGGGAAAAGATGCAAAAATAGTAAGAGGTAAAAAGAATTTGAGGTTTTGACATTTAAGGAGATAAACGTCGGTAATGTATAAAATTGATTAATGTGGACAGACTCATTATCAATGATGCCAGGTGAAGCATTGCTGTTCTTAGCACTCCTTAAAATTTGTTCAGCCTGAAGAACTCAGTGCTGCAGGGCTAAGGGTGGGAGGAGTCTGAAGAAGGCCAGTTATTCTGCTACACTGCTACAGCTCACTTGAACTCTGCAGGGGACTTTACAAGGCTCCTCAACTTACAAAGTCAAGATGATCCACACATTGGTCCCACCTCAGGGATGTACAAGGAAGGTGAGATGAGCATGATAGAGAGCTGCAGTTTTACATTTGTTAAGTGATTAGTCTGTTGTCTCTCACAACATTCTGTGCTCCATGAGTGCAGGCTTTGTGCTCACATTATACCCTGAAGCCTAGCAGAGCCTGGCAAACAGTCTGCACTAACTTAATTGGTGGAGTGAGCAAGTGAATATGTGAAGTGTAAATGCCCAAAGAGAAGCAGAGCCCTAGTGGGTAATGTGAGAATTCAGGGAAGAATGACTGCTGCCCAAGAGAGAGATCAGGAAAATGTTCATGGAGGGATGGTAGCATCTTGAGTTTCCAAAATGGAGTTTATGGTTGCTTTTATCTGATAACTCCCCTTTCAATCAGTCATCACCCCAATAATAAACATCTGTGTTATCTTACTCTGAAGCAATATGTCATCTACTAACAGCATTTGGATTCAAATTGGGCCATGCTTAAATGTCACACATCTTTTGCTTGTACTACGTTTTCCTTGCCTCTGATTGTTACAGATGCCAAGTTCCAAATACTTGCTTGTCTCTTGATAGGTATGTTTTTTAAAAATATAGTAATGTTTTATATTTAGGAAATAAACGCTTTTTTCACATAAACACAACTACAGTGACCATGTCAGCAGCTTCCATGGGATTGTCTGGCTGCCCTGAAAAAGAACTTGGACTTGGGAATGGAATCCGCCCTAAGATGGGGACATTTTGGCTAAAAGGATGGCATTTGGCAGACTGGTGCAGCCATTATGGAAAACAGTATGAAGTTTCCTCAAAACATTAAGTAGGAAACTGCAATTTGACCCAGTGATTCCACTTCCAGGAATATATCCTAAGAAACCTGAAGTACCAGTCAGAAAGAATGTATGTACCCCTGTGTTCATAGCAGCACAATTCCCTATAGCTAAGATCTGAAAGCAGCCCAAGTGCCCATCAGTAGATGAGTGAGTAAAAAAGCTGTGGTACATTTATACCATGGAATAGTATGCAGCAGTAAAAAAGAAGAATCTCTTATCATTTGAAACAGCATGGATGGACCTGGAGAGTATCATGCTAAGTGAATTAAGTAAATCAGAGAGAGACAGGTATCACCTGATCTCACTCATGTAGAATCTAAGTAACAAAATTAACTGATGAACAGAGTGGATCCAGAAACATGGAAGCATGGAACAGACTGGGGAATCTGAGGGAAGGCAGAGGAGGATGGGTGGGTGTGGGATAATCAACCAAGGACTTTGTATGTATATATGCATGGCCCATGGACAGACAATGGGGGCTGGCAGTGAAGGCTTGGGGCAGGGGGCACAACAGGCTTGGGGGTGGGGGGGGGGGAGATCAATGGAGGGAAACGGAGACATATGTAATACCTTCAACAAGAATTTTTTTTTTTTTTTTAAGGATGGCATTTTGGGCCCTGGTTTGTGTGTTAAATGGTTAGAGCAGTGGCCTGAGCACAGAAGGGTGTCAGGTTCAATTTCCTGTCAAGGGTTGTAGTTTTGATCCCCAGCCCCAGTCAGGGCGTATGTGGGAGGCAACCAATCTATGTTTGTCTCTCATATCACTGTTCCTTCTCCCCTTTCCCCCCCTGTCTCTGCCTCCTTTTCACTCTCTCTAAAATCAATGGAAAAAAATATCCTCAGGTGAGGATTAACCAAAAAATAAAAGGATGGTATTTGAGGAAGTGTGAATGAAAGTGGAATATAATAGAACTTGTCACTAAAGCATTTCTATTGCATCTTCACATAGAAATGAAAAGCTGTATAGATAACTTGTTTTGTTATTTTAATTCCTTTCCACAATTGATCATTATGTGTAACAAACATAGTCTGGGTCTATTCTTGCTTATACCACAAGGTGATAGAAAAATAAATCATGCTACCATTATTATTTTCTTTTTTACATCATAGTGCTTTCAGAAAACTTAGCATGTTGGTTTCAGGAGTACAATGAGCACATGATTAAAGTTTTGGGAAATACTACTAGAAAAAAGTAAAGATATTCTATGTGATTTATTTTAGCTACACGCTGTCATAAAGTGCACCTTCGGAATCTTTTCATTTATTGTAATGAGATGCTTGGTGTGTGTAATTGTAACTAATGAACATTAATGAGTTTAAGATCTGAATATCCTTGTTAGAAAAGTTAGCAGTATAAAATGTGTAATTACCAAGTTTTTCCCCACACATGTCAGTTTAATTAAGTTACCCTGGTAAGTATTTGAATTGTTTATGTTATAGTTGCACTGATAGTTAAATGTAAGAAGATAAACACATAATGGTCTGATTTTGAAAAAAGGCCTTATTATATAGTATCTTATGTATTAAAAATCATATGTTATAGTATCAATTTTATCAGCTATTTATAATATAACTCTAAAGTTTGCGGAAGTTGAACAGAAGGGAACTCTTAAGAATAAATAGTATATCATAAAACTTATTATATGGTAACTGCTTATCAAATAAGAACATTTGGATGGATGGATGGACGGACGGACTAATGAATTGTGTTTGAAATGACCAAGGATTTGCAAGTTGGGGTCATCTGTCAGTTAACTTGGAAGCTATTGGGAATGAGGTTCTTTATGTTGTCATAGGTTTTCCTTTAGAGAAGCTAATGGTTTCAGGAGGCAGAGCCCAGGTCTTGAATATCAGTGAAGCTGAGATGATACTTGGCTAAAGGAAAATCCAAGCCTCTTTCTATTTATTAATTTCAACTAGATCAGTCAGTCAGTCAAGTTTATTCTTTCTTGATTAGCTTTACATAATCAGAGAGCTCAGCATGGTGCCCTCCTGCATAGAAACTCGTAGGAAAGAAAGGTGTGTTGTTAATGCAGTCATTGTACACGTTAAGTTTCAAGGAATTATATTGTTATTGAGAAGATCACATCATAGATTTATTAATAAGTGATTGAGCATCACCTCTTCTCCTTCTATTAATCCTTCTGACTTGTACAGGTGGGCAGTGAAGGACCCTTCTGTCCAGGGGGAGTGGCAGCAGGAGGGGGCTGCCTATTATAATAGAACTACCCCCCCCAAAAAAAAAAAATCAAAACATTTTCTGTTATCATGTTTGCCACTCCCCTAGAACTGACTTATTCTGAGACTTTGATACATATTAATTTTTATTAAGTGATCTCTGATATTATGGTCTGTTATTTTCTAAGAGAGAAGTTTGGATTTTCTTCAGCTTTGTGCTCCTCAGCTACTGGCATGCAGAATAGAAGAATAGAATAGGATCCTTCTCTCTGACACCTTCTTTCTGGGTAGATTTGTTCTAATACTTCATGACATATAGTCTGATAAATTTTTACTTGTTTCTCAGTAGTTTTAAAATAATTTATGGGCTTCTCTGTATTGCTTACCTTGTTTGTTTGTTTGTTGTTCTAGCCATCCTGGGATCTCCAGCTAGTGGAATTCAGAACACAATTGGTTCTGTTGGTACAGGCCAGCAGAATGCTACTTCTTTAAGTAACCCAAATCCTATAGACCCCAGCTCCATGCAACGAGCATATGCTGCTCTTGGACTTCCCTACCTAAACCAGCCCCAGACGCAGCTGCAGCCTCAGGTTTCTGGCCAGCAACCAACACAGCCTCAAACTCACCAGCAGATGAGGACTCTCAACCCCTTGGGTAAGTGAAGGAACTCTTGAAAACTTCTTTGTCCTAATACAGCATGGAAATGACAAGTCTTCCTGGAACCAGAGGCTGTTTTCAGTTTAACTTCAAATTAATAAATGTATATATTATGGTGATGGTATCTTGTAAATTGAAGGAAAAAAAACTTCCAGGAAAAGGCAAACATTTCCAATTCACAGAATATGTTACAGGCTTGTTAAAAGAGTAGCATTTGCCTGACATTTTTGTTACTTGTGCCACTTCTGTCTGGGCAGTGTTCATAAAGGGCACTTCATATGGCTCAGAATGCAGTCTCACAAGTTAGAATTATAGTTGTACCACTTGCATTGATTCAGTACAACATTTATTTATGGACTAGAGGCCCAGTGCACTAGGCCTGGTGGGCAATCAGGGCCAATCTGTGGGGTGACCAGTCAGGAGATTCCCTGCCCCACCCCCGCACCCCTTTGGCACTCACCATGGCTGGCCTGGGGCCTGTTGGCTGGGGGCAGCTCCTGTGTTGAGTGTCTGCCCCCTGGTGGTCAGTGCCCATCATAGCAACTGGTCATTCCACAGTTCAGTAGATTTGCATGTTAGGTTTTTTTTGTTTTGTTTTGTTTTTTTAATATATTTTATTGATTTTTTTTTACAGAGAGGAAGGGAGAGAGATAGAGAGCTAGAAACGTCGATGAGAGAGAAACATCGACCAGCTGCGTCTTGCACACCCCCCTACCGGGATGTGCCCTCAACCAATGTATATGCCCTTGACCAGAATCAAACCTGGGACTTTTCAGTCCGCAGACCAACGCTCTGCCGCTGAGCCAAACTAGCTTCGGCTAGGTTTTTATTATATAGGATAACTTACAGATGGTCTGCCATTTCTAGCACGTCTTGGTTATGGGTTATCCCACAGCTAGAAGTGACCAACTGGAACATGGTCCAGTTAACAGGAGTCTTAGAAAATCTCTCCTGTGTCAACCTTCTCCATGTATCAGTGTATTAGTATTGCCTAATGTAATCTTATCCCATTATTTGCCAGTGTTTGGTCTTTTGTTTACATATCTCCAAAATTTTTGCCACCTCTTTATATTTTACCTTAAAAATGGCTCTTTGAAAACATCTCATTTGTTGCTTTTTGGAAGCCATTGTATATCTAACTTCTACTGACCAGGAGATTGGTTTGGAGTCCTAAGAAAGACCTGAATTCTATTCTAACGTCATTCCTATTGATTATTTAATTTGGGATAAGACTGTTAACTTTTTTTATCCTATAAAATGAATACTGTAGACGACTTGACCTTTTATGCTTTTCATATACACTTAGTATCTATGATTTTAATTTCTGATATACAAAAAAATAGATGACACATATAAGTGACAAGTCAGTTTAGTTGTTTAGGACATGATATTAATAAAGCCAGGATCAAAATCTAAAGCTGAAATGGATCATTTCTAATTTTTCCACAGCCTTATGGTATACTTATTTTACCATCCAGCCTCCATAAAACTGTCTTATTTTAATTACATAATACAGTGGGAAGGAGTCTGCAACTGAACTTGTATTACAAGTCAATCACCATTATTGATAATATAACTTCCAGAGTTTTCTACCATAGTATTTATTGTTGAGTTACAATTAAGAATTGCTTATTCATGTAGTGACTTGAACTCTTAAGTGTATATTATAATTTAGAAGTTGATTTCTTTTCTGCTTTTAAAGGAAATAACCCAATGAACATTCCAGCAGGAGGAATAACAACAGATCAGCAGCCACCAAACTTGATTTCAGAATCAGCTCTTCCAACTTCCCTTGGGGCCACAAAGTAAGACCCACGTTTCAATCGGCTTCTATGTGATAGTCACACATGAAAATGGGCTGGGAATCACACAGAACGCCATGATTCTTTCTAAATGTGAGGCAGAGAAAATAGTTTTGGTGGAGGCATGCTGTTTTTCTTTTAATTATAAACGCAGAGCAGATAATAGATAAAACATGGTTTCAGTTTTGTTGTACATTCATCACTTGGCTCTCCTAACAAACTTTTTTAAGTCTCATATGGCTGAAGGCCTTATTTAAATGAAGCACATTTAAGTCACTATAATAGATGGATGAAGTTCTCATTCTTCCCATAGCCCACTGATGAATGATGGTTCAAACTCTGGAAACATTGGAACCCTCAGCACTATACCAACAGCAGCACCTACTTCCAGCACTGGTGTTCGGAAAAGCTGGCATGAGCATGTCACCCAGGACCTGCGGAGCCATCTAGTGCATAAACTGTACGTTTCCACCTCACCCATTATTCACATGTGACAGAAACATTTTGTGGTTGATAGCATTGTGACAGTTTTGCACTTCCATCAGTATCTGATTTAATTCCTAAGTGGTTCCAGGTGATAGTACCCTAGTTGCTGAAGAGACTCAACATCCTTTTTTAGGGAACCACGGACACTGCTGGCAGGCCAGAGAATCCCAGACCCTGCATCCCCAGTGAGGGGCACCAGAGCATTCATAGCTCTACCCTATAGAGGAGCATGAGCTGTGAGCCATGCCACAGAGGCCAGCACTCCCAGTGCAGCCAAATATGTCCTCTGAGCTCTGGGATACATGAGGGAGCTGGGATTAGCTCAGAAGCTTTGTCTTATTTTATAGCTCAAGATTATGTTTCTGGAGACCCTTGAGAATTGGGGGAATTTTGGCATAGTGAAAACAGATGGCATGATAGTACTACCATATATATAGTCAGTGAACACGCAGGAAGTTAATAGTTAACTTTCACAAGCTAGTTAAATTAAATTGAAGGTGAAGTTAACCAATGGTTCTCTCGAAGTTTTCTGCATTATTTTAACAAAAAATTTTTGTGATAAATTTTTTTAAAAAATTTTTTATTGATTTTTTTACAGAGAGGAAGGGAGAGGAATAGAGAGTTAGGAACATCAATGAGGGAAAAACATTGATTAGTGGTCTGCACACCCCCTACTGGGGATGTGCCCACAACCAAGGTACATGCCCTGACCAGAATTTAACCTGGGATCCTTCAGTACACAGGCCAACGCTCTATCCACTGAGCCAAACTGATCAGGGCTATAATAAATAATTTAAAAGTAGGAATTCAAAATCATGTTATTCCTGCCCAGCCGATTTGGCTCAGTGGTTGAGTGTCAACCCATGAACCAGGAGGTTATACTGTAGTTCAATTCTTGGTCAGGGCATATGCCTGGGTTGTGGGCTTGGTCTCCAATGTGGAGTGTGTTAGGGGACAGCCAACCAGTGATCCTCTGTCATCATTGATTTTTGTATCTTTTCCTCTCCCTTATTCTCCAAAATCAATAAAAATACTTTTTTAAAAATTGTATTATTCTCGAGATGACCTAGCATTTATTGCTAATAGCAAAATGTTGTTTTGGACTTATAGATAAATCAACAGGTTAGTATTGTCTCTAGAGAATGACTTCATTTGTATATTCATATTCTAGGCAAGAGAGATTTGGGATTTTTTTCAACAGTGTACAACCCCTGTAGGTAGATAAGCTTCTCTTTCCATGTCATATATAAAATGACAAGATACTGATGTATTGAAAGTGGGTTGATAGAGTATGTTGTCCTCCTAGAGTCCAAGCCATCTTCCCAACACCTGACCCTGCAGCCCTGAAGGATCGCCGCATGGAGAACCTCGTAGCCTACGCTAAGAAAGTGGAAGGGGACATGTATGAGTCTGCCAACAGCCGGGTAGGTTGCCATACTTATTCCAGCCTGCACATACCTGTGGTAGATATAACTGCATCTGTCTGGCTGATTTGTCTGGAAATAGGGATATGTTAGTTGTGTAGACCCATCACCTTGAGGAGCCTGGCCAGAGATACTTAGCAGATAAGAAATTAGATCCCATCAGTGATTGAGCATCGACCTATGAACCAGAAGGTCCCTGCCAGGGCACATACCCAAAGTGGGGCCTGTAGGTGGCAGGTCGATCAGTGATTCTTATCATTGGTGTTTCTCTCCCTCTCCCATCTTCTGGACAAAAAACAAAAATTAGTCCCTTCACAACTCTCTTTGTTTACTATAGTATCACCATTACAGGTAATTGAGTATACAAAATAGCATTTTATCCATGTGTCTCATGTCCACATCCATGTGGGCTTTGTTTGTTATGCTTATACTATGTTATTGCCAGCACCGGTGAATATGTAAGAAGAGGTTCAACTGTGGAATGAAATGTAATATTCATTTAATACCTACTGTCTATTAAATCCTGTAATGTAACTAGTTCAACAAGAATTTGGGCCTTTGGTTTATTAGCTAGAAGTGTTGAACACTTACCTTTGCCATTGTACTTAATCAAGTTCATTAGTTTTTTTAAAATATACAAACCAGATCATTTTCTATAGTTTTGACTGCCTAATGTTATTGCTCTTTAGGATGAATACTATCACTTATTAGCAGAGAAAATCTACAAGATACAAAAAGAACTAGAAGAAAAACGGAGGTCGCGTTTACACAAACAAGGCATCTTGGGTAACCAGCCAGCCTTACCAGCCCCTGGGGCACAGCCCCCTGGGATACCACCGTCACAACCTGTGAGACCTCCAAGTAAGAACCTCATTTCCTTCTGTCAGCCCTTAGTCTGTTTGCTTGTTTTTCCTTCTGTATTTGGGGTGTGTTTCTATGTATATAGAATTATGTTCTCAGGAAACCCACATTTTGGAGACTGATAGTTGTTATGACCTGTACATGGGCCTATGTTTAGACGTTGAGTCTCTCATGAGGAAGTCCTTTAAAGGGTTTGTGAGCTCCAATGTGCAGTGCTTTGGGACCTGTTGACTGTTTTTTTTTTCTTTTCTTTAAGTTTGAAGATAAATTCCTTATTCCTCAATCAAGGATTATTTTAACTAACCTTCCTTCCCTCCCCTGTCATTATAGATGGGCCCATTCCCCTGCCAGTGAATCGCATGCAGGTTTCTCAAGGTATTTAACTATTGCTGTGAATTATATTTCTGTTTACCATTCAACAGCCTTAAAGTATATTGTTTCTTTTTTTCCTCTTTAACTTCTTTACTAGAGGCCCGGTGCATGAAATTTGTGCGGGGGGAGAAGGGGTCCCCCCCATAGCCCAGCCTGCAAACTTTCCAATCCAGGACCCCTCAGGGGATGTCCGATTGCCATCGGGCCTAAACTGGCAGTCAGACATTCCTCTCACAATCCTGTACCGCTGGCTCCTAATTGCTCACCTACCTGCCTTGTTGCCCCTAACTGCTCCCTCTCCTCCACCACCCCCGCCCCGTCTGCCGGCCTGATCACCCCTAACTATCCCCCTGCCTACCTGGTCGCCCCCAATTGCACCCCCATCCTGGCCTGGTCGCCTCTTACTGTCCCCCCACCCCAGCCTGATTGCCCCCAACTGCCCCCCTCTGCTGACCTGGTCACCCCTAACTGCCCCCTCCTGCCAGCCTGGTTGATCCTTACAGCCCCCCTGCCAGCGTGGTTGCCCCACGCAGCCTGCTGTTCAGGCACTTGGTCATCCCTCACTAACCCCCCTGTCCCTCACCCCCCTGCCGGCCTGGTTGCCCCACACAGCCTGCTTGTTCAGTCGTTTGGTCAGCTATCACTAAACACTCCCGACCCCCACCCCTGCCAGCCTGGTTGCCCAATGCAGCCTGCTGCCCAGTCGTTTGGTCATCCCTCACTAACGCTCCTGCTGACCTGGTTGTAGGCAGCCCTCTTGTGAGGACATGAGGGTTAATTTGCACATTGCCTCTTTATTATATAGGATAGCGCTTCTTTTTCCTTAATTCCTTATTGTTGATGAGCATTTCCACCGGCAGTATGAATATCAGTTCTATTTAGATTCAAGAGAGGGCATTACTTTTAGGAAGAGACTTACAAAACATTGTAGGTGGGGAAAGAAAACATTTCTGAATGCAGGAAAGGAGAGCATCAGGCCAGTCCTGGGGCAGCGAGCAACACGAGGGTGAGGTGGAGAAAGTGCAGTGGCTGCTCGGGGCCCTGTCAATGCAGGTGTTCAAGCCTTGCCAGCAGGGTTGACACTCAGAGAGTCTACATCAGGCTGGGGTGCTGGCAGCTGGTCTCTCGACAATTTTTAAAGGTTCTTTTTCAGGTTGAAATTCTGTGGTTTTTGCTTGGTTGAAGCAATTTTAGTTTGGGAGTTTGGGGACCGGGGGCATTTCAAACCTTTTATAGTTTTTGTCTAATTTAGACTTGAACCGTAAGGTGTTTTTACAGGTTGTGCAATAAAGTAGTGATATTACCCAGAGATTCTAAAGCAAGGCTTGGTTCTGCTGTTAGGGGTTTAGGAGGGGAGAAAAGGTCATTTTTAAAGTTTGCTGTAATCTTACTGCATACTGGTGGATAAACTGGTAGACATGATAGATAAACTGATAATATAAAGGACAGAGTGTACAGAGGATTTTAGGAAATTACAAAGAAGGAGAGGCCATGGTCTAGAGATACTTAGCAGCTAGTGAGGTGTCTTCCATGGTGTGACATTTCTGCAATAATGGGCAAAACCCCGGGACAGCAAAGGTATTGCGAACACTAGATTTTTCTGTAGATAAAAGGCTAAGAACTTGCCACTCTTGGATGCTTTCTAAACATTAACTTGCTTGCAAAATTAAAACCATATTATGAGTCTTATCCCAGATTCTAACAATAAATATAAACCCAGCTGAAGAATTAGGAGGCTGGGGTGGGGGTGAGGTGGAAGGGATGAGAATGGGCTTCCTGCAGGAGAGAAGACGGAAGCTAGATGCTCCAGCACGGGTTAGTGAGAGAGTGGCTCAGATTGGCGCCCTGGCCTTAGTGATCACCTCTTCCATAGTTGGTGGGAACATCTTCCCGGTGTAGCCTCGTCTCTTATCACTTTGATGCTTGTTGATCAGAGTCCTGCCATGCTGATCAGTGCTTCCTCAGCTTTAGTTTACCTGGTTTTCTGCCCTCTTCTCCTCATTTGCCCTGCCCCCACTCCCATCTCCACCATACCACCTTACCAGCATTGATGCCATTTTTCCTGGATATGGAAATTCTGTTACTTAATCATCTGATTAACTGGGTGATTTCCTTTCAGTTGTATGTGTTGTGTATGTGTTCCATCTTATTTTGCTTAGGGTTTTGCCCATCGTTGCATAAATGTCACACCATGGAAGACACCTCACTAGCTGCTTAGTATTGGGCAAGTTGTAATTCTGTTTCCCTGAGGATGCTTTTCTTAATGAATTATTGTGGATACTTTACAGGGATGAATTCATTTAATCCGATGTCTTTGGGGAATGTACAGTTGCCACAAGCTCCCATGGGACCGCGCGCAGCATCCCCCATGAACCACTCTGTCCCAATGAACAGCATGGGCTCCGTTCCAGGGGTAAGTCCTGCTTGCCCTAACTGTGCTGAGAAGGCCTTGCCCAAATAAGGAAAATTCTCTAAGCAGTGAAATTGTAGATTGTCTAGAATCCTGTGGTACCTGTTCCTTTAGATTTTGGTTATGCTTTATTTCTTTCATCTTTCCCCCTCCCTCCCTCCCTCCCTCCCTCCATCCTTCCTACCCTCCCCCCCCTCTCATCTCATTACTGTGGAAAAAATTATTTGACCATTATTTATTTTATTTGAATGCCAATTTCATAGGGACTTTTGACTCTTTGAGAAGATGGAGTTCTGTAGATGGAATAGGCAGCCTCAGATTTGTGACCAAAAGGAACTTGTCAGTGTCTGTTGACTCCTAGAGCTTACTCTCCTGCGGCTGGTTTCTGAATGCTTCATAGAAAAACATACCTTGAACTTTAAATGATAGCATGCTATTGATTTCTATCCAGAGGACAATCTGAAGCCCACTCATTAGATACTTTGCATGAGAAAGCTGGCAAAGTGCCTCAGAGCTATAAGGTCTTAGTGAGTGGTCTTTCTTTTCCCAAGAGGGGGGGAGGATTTGAAGATTTCTGTCTCTTCTCCTTTATCTTGAATACTTTGGCTTTTGAATTCTCAATGATGCTTGTTGTCTTTTAGATGGCCATTTCTCCTTCCCGAATGCCTCAGCCTCCAAACATGATGGGTGCGCATGCCAACAACATGATGGCCCAAGCGCCCACACAGAACCAGTTCCTGCCTCAGAACCAGTTCCCTTCATCCAGTGGGGCAATGAGTGTGAACAGTGTAGGCATGGGGCAGCCAGCGGCCCAGACAGGCGTGTCACAGGTACCGTTTGCCTTTGGGCCTCCTACATTGATACAGCCCCAGCTTCCTACTGACCTGAGCATGTCTTTTTTCACAGAAATTAGAATTCTAGACTACACATTTGATTTTTATCTTTAGCATCTCGTAATATTTTCCCTATTTTTTTCTGTCATTTTTACCTTGTTTGGAATGACTCAGCATTTTGGAGTGAACTTCATGTAGAACTAGAGTGGTTTGTGGTTTTTTGATTTGTGTGCTTTTGCATTTTGATTTTTTTTTCTTGTTTTTTACTTGTGTCTTTTAAATTCTAAGTTTCATATACAAATCCTGAGAGACTCTGAATTTTAAAAAATGAGTAAGGAAGGGTCCCATGAGTTCACTGCTAATGGTTTTTGTTTTGTGTAACTTGTTTCCTGTCCCTGAACTGTCCAGCTGAAGTCAGGCTCACTGGATCAGTTGCATAGTTATCCTTTTATTCAATGTGTTTTACTCATTCAGTCTAAAGTTGAAGAGAACTATTTTCCATTCATTTTACTGCCTTTTTAAATATATATATATATCTTTTTATTGATTTCAGGGAGTAAGGTGAGAGGGAGAGAGAACTAGAAATATCAATGATGAGAGAGAACCATTGATCGGCTGCCTCCTGCACAACCCACCTGGGGATCAAGCCTGCAGCCCGGCATGTGCCCTGACCAGGAATCAAATAGTGACCTCCTGGTTCATAAGTCTTTGCTCGGCCACTGTGCCACTGTGCCCGGGCATTTATTCTGTGTTTTTTGTTTTATCCAGAAGCACGCCTGGGTTGCTGGCTCCTCCTTCCTGGCCTGGGCCCTCACTAGGGCGTGTACAGGAGGCAACCAACCAAAGTGTTTCTCTTCATTGTACTGCCTTTTTAAAACCCTCTTGTTGGTATGGTATAGTAGTGTTGCTGAATGAACATGTACATGCATTTAAAATAGGCCAAACCTTCCTCTAAAATATGAAGTTCGTGTTTTCATTTTTTAACATGAAGTAATATTGAATAAAAGTAATTGACTATTCTAAATTTATTCTCTAAATGCTTATTCATTAATTCTTAATTTCCATAATATGTCATTGCTCTAGAACAGGGGTAAGCAAATATGTCCTGTAAATATTTTTTACTTTGTGGGCCATACATAGATAGACTCTTTGTCTTAGCTATTAACCTCCACCATTTTGGGGGGAAATCACAGCCATGTTCATTCCTACCCAAATGAATGGGTGTGCTATGTTTTAATAAAACTTTATTATAGACATAGGCAGCTAACTGGGTTTGGCCACTGGCAGTAGTTTGTAGCCCTTGTTCTAGACCAGTGATTTGGAATCACTTTTTCAAAGGTCTACAGATACTTTGAAGCATGTCCTCAGCTGAGATCACTGCACTGAAACTTTTTTTAAGATAAATATCTTTTCTGTTGGTCTTAGTTGCATTTATATATTATGGAGCATGAAGCTAGTAAGCTGAGTGGACATATTTGTTTAAACCAGAAATTTTGATAGTCATATAAATCAAAGTAGAAGAAACATAATAGCATTAACTTTATTGAAAAGTACAAATTATAAGTGTACCACTAGACAAATTTTTGTTGCCACATTTCCAAATAAGTGACATAATTTTAACATATTCTGTTTCCTCTGCTAGGGACAGGTGCCTGGTGCTGCTCTTCCTAACCCTCTGAACATGCTTGGGTCCCAGCTGCCTTGTCCACCAGTGACACAATCACCATTGCACCAGACGCCACCTCCTGCTTCCACAGCTGCTGGCATGCCATCTCTACAGCATCCAACAGCACCTGTGATGACTCCTCCCCAGCCAGCAGCTCCCACCCAGCCATCGACTCCTGTGTCGTCTTCCGGGCAGACTCCTACCCCAACTCCTGGCTCAGTGCCCAGTGCTAGTCAAGCCCAGAGCACTCCTACAGTCCAGACAGCAGCCCAGGTGACCCCGCAGCCTCAGACCCCAGTTCAGCCCCCATCTGTGACCACCCCTCAGTCATCACAGCAGCAGCCAACGCCTGTGCATACCCAGCCTCCTGGCACGCCGGTGAGCCTCTCTGTCATCTTTGTTCTGAGACTCTTAATGAGAACTTTCCCATAAATAATTCTGTCATGATGACCCTGGCTCAGTTGGTTAAAGTGTCGTTCCTATATGCCAAGTTTGTGGGTTCAATCTCCAGTAAGAGCATATATAAAAAAACAACAACCAATGAATCCATGAATAAGTGGAACAAAAAATCAATGTTTCTCCCTCTCCCTCTCCCTCTCCCTCTCCCTCTCCACTCCAATCTCTCTTTTTCTCTCAAATCAGTAAGTAATATATTTTTTTTAATTCTGCTATGAAGTTGCTATAGAATCTTGGTGCCACCCCAAAAAGTAACTGAAAGGCCATGTTTGGCAGGACATGACTTATTCCTACTTAAATGAGTTTGCAAAAATCAGCAGTTCTAAAGAAATAATACTCGAGTCCTCTATAGAATTTTTAAAACTACCTCTGTTTATAAGAGAAGTCTGTTTCCCATTATCTGTCCTAGATTTATGTCTTCTGAGTCTTGGTAGTTTTTCTCCTAACACTTAAGGATGTGGTCATGTTCTTGATTGTATATGCTTTGACCTTGCCCAGCAGCCTTGTTTTCAGACTACAAGCATTTTCTTTTTTATGACAACTTGGTAGATCCAAGTTAGTACTTCTGTGGCTCAAATCTGCCCAGTCCTTCGTGGACCTGCTGGAGGTACACAGTCTGGGTACCTCTCCTAGGCTGGGTTGTTCCACTGACCCAGGGACCTAAGGCTACCCTCTTGTTGCCTCCACCTTCCCTCTCCAGTTATCACTAAAATCAATCTTTTTTTTTTCCATTGAGTATTCTTTTTTAAAAAATTTTTTTTAATTGAATTATTATCTGTGTACATATTTTAACATTGCCCCCCCGCCATACATACCCTCCCTCCCCAGAGTTTTGTGTCCATTGGTTGTACTTATATGCATGTATACAAGTCCTTCGGTTGATCTCTTATCTCCCCCAGATCTCCCTACTCTCCCCGCTGTAATTTTACAATCTGCTTGTTGCTTTACTGTCTTTATATCTGACTTTTGGTTTGTCAGTTTATAATGTTCTTTAATATCCATAAATGAGTGTAAAATCAATTTTAAAATCCATTTTCTTATCAGTCTAACTTAGAAACCCCTCTTCCCCTGAGATACATTAACTTTCTTCTTGGGGTCTGAAGGTATTTATTAATGTCAAAATTAATCTGAACAACAATCCCAAGATAACATTACTATTTGTATTTCTCTAAAGCCTTTCTAATTTTACATTATCTTTTGTTTGTTTACTTTAAACTATCTTGGATAAGGCTTTGAAAATTTATAATTCCTTTAGTGGTTCCTTCTCTTAATGTTTGCTTATTTCTCAGCCACTAATCCCAACACTGTTCCTGCAATTACAAGCTAATTATATATTCTTATTTCATATAGGTACTTAATTCTTCCTTCTACATATATACTTATATAAAAAGCTAATATGCTAAGTGTCCCTTCTATTGTAAGACCAGCCGCTATGATGCACACTGACCACCAGGGAGCAGATGCTCAACACAGTGACTTGGCAGTGTTGGTTCTCAGTTAACACCCTGAAGCTAGAAAGGAGGGAGCCCCATTCCTCACAGGGCCGTGTGATTCCACCTTTGACCATGGGTTATGTTGTTGCTGGGGCACTGTCAGCCCCAAATCTGATTTACTGCACCCTTGTATTTGCACTCCACACCTTGTATGTACAACAGCAACTTTGCAGAGTACCTCTCACACTCTAAGGCCCCTTGGAGGATGTCAGAGAGCTGGTTTTGGCCCGATCCCCACAGGCCAGGCTGAGGGACCCCACCTGCCAGAGGGACCCCGCTCACTCCGCAGATGCCATGGAGGGACTGCAGGAGGTTGGCTCCAGGGTGTGGCCTGACTCGCCCAGTCCCATCCTGCCAGCTACCTTCTAGTTAATTTTCTTTCACTGTGCACAAATCTGTGCACCGGGTCACTAGTATATTTATAATTCCACTTTCAATCATAAACATAAATGATCTAGTGAGGAATTAATTTTAAAAGGGGAGTTCTTTCTATGGCTTAGGTAGAAAAATTGCAGAAAATAATTTCATATCCACATGTAGAAAGCTCTACTCTTCCATCTCTGTATATTTAGCAAGAAATCAGTTGTGTTTCTGCCTGATGTTGTCTTCCTCTAGAACTCCTATTTGAACTTTTGTTCTTCAATTTTCTCAAATAGGGATGCTTATTAGGTTAGTATTGGGAATGTTAACACAAAACTCTATATTAGGTGACCAGCAGCAGAGTTTACGATCATATATATTGTTTTATTAACAGAGATAAATGATTTTGGTTTTTCTACAGCTTTCCCAGGCAGCAGCCAGCATTGAGAACAGGGTACCCACTCCATCATCAGTGGCCAGTGCTGAAACCAACTCCCAGCAGCCAGGACCAGAAATACCAATGCTGGAAATGAAGCCTGAGGTCAAGACCGAGGACACCGAGCCAGATGCCAGTGAATCCAAGGGGGAGCCTGCATCTGCGGTAGGTGCCAGGGATCCATCATGGATGTACCTGCTGTTGGTGTGGTTTTTGTGTGTGTGTGTGTGCCTTTTGTTTGTTTGTTTTGTTAATCCTCATTTGAGGCTATTTTTCCCATTGAGAAGGTGGTTTTTTTTTTTAGAGAGAGAGTAAAACGGAGGGGGAGAGACAAAGAGAAACATCTACGAGAGAGACATGTTGATTAGTTGCTTCCAGCATGCCGCACCAAAGCTGTGATCGAGTTTTATGTGCCCTTGACCAGAATCGCACCATGACCCTTCAGTCCATTGGCCGATGCTCTAACCACTGAGCAACTGGCCTGGGACTTGCCTTTTGTTTTAAAATCCTCTTTAATCTACTGGCTCTTCAAACCCATAATCAAAAACAGATTAGTTTTATTTTAAGTTCTAGATATGGGGTTTTTTGCTTGTTCCTCTTATGTTTTTTTTTTTGTTTGTTTGTTTGTTTGTTTTTGCCAGAAATAAAGAGCAATAGCTTATATTTTACTTTATTTTTTAAATGCAAAGCTTGGGTTTGGGGGAGGACATTGGGAGTATAAGGACATATATGTAATATCTTAATCAACAAAGAAAAAGATTAAATTATATGAACTAACAAAAAAATGCAAAGCTTAGGAAAACACTGATTTTGAAAACCAGTGTTTTCCATACAGAAATGGTAAAAATAATATTTTAAAGATTTCCCTTTAAAGAGCCCTAGCTGCTTTGGCTCAGCAGATAAAACAAACTGTGGACAGAAGGATCCCTCCCAGGTTTTATTCCGGTCAAGGGCATATGCCTGGGTTGTGGGCTCAATCCCCAGTTGGGGGTATGCAGGAGGAAGCCAATCAATAATTCTCTCTCATCATTGAAGTTTCTATCTATCTCTTCCTCTCTGAAATCCATAAAAATATTTTAAATAAATAACTAAAGATATCAGTGTATTCTTCCCCTCTCCATTCTTCTACCCCCCTCCCTTTTGGCAACTCTCAGTTTATTCTCTATATCTATAGGTCTGTTTGTGTTTTATTTTTTTTCCATTTATTTTGTTTTTTAGATTCATGTATAAATGAGATCATACTGCATTTGTCTTTGTCTGACTTACTTCACTTAGCATAATATTAGGTCTAGTAATAATTAATGTCGTTTTCTAATACTTTTTTAAATCAAATTTATTTAAACAATACAACAAAATTTAATCAACAATATAGTTGCCGTTGTTTTCTACTACTTGTGCCCAACGCTCAGGAAGCATTTTAATCCCTCTGTTGTAAAATTCTTGTGATTTTGATGCAAAAAATTCGGTCAATGCATTTTTGAGGCATTCTTCATTATTAAATTTTTTTCCAAGAAGAAAGTTTTGCAAAGAACGAAACAAATGGTAATCGGAACGGGCAATATCAGGAGAATATGCAGGTTGAGGGAGAACTTCCCATTCCAACTGGCGCAGTTTTTCAACAGTGATTCTTGCAGTATGTGGTCGTGAGTTATCGTGGTGAAGAATTACGCCCTTCCGATTAATCAGCGCGGGTTCTTTTTCTCTTAAAGCTTGGGCTAACCTTTCCAATTGGGCACTATACACTGCACTTGTAATGGTTTGGTTAGATGGTAAAAGTTCATAATGAAGAATTCCTTTAAAATTCCACCAAACACACAACATCACTTTTTTCGCATGCAAGTCAGGTTTTGGCGTGGGCTGCGGAGCCTCATTTTTGTCCAACTATTGAGGCCGCCTTTTCAAATTAACATACAGCACCCATTCTTCATCTCCGGTAACAATTTGCTCTAAAAACGGCAAACGGTTTTGACGAGAGAGGAGCGAACTGCAAATTGTGACTCTTTGATTACGGTTGTTGTTGGTCAACTCATGAGGAACCCATTTTCCAAACTTTTGGACTTTGCCAAGTGCACGCAATTGACTGGAAATTGTTTTTTGTAAACAATTTAAAGTTGTCGCAAGCTCTTGTTGGGTAATTTGAGGATTTTGCACCAAAAGAGCTTGAAGAGCTTCTTGATCAAAATTGGACACACAGTCTTGACCACTCTTGTCATCTAACGAAAAATTTCCCTCGCGAAATTTCTCAAACCAACGCTGGCATTTCCTGGCGCTAACTGCATCTTGACCAAGAGCACTACAGATGTTTTTTGCAGCCTCACTTGCTTTTCTTTCTAATTGGAACTCGTAAAGCATGCAGTGCCGAATATGCTCTTCATCCGCCATCTTCTTAGCCCTAGTTTTGCAACAAAAACCAAACCAAACACAAACTTTTTCAAGCAAAACTTGTTAATTGCACTTCACACGTTCTGTAGATACCACGTGTTTGAAGGTTATGTCAATACAAATCAACGCCAAGCAAGATTTTAAACAAATGTTTAAAAACAACATTAATTATTACTAGACCCGATAACCTATAGGTTCATCCATGTTGTCAGAAGTGTCAAGATACAGTACCATTCTTTTTTATTGTATGAATGTATGTATATATATGTGTGTGTATATATATATATAACACACATATTATATATGTCACAGCTTTATCCATTTATCTGTTGATGGACATCTGGATTACTTCTATCTTAGTTCTTGTAAGTAGTTCTGCAGGGAACATACAGAGGCATATACTTTTTCGAATTAGTGTTTATAATTTCTTCAAATAAATACCCAGCAGTGGGATTTCTGGATCATATGGTAGCTCTAGTTTGTTTATTTATTTATTTATTTATTTATTTATTTATTATTCTTTTTTATGTAACTAGTATGTCCTGCTTTGTGAATTTGAATGTATCTAAATTGTGTCTTCCTATTATTCTTTTCATCATTTTTTAAAAATCTTTATGTGCACATTATTACAGTTGTTCCTCTTTTTTCCTCCCATAGCTCCCCTCCACCCGATTCCCACCCAACCCCATTCCCTTACTCCCCTCCCCACTCTCCTCATCCATAGGTGTACAATTTTTGTCCAATCTCTTCCCACACCTCTTTCCCCTTAAGGATTGTCAGTCCGCTCTCTTTCTATACCCCTGATTCTATTATATTCACCAGTTTATTCTGTTTTATCCAATTTTTTATTCACTTGATTTGTAAATTCACTTGTTGGTTGGTATGTATTTGTTGTTCATAATTTTTTAAAAATATATTTTATTGATTTTTTACAGAGAGTAGGAGAGAGGGATAGAGAGCTAGAAACGTCGATGAGAGAGAAACATCGACCAGCTGCCTCCTGCACACCCCCCACCGAGGATGTGCCCACAACCAATGTACATGCTCTTGACCGGAATCGAACCTGGGACCTTTCAGTCCGCAGACTGACGCTCTACCACTGAGCCAAACCGGTTTCGGCTGTTGTTCATAATTTTTATCTTTACCTTTTTCTTCTTCTTCCCCTTCTTAAAGACTACTCTTCAGCATTTCATATAATACTGGTTTGGTGGTGATGAACTCCTTTAGCTTTTTCTTGTCTGTGAAGTTCTTTATCTGACCTTCAATTCTGAATGATAGCTTTGCTTGGTAGAGTAATCTTGTTTGTAGGTTCTTGCTATTCATCACTTTGAATATTTCTTGCCACTCTCTTCTGGCCTGCATAGTTTCTGTTGAGAAATCAGCTGATAGTTGTATGGGTACTCTCTTGTAGGTAACTGTTTTTCTTGCTGCTTTTAATATTCTCTCTTTGTCTTTTGCTCTTGGCATTTTAATTATGATGTGTCTTGGTGTGGTCCTCTTTGGATTCCTTTTGTTTGAGGTTCTGTGCACTTTCTGGTCTTGTAAATCTATTTCTTTCACAAGGTGGGGGAAGTTTTCGGTCATTATTTCTTCAAATAGGTTTTCAGTATCTTGCTCTCTCTCTTCTGGCACCTCCATAATTATGCTTGAAGTTGCCCCAGAAGCTCCTTACACTACCTTCAAATTTTTGGATTCTTTTTGCTTTTTGGTTTTCTGGTTGGGTGTTTTTTGCTTCTTTGTATTTTAAATATTTGACTTGATTCTTGGGATCCTCTAGTCTGCTGGTGGATCTCTATATTATTTTTTATTTCAGTCAGTGTATGCTTAATGTCTAGTTTGTTCTTATTCACGCGCCTCCAAACCTCAGCTTTTCAGCACTTGTGCACATCTCAGTGCTCTTTTCTCTTTCCTTCTAGTTGTAGAACTTCCACTCAGCCAGCTTTCCTGTAGTTCTGGGTAATAGATGTTTTGTCTTTTAGTTGAAGTTTTGAAATTGTTGTGTGATGCAGCAGTTTAGGTGTTTACCTATCCTGCCATCTTGGTTTCTGGAGTTGGATCACTAAGATCCCCAGAGGGTCCAATGTTAACTTCCAGAAGGGGGGGATCCCTAGGGTCTTCCAAGGGGGAGTGGGAGAGTTCATGGGACTTAGGCTCAGGCTCCTTTTCAGCTTCTGCCAGGGTCAGGCCCTGGGCTGTCTGTGTGCATGTGTGTGGGGAGCGAAGGGGGTGGGAAACAGGAGGAAATACCCTGCAAGGTGAAGGAACATCTAGAGATTCTGAACAAGGCGAGTGGGGAGATAGCCGTGGACCAGGCGGAGCCAGAGCAGGGTGTGGGGGGGGAGGTTTGTGGGGGGTTAGGGGGGTTCGACAATGTTTGGGAGGGTGGAGTCAGGAAGGCTTTTTCTAGGCAGAGCAGAGCATCAGGCAGGGGCCTGTAATATTTTTAACAATAAATATTTTTAAAATTTTATTCCTAGATATTTAATACTTTTTTAAAATTTATTGATTTTTTTAGAGAGTGAGAAAGTGACAGACAGAAACAGAGACATGGATTTGTTGTTCTGCTTATCTGTGCATTCATTGCTTGCTGCTTATATGTGCCCTGACCAGGGATTGAATCCTCAAGCTTGGTATATTAGGACAATGCTCTAACCAACAAAGCTATCTGGCCAGGGTGGTGGTTTATACTTTTTGATGCTGTTGTAAATGGGATAGTTTTCTTAATATCTTCTTCTGATCATTATTTTAGTATATAGAATTCTGAACAGGTTTCTGCGTATTGATTCTGTGTCCTGAAACTTTGCTGAAGTCATTTATTAATTCTAACTAGGGGCCCAGTGCACAAATGTGTGCTCCTTGAAAAGAACTGTGGGCCACGAGGCTGCAGTGGGCACAGGGGTGGGTCTCTGCTCGTCCTCCGCACCCGCATCTGGCCCCTCCTGCAGTATCCCCTGGTCCCCTGTCTGCAGCAGCCCTACTCACACCACTGCTGCTCCTACGCACTGTCGGCACCAGCCCACTCACGTCCTCTGACAGCGCAGAGCAATTGGGGCCGGAGCCAGCAGTGGGTGGAGAAGCCTTGAGGGAAGATCAGGTGCCAGCAGCAGGTGTGAGTGCCAGGCGGGACCATGGTGTGCAAGAGCAAAGAATTTTCAATAACCACCAAGGCTGCCCCAATGACAGCAACCAGCACCCCACCTTGGTCTGACACCCCCATTCACCTGCTTCACCATCCCACCATGGCCACCGCCACCGTGTCCCCCTGGTGGTCAGCACATGTCATAGCTTGTTCGGTTCTACCATTCTGTCTATTTGCATATTAGCTTTTTATTATATAGGATAGTTGAGTTTTGCTTATTTTCCCATTTGGATGCCTTTTATTTGTCTGATTGCTGTAGCTAGGACTTCCCATATAATTTCAAATAGAAGTAGTGGTAATGGACATCCTTGTCTTGTTCCTGATCTTAGATAAAAAGTCCAGGACCAGATAGCATCTGCCAAACATTCAAAGAAGAATTAAACCTGTCCTTAAATTTTTTTTTTTAATTGAATAGGAAGGAATACTCCCAAACTCATTTTATGAAGCCAGCATTACCCTGATACCAAAAGCAGATAAAAAGACATTACAAAAAAAAAAGGGAAATTACAGGCCAATATCCTTGAACATAGATGCAAAGATTCTCAACAAAATTTTAGCAAGCCAGATTCAACAATACATTAATAGGACTATACACCATGATCAAGTGGGATTTATCCCAGGGATGGAAGGATGCTTCAACATTCATTAATATGATACATCACATAACAAAATAAAGGATAAAAACCATATCAGTAGATTCAGAAAAGGCATTTGACAAAATTTAACATCTTTTTATGATACAAACTCTTAAATAAAGTTAGAAGGAATATCTCAACTTTATAAAGTCTATATGACAAACCCACAAATAATAAACTCAGTGGTAAAAAGGTTTGTATTTTAAATCTTTGAATCATTCAGCAACTTTTTCATTGCCATTTTTTATTTATTTATATTCCGCAGAGTTAGATTACACGAGGGGTTTATTCATTTACTAATTAAACTGGCAGAAGTTGAAAACTAGCAGATTGTGAGCTGAATCCAATCTATATTAATTGTTTTGTTCGGCTCATATGATATATTTTAAAGTGGGAAATTATAAACTAAACTCCAGATTTTTGGATTTTTGGATTTTCTTGAAAATGATAAGCTCTGTCAGCGTTGTTCTTCAAGTCCTCTCTGGCAGCAGTCTGGATGAGAGCATCAGCATGGCCTGTAGAGGGGACATGGGCTCTCCGGTTTGCCAGAGTCTCCACAGCTTCTGCTGTCTCACACCTCATCTTCTTGTTGCATTCACTTATTTTACTTGCCTGGCCTTTTGAGCAATTTGGTGTTTTGTTTTGTTTTTTAAATATATTTTTATTGATTTTAGAGAGGAAGAGAGAGAGAGAGAGAGAGAGAGAGAGAGAGAGAGAGAGAGACATCAGTGATGAAAGATCTGATCATCACTGATCAGCTGCCTCCTGCACATCCCCACGGGGGATCAAGCCTGCACCCCAGGCATGTGGCCTAACCAGTAACCAAACTGACCTCCTGGTTCATAAGTTGATGCTCAACCACTGAGCCACGCTGGATGGGCTAAACAATTTGGTTTTTGAACTCTGGCCCAATTTTCCAGGAATGTTTGTTCCAAACTAGAAAAGTCTATATGTAAAACTACTGAGTGGGTGATGGTAGATATGTATATATGCAATATTTTAAGTACTCCAGCATATAAAATTTTAAAAATTAGTACACAATTGTACTGGTACTATCTTAAAGCAACTCAACTGACACCAAATGCTCTATTCCTTCTTGTGGGAGGGAAAGGAATAAATGCAGCTGTGACTAGAAGAAGGTTTTAACAAACACATAGATTTTTAAGAGCTTTCCAATAATTCTGAATTAGAATAAAGCTTTTTGACATCCATGTATCATTACTTATAATTTTTTTTTCCAGATGATGGAGGAAGATCTACAAGGATCTTCTCAAGTTAAAGAAGAATCAGACACAACAGAGCAGAAATCAGAACCAATGGAAGTGGATGAAAAGAAGCCAGAAGTAAAAGTAGAAGCTAAAGAGGAAGAAGAGAGCACCGCTAATGGTGCCGCTTCCCAGTCAGCATCTCCTTCACAGCCACGGAAAAAAAGTAAGTTGTGTTTTCTTGAACTTACTGAACTGTGCTGCTTTGCCATTGTGTTGTGATTCTACATTATGGGTTAAAAGCTAAAGCAGAAATAGACTAGCATCTCCCCCTTTCTCTGTTTTGCCTGCTATTCTCCAAATAGAAATAGTGACAACAAACTGGACTCCTCCCTAAGATCCCACAGGTTCATGGCTTAATAAGAAACAAGCCTTGGCTCTAGGGGGCAGTCCAGGGGGCACAGCTGTCTTCTGAGGTGTGCTGGCTGTGGAACTGGAGTTCAAATTGCATCTCAGTCCTTGAGCAGGCCAAGGATCTCGGGCTTTTCTCGGCAAGGCATGAACAACCACTGTCAGATTCAAGCAGGAAAATGACAGAAAGGCCATGGTATGGGGAAAATATCACCATAGCATACATGTAGGAGCTTATAGGTGTTTGCTGTTACAGATAAGTGCCCAAAGTAACAAGTGGGTGGAGTTGGGACCCTGTGAGTGGGTGGGGGCAAGTAAGTGAAGATGCTTTGGGTTCCGAGCTGTGTGGGGTGAGCCAGCCTCACAATGGATGTGATTTTTATTTGTTTCTTTTTTCTTTTTATGTGATTTTTAAAAATCACTTTGAGATGTGTTTAAAAATTAAAGAAGATAGCAGGGTGTCAGAAAATTGTCAGGTGACCCTTGGAAATGTGAGGACAGAGCTCATGAAGGTTAGGCCTGCAGGTGCTACATTTGGGAAAGATGGCAGAGAAATGTTAGAGTCTATTGCTGGAAGGGGCCCTGGAGATTATGGAGAACAGCAGTTCTCAAACTTTTGGTCTTAGACCTCTCTGTACTCTAAAAATTGAGGACCCCAAAGAGTTTTTGTCTGTATGGATTATGTACTGCTGTCTACTTTATTAGAAATTAACACTTGGCTCAGTTTGAAATTTTGAAAATATTCAGTTAAAAATAAATCTATTAACTAACACCCATAAATAACACATTTTATGAAAAATAACTTTCCAAAGCAATGAATAGTATAGTGCCATTGTTTTTTTACAGTTTTTTGGCTCAAAGATAAAAGTGAACACAGCTGCATTCTCAGATCTGCCCCTGCTTGTACTTTGTTGTATTACGTTGTTTGTTTGCAGTACACGAAGTCCCATTCCAGATAGATGGTTGATAAAGGGAAGAATAACAGCCTTTTTAAATAATTGTGATTTTCTTTTTTGATACTACTACAACACTCAACAAGTAAAAGTTTCTTAAAGATTAGTTGTAGTGTGAAATATGAATCCTTAGCACTGAATTTTTCAAACTCTGACTTTAGAGTCCATTTGTCTGTTTTGTACTTTGAATTGATCCTTTGCCCTTTCATGATTTACTTTATAACATGATTTTTTGGTCATCCGACAATTTGGTTCACTGAATTATGTAGATCTTCCTAATGTTAGCATATGTCACTATACAATAATTTTTTTAATCGCATTCATTAACATCACTATGGATCTCTTAAAAAAAGGTTTTGTAAATTTCAACAAGATATTAAGCTCCTGTGATAAATACAAATTTCTCAAAATTTAATTTTAAAAAATATATATTTTATTGATTTTTTTTACACAGAGGAAGGGAGAGGGATAGAGACTTAGAAACATTGATGGGAAAGAGACATTGATCAGCTGCCTCCTGCACACCTCCCACTGGGGATGTACCCGCAACCAAGGTACATGTCCTTGACCAGAATCGAACCTGGGACCCTTCAGTCCGCAGGCTGACTATCCACTCAGCCAAACCGGTCAGGGCAATATTTAATTTTTTATGAGAGTCCAGATTTTTATCTTTGGCAAAAAATACTATCAGTTGTCGTTGAAATAACTCCAACTTTGTTCATTTTTGAGAAAATGTCTACCACATACCACATCTGAATAACTGTAGCTTGTCTATCAGTCATTCCATTTTTATGTGTTTCATTAAAAAAAGAAGCAATGACTTCAGCTCTCAACACTCGGATAAGTGCTTTCGCTCGAGACAAGTACTGCATGCAGTAGATGTGCCTTATACCAACCCTCCCCCCCCCCTTTTTTTTTATATAGGGTAAAAGACGTGTAGCCAACGGTTGAGGTTTAACACAAGTAATAATTTTAACTGCTTCAGCAAGAATATTCTTAAGTGCAGCTGGCATTTTCCCTGTGTGTGCACAGTGGCAGCAAAGACCTAGTGACTACTAAGTCAGGTTTGGGGAAGCTGCTGCCATGCTAGAAATTTTACTCCCACCTGTTAGTGCCCCATCTGTATGAAGGTTAACACGACATATAAGTCAAGTAACAACTTAGTGTTATTATGAACGTTGTTTTATATTACATAAATAAATTAGATTTCACAGACCCCTAGAAAGGCCTGAAGCAGTACTGGAACTTTCTCTGCTCTCCATTACTGTGTTCACCAGCCAAATGCAGCTCCTGAGTACTTGAGATGTGACAAGTGTGACTAAAGAATTGAATTTTAAATTTTATTTAATATTAATTCATTTAGCTTTAAGTAGCCACATATGTCTGGCAGCTCCCATATTAGCACAGTGCTCCTCATGGTACCCATGGTCCATGTTTCGAGGATTACTGATGTGGTACACCCCGCTGATTGTATGGAAAAAGCACACCATACTCATTCGTAGCAGAAAACTTATTTCAAATAAAGACAGGAATTTGACAATATATTTTCCTCTGCATAAGTGTTAAACAATGTGCGGTGACGGCAGCTGTGTACCAAAGTCAGCTAATGTAAGCCACGTCACTGTGATGCCTTTACGGAGATGAGGCGGTCCGGAGCAGGGCAGCAGTCTTTTCCCGTAAAGAGCCAGGCAGTAAATACTTCAGGCTTTGTGTGTCATAGGTCTCTGTTGGCAACTACTCAGCTGCATTGTAGGGCATGTTGTTTGATGAGACAATATCTCAGCAAATAGGCACACTTGTGTTCTAATAAATTTTTATTTTAGAGACTAAAATTTGATGTATAATTTTCACATATCAGGAAATATTTTTATTTTCCCCCCCCAACCATTAAAAACGAAAATTATTCTTAGCTCACAGGCCTTCAGATTTGGCCTGTGGGTCAGAGTTTGCTGACATCTAGTCTAGTTTGCTGACCTCTAGTTTAGAAGAATGAAAAAACTCTTTAGAATTCTTTTCTTAGAAAGTTATTCAAAGAAAACAGTAGGAGAAAGGGAGTTCGCTGAAAGCAGGATGCACTTGTTTCCAATGGGAATGTTTGCTGGAGAGCGCTGCTGGGATAGCCCATATGCTCACTGAGCTCCAGCGCTGCCCCAGGTCTAAAGCATCCAGGTGTTCCTTTTCCACAGGAGGCCAGTCAGGACATATGGGTGATCCCTGACTCCAATGGCAATAACTTCGGGAAACTTCTCAGGGCCATGATTTTTCATCTCTCAATATACTCGATGTATGCCACTTCCCAACTAGAACTTTAAATGTTTATGGTATATTAATCTGATTTTTTAAATTATAGTTTACCACATGTCAGTTCTAGAAAGTCTTTTTAAAATATTTGAGAGAGAGGGAGGGAGGGAGGGAGAGAGAGAGAGAGAGAGAGAATATGAACATATTGTCACTTATAACCCAAGTCATCAGAACTCCTCTGACATATTTGCCTCTTATTGGTCAGTTTCCTATGCATAGGATGTGTGTGAGCAAGGTGGGGTTGTAACATCACTGCTGCCTGACCTGCTGCTTGCTTTCAGAGGCTATTGTACACATTTCCCCGTGTCTTTTGAGCTCATTTGGGTTTCATGTGAATGTATCATCTTGAATGTATCTGGAAGCCACTGTTTATCCTTGGATTGGTGACAATAGAAAATGCAGTAGGAAATGCAATAGCTGAGAGGTTGGAGAAATGGGCATGTGGGAGAGAAGTATAGACCTTTTGGTGAAAATACTTATTTTTATAGCTCTGTTACTGTGTTCGTTTGTGAGGTTGTAGTACAAACCATTTGTCTCAAGTGGTCTGAGTTTACTTTAGGCCAGAAAGGTCCCTTCCACTGTTTGATCAATGAAGCAGATTTGGGAGTGAGCTTCATTTTCTGTTCCAACAGTTTTAATGTTGAAATTTCTCACTGCAGAGCATACTTACTGTGGTATTATGCCTCATGACATGTATGAAGTTTTTAGAAACACCAATGTTACTATTATTTCAGAAACCCTGGATTTGTAGCTTTAGAATGTCTGTGGACTCTGCTGAATGAGAACCCTAGTAAGTTTCAGTGCAGGGAGGGAGATGACTCAGACCTCCTTAGAAATGGCCAGATTTTCATTTGAAGTGTCATAAAGGAAGGGTCTGGGTGCCTTGTAAACAGTGTGTGTGTTTTTCTTATGCTTTCCAACTACAGTCTTTAAACCGGAGGAATTGCGCCAGGCTCTTATGCCAACCCTAGAAGCGCTATATCGACAGGATCCAGAGTCCTTACCTTTTCGGCAGCCTGTAGATCCCCAGCTCCTAGGAATTCCTGTAAGTTCATACAGTAAAAATATATTATAATTTTTTTAATGAAAATGTATTATAATTTTACTAGTGTAACTCATGATTATCCATGTTCTATTTCTTAAAATTGGGTAAAATAAAAACCTTGTTTTGTATATTTTTCTCAAACTATTTTTAAAAGTTTGCTGCCAAAACAGTAATGCACCTTCTTACTAAAATGTGTTTCCAAAGGATTGGTGAATATCCTATATAATAAAAGGCTAATATGCAAATCAACTGAACGGTGGAACAACTGGTCGCTATGATGCACACTGACCACTAGGGAGTAGACATTCAATGCAGGAGCTGACCCCTGGTGGTCAGTACACTCCCACAGGGGGAGCACCACTCAGCCAGAAGCTCTGAGCCCGGCTCACAGCTGGCAGGTGGAGCCTGTCTCACCTCTGCGGAAGTGCTAAGGATGTCTGCTCCCTGGGCTTAAGCTGTCAGTCGGACATCCCCCGAGGGCTCCCGGACTGTGAGAGGGTGCTGGCCAGGCTGAGGGAAATCCCCCCCCCCCCCCCGAGTGCACAAATTCCATGCACCAGGCCTCTAGACAATTATAGAACACATGGGCCACTCATTTTGATATCCCATGGCAAAGGCCATGGTGACCCAACAGATTCTTTTAAACAGTGTTACTATTTTTGTTTTCAGTTTATCTTTGAATTTCATTTTGCTTGATAGGACCAAGAGTGAATCTCTAGAAAAACTGATAAATTTGCTTACCATTGTAATTCAGTGCATGAAAATTCTTATTTTTAAAATCTTAAATAGCACTTTTTATTTTAATCCTCACCTGAGGACTTGTTTTCATTGATTCTTAGGGAGAGGGAAACATTGATGTGAGAGAAACATCAGTCAGTTGTCTCCAGTATGCACCCTGACTGGGGATCAAGCCCTTAACCTTCTAGTATATGGGATAATGCTCCAGTCAACTGAGCCACCGGCTAGGGCTAAGCAGCATCTTTTAGTAAACAGTTCTTTTAAATTTTTTTTCTTTAACTTTGCCTATGAAGGAATTTGATCACATTTTAAAATGTTAATTTTAGATAGTAAAATCAGTTCTTAATGTTAGAAACAGAAGTTGTTCTGGTACTTTCCATTTTATTTTAAGATAAGGCTGGCATTTGGAATTTGGGGTGTCCACTAGATTGAGACCATTTTGTCTTTTTTCCCCCCACATTTCACAAGATTTATTTTTACATTGTTTTAACATTTTGAGCTTTTTCCAAATTATCCAAATGATGTTGGATCCAGGAGACTTTTTAAAAACCATGTTGAGATTGTTCTAAATGAATTTAAGAGCTAACTATAAACTTTGGCTATCTACTAGAAATAAAAAAAAAAAAATGTGATAATGCCATTACAGAAAGAATTAAACAATTCTTAAATTGATATACTTCATACACACTACAATTGCTAAATTATAAATGAAAACATAAACTTGTTTTCCAACAGAATAATTGTGTACACAAAATGATTTCAACAATGAAATTGCATTATAAAACATTCATAATTTTGAGGCATGTTGACCTTATGGGAAAATTATGGCTTACGATTTGAATGATTTTGTAAAATCATTGGTGATCTTCATTGGTGTCATTTTAATTTCTTTATTGATTAAGGTGTTATATATGTGTCTTTATTCCCCCATTACCCCTTCATTCCCCCCACTCATGCCCTCAGCCCTCCTCTTGTCTGTGTCCACTGGTTAGGCTTATATGCATGCATACAAGTCCTTTGGTTGATCTCTCTCCCATTTTGTCTTTAAGGATTATTTTGACATTGTGAAGAACCCCATGGACCTTTCCACCATCAAGCGAAAGTTAGACACAGGGCAGTACCAAGAGCCCTGGCAGTACGTGGATGATGTCTGGCTGATGTTCAACAATGCCTGGCTCTATAACCGCAAGACGTCTCGGGTCTATAAGTTTTGCAGTAAATTGGCAGAGGTCTTTGAACAAGAAATTGACCCTGTTATGCAGTCCCTTGGATATTGTTGTGGACGCAAGGTACAGTTTAAACTGTTTCTGGATAATGAACTTCTCCCAGTTAGTCCAAGAGTATGGAAGACTCAACATTTTGGCCACACATGTGTGCTGGGAAGTACCCATATGGAGTAAAACAATTGATTACTTGGAGTGATATAATGGATGGTCAAAGCTGGAGGTGCTTTTGGGGAAAGGCCTTAGGTTAAGCATTTCTGGCTGCCCCTGTGTGCATTCACTATCAATAATATATGTCTCCTTTTTTTTTTTTTTTTTTTTTTAGAGAGGGAGGGAGAGGCATCGATTTGTTGTTCCAGTGAACTCATTCACACACCCACACACACACACACACACACACACACACAAATTCATGCACTAGGGGTGAGGGGGTCCCTCAGCATGGCCTGCCCCCTCTCACAGTCCAGGAGCCCTCAGGGGCAGGAAGCAAAATGGCAATTAGGGGAAGGCAATGCCCCATCATACCTGTATTGCTGTCACTGCCGGCAGCACAAGCCTCAGCCAGCCCTGGTTACCTGAGCCTCGGACAGCCCTTGGCAGCTAGGCAGCAGCCTTCCGAGGCTTGCCTGCACCTTGAGACAGCCCAGGGTAGCTGGGAGCTGAGGGGAATAGGAGACTCCAGAGGCACATGTGCAGAGCAGGCCTGGCGTTGCTGCGCCTGCTGCCCCAATGGGGCTGAGGGAACTGGGCACCACCAACTTTGAGGGCATGTCAGTCAATTAGCATATTTCCTTCTTATTTGCTGTGGGCGCCACTATCTTTGCAATGGCGTGAGGGTCAATTAACATACTCTTTATTAGATAGGATATATCTTTTTTATTTATATATATAAGTATATTTATATAAATATATATATTTATATATATATATAAATTTATATTTATATACATATGAAGGGAGAGGAGAGGAGAGATAGAAGTGTCCTATATAATAAAAAGCTAATATGCAGATCAACCAAATAGTGGAACGACTGGTCACATTGACACACCAGGGAACAAATGTTCAGTGCAGAAGCTGACACCTAGTGGTCAGTGCACACCCACAGGTGGAGCACTGCTCAGCCAACAGCCAGGTTCATGGCTGGTAAGTGCAGCAGCGGTGGCGGGAGCCTCTCCCTGTGGGGAACAGGCCTACGCCTTCAGTCAGACATCCCCCAAAGGCTCCCAGACAAGAGAGGGCACAGGCCCAACTGAAGGACCTCTCTCCCCTCTGAGTGCATGAATTTCATGCACTAGGCCTTTAGTCAATGATGAGAATCATTGATTGGCTGCTTACTGTGCACTCCCTACCGGGGATTGAGCCAACAACCAGGACATGTGCCCTTGACTAAAATCGAACCTGGGACCTTTCAGTCCGCAGGCCAGTGCTCTATCCACTAAGCCAAACCAGCTAAGGCTATAATATATGTCTCTTAAACCCTAATTATATTGCATTGTATCAGAAAATATCTTTAGCCGAAACCGGTTTGGCTCAGTGGTAGAGCGTCCCAGGTTCGATTCCGGTCAAGGGCATGTACATTGGTTGCAGGCACATCCCCGGTAGGGGGTGTGCAAGAGGCAGCTGGTCGATGTTTCTCTCTCATCAACGTTTCTAGCTCTCTATCTCTCTCCCTTCCTCCTCTCTGTAAAATATCAATAAAGTATATATATATTTTTTTAAAATAAATCTTTAAAATCTGTGAAAATTGTTAGGAAACTATCCAGTGTACTAACAGAAGTAATTTACTAGTTGATTCTGACCCTCCATAATTGAGTAGAACTTTACATGACAATAAATAGGTTATATTTTTAGTATTTTCTCCTTTGTTTTTGCAGTATGAGTTTTCCCCACAGACTTTGTGCTGCTACGGAAAACAACTGTGTACAATTCCTCGAGATGCAGCCTACTACAGCTATCAGAATAGGTAAGCATTGAACAGCTTCCTGAACTACAGAACGAAGGTCTTAGGGCAAGGCATGTTTGTCTGCTTATAGCCCAGGTACATATCTTTCATAAAGTTCCAATGAAAGGAGCCACAATTGCAGTGTTTCTTGGTCACTCATATAGATTCACAGTCTTAATTTTAAGGAATGCTTTCACAGTATAAAAATTTTAGCTCACAGCTGCTTGCTGCACAATCTGACCTGAGTCAGGTACGTTCTTTCTTAAGTCATGGTCTAGATTCTAAAAAGTAACCATAGAAGAAAGAGTCTGGAGTTGAGAATAACTCTAATAAAGGTTGACCTGCCTTTTTCAAGATACTAAAACAGTTGAAACATTGTTTTTACTATTCCTATGTAAATATTTGTCTAGTTAATTTGACCTGGAAAGTCTGATGGAAAGACTTGCATTAGCGCTAATTGATTGGAAAAAATAAAACCATAGACTTTTTGTTTTTAATTAGTTGCATAATACAGAATAACATTTAGAGTTTTTATTGAGTTTTTAAAAAACTTCCCTATTATAAGATGGCCATTTCAGGTTTTTTAAGTGGTAGGTATGCTTGAAAAAATATTTGCCATCCTCTTCAGATGTTGATGGCTTACAAAGAATATACCCCCTATCTTAAGTAAGGGGGAAATGAAAATAGTATTTTTATTGAGGATTGTTTTGAAAATTAAGCTATTTGCATTCATTGTTTTATGTGGCCTCATGTTGCTATAGCATGAGGGCAGTATGTCTTGAAGCACATGTTGTAAATTTTGGTCAGATTTAGTTACATTGACTCCATTTTATGACTTGGAAATTAGATTCTTTGTGACCACAAAGAAGCTTCATGCCTAATCTTCATCTTTAGTTTCAAATATTAACTATCAACATTAAGACTTTTGATGTTTTAATTATTTTTGTTTGCTTAGTAATAGCTTACATTCTAATATTTTGAAGAACATAAGTAGAGAGGTTTTTGTTATTTGTTTAGGGGTACATGCACAGACTTTGAATAATTTGGAATTTTGAGATTATTTTTCTTTCAATATTTGTTTTTAAATTATTTTATTTAAATATATAAATATAACCATATTCAATATTATTAATGACTTTCATCAAGATTCTACTTTAAAAAACTTTTGACCTAAAAATGTCTCCAATAAAGGTTTCTAAGCCTTGCCTAGCTCTTTGGAATTTCTGTCTTAGCTTGCCCTTCTGTCAGTAGAAGCATTTTAAGACAAAGCTTGAAATGATACATAGCCCTTTTTTAATGGAATCTCTCCCATACAGACAAGTGTTGTGAAGTTCTAGTCCATCCATTTACAATCTTAGTCTAGTAATCTTCATAATGTATGTGTATCTAGTAATCCCATAATGTATATGTATCAAGCTTAACCTTCTTGTTTGTGATACGGGCACAGTAACACCTTTCCTGATGGTCTCAGTTATCAGTCTTTAATGAAATAATTAATAGGAATTCACTTTGGAAACTTAAATGCCAAGCAAAATAAATTTACGAAATTTTAAGGCAATAGTTAAAATTAACTATACCCTGAAAAACACCTCTGCTGCCAGTTTGGGTAAAAAAAGAAGAAAAGACAACAGATTGCTTGCCACCATATCTAAAGTTTTAGGACCTTTTCATTTTTTATTTCATTGTGCCTGAGTCCTTTGAGACCCTATCTTTGCTAATTTGCACAGATTTTTGGCCATATTTAAGTTGAGAGCAAATAAATTCATAATTTGATAGCATCAGGGTACACTACTTACCCATTGGAGGAGGTTATTGATGTAGTGCAAATAGGATTGTTTTGAAAGTTTTGAAATGTCCAATTGTATTTCTATATGTGTAAGAATACATTTCTTAGCTTAATCTCATAAGATGTTCTTTCTAGAATACTGACCTTGAAGAAGTTAACATGTAATTCTATTAAAGCAATAGCCTAATTCTGTGTTGGACATTTTAGCTGCTTGCATTTTTATTCTCAACTTTGACTATGAGCACTATGCTGTTTTTATGAATTATTGTTTTGACACAAATTGTTTGGGCACTGAAACCATAGAAAAATCCTAGAGACCATTTAAACAAGTGAAACTTAATATATAAACTAGAGTGTGGTTACATTTCACCTGTTTCCATACTTTAAAAATTTGAAAGAAACTCATGTTGGGGATACTGTTTTATAGATTTTCCAATTATTAATCTATAGGTAAGATAGGTACTATCTATAGATATCCCTGTTATTTGTATACACTGATATGGTACTTAAAACAATCTGCATTTGAAAATTTACTCCATACATTAAATTATCCATACAGATAAACTGTGCAGTTACATTGTGCTATCGTTAGGTGCCCAGATGTACATCATCATCAGATTATGTGAAGTATTTCTCCTTTATAATTCCATGTTCATCAATCTGCTTCCTTCACAGAAGGCAGAATGTCAACTAGGCTGTTACAATGAAAAGTAAATTTCTGAATTATTTTATATTTCCAGGATGAATAAAGTTTAGACTAGATAATAAGATATTTTCACCCACTGATTGCCAGGTGGTGGCATCCAATTTGACTATATGGGTGCCCATGCTCCCTTCTGTGGGCTGTGGTGACTTCTCAAAGGGTATTAGAGTGAGTCCCTGGGTCCTCTCCAACTCTCCTCTAAAACCTCAACAGATTTTATTCTTCAATGTCCCTGGCATTGCTTTGGGACAGGCACTAGCATGGGTTAATTGTCTGCCTCTCCCAGTTACTGATCCTTGAAGTTTTTCAGGGCTGGGAGTTAGTTATTCATAGAGCATAGTTTTCTGCAGCCACTTAGCCATCAGTGATTTGTCTCAGGCCAGTTTCCTTCGTTGGAAAATAATGGGTTTATGATTCTTGTTTCCTGAATGTTGCTGGACTTGATGCCCTGCTTGAATAAAAGCTAAGAATTTTTCCAGGGTTTAAAATCATTTATGCTCACATGTAATTATAGCAGCAATTTCATTTCAAAATGTGTTCAAAGTTACTCTTCTTGCTAGTCCATAGTGGCTGTGTGTTTAATCTTAAAATGAACTGGAACACTCAATTTCTAGTTTTATTTTCAAAGGGGAAATATTTTGCATGGAGGGGTATCTTTGCCTATTGTTCTGGTTGCCACTGAGTTGGTTTATAGTTTCTGAACTTTCATTCTTTCCTGCCAAGTGATGATCATGTCCTCCTGCACATGAAAATTCTTTCACTACATGATTTCAAGGCTCCATAGGAATATTAACAAAATAGTGAGTAGCCAGAATATTGTTGAAGTTCATTCAGGAAAGCAAAACAAAACAATATAGAGGTATGGGCAAAAGTAGAGGTTAAATTACCAGCCATCGTTAACTAAAAAATAAACCATAGGTGAGGGTACGAAATAATAATAAGACAAATAATACAATAATTAATAAATACATATACAGTAATAAACATTGTGTTTTGTGTACTTACAACTCTAAACCTACTTTTGCCTATCCCTGTATATATTTAAAACAGCAATATTAATTTGCTCCTGGTCAGAGTTTTAATCTTGACAGAATTCATTTATTGACTTAGTCCTAAATAAACAGGTCCCAGCAAGAATCTTTCATTAATCCAGTTGTTACCCACAGGGAATCTGTCATGTTCCTCATCAACATACTGAAAAATGGTGTAATCTTGGGGTGTGTGCATGCTCTCAAGTTTTATGCCTTTAATATAGTATGTATTTAGCCAGTAAAACATAGCAGACAAAATGTCAATGTATTTAATTTAGGTTAGAATTAGAACTTGTAGAGGACCTATTTTAGTAATGAAGACAAAATGGCCAGGTGGTGTCTGACTGTCGTTTGTAGCTGTGCATGGTGCGTGTGTGCTCGTGTGTGTGTGCACGTGCGTGTTCACGCGCGCACGTGTGAAACTGCAAGCTGCCGCATCTCCTTCTGTACTCTTGGTTCAGTGTGGCACTCCAAGTCTCGTCATAGTGTCTTTAACACTAATCCCCTTGGCATCTTGTAGACGTAGTTTTGAGCACTAAAACTGCATTTTATTGTGCTGCTGTTGCTACCTTATACTCATCCTTTTTGCTTGTATAAGTCACATTCATTCAGCTTGTTGTTGTTTTTTTTTACAGTATTGTGTGCCCATCTTGTTTTATGCAGCATCAGCCTGCATTTTTGTTGATTTCTCATTCATGTCCTTTCCAAACATTTAATAGTTTTTATTTTAATTATTCTTATTTGATAGCTTGAGCTGAGGCTCTGTATTATCTTACAAGAAATTGGGGTTATGGATAATTTCTCAAATGCAGATTGTGCTTTAAAGATTTAACTCTCTAAATTTGCTTAACTTGGATTGTCACCAAGTCAGAGCAGTCAATCACTGAGTATCTCAGATTGATGAATGATTGGTCCCAGTCCCAAAAAGTTTAAGTCAAAGCTTAGAATTGAATTTTAAAAGTCTTTAACATTGTTTGTGGATTTATATATATATATATATATTGTATTGTTTATACAATATATCACAATTTTTTTCCTCTGTATATTCTTATTGATAAATGGCTGGAAAGTCTTTGACCCCTATTGCATTTCTGTTAAATGTTTGTCTAGAAAATGGATTTGGTTTCATTTGTATTATAACACAATTAAGTGATTAACATGAGAAAAAAAAGGAAAAAAATTAAAACCAGTTTTGAGTGCTGAACATTTTTAAACCTTTAAAGATCTGGCTTAAAAACCAGAAATAAAAATCTCTGAGTTGCTGTCAAGCATAAATTTTCCATTTTGAAAAAAAAGCATTTTCAGTTTAAATTGCTTTTTTAAGGCCTTTTGTCAGACTGTTTTGTTCAAAGTCAATTTTTCCAAACCCTGAAATTGTATTTTTCTCTAATACAAAATTCAAACTTCTAAATTTTAAGCTCCTTACAATTCTGGTATTAACAACTCCTTGCAAACATTTGCATCTTGGAGCTGAACCAAGCCCTGTCGTTGTTAGTGATGATGGCCTGTGATGTGTGCAATGAGACCGAATGCTAATCAATGCTTTGCCTTGGCTTTCTGCTCTGTGTTGTCTTGGTGTTTGCGTCTTACCTCTGTGTCTGTGCTATTTGTTCCCTTCCCTGTTCTCTAATCCTGCCCTTCCCAACCTGCCCCTGTTCCTCTCATTGTTCTCACTGACCCATCAATCAACCAACAACGTCCCCCCTTCGTCGTGGTGATCTGCCCTGCTCTGATTGGTGGCTTCGTTGCTTGGGTGGCTGTGTGTTTTGATGGACCAGTTCACCCAAGTATGGCCTTCTTGCTGACAGGTATCATTTTTGTGAGAAGTGTTTCACAGAGATCCAGGGGGAGAATGTTACCCTTGGTGACGACCCTTCACAACCCCAGACGTAAGTACTATGTCATTTTTCTCGGGAGTGATTCTTAATTGTTTTTGTCTCTTGTCCATGAGTAAAAGGAAAGCACTACTGCTGTTTTGACTTGTGTGTAGTATATTTTCTCACATTAATTATGCTCACATTCATATTTTAACATGTAGCTGTTTGAGCTAAACACCAGTGGTACTTCCATGTTCTTCCCTCCATTCAGTACAGTGGTGTTCAGAGCCGGACTGTGCAGTTCACAGGTCTCTCAATCTTGCTCCAATTCTTCTTTTAAAACACTTGGTTTTTCCTAGAGGCTGCCACCCTGCATTTTGGAAGTTATAAATTTTCAGTTCACCTGAGAAACCAGATAACCCTATCCATAGACTGGCAGTAGCAAAAAATGAGTTTCATGTACCTACTTTCATCCTTTAAGTTGTGAAGCTAATGGAATACAGATAATGAGATCCCAGAGTGTAAATGTCTCCTTCTTTGCTGGAAACTTGACTCTTGCTCACTAGGTCCAATTTAGACACGCCTGAGTTGGCCCTTTCATTCCTTCACTGATCCACCTTTTGGTCCCAGTGCCTGTCCTCTGTGGTCAGCTCATTTATGTGCTTGAGAAATCTAAAAACCTGCCAGCCACCATGTCTGCCCAGAACTACCAGTGTTCTATGGTTCTCTCTTTTCTCTGGACTCTGCCTGATTCCAACCACGCTGGCTACTTTGCTGATGTCTCCCCCACAGGCAACAGAGCTTCACACTAACACACTTTCCAGCAGGGTGGGACACTTAGTCTGCAACTCAAGGCTACTTTATTCTAATGCAAAATAAACATGGCCACTTACAAATCAAAATGACAGATATCCTACCTATTCAATTTATTTTTCTATCCCTTGTCATCTTAATCTTTTGGTCCTATTACATGATTAATAATTGCTTGTATAATTATGTGAATCAGAAGTCATTCACATATATACACTGATCATAACAAAAGGACGATAGAAACACTCAGCCCTTTAAGAGTAAAATATCACTGCATAGATGCTGACCTTCTGTCATTGAGGTAATATTATAATTAAAAGAATTGTTCCTGGCCAGGTGGCTGTTTATTGGAGCATTGTCTTGTATACCAAAAAGGTTATAGGTTTGATTCCCGGTCAGGGCACGTAGGGGAGGCAACAGATCGATGTTTCTCTCTCATATCAATGTTTCTCTTTCTCTCTCTCCTCCTCCTCCCCCTCTCTCTTTCTCTAAAAATCAGTTTAAAAAAGAATTAGTTGCACCAATATCAGTTAAATTTAGTAGCCAGTCACCATATAGATTTGATTGAAAATTAACAAGTTTGAAACACAATTTTGCCATCATGTTTTTACTATTAATAGTTTTAGTTAAATCTTGTAATAAGTGCTGATGATAGTTAGGAGGAAATATTCCGAGAAAGATAGAGAAAATTAAATGGTGGTGCTTTCTGTAGAATTGAGTTTTATATGTTCATGCCATCATTGCATCTACTTGGGATTTTAGCTATTATTTTCCTTTTGAAGAACTAGTTGCAACATAATATTCCAGAAACTATAATTTATATTCAGCAGATCAATTATTAAGTTAATTAACTTTTTTTAAATTTCTTTTTAAACAAGGACAATTTCAAAGGATCAATTTGAAAAGAAGAAAAATGACACCTTAGATCCTGAACCGTGAGTATATAGCTATTTCTTTCTTTTAGATTTTAGTTTCAGATCAAGAACAGTTCCTCCTTATGATTGAGTGTGGAAGAAGACATTGTAAATGCATTGCTTTGGGTGGAATTTTATTGTGTGAAGTTATTTCCTATATGAATCATTCTTTAACTCACACTAAATATGTATGTCTCTGTAACATGTTCTTCAAGTACTGAGTTTTAACAAGACTTAGGTAGGTCTTTGTTCTAATAGATTCTCTCTAATAAGTTGGTCATTGGTGTTGTTAAAAAGCCATTTAGTGTGAATCTTTTGAAAACACAGGTAGGAATATTTGGTAGAGTAGTGCTAGTATCATTTAAAGGGAAATTTTAGAAAGAAAACCTCTTAGAAACCACTTTCTAAAAATAACAAATGGGAAGCCTGGCGTATGTTCTTGCCACTGTCTTTGGTATGGTGTATTTTCAAAGGCCATTGTCAAATATTTGACCTTCCTTCATCTTGCTCAGTGAGAATGCTGTATTTGCAAAGTGTGCTCTGTGATAGCCCTTAAGAGGCTTCAGAACTCCCTTCAGTGTGACAACCCCTTCAGGTCCCCAAAGTCAAGTCCTGAGACCACCCCAGTGTGTGGAGAGGCCCATTGTGTTCTACCGCTGTGCTGAATGCACTTTCAGAGCTGCTTAGAATGCAGGCTCCAGCACCATTTGATGTTTGGTAAACATGACTATAGTGCATCCAGAACTGAGAAACAGGTCCTCCCCACTCTTGGCTCCAAACCCCTAGCTTTAGTGATCCCTATTGATACAGTGGAAGAGACAGACTTTCCACCAGACCTCATATTGAAACCTAACTTTACATTGAGAGCTTACATAATCTCTCCTACTAGTAGTGCCCAGACTGGGTACACATTGAATACAAGAACTCCAGTCTGAGCATAGAGCCTGGTGCGTGAGGAGGTGCCTCCCCAGATCATTAATGACCAGTGAATTATTTGTCTTAATTGTCCAGCTGCCTGTTCACATTATGTCCTCCCCTTCAGTTTTTCAGATTCACTATGATTTATATTCATTTCTAACTTCAAAATACATTACATTGAAGTACTCATTACTAGGCAGGAGCTTGTCCATCAGTACAAGAGACAGATGAATCATTGCACAGATAGCAGGAGGTAGTAAGGTGGCCCAAAGGTGAGGGGCCCTGTTTCTGGTCATGATGGCATTCCAGAGAAGATGACACTCATCTGCAGTCAGGTGTTGAGAAATGGGAAGAATATTCTATACACAAAGGAATAAAAGAACATAGGATGTTCAGCAACAACATCAGTAAGCTCAAGTGGTTGGCAGGTAGAGCATGTGGATGGAGCCCCAAGTGATGTGGAGGAGAGGCAGCTAGTGCAGAGCCCCTTACATAGTTCTTGGACCTGAAGGTTTTCTCCTGAGTGTGCTAAGGTGGTTTGGGGGGACATCATTGGCTTCTGTTATGGAAAGATTATACTGGATTTGTGAGATAGATTCAGTGGAGAGGAAGACTTTGCTCCCTAGTAGGGAAACTAGTTAGGAGACTCAGAGGAGCAGCTTAGGCAGGAGATGGAAGGGGGAAGGGCGACCTGAACAGCCTTCTGGTGGAAGAGACCACACTGCAGGGTGAGGAAGGGTTCAGACTAACTGGTGGCTTAGGTAACTGCATGAATAAAAATGTAGGAAGGGGAGTCATCCAGTTGGTTAATGATAGAAGGGGAGAGAGATTGAAATTCAAAATGGATAAAATGGGGTCTAGAACAAATACCGTATTTTTTTACATTCCTCTTCCCTTACATAGGAGGAAAGGGTTGAGAATGGGTTGTCTTTGGAGCAGGCACAGAAGCTCAGAGAGTTATTACTTGCTGACCTTTTAAATTCTTAACCAGGGATGAGCTCAACTGCTGAAATTTCAGCAAAGGAACTTGTTTTAGTTTTGTTTTGTTTTTTAATAAATCTTTATTGTTCATATTATTACCAATGTTCCTCAGCCCCCATTGCAATTCCATTGCTCCCCTCCACCAGGTTCCCACCCCACCCTCTGCCCTTTCTCCACCCCCCATTGTTCTCATCCATAGATGCACAGTTTATGTTCAGTCTCTTCCCAAACCCCCACCCCCCTTTTCCCCGAGAATTGTCAGTTCACTCCCCTTCCATACCTCTGATTCTATTATATTCACCAGTTAATATTGTTCATCAGGTTTTTTAATTCCCTTGGTTTTTAGATTCACTTGTTGATAGTTATGTATTTATTGTTCATAATTTTTATCTTTATTTTCTTTCTCTTCCGAAAGAACCCCCTTCAGCAATTCATATAATTCTGGTTTGACGGTGATGAACTCCTTTAGCTTTTTTATTTTATTTTATTAGTGAAGCTCTTTATCTGGCCTTCGATTCTGAGTGATAGCTTTGCTGGGTAGAGTATTTTTAGCTGTAGGTTCTTGCTATTCATCACCTTGAATATTTCTTGCCATTCCCATCTGGCCTGCATGGTTTCTGCTGAGAAATCGGCTAACAATCGTATGGGTGCTCCTTTATAGGTAACTACCTGTTTCTCTCTTGCTGCTTTTAATATTCTCTTTTTGTCTTTTGCTCTTGGAATTTTAATTATGATTTGTCTTGGTGTGGTCCTCTTTGGATTCCTTTTGTTTGGAGTTCTGTGCGCTTCCTGGACTTGTAAGTCTAATTCTTTCACCAGGTGGGGAAAGTTTTCTGTCACTATTTCTTTCAGTATGTTTTCGATATCTTGCTCTCTCTCTCATCTTCTGGGACCCCATAATTCTGATGTTGGTTCGCTTGAAGTTGTCCCAGAGGTTTCTTACATTATCTTCAACTTTCTGGATTCTCTTGTCTTCTTGCTTCAGCAGAGGAGTGTCTTCTGGCTCTTTATGTTCCAAATCTTTGACTTGATTCTTGCGATCTTCCATTCTGTTTTTAGGACTCTATAATATTTTTTATTTCAGACAATGTATTCTTTATTTCTTGTTGATCCCTTTTCATATCTTCATAGATCTTATAGACCTTTTCTAGGAAATTCTTGAAAAATCTTATAAGCGTGATTTTGACCTCTATATCCAGTCTCTTCTTTTCCTCCATTTCTTTTGTTTGTGAACTGTTTCCTTGTCTTGGCATTTTCACAGCTTCCCTGAGTTGGTAGGGTAGCTTTGTGTGCTAAGGTGTCCTATATGGTTTAGTCGCAGGGGTCCTCAAACTTTTTAAAGTGGGGGCCAGATCACGGTCCCTCAGAGAGCTGGAGGGCCGGACTATATGAACTACTAATTCCTACTGTAACACCTCGGCTGCGCTCACTGCCCAAAAAACCTGGCGGGCCGGATCAGACTCCTCTGCGGGCCACATGTGGCCCGCGGGCCGTAGTTTGAAGACGCCTGGTTTAGTGAATCAGCCTCTCAGTTACCTGAGGTGGACTGTCTTGGTGTAGCCCTTTGTGGGCTGTGTGTGCAGTCTTGTTGTTAAGCCTTGCTTGTTGTTAGTATCACTGGGAAGCGTTGATCTCCAAGCCAGTTGGCTATGAGGATCAGAAGTGTCTCAGCTAGGAGGGTTTCTGTATTCCGCTTGAATGGGGCAGAGTCTCGGGGTGGCACAGACAAGCTTTGTTGAATCCCGCACAATTGGTTGCAGGCGCACGCACCTCTTTGGTATAGGCGCAGACAAGCTTTAGATTCCTGTCTGTCACTCCCTAGGAGAGTCCCATTCACTATAAACGAGAAACCAACCACTGGTAGGGCTTCTGTGCTCCACTTGGATGAGGCGAAGTCTCGGGTGGTGCAGACAAACTATATTCAGCCCCTCCCTACGAGGGTCTGGTTTCTGAGTCCCGCAGTCATGGCCGCTGGCTTCACACACCTCCGAGAGATCTCTGTCCACTGCCTGACAGTCTGGCCTCTCCCTGTCTGGGGCCGTCTATCGGTGCAATAGGGTGGTTCTGTTTTCCTCCCAAACAAGAAAGCCCTCTCTGCATGCGCAGGGAGTAAGCCAGCAGTGAACTCGGCCCGCCCTCTCCACGCTCCGCAAGCAAGCTGGCTGCGAAGTCGGGCAGCTGCCTTTTTGCGCACACAGCTCTCTGCACCTTCACAGTTCCTGAGGTTCAGCGTGCCTTCTCTCTCCTTCCCAGATGGTAGAGCCTCCTCTCAAGCCAGCCGTCTGGCGCTTCAGGGTGATGTTGCCCCTGTTTTTCAGTTCTAAATTCAAATTTGTTGTGGTGGGCTGCATTCCAGTGTCTATCCTATGCCACCATCTTGGTTTCTCCTCAACAAAGGAACTTGTTGACAGTGATGGGGCACTTGAGGGATTGAAGGTTCAGAACACCACCAGATAGAATGGGGGAGCAGCACAGCATGGGAGGGCCATGTAATGGTGCTGCGGTTTTGCATGTCTTTTTCCTCCAGTAGAACAGGAACAGAGAAGCTGTGTAAGGCTTGATTTGTGGTTTACTCAACAAGGACAGTGGAAGATCAGGGACTTGATCATGTATCAGGTAATAGGGCTCAGCATCCAGACTGATTAGAAGAGCCTGAACCCACTTTCTTCTCACTTAAGACTTCCACCAACTGTAAGTTGTGATGATGCTAAGGGAGTGGCTAAAATACAGGTTTTTACCTTCAAGTATGTTGGCAATTAAGATTTTCAGGTGAGCTTGGATGGGGTCTGCAGTAGAGGGCAAGTGACTTAGTGCGTCCCCTTGCTTCCATTGTTTACTTGAGTAAAACTGTCATTTACTAGTCAGTTTGGAACTTCCCACCTTTGTTATTAACTCAGAACAGACACTTCCGGTGCCTAGGCATAAGAATAAATGTTTAGCCAAAACCGGTTTGGCTCAGTGGATAGAGCGTCGGTTTGCGGACTGAAGGGTCCCAGGTTCGATTCTAGTAAAGGGCATGAGCAATGGTTGCGGGCACATCCCCGGTAGGGGGTGTGCAGGAGGCATCTGATTGATGTCTCTCTCTCATCGATGTTTCTAGCTCTCTCTCTCCTTTTCTCTCTGTAAAAAAATCAATTAAAAATATATGTGTGTGTGTGTGTGTGTGTTTGAAACAGATGCTCTTAAGTATGCGTGTCTGTTTAAAAAAAAAAGAATAAATGTTTATAATATTGAAAGTATTGTTCTCTATTAAGTCAATTTAGTGTGTACTTACCTGGAGCAAGTATTTGTCTTCAACATGTATAGTACTGTCAGAAATATTGGCCTATAAAATGTGCCTTTATCATAGCACTTTTTAAAAGTAAAGGTTCATTCCTAATTGCAAAGGAGATTGGGAGAAGAGAGGAATGAGGCATTTGTAAAAGAAGGGTTCGAACTTTTCCCACAGAAAATATACTGATGCATTTTTAAAATTTGACTGAATCAATCAACAAGTGTATTAATACCAGATGCTCAAAGTAATCAAGAGGACAAGAGAACATAGTACACAAGCTCCTACAGACCACTCTGCTTTGTGGTTTCCTGTGCATTCACTGTGCTTTCTTTGTCTTCTAGTTTTGTTGATTGCAAGGAGTGTGGCCGGAAAATGCATCAGATTTGTGTTTTACACTATGATATCATTTGGCCGTCAGGGTGAGTAATTTCCTGTGATCTTGGGGAAAGGAAAGCAGTTTTGCACAGAGTGGAGGGGAGGGTGGCTGCTGCTGCATTTCATTCATTGTCAGCAAGAATTCAGCAATTACAATAGATGGCAGTTGGTCCTAAGTTTTAAGTCGTGTTTGCCTGCTTTAGGAATTATAGAATCAAAGCAGTCTGCCTCTTCACTTTTGTATAATGATGCAGTTTAAACAGCCATCAAAGTATTCTAATGCTGCATTTCATTAGTTTGGCAACATATACTGTTTTGTATAATCTAATCACACCCATTATGTTTTTGCAGCTTTGTATGTGACAACTGCTTGAAGAAAACTGGCAGAACTCGAAAAGAAAACAAATTCAGTGCTAAGAGTAAGTTATGGAAGGATTTCTTTTTCCTGCTCTGTACATTGTAGAAAATTGTATAATTACCCAATTTTCCTTTGGTTCCTCTCAACACATGACTTTGTAGATGACCCGTCCAACATTTTTTATCTGTGAGTTTGTTTTCTAATATTTTGTATTTTTCTTGTCTTCCCCTTAAAAGAACCATTTGACCTGATCATGATATCAAAGTCAGCTTTTTGCTCAATCCATGTTTTAGATGCAAGTGTAGAAAGCTTAGATACATTGTAAACTTTGTGAATTCTAAAGAGAAAATTTGTCAGCAGATCCTTCTTAAATAGCTTAAAAATAACACCTCCCCCAAAACACACACACACACACACACACACACACACACACAAACACACACAGATGTTCTGTCTGAGCCACACACTCAGTCTTGGGGCCAAGTGTGGGCAGCCACTTGCTGTTGTGGACCCTGCTGTTATGAGGAATGACCTGGGAATTGGCCGCCATCCATCCAAGACTGGTAGGAGCCTGGTCTGCGCAAAGATTTGGGGATGTTGCTGCATTTAGAGTGGCTGTTGCTACTAAAAGTAACTTTTCATATCTTTTTATATATATATAGATATAGATATGTGTACAATACGTAACCTTTGTCCACTTGATTCTCAAGTACTGGGGGCACCTTCCACAGCATGGCATTCCCAAGCTGTCCTTTTGCTGAGTTTATAAGTGAACCTGAGTAGGAAAGCCACCTACAGTGGAACCTTAAAGTGCACCTTCCCAGCACTCCCTGCAGCAGGATAGGTGACTAGCATGGAGCTCAGGGCGTCTCTAATAAGACCCAGGTCATCTGAGGTGCTGAGAATAGAAGAGAGCTGTGCGGGAAGTAGGGGACATGAAGCAGGCAAAAAGGAAGTCATTCCATAGGCTTCCAAGTCATTGTCAATTCAAGTTCAAACTCTGTAGTTAATAAAATCCATAGTTATCCTATAACTTAAACTCACTTTTATAAAATGTTTTGAGATACTTAGAAACTCACTGGCTACTGTAATTTTTATTGTTGAAAGTATTACGTGTCCCCTTTTTTCTCCCATTGACCTCTTTATTGGCTACTGTAGTATTTGTCTTTAGGGTTTCTCCACTGAGCCAATATTGACATTCAGGACCAGATAATTTTTATGATGGCTGTCCTGTGCTTTGTAGGATTTAGCAGCATCCCTGGCTGCAGCCCACTAAATATCAATAACCTTCATCTTTATGAATGGTGAATATCAGAAATGTCTCCAGACCTTGCCAGATGTGCCTTGGGGAAAAGTAGTTGTCTCTACTTTAGGGGGTCTATTCTGAGTGAGATCACATTCTGAGCAGTCAGCAACTTAAAAACACTTGCTTAGGCCAGAGCTTCAGTGACCGAACTAAACTGCCAAGAGAGCTAAACCTCGCTAGAAGAGCAATTTCAGCTGGAAGGCACAAGGGTGAGGTATAGGGGGTCACAGAAGAGCCAAGAGCTGGCCCGGCTCTCATCTTACCCCATGTCCAGAGAATGGTAGAGAAGACACATGGACCTTTGGTAGATGAGCTTGAGTGTTTAAGATATAGAATATTTGCTTACAAAAAAGGATCTTAGAAGTCTAGTGTCACTCCTTGGGTTCCAAGTTTTTGTAGATCACAAAGGAAAGTTTACCTCATTCATATTTGCACTGAGTATTAGAAATGTCTTTCAACTGATAGTCAGTGAATAATAGTCACAACTGACCATCCATCCAGAGCCACTTTCCTACCTTACACCACACACACATTCAATTTCTGATGGTTAAAGGAGAAAGAAACAACTGAAAGTGAACTCAAGGTCACAGTAAGAGTATTTTTCCTGTGCTGGATTACAAAATAAACCTTTCTAAAAAAAAATAAACCCAGAGTGGGAAAGCAATAAGCTGAATGATTTGATCACATAAAGAGAAAAGTGCCCCCCCACCCCCACCCCTCAATCTGGGAGAAAGGCCTACTGCATAAACACAGAGACCTGAAATACACTTCATGAGTGCATCACATGGATGAGAATCACCCTGCTTTCACTCTGGTGATTTGAAGAAAAAAGTAAAGACCTAATTTTAAAGGTCCTTTGGTTTGCTATTTGAAAATCACACCCCAACCAGGCATCGAACCCACAAACTTTCGGTATATGGGATGACACCCTTAACCAACTGAGCCAATTGGCCAGGGCAGAATGTTAATTCTTTTAAAATATGTTAAGTTGCCTAGCCAGTTTGGCTCAGTGGATAGAGGGTCCGCGTGTGGACCCAAGGGTCCCGGGTTCAATTCCGGCCAAGGGCATGTACCTTGGTTTCAGGCTCCTCTCCGGGCCCTGGTTGGGGTGTGTGCAGGAGGCAACTAATCGTGTCTCTCTCTCACATCAATGCTTCTCTTTAAAAAAAAAAAAAAAAAATCAATGGGAAAATACCCTTGGGTGTGAAGATTAACCAAACACACACACACACACCAAAATATGTAGATTACCCTGAAAGGAAAAGGAGGAATCTGTGATCTCAGTTGCCTTCTCCATAGTTCTTCCAAAACACTCTCACCTGCTCCTTCTAAACTTTTCAGGACTGCAGACCACACGATTGGGAAACCACTTGGAAGACCGAGTCAACAAGTTTTTGCGGCGACAGAATCATCCTGAAGCTGGGGAGGTCTTTGTTCGAGTGGTGGCCAGCTCAGATAAGACTGTGGAGGTCAAGCCTGGGATGAAGTCACGGTTTGTGTGCAGACTTTGTGCTATTTTCTAAAACAGCATTGTCCCACTGCTTACCCCACCTGGTTAACAAAAGCCCCACTTTCTGACAAGGCTTTTTGCATAATTTAAGATTTTCAGTGGTTAGTGTGTTACAAGCCCTTCTTTCTATCCAAAATTCATTAGAAAAGGTAAAATTCCCAATCAAGTGAAACTGTGTCACAAAGAATAGGATCAAATCTCCAAGCTGCTCACACTAGTGGTAAGAACTCTGGGCTGGTAGTCAGAAGTGACAGGCCTTTCTTTATCTCCTCTACCCTGAGCAAGATATAGGTTATAAAGCACCTTATGAACAATGACACATGCAAACATCAGATTCTGACTTTTGTTTCAGGTTTGTGGATTCTGGGGAAATGTCTGAATCTTTCCCGTATCGAACCAAAGCTCTCTTTGCTTTTGAGGAAATTGATGGAGTGGATGTATGCTTCTTTGGAATGCATGTCCAAGAATATGGCTCTGATTGCCCCCCTCCTAACACAAGGTAGTCCTTTATCTCCTTTCAAGGCGGGTCATGCTGTCTTATAATGCACTAAGGTTCTATGTGTCTTAGAGAACCTGTGTGCTTTAGAGCTGGGTTTAAAATAATGCACTATTGCCGAAACCGGTTTGGCTCAATGGATAGAGCGTTGGCTTGGGGACTGAAGAGTCCCGGGTTCGATTCCGATCAAGAGCATGTACCTTGGTTGCGGGCATATCCCCTTTGGGGACGGGGGTGTGCAAGAGGCAGCTGATTGATATTTCTCATCGATGTTTCTAGCTCTCTATCCCTCTCCCTTCCTCTCTGTAAAAAATCAATAAAATATATTTTTAATTTTTTTTAATCCATTCTTGATTAACCAAATTAGTTTATGTTTCCTCTAAGTCAGTGGGGTGTGGGGGTTTATATGACTATTTGAAGCCCGTTTTATGTTTTGAGTACTCATGGATTCTGGTTCTGGTCTTGCTGTTGTCCCTGTCTTACCTGGGGCAGGTAGAGCCACAGAGAATGGGGTGGGAACCATTCTATGAGCCTGGACATTCTCTGATGTACCCAAGAAAACAATGACGTACCTCTATAAAGAGTTCTTTCATGTTCTTTCTAGAATCTGGGTGAGAGGGAATTTTAAAAATGTCTTTTCTTCTTGCCCTGATTTATCCATGGTTCTCTGTGGTAAATGATGAGATGCCATTGCTTTTCACTTTGGTGATGAAATTGGATTCCATTTAATTGATTGGCAGCAGCAGTTGGCAATGGGAGTTTTCTTATGTTTTTATATCCTTTTTGTGGTCCGTGTAAATGCTATTGAACAAAATTTATTTTGGGATACCCTGAACTGTTGATTAATTTCTTTCCCACCCCCAGACGTGTATACATATCTTATCTGGACAGTATTCATTTCTTCCGACCCCGATGCCTGCGGACAGCTGTTTACCATGAGATCCTTATTGGATATTTAGAATATGTGAAGAAATTGGGGTAAGTTTCATTAAGATTATCCAGAACTAATTAAAACTCCATTTTTAATTTTCACTGTATATTTAGTTTGTGAAATAACGAGAATGTTTCTTTAAGTTTGATGTGTTTTTATTTTAGTGTCCTTAGGTGGATTCTGAAGCCTCCAAGAGCTTCTCTCATGTTCTTGGGGCTTCTCAGCACAATGCCTGCACTTTTTCTGCCTTCTGCATTCTTTTCATTATTGTTCCATTCTGGTGTCTTTGTGAAAAAATTTTATGAAGCATATGTTATATATTATAAAATTTGCCTATATCAGGTGTACACTTCACTGACTTTTAGTAACTTTATGGAGTGGTGTAGCCATCACCCTTAATCAGTCTCAGAACATTGTCATCCCCCAAAAAGATCCCTCTGCCCATTTGCTCTTAATCCTTGTCCCACCCCTACCCCCAATGACCACTGATCTACTTTCTGTCCCCATAAATTTGCTTTTTCTCAATGTTTTGTAGGAATGGAAACCTACAAGTGTGGTCTCTTGCCTCTGAATTCTTTATATCTGTTGTCGTGTTCTGGATCTTTCATATTCCTTTCCCAATTTGAAAAAGTTAGAGATATTTGATTGAATTGTCTTAAACAGAATGAATAAGATTTATTTTAACTTTAACCCTTAGAAATACCCAGCTGCCTTTTCTATGTGCAGAAGAAAGTATGTGAAATTCAGTGTGTCCCTGGGTAAAGCCATTTAAAAACCTAATGAGTCTCTGTCTTCCCGGGCTTTCTGCTGTGTTCACGGGTTCCCTTACAGCCTCGGTCCCTGCCCGACTTGCACAGCCTGAGAAGGAAGCATCTTTGTGCTGACTTCCAGGCGTGCATTTGCACACTAGAGATTTTTGGCCTTACCACGCATCCCCAACTCCCAGCACACTGGTTTGGAATCTCTAAATGTCTTATCCATTCTGCCACAGCATTGTGGTCATTTCTTTGCTTTCCTTTTTCTTTATATATATTTATTTCTGAACTTGCTTTGGTCCCTGTTCCTCAACTGTTACTCCTTGAAAGCAGGGACAGATTTGCTCAACACTTTCATCTGAATTATGAGTGTGTGTCCTGCAGGTATGTGACAGGACACATCTGGGCCTGTCCTCCAAGTGAAGGAGATGACTACATCTTCCATTGCCACCCCCCTGATCAAAAAATCCCCAAACCGAAGCGCCTGCAGGAGTGGTACAAGAAGATGCTGGACAAGGCTTTTGCAGAGCGGATCATCCATGATTACAAGGTACTTGTGCTTGCTGAAGGAGGCGTGCAGTGGCTTTGTCACCGCTAATTTACATACTTTCAGGTGTCTTTTTCTCACACTCACGGGTCCAATGCATGAAATATGTGCGCATTAAAAGGGAATTAATTAGAGAAAATATTTTTAAATTGTTATTTGCCCTTGTTCTATAATAGAAGTGTCAGAAATGAAAGAAAATTAGTAAAATGTATGTGAAAATCTTCTTCTTTCTGGGGTGGGCCTCAGGACCCAGCATCAAGTCCCTGCCCACCCACGCACGCCTCGAAATCATGTGAGACCCAGACTTGGCAGGCCCAACCCCATCAAGCCCTGCCGGGTGGGGGGCCCAGCCTCAGATCCTCTGGCCCAGCGCTAAGCGGAGAGTGCAGCCTCAGATCCTCTGGTGCACGTAGGGCAGGAGGCGCAGCCTCAGGGCCCCCCCCCCCCCCTGCGGTGCCAGGTCAGGGAGCACAGGCTCAGGTCCCCGGCCTGGCACCAGGGCAGGAGGCTTGCCTTGAGGTCCCCCATCAAGCCCCACCAGACGAGGGGGCACAGCCTCAGCTTCCCCGGCCTGGCTCCACTCAACCTTAGGTCCCTGCTAATCGCCCCGTCTCTGCTGTGAGTGCAGCCATCTTGTGACTGTGTGACAATTGATTTACATATTACCTCTTTATTATATAAGATTGTATTCAATATGTACACAGATAATAATGTAAAAAAAAAAAAGAAAAAAGATTGTATTCATTTATGAGGATCAGAAAGCCAAAGGGAAAAAAGTGAATAATGAAAAAATGTAAAAGCATCTTCTCTGCAGTCTATCAAGATTTCTCGTTGGCAGTCTGAAAGCAGTGCTGTCATGTCATCTGTTTAATTGGTTGATCTTGGCCATTGTGCACCATGGGAATATGCTGCACCAGGATCCTCTTCTGTGTCGTGGCCCTATTCCGCCTCTTCCTCAGGAGCTTTGCTTGGCCCCTATCTAACTGCTGTGCTTTATTTACTCTCCAGGACATTTTCAAACAAGCAACTGAAGACAGGCTCACCAGTGCCAAGGAATTGCCCTATTTTGAGGGTGACTTCTGGCCCAATGTGTTGGAGGAGAGCATTAAGGAACTGGAACAAGAAGAAGAAGAGAGGAAGAAGGAAGAGAGCACTGCAGCCAGTGAGACTACAGAGGTAAAGCCCCTAAGATCCCCAATCCCTCCTCCTGGAAAGCTGGTGCCCCAGGTGTGTGTGCTGAAGGACGAATTCTGGCAGGTTGGAGAGTGAATTTCTGCTGTCGAGTTCACAGGGTGTGGCCTTTTTGTGTGTGGTAGTATTTTCATACATAACCTCACCTTGTCACTACGCACAATAGGTCCAGGACTTAAAAACACAAATCCCACTGGTTGCTGGGCAAGCTGAGATGTGGGCACATCACCTCCTAGATGGGGACAGGAGGTGCTTACTTCAGCATCTCTGGGCATAACAGAGGACCAAGACACAGAAAGATGAGAGAGGTGGGCGCCCTGCAAGGGAGCCCAGAACAGGTGACGACAGAAACAGATGTGTCATGAATGTGTCACAGCCAGGGAGCAATCAGTTGATTTAAAAGAGTATTTTACAAACTATACACACACACCTGAAGCTCTTTCTGTGGTGTCAGCACTCGTGTACTCACGTGTGCAGGCATCGGCCTAAGCAGTGCACTGAGAACTAAGGAAAACACCATCCCTGCCCTCTTGTTTTTCTGGTAGGAAAAAACAGAAAAACACATGCCCAGCACATTCGGAGATAGTGGTGCAAGCTGTGGAGAAAAGGAAGCACAGGGAATTAGGAGGGAATGGGGGAGGGGCTTTTTTGGGCAGAGGCATCTGAGCAGAAACTGACCTGGTGAGAAGGAACCCAGAGGGTCCTGGAGAGAAGAAGCTCCCAGCAGGAGGAGGAGAGACTCAGGCATCCGAGTTTTAAGCAAGTGCGCCATGCTTTGAGGTGTCCAGTAAGACTCGGTGTTCTGGCTCGTAGCTGTAGAGGCTGTGGGAAATTCGCTGTTTATTTCCACAGTAGCAGCCCCAGAGTTTTGGGTGGATCTTCGTGGTATGTAAGGAAAATCCTGGGTCAGGGTTGCCTATTGTGTCTGTTGCCGCCTCTACCTGAGGGAAGAGGGAGAGGGAGAGCATATTTGGGGGAAGAAGTCAAGAATTGCCTGCAGACATGTTAATGTTGCAATGCCTATAAATATCCAAGAGGAGCCCTGGCCAGTTGCTCAGTGATTAGAGCTCGCCCCTAGGACTAAAGGGTCATTTGTTTGATTCCCAGTCAAGGACATGTACCTCGGTTGCCTGCCTCTGGCCTAGTGTTAGTGGGGCTTTCTGGGAGATAGAAATAGACAAAGGCTGATGCCTGAGCCAACTATTGCTAACCATGGATTTGCTTGTGGTGAGGGATGGAGGCACCATTCTGGATATCCAATCACTTAACTAAGGGTTGGCTTAGTTACGGACAGCACTTGTGATGGAATGATGCTTTACCATTAAAAGTGGTCTTAATGCCAGGCCCGGTTTGGCTCAATGGATTGAAGGGTCCCAGGTTCAATTCTGGTTAAGGGCATGTACCCTGGTTGTAGGCACATCCCCAGTAGGGGTTGTGCAGTAGGCAGCTAATGGATGTTTCTAGCTCTCTATCCCTCTCCCTTCCTCTCTGTAAAAAAATCAATAAAATATATATATATTTCTTAAATAAATAAATAAATAAATAAGACACACGGAAAGGTGCTCGCCATAGTGGAGAAGCACCAGGATGCAAATTCAACTTGTGTATAACCCCAACTTTGTAAAGAAAAACACACAAAGTAAATGTGCATAGCTGTTATTGCTTTGGTGGCCATATATATATATATATATATATATTTTTTTTTTTTTTTTTTAATTTGGCTATGTTTTCTAAACTGTAAAGTAAATCTATATATTTTATAACTTTTCAAATATAGGCTTTAGCCCAGCTGGTGTAATTCAGTGTCTGGGCATCGATCTATGAACCAGGAGGTTGTGATTCTGTTCCTGGTCAGGGCATATGCCTGTGTTGTGGGCTCCGTCCCCAATGGGGGGCTTGCAGGAAGGTAGCCAATCAATGATTCTCTCTCATCATTGATGTTTCTTTCTTTCCTCCTCTCCCTTTTTCTGAAATCAATAAAAATATTTTTTAAAAAATAATAAAATAAAAGCTTTATACTTTAGAATAAAGGCTTACAGAAAACTTGAGCAGATGATACAGAGTTAGATGTATTCTATCTGGTACCTGGCATCTTAAATCTGTGTGCTGCATTTGTTACAATTGTTGAACCAATATTGATACATCATTGTTAACCAGAGTCCAAAGTTCATTCAGTGTCTTTAGTTTTTATCAGTGACCTTTTCTGATCTGGGTCCACGTTACATCCAGTTGTCAGGACTCCTTAGCCCCTTCCTAGGTCTTTCTCAGAGGTGGTGGTGGTGGTAGAGGTGGAGTGCAATTGCACTTCCCTTAAGATGTCTCTCCTTTCAGCACCCAGAGTGTGTGTATGTGTTTATCTCTCCCCCCACCTTTCTCTCCCTACCTCTTCCTCTCGCTCCCCTGGTTATAAACTAAGTTCTTTGAACCTGAACCAGACCAAATGAGCGTTCTCACCTTGAAACCTGAATGACTAAGACTGAGTTCTTCCTAGACTAGGAGCATTTTAGCTGAGCAGCAAAACCCCTTCGACTTAAGCCAATTGCCGCACTAATGTGTGTGTTTCAGGTCTGAGTGGGCCTAGGGAATGGGAGCAGGGTCAGGAAGATGTCCTGTAGTCTTGCTTGGGACCTGGAGGGGCCACTTCCAAATCTCTGCTCCTATCCATGCAGCGGCTTCATCATTAGCACCTTTCCCATTTCTCTCATGGATATTTGGAGTCTTTCAGTAAGCCACTGAGCATGCAGGATATGCCATGGAACTGCAGGTGTCCAGTGGGACGACGTGAAACAAAGTAAAATTGCTTCCTCTGTTGCTAGATTCCAAATTAGCATCCCAGGTGTGTTCTTCCCTCAAGAGGTAACATGTTCTGTGGCCTTCGTGACACAGGCCACACTTGCTCTATGTTTCTGTATCACCACTGGGCCCATTGGGGTCTTAGCTGACTATATAGGCCCTGCTTCCATCCGCATCACTCTTCCCGCTGCAGTTTCCCTGAGGGCAGCAGTGTGTTTACACAGCCCATATAGGTAGAGGTCTGCAAAGGGTGCTTCTAGAGTGACACTCCTTTCAGCACCCAGAATGTGTGTGTGTGCTGACTTATCCAGATGAGGAGACAATCACAGCCACTTATTATTTTATTTTCTGTGTTCCATTAAACATGGTCTGTGTTGAGCACATCCATAGTCCAGGGCCTGAAGCTGGGAGTCCCAGCGAGATACTGGACCTGGAGGAGGAGGCTGGGCTTGTCTGACAAGTTTGTATTGTTGCAGGGCAGCCAGGGTGACAGCAAGAATGCCAAGAAAAAGAACAACAAGAAAACCAACAAAAATAAAAGCAGTATCAGCCGAGCCAACAAGAAGAAACCCAGTATGCCCAATGTGTCCAACGACTTGTCCCAGAAGCTCTATGCAACCATGGAGAAACACAAAGAGGTGAGACACAGGCAGGCTACAGAGCCCACCATTTCTGACCCTCTGGACCAAGATAAGAGGGGGGGAGGTGGTTGCTAAAGAAGCCACATTCCTGCTCCTGGCCAAGAGAAGGGAAAAGGCATGGTGACACTGTGTCTGGTGCATACAGTGGGAGGACAGCCCCTACAAGGCAAACCTGGCTGGTTGGAATCACCACACAATGCATCATCAAGTCACTTCATCCCCAGGGAGTTGGGCCTTTGACACCCTCCTGGGACAGCAGGTGTCAGGCTCAGCAGGCTGGGGTAGCCCAGGGCCCTGCAGGGCCACCTCTCCTCAGCACCTCTCTCTGTGGGCTGAAATACTCCTGGTGTTCTTCCCGCAGGTTTTCTTTGTGATCCACCTCCATGCTGGGCCCGTCATCAATACGCTGCCCCCTATTGTTGACCCCGACCCCCTGCTCAGCTGCGACCTCATGGATGGGCGCGATGCCTTCCTCACCCTCGCCAGGGACAAGCATTGGGAATTCTCCTCTCTGAGGCGGTCCAAGTGGTCCACGCTGTGCATGCTGGTGGAGTTGCACACGCAGGGCCAGGACCGCTTTGTCTACACCTGCAATGAGTGCAAGCACCATGTGGAGACACGCTGGCATTGTACTGTGTGCGAGGTAGGCCCATCTCTCTCTCCCTGTGCCTCGCTCTGACAGAACTGGCAGAGCTGGTGTGGTCCATGAGTCTTGGCTGCTCCCAGCCCTCTGTGGTCTATGCATTTGCATTTTAGATTGAACTATTAGACAGTTGGCACTTCTCAGGGGTAAAAAATGACAACAGCTCCTCTAAGGGCGCTGTTGATTATGGGATAGATTGTTTTGAGTTCACACATAAGAAGATTAACTCTTATTGATTGAGTTCCTGCCATGTAATCGCACTAGGTTCAACATCAGACATTCAGGATAAGAACAAGCCTGTCTCCCTTCGTTAAGCATGGTCTGGTCGTGACCACACTGAGCATGACAGTGACAGGACCCCCTTGGCAGGACAAGCTGATCTTCCTGGGAGTCAGCGAGCACTGACTTGTCCAGATGAGGAGACAACCGCAGGCACTTATTTCCTGTGTTTCATTAATACTGGCTCTGTATCGGGCACATCCACAGTCCTCATGGTGCCAGAGCAGGAGCATGGAGAGAGCAGGAGAGGCATTGGCAGTGCTTTGATCCTTCCAGAACTTTGGTAACTCTTTTCCCTTGTCCTGGTTGGACCCAATGGCCATACCATACCGTACTGGCTCCCCTTGCAGAAGTTTTGTCCCGTGTGCAAAGGGGCGGGGTCTTTTTCTTGCATAGATGAGACCCTCACATGGGGTGAGCCAGGCTGTTTTGAGCCTTTCATCTCCCCACTGCAGACAATCATAGACTTCTCCCAGTCCAATGTTGGCCTCCAGGATGATCTCCACAGTCCTGCAGAAGTGGCTCTGTGATCTCTGAGGGGAAGAGCAGAGCCTTTGTAATGCCCTCCTCATTTTTATTTCCTACTTTTTCCAACCTCTGTTTGTTCTCCCTCTCATTTCCTACCGCTGGGATTTTCATTTCTTTACTATGAAAAGGTTATTAGTCCTGGCCATAGGGTTCCATTCTCTGCTCTAGCACCTGTTGTCTGTCTCCAGACATAGGTGGATTTTAGAAACTGAGGAGAGGGCCTTTCCCCCAGTGAAGGCCTCTTAGCTCCAGTGTCTTCCTGGACCGCCTTACAGAGCTCTGGGGATGTACTGAGGGCACCCAGTCTCTAGGAACTCATGTCAGTGGCATTTCAGATGCTCATGTGGCAGGCGTGTGGGAGCAAATGGGTGTAGCAACAGTCATTCCTTCACTGTCAGGCTTCCCAGGCCAGGCGTGGGAGTGGGATGACTGGGTGTGATTCCCAGGGTGCAGAGAAAGGAAGGAAAGGGGAGCCAGTGCCCACCAGTGTACTCGAAAGCCTTGGGTGGACATGAAGCACACACCATATGCATGGGTGAGCCTATGTACCTGCTCACAAGGTTGGGAAATGCAAGGGGGCCCTGGAAGAGTGTGGGTGAGGGCAAATAGATGGATCTCGTGGTCTTTGGAGCCTTTTGGGCTGTGGAGAAGTTCCCAGAAGTGAAGGTTCCAGGGGGTGGCTGGGATGTCTGGTAACGCTGGGCCACATGCTGATGCTAGCCTGACCCCGTTCTTTGTCTGCAGGACTATGACCTTTGCATCAACTGCTACAACACAAAGAGCCACACCCACAAGATGGTGAAGTGGGGCCTGGGCCTGGACGACGAGGGCGGCAGCCAGGGTGAGCCGCAGTCTAAGAGCCCCCAGGAGTCACGGCGCCTGAGCATCCAGCGCTGCATCCAGTCCCTGGTGCACGCCTGCCAGTGCCGCAACGCCAACTGCTCGCTGCCGTCCTGCCAGAAGATGAAGCGGGTTGTGCAGCACACCAAGGGCTGCAAACGCAAGACCAATGGAGGCTGCCCAGTATGCAAGCAGCTCATTGCCCTTTGCTGCTACCATGCCAAACACTGCCAAGAAAACAAATGCCCCGTGCCCTTCTGCCTCAACATCAAACACAAGCTCCGCCAGCAGCAGCTCCAGCACCGCCTGCAGCAAGCGCAGCTCATGCGCCGGCGAATGGCCACCATGAACACCCGCAACGTGCCTCAGCAAAGCCTGCCTTCCCCTACCTCAGCACCACCCGGGACCCCTACACAGCAACCCAGCACACCCCAGACACCACAGCCCCCGACCCAGCCCCAGCCCTCGCCTGTTAGCGTGTCACCAGCCGGTTTCTCCAGCGTGGTCCGAACTCAGCCCCCCACCACAGTGTCCACTGGGAAGCCCACCAACCAGGTGCCAGCCCCACCACCCCCCGCCCAGCCCCCACCTGCAGCGGTGGAAGCAGCCCGGCAGATTGAACGCGAGGCGCAGCAGCAGCAGCATCTATATCGGGTGAACATCAACAACGGAATGCCCCCGGGGCGCACAGGCATGGTGACTCCTGTGAACCAGATGGCCCCCGTGGGCCTGAATGTGCCCCGGCCCAACCAGGTCAGTGGGCCTGTCATGCCCAACCTGCCTCCTGGGCAGTGGCAGCCAGCACCCATCCCCCAGCAACAATCGATGCCGGGCATGCCCAGACCCGTGATGTCTATGCAGGCCCAACCAGCTGTAGCCGGACCACGGATGCCTAATGTTCAACCGCCTCGGAGCATCTCGCCCGGCGCCTTGCAGGACCTGCTGCGGACCCTGAAGTCTCCTAGTTCCCCGCAACAGCAGCAGCAGGTGCTCAACATCCTCAAGTCAAACCCTCAGCTGATGGCAGCTTTCATCAAACAGCGCACAGCCAAGTACGTGGCCAGTCAGCCCGGTCTGCAGCCCCAGCCCAGCCTCCAGGCCCAACCTGGCCTGCAGCCCCAGCCTGGCCTGCACCAGCAGCCCAGCCTGCAGAACCTGAATGCCATGCAAGCCAGCGGCCCGCGGCCCGGTGTGCCTCCGCAGCAGCAAGCAATGGGAGGCCTGAACCCCCAGGGTCAGGCCCTGAACATCATGAACCCGGGACACAACCCCAGCATGGCGAGTATGAACCCACAGTACAGAGAGATGCTGCGGAGGCAGCTGTTGCAGCAACAGCAGCAGCAGCAGCAGCAACAGCAGAGCAGTGCTGGCATGGCTGCAGGCATGGCAGGACACGGCCAGTTCCAGCAGCCTCAAGGACCTGGAGGCTATCCCCCAGCCATGCAGCAGCAGCGGATGCAGCAGCACCTGCCCATGCAGGGCAACTCCATGGGCCAGATGGCAGCTCAGATGGGACAGCTCGGCCAGATGGGACAGCCTGGGCTGGGCGCAGACAACACCCCCAACATTCAGCAAGCTCTGCAGCAACGGATTCTGCAGCAGCAGCAGATGAAGCAGCAGATTGGGTCTCCAGGCCAGCCAAACCCCATGAGCCCCCAGCAGCACATGCTCTCAGGACAGCCACAGGCCTCGCACCTCCCTGGCCAGCAGATGGCCACATCCCTTAGTAGCCAGGTGCGATCTCCGGCCCCTGTCCAGTCTCCACGGCCCCAGTCCCAGCCTCCACATTCCAGCCCATCACCACGGATACAGCCCCAGCCTTCACCACACCACGTCTCACCCCAGACTGGTTCTCCCCACCCAGGACTCGCAGTCACCATGGCCAGCTCCATAGATCAGGGACACTTGGGGAACCCCGAACAGAGTGCAATGCTACCACAGCTGAACACCCCCAACAGGAGTGCGTTGTCCAATGAGCTGTCCCTGGTTGGCGACACCACAGGAGACACCCTAGAAAAGTTCGTGGAGGGTTTGTAGCATTATGAGAGCATCACTTTTTTTCCCTTCATGTCCTTGGACCTTTTGTACTGAAATCCAAGCATCTAGGTTCTTTTTATTCCTGGATGGAACTGCTACTTCCAGGCCACGGAAGGGTAGATTGCTGTTTAAAGAAACAATACAAAGAATATATTTTTTTGTTAAAAACCAGTTGATTTAAATATCTGGTCTCTCTCTCTCTCTTTTTTTTTTGTTTGTTTTTTTTGTTTTGGGGGGAGGGGGGGTTGTTTGGATTTTTTGTCGTCATTGCTGGTGACTCATGCCTTTTTTTAATGGGAAAAACAAGTTCATTATATCCATATTTTTTATTTGTATTTTCAAGACTTTAAACATTTATGTTTAAAAGTGAGAAGAAAAATAATATTCAGAAACTGATTCTTGAAATAATGCAAGCTTATAATGTATCCCGACAACTTTCTGACGTTGCGGGAAGATTTTTTTCTATTGTGAACTCTGTGGGCGTTCTCCAAGTATTACCCCTGGACGATAGGAATTGGCTCCTACGTGCACACACATACACACCCACACACATCTATCTATACATACTGGCTTAAGCCAAACTCTTGTCTTGCAGATGTAGAAATTGTTGCTTTGTTTCTCTGATAAAACTGGTTTTAGACAAAAAATAGGGATGATCACTCTCTTAGACCATGCTAATGTTAATAGAGAAGAGCATTCTTTCTTCTATGTGAAACTTGAAATGAGGAAAAGCAATTCTAGTGTAAATCATGCAAGCGCTATAATTACTATAAATAAGAAAATTCAAGAAGATTCAATCACTGTATAGGATGGTAAAGTACCAACTCATTTCTTATATCATATTGTTAAATAAACTGTGTGCAACAGACAAAAAGGGTGGTCCTTCTTGAATTCATGTATATGGTATTAACACTTAGTGTTCGGGGTTTTTGTTAATGAAAATGCTGTTTTCAACATTGTATTTGGACTATGCATGTGTTTTTCCCCCCATTGTATATAATGTACCGCTTAAAATTGATATAAATTACTGAAGTTTTTAACATGTATTCTGTTCTTTAAGATCCCTGTAAGAATGTTTAAGGTTTTTATTTATTTATATATATTTTTGGAGTCTGTTCTTTGTAAGACATGGTTCTGGTTGTCTGCCCGTAGAGGAGGCGGGTGGGCGAAGTCCTAGTAGTCAGCAGATGGCAACAGGGCTCAACCGAGACCTTGAAGGTTCTTTCCAATGACCGAGTCAGTCAGCTCAGTGATGGCTATACATATTCAATGTTCACGAAGGAACTTCACCCACAGAGTTAGGGACACAAATGGGTCAGAAAAAGTACTTTGCCTCCTGTCCACCATCCCTCTCTTAGTCACCCCACCCCAGCAACCCTAGGGAGGTTCCTGCATTTTTTTTTGTCCCACCCACTCCCCTTCCTGTATACTGATCTCAATCCCAGAATTGATGCAAAAGGTGCTTCAGGGAGTAGAGGGCGGTTTCTGCGGCTCCCCCCTCTCCCCCCCCGCATTCTTTGTTCAATGGGGGAGGATGCCGCTATGCAATATGTCCTGCACAGCCTCCAGCACTGGGCTGAACAGGCATAGCTTCGGCCCTTCTTTCCCCACCCTCTAGAAATAGTGAAGTGCAGCCTCTAAGCCCTGGATACCAGCCTTGCTATGGGGAGAAAGGTCTCCAGCTTTTGGGATACTTGCACTCAAGCACCAGTTGGTCCCTCCCCTCTGTCCAGTTTCAGATTACCTTATTGAGAGGGTGACACTAGAGTTCCTGAGTGCTGTAAAAATCCCATCTGAGAGGACAGCCACCACCCAGAGAGCTGAAGTTAGTCCTCTAGGTTATGCTCCTTCCGGGGCACTGGTGAGCTGAGTTCTGTCTCTTATCCCTTGCCCCCCCACCCAGAGAGTGGTCTAGATCAGGAGCTGTGTTAAATTTTGAAATTGTTGCCCAAATAGCTTTTGTTTGGGCCCTTTATTTACAGAAATATTTTCAAAACACTTGATTCGGGAATCTAAATTTGAGGAATTTAAGAAATTTGTTTTAGTACAGAGTTTACTTAGAATCTTGGGTTTTACTTAGAATATTATAAATTAAGTCAAGTAAGAATAAGATCATGTAGCACCACCAACCCACATCTTCACCCTTTCCAAGGGAGAAAGTAAGGACATGGCCCTCTAGTGGCCGTCTGGCCATCTTTGCTCAGCTTGCCCCCTTCCTGCACCATTGATGCTCTTTTCCCCCCTATTGGAAAGCCCTGACCCCATGTTCAGACAGGAAGGGGTGAGCCATCTGGGGCCCTAGGAAGGCGGCTCCACGCCCAAACTCTGGATGTGCAGCCTTTTAACAGTGGGAGGCATCTTTTTCAGGTGATCCTGGAATCCAAAACTGGACCGACCTCATCTTGGAGTCCACGTCCCTGCAATCCAGATGCCAAAGGATGCAGCTGAGGGTGTGGTCTGTGGGTGCCCATCCTGCACTTGGCGTATGGAAATGTCTGTAAGAGCTGGGAAGCCCGGATGCTGTGTCTCAATGCTGTATACTTAGGAGGAGAAGAAAACAGTCCTATATTTGTGATCAAAAAGAGGAAACTTGAAATGTGCTGGTGTTTATAATAAAAGCTGGTAAAACTGCTTGGATTCAAAGATGGTTCCAGTTGGCTAATGACCCTTAGAATTAGCTTAGCTAATCAGGAAATGACTGGAAGGGTTTGGTTGAGTTTATCTTAGTGTGTTTTTTACTATGTTTTTGAGAATTTGGCATGTTAAAAGCAGGAATTGAATGCAACCTCTAGAAAGGCTTCAATTTTTAAGATCTCTTGCTGAAGACACATAACTTTCTCCTTTGATTGCTATAAGATGAAACCAAAGATGATTTAAGCCAAACAGAGCTTTTATCTCTGCATAGGAGAATGGACTCCTCTGGAAAAGGCAAGTCCTTTGATGAAGGAGCTGAGTTCTAGGAAACAGTCATTGTTCATAGTCTTTACTCAAGATCAGTGCTGGGAAGTAGACATTGCAGCGATGTCACCTTGGCTAATGGATGTGAGGAGCATGTAGGAATGGTGACAAAACCCATTTGGGATCATAAAGCCACAGTGTACCTTCCCAGAATGTCCCATGTTCATTCCACTGCATGACGGGTATGTTCATTGTGGAGAGTATGGGTCGGTCAGTTACACCAAATTGGAGTGAATGTAGCACCAGGCTAACAGGCTAGCCTGAGTAGATGGTGTTTTCATTGTGCTCACACCTTCTAGCGAGAACTTACTAGGAACTATTGACCATGATGCCGCTAGAATTACTTCACTAAACCAAAAAAGTCAAAGGGTGCTGACAGCTTAGAACACTTTGGTTAAGGAAATGGTACAAGTGGTTGGAGGGGATTCGGAGGAGACAAGATCTAGTCGTAGGAAGCATGGGCCTGAGGCTTCTGTGAGGCTGGGAATCAGTATTGACAGTGTGGTGGTACTTGGGCACCAGGCTTCGGCCTTAAGTGAGCTTCCTAAACTCTGCTTTCTTGTCTGCTTTCTATACTGGGTAACAATGCTGTTTAACATTATCAACTCCTTTGCCCTGGCCAGGAAGCAGGAGAACGGAGACAGTAACTTACCTGAGTTCATGAGCAGCAAGGGCAGACATGGGCCCCCAGCCATGTTCCTGTGCCCAAAAGGAGCTTTTCCTCCTGGCCTTGGAAATTGTCCTGCATGTCTGCTTCCCCTCCATATTCCACAGATTCACCTTGAACCCACTTTGGGGAAGTGAGGACAGAACATTGTAACCCCTCAAAAGTCACAGTAAATGGTAACTAACAGTCCTTAGAAAGAACTACCTCTGTGAGACTCAGACTGCCTGTATCTAGTGCCCACTGGTTCACTGGCATCACAGAAAAAGAAATGTCGACAGTGTTGGTAAACTAAAAAAATCCTCAAGGGAGGTAGTGTGGTTTTCAGAATATTCCAAGTGATGGTCCTTCAGGAAAATGTCCAGAGAGGACAATTTTGGGAAGGACTGAGGGTTGTGCCCCCAGCTCCTGCCAGCATGAGCAAGGCTGCCAGACACCCTGCGCCAGGCCCCTTCCTTCTCTCCGACCCCACCCAGGACCCTTCATTCACATCTGGGCACAGGCTGCGGGCCCACAGGAGGGGAAAGTTATTTGATGTGCTGCTGCACAGTGAGTGGCAGGAGGTCTGTTGATGAAGGGAAAGTCTTAGGGACCAGATGCTGGCACCATGGCTGTGTTCCCTTAACTACATGTAGAGAAGGCGCAGTGGGCCAGGGAGTCCTTCAGAGTCAACAGGCTCAGCAGCCAGTACTGGTGTCACCAACGGGAGTAAGAGCTCTGCAGGCAGAAGCATGGAGAACTCTCCGCGTTTTAAGGGACGCCCTTCCTCACTTGTTCTCTCTAGACGTTTGAGTTCAAGTAAGCAGGCTTTCTCAAGGCACTGAGTTTGTCCCCTCAGCAAGCATCCATTGAGCAGATCCTAGGTTATGAGGTACAGTCTTTGGAGAACTCGGTAGAGACAGACAACAAATGGAGGAAGGTGCTAGATGGCCTTAGAGCTCAAAGCAGGGCACAGAACCCAGTTTGTGTTGAAAATAAGGACAGTGTCTCTTAGGGCCAAGAATTGCCAGTGTTCCATAGTTTAGGATACACATTCTCCTTAGCATTCCTTAGGACAGTGCTTTCTCAGCTCTAATGTCACATGAATTATATGGGTTCTTGCGGGGGTGGTGGGAGGGGGTGAAGGAGGCTGAGTTTCCAAATCCAGCGGTCCCAGCTGAAGCTGCTGGCCCTCAGTCTATACTTTGAGAAGTAAGGCTACAGGGTACCATGGGAAAAAATTCTTGACTTTGAAACTGCCTTACTTCATCTCAATGTTCACAATAAACGTGGTTTTAGGGGCTGTGGTCAGCAAACTGTGGCTCGCGAGCCACATGCGGCTCTTTGGCCCCTTGAGTGTGGCTCTTCCACAGAATACCACGGCCTGGGCGAGTCTATTTTGAAGAAGTGGCATTAGAAGAAGTTTAAGTTTTAAAAGTTGGGCTCTCGAAAAAAATTTCAATTGTTGCACTGTTGATATCTGGCTCTGTTGACGAATGAGTTTGCCGACCACTGCCCCAGCAGAAGCTTTCAGGAATAAATGCAAGGAAGAGGTTGCTGCCTTCTCCACCCTGCCTTCCCCAGAACCAAAGTTGCTCAGAAAAGGCCTGGCCAGTGATATTTCATAGTTGTCTAGACTCAGGTCTGTTTTCCATTTATCACGCTGGACAGGAGACTGGGAGCCATCAAGAATGGCCTCTCCTGCCCCGCCTGCAGGGAGCACAGACATTGTTCACTGTGGAAGGGCCCCGGAAGGAGGCGTTGCCCAGGGTCACCTGGCTATTGGGTGGCCAAGGGAGTTCCCTAGTGGGGCCTGGACTGACTGCCAATCTGTAGAAAATAAACGGAGAAAGGCCTCAGGTTCACTCACCCCTGAATGTGTGGGGTCTGAGCAGTCAATGTGTGACATTCCCAATGTCCTTGATGGTGGAATTAAAAGTGGCCACTAGTAATGCAGAATGAGCAGTTTGGGGATAAAGTTTGGAGTTATCCAGTGAAATTAAAAATGCTCTGGTAAGTTCCGGGCCAGGTCCTGCTAAGTGGCTGCACCTGCCTCTATGAAGGGCCAGAGGTCTTGCTTCTGAGCCAATCTCACGGTTTGGCAAGTGTGAAAGTGGGGGTCAGGGCTTGGGTTCCCACCAGATGTAGCCATGCTGCTATGGAAGATCTCTGAAGTTGGCAGGGGACTGGCATTCATCTAACATAACGAGATACAGTAAAACCTCAGTTTCAGAAGTCTCCCATCTCCAACAGTTCAGTTCTCGACCAAGTTCTTCGTGGAAAAAATGTGTTGGTCTTTGACAAAACCTTTTCATGATGATACATCAGCGTGACAAAAATCGTCTCTCAGGCCACGGAGGAGAGAATGCAGTCAGTTTACTGGTAAACCGTGAGTTGTTAGCATATCAGAAATTTGCCAGCTTCTGTTGCTAGTAAAATGGACGATTAGCACAAGTTTAAAACATGAAGAGACCATCAAGAGCGCTAATGTTGGCCCTGGCCAGTGTGGCTCAGTTGGTTGAACATCATCCCTTGCAACAAAAGATTGCTGGTTTGATTCCCAGTCAGGGCACATGCCCAGGTTGTGGTTTGGTCCTGGTTGGGGCACCTATGGGTTGGGGCATGTATGGGAGGCAACTGATCAATCTTTCTCTTTCTTCCTTTCTAAAAAAAAAAAATCAATAAAAACATTTTTTAAAATGTGTGCTAATGTCGCTAAGGGTGTAAAAGAAACAATGATCACAGGCAATTGAAGAGGTAGAAAAAACTCGGAGAAAAGCAGTTAGCCAGGGACAGCATGTAAAAAAGTGAAGATGCTGCATACTGGCTGACTGAACCACATCCTGGAACCAGGTGCTGGAAGGGATTCCTTTGAGGCTAGTAGGGGGTGGCCAAGAAGTGTTTGTTTATAGATTAAACAGCACACTAGACATGTACTGTATATAGTAAAGGTTAAAACGGAATTATTTGTGGGTCTGGAACAAATTAATTCAATTTACATGATTTCATGGGAGAAAAATGATTCAGTTTTTGAACAAATCGCTTCTCAAACAGCCTTCCCGAATGAATTCAGTTTAAGAACGGAGGTTTCACTGCAGTTATTAAGAGAACCAACAAAATACTAGGTTTCTGAGTTCCTTCTATGCTGAGTTGGCGTCAAGGTCCTACAGAGGATAAAAAGGACTTTAAGGAACGTGCAAAACTTTGCAGGTGCCACCTGGCCATTAGTTGCTTCTCTGGATTTGAAGGTGTTGATGCCTCAGAAATCTAGAGACAGTTACTACCTCTGAAGCTGTGGCCAGAGGCCTCCAAGCTGCAGCTGCCCGTCTCCCAGACCAGGGCTGCATCTGCAGGGGAAACCCTTGCTCCTGAGGCCTAAGCACTAAGACAAGACAATTGTACAATAGCTTTCAGACAACACCCAGCACCTGCAGGACTGTTGGGGAGTTTCTCTTCTTAACATGCCTACTTTTTAGCTTCAAAAAGTAATCTGCCTGCCCAACCTGTGTGGCTCAGTGGTTGAGTATTGACCCCTGAACCAAGAGGCCATGGTTCGATTCCAGGTTGGGACACTGATCCCCAGTAGGGAGCATGCAGGAGGCAAACGATCAATGATTCACTCTCATCATTGATGGTTCTATCTCACTCTCCCTTCTTCTCTCTGAAATCAATTTTTAAAAAAAGTAAACAACTTTAGAGGATCCATGAAATTGGGGGGTGGAGGATGAGGAATCACATCATTCCTGAGACCTTTCCAGGCCAAGAAATATTCTTCAGCTTGGAGCCTTTTCCTCCTCTAGGAAAACACAGTACATTGCCTCCTGAGGGGAGGAGTTTGTCCAGGAATTGGTGCCTTGAACATATAAATGAAAAAGGGAGGCAGGCCAAAACCAATATGGCTCAGTGGATGGAGCGTCGGTCTGCGGACTGAAAGGTTCCTGGTTTGATTCCGGTCAAGGGCATGTACACTGGTTGCAGGCACGTCCTGCAGGAGGCAGCTGGTTGATGTTTCTCTCTTATCAATGTTTCTAGCTCTCTATCCCTCTCCCTTCATCTCTGTAAAAAATCAATAAAATATTTTTTTTTAAATAAAAACAAAAGAAAAAAGGGAGGCAGTTGAATTTGTTTTTTTCTTTGCAGTGGGCATTGTCTTTAAATTGTGGTAAAATATACATAGTATAAAATGTGCCATCTTAATCACTTCTTAAATATACAGTTTAGTGGTATTAAGTACATTCATATTGTTATGCAACCATCACCACCATTCTCTCCAGAACTCTCTTCATCTTGCAAAACTGAAACGTTGTCCACATTAAACACTGTATACCCTTTCCCCCTTCCCCAGCCCCCATCTTTCTACTTTCTGTCTTTCTGAATTTGATGACTACCTACTTCATGTTAATAGAACCCTATGGTATTGTGTTTTTGAGACTGGCTTATTTCACTGATTATAATGTTCTCATGGTTCATTCATGTTGAAGCATGTCTCAGTTTTCCCAAGTCTGAATAATATTACATTGTATGTACAGACCATGTTTTGTTTATCCACTCAACCAACAATGGACACTTGGTTTGCTTCTACCTTCTGGCTCTTGTGAATAATGCAGCTGACATTTTTTATATGACCCTCAGCTCACCCAAGGGGGGTAAGATAGTGACTTTTGTGTGTGTGTTTTGTTTTTAATTTTTGTTTGTTTGTTAATTCTCTCCTGAGGATTTTTTTCTATTGATTTTTTTTTAGAGAGTGGAAGGAAGGGGAAAGACAGAATCATTGATGTGAAAAAGACACATCAATTGGTTACCTCCTACATGCGCCATGACTGGGGGCCAGGGATTGAGCCCTTGACTGAAATTGAACCTTCAAAAGCCTTCATTCTGTGGGCCGACACTCTAACCACTGATCAAACCGGCTAGGGCGAAGGCAGTGACTTTTAGAGAAGGATGAGCAGCCTTCTAGAGGCCACAGTGGTGGTGAGGAGACCCAGCAGGGGTGCGGGGCTTTCCCCCTTTCTCCCCTCTCCTCTCCTGCTCTCCCTAAGCCAGCCTCCAGTCTCCATCAATTCAAGTATATCTGCATCTAATTATTTTTCCCTTCTTCCATTTTCCTTGTGTGCACAGGGGCTGAAATCTGCACACCTGAAGACTCCCCTCTGATAACTCCATCAAGACTTGACTTGGGCCGAAACTGGTTTGGCTCAGTGGATAGAGCATCGGTCTGCGGACTGAAAGGTCCCGGGTTCGATTCTGGTCAAGGGTATGTACCTTGGTTGGGGGCATATCCCCAGTAGGGGTTGTGCAAGAGGCAGTTGGTCGATGTTTCTCTCATCATCGATGTTTCTAACTATCTCTCTCCCTTCCTCTCCGTAAAAAATCAATAAAATTAAAAAAACAAAAAAAAAAACAAAAAGACTTACTTGGGCCAAAACCGGTTTGGCTCAGTGGATAGAGCGTTGGCCTGTGGACTGAAAGATCCTGGGTTTGATTCTGGTCAAGGGCATGTTCCTTGGTTGCCGGCACATCCACAGTAGGGGGTGTGCAGGAGGCAGCTGATCAATGATTCTCTCTCATCAATGTTTCTAACTCTCTATCCCTCTCTCTTCCTCTCTGTAAAAAATAAAGTATATTTTTTTAAAAAAAGACGACTTGGATTCCTGGTCACCTTAAAAAACCACACTTCCCCGGGCTACTAGAGGACACAAAAGACAAAGATCTGTGGCTGAGGGTGTGTTTCTTAAGGCCACAGGGCAGGAGAGGACAGAAGGCCCTGGTGTGTCTGGAACCTGGGAGGTTTGCCTCCACAGAACCTGGGTCCTGCTGGTCCTGATCTGAAGCCTTGGCTTCCTTCTTCCCTTTGCCAAATACCACTTCCCTTTCCTGAAACAGAAGGGCTCTCCAAGCTATTGTAGATCTACTGTCCCTATAGACCAGTGGTTGGCAAACCGTGGCTCGCGAGCCACATGTGGCTCCCGAGCTGTGGTTTGCCGCTCTGTTGACTAATGACTTTGCCGATCACTGAACTAGACTAAATGTTACCGTGTAGTTGGAAGCTGTGAGGATTAGGCAATTGTGGCATATTGTGTGCACAGAGGTTAAGGGTAGTATAAGACAGTGCGCAAACTCAGTCAACAGAGTGGCAAACCTCGGCTCGCAAGCCGCATGCGGCTCGCAAGGCGAGGTTTGTGGACCCCTGCTACAGACCAATGCATCAGGGCTCACAAAAGATGGTTTCCACCCGGCCATTGTAGTGCAGTGGTGGAGTGTCCATCTATGAACTAGGAAGTCACAGTTAGATTCCTGGTCAGGACACATGCCTAGACTGGGCAGTGGGCTTGATCTCCAGCAGGAGGCAACCAATCAATGATTCTCTCTCATCATTGATGTTTCCATCTCTCCCTCACCCTTTCTCTCTGAAACCAATAAAAATATTTTTTATTTATATAAAAAAAGATGATTTCCTGAGTGGAGTGAACAACTAATGAAATGTGAGGCTGAGACCCCTGAATTCCCTTGCAGAGTAGCTGAGTGGTATCTTGGGAATGGCTGAGCCTGGGACTGGCTTGGTAGTCTGCAGTGTGGTGAGGGAGGGAGGGAGACAGGAGACAGGTTATGCAGGGTCTGGAGAGGTTTGGAATTGCTGATTAGTGTGGAGGGAAACCACTTGAGGACCCTGATTGAGAGGGAGGTATAGGGGTGGGGAGGAGTTAGGTAGGAGTCTTCAGGTGAGAGAACTTCCTGGTCTCCCATTCAAATCTCTCCACTTCTTATACCTTCTCAGTTGCTTAAGTCTGGAACCTGAGGGTTATCCTTGACGCCTTCCACCTGGAAGTGCTCCCTGACACATCCCCTCTGATGACCCAACGAGGTCCAAGCCCCGGGGAGGATGCTGTACTTTGCTGCTTGACTGTGGCAGTGAGTACTTTTTTGTTTGCTTGTTTTAAGGAGAAAGGCAATTTTACTCTTTCACGAAAAAATATATATACATATTCCTGGCAGTGAGTCTTTGGTGTGCCTGAAGTCATTTGGGGAGCCGCCTGGCTTGGAACTCTGTGAGAAAGGGAGTTGGCCTGAATCCCCAACAGGACTCTTACCTCCACAGGGTGAGAGAAATGGAACGAAAAAATAGCCCAGTTTGGCCGGTGGGGCTTGGCTCCTGAGTTCATGTCTTGATGTAGACAAATCAAGCCTAAAATTCTCCCTTTCGCTTCTTTTAGGAAGGTGGCCCGCCTAAAAATGTGGACTTTGTAAATCGCCTGGCACTTGTTAACTGGTTCTGCCCCGGGGCCGTCCTTTCAGACCCTCAAGGCTGGGGCAGCACCTGCCCCATGTCAGGGATGCACAAACCGAGGCCCCGCCGGCCGGGAAGTGCCCGGGGCAGCGCCGCACTCGGCCCGTTGCCCTTGACAACACGACGCAAGGTCACGGAGGTCTCGCCCCGAGGCCCGGACTGTCTCGCGCGTCCCTCGGAATCCCCGGCTGCCAGCCGGCGCACGCTGCGCACGCCCCCCACGCGCGGCCATGACGTCATCACGCGGCGCCGGAGGAAGGCCTCGGTCCCGGCGCGCGCAGCTGCCCGGGGCACCTGGTTGGGACAGACATGGCGCGCGAGCTGCGGACTCTGCTGCTGTGGGGACGCCGCCTGCGAGCGGCGGCGCTGGCGGCCACGCCGGGAGGTGAGGGCGACCGGACCGGCGGGCGGGACGGGATGCACCGGGGCTCCGAGGCCGTTTCGCCCTCCGTGAGAGGCGCGCGGACGGCACCCCTCGCGCGGCGTGGGTGACAGGTTTACTCGCCCAGCGCCGGGCGGTGACCACAGCAGGGGCTTCTCCTCGTGCCGGGCTGAGGCGAGGGGCCCTTGGGTTCCTCGTTCGGGAGCCGAAGGCAGTTCCGGGAGTGCAACCCAAGGAACGTGTGTGTGCTGGGAGCGGACTTCACCGGTCCCTTCGTTGCGCTCCTCTTCCTCCCCGCATCCAACTTTTACACACGAGGAAGGCGTTAACCCCGAGTGCCACTCCGCCCCACGGTGCCCGGCGGCGGTCCGAGCTGAGGGCCGGCCCCCCGGGCCTCGCGCCGCCTTTCGGAGGGCCCGGGGCTGTAGGTGCTGAAATAAAGGGTGGCCGTGATCTCTGCCCCTCCCTCGGAACTAACCACGGCGACCGTGTTGGCTTTCGTTCCAGGCCCTGCACCACTGCACACACATAACTAGATTTGTCTAATCATTTGTACGTAAAGATGTCTAAACCATATATACATTGTGCTAGGATTTTTTAAAATATGTTTTGGTTGATTTAGAGTGAAAGGGACTGGGTGGGTGGGGGGGGGGATAGAAATGTCAATGAGAGAGAAGCATCCATTGGCTGCCTCCTGCACGCCCCCCACTGGGAATCGAGCCAGTAACCTTGGGGTGCATGGGAGGACGACCAACCAAGCCACACTGGGCAGGGCTACAGAATTTTTGTTTTAAAGCTCCCAGCATGGCCTACACATATTTTTATAAGTATGCACCATCTACGACTTTCCAATATTAAGGACAAATTATCGTTTACTTAATATTATCCTATTAATGGACGTTATTCAGATGATTTCCGGGATTTTTCCCCCCTGTGTTTTTGTTATTATAATTCTGTGTTATTATAATTTTGTTATTATAATTCATATTATAATATGTTTGTGGTTTTTAAATATATATATTTTTATTGATTTCAGAGAGGAAGGAAGTGGGGGGGGTGAGAAACATCAATGATGAAAGAGAATCATGGATCGGCTGCCTCCTGCAACTCCCTCACTGGGGATTGAGCCCACAACCCGGGCATGTGCCCTTGACCGGAATTTTCATTTTTGCTCGTTAACTAGTTTATCAACAAATATATTTTGAATGCCTTCTGAGATGTCAAAGATGTTAGCCTGCTGACAAGGTCATAGGTTAGTGGGAGCACATGGCTTCCAGGCAGTGTGTACACAATGGAGGCATGTGTGGTCATGGTTGACTGTTTGACTATGTTTTACAGACGAGAGGACATATGGGCCAAATGTTGAAAATATCAGGTGCAGGGAAAGGAGGTGCCTCTGAATAATTTGGTTTGACAGGAAGCTAGGAGTATGTGGGAATGGGAGTGAATGAGGCTAAAAATTATGGTCTTTCTCGTTTGTTAGATGTAAACTTGTGGGAAGGGATCACATCTTTCTGTTATCACGATAGTCACAGTGCCAGACTTGGGCCAGTATTTGGAGAACCCAGCTGTAATCACTGAGGTCCAGGCACACCTGACTGACTACACTTTTAGGACCAGGTGGCTGATTACAGATAATGTCCTTCCCCTGTGAGTCTTCAGTTGACTGGTAGTTGGGAACTAACAGTATTACAACCAACAAGAAATGAAATTCCTTCCCAGTGAAATGTACATTCATTACAGGGAGTAGGGATATGGAAACCTGAGTTACCTGGTGCTGGGGAGTGAGTTTCACCTTGACCTTCTCAGTGCAGTAATTATGGGAGTACTTACTCCTGATCCTACTCTGCCACGCTAACTGTTGGTCTGCGTCTCTGACAGGGGTTGGACCTCCTTGGATGCTGTGTATTGGATGGAGTTGTAGGCATGTAGGAGAGTCTTTATTGCTATTTCTACTAAGGAGCCATTAGACGAAACAGTCTAGTAAAGCAGTCCTTGCTAATACAGTAGCAAACACGGGAGCCATCCTAGCAAAAACAGCCAATACCAGCTCGTCGCTAATACATCTTTCCCAGAACACAGCCCCAAACTGGCTGGTGAGTAACATTCTTTATACTTACACAGAAGCGACTTCTTGCCAAAATAGAGACATTGTTCTTTTGGGTTATATAAAAGGGTACCCCTTTTGCAGTGTATAAATTGTTGCATCCTTGCTTTTGCACTGGTGGATAGTAAATTGGCCTTGAATACTTTGATTAGGATTCCTGTGCTCAGAGTGACCTTGAATATCTGGTGTACTCTGGACAGGGTTCCTATATTTTGAAAATGAAATGTTGGTACTAAAAGTATAAACTTCTGGAGGTCCAAAAAAGTATCAGACATAATTGATTTGCCAGTGGACAGATAAGAAAGCTCCCACTTTTTCTTTCTTTTTTTGTTTTTGTTTTTGTTTTGTTAATCCTTACCCAAGGATGCATATTTTCCCCCCCAATGATTTTTAGAGAAAGTGGAAAGGACTGAGGGAAGGAGTGGAGAGAGAAAAAGCAAAGAGAGAGGAAAAGAAAGAAGGAGAGAAATACTGATTACCTTCCACACACACCTTCACCAGGGCCGAGCATAAACTTGCAGCCCAGGTATGTGTCCTTGATCGGGAATTGAACTCACAACCCTTTGGTGTGCAAGCCAGTGCTCTAACCACCGTACCAGCCAGGGTGAGAAAACTCCATGTTAAAGAGCTACAACCCTAAACCCTGAAAAATCAACAGATTCAGTCTTCAAAAGCAAATGTAATTGTGTTGTAAAGCGGATAGACTATTTGAAACCAGTTTGGCTCAGTGGATAGATCGTTGGCCTGCGGACTGAAGGGTCCCAGGTTCGATTCTGATCAAGGGCCTGTACCTTGGTTGCGGGCTCATCCCCAGTGGGGGTTGTGCAGTAGGCAGCTGATCAATGATTCTCTCTCATTGATGTTTCTGACTCTCTCACTCTCTCTTCCTCTCTGTAAAAAAATCAATTTTTTATATATATATTAAAAAAGCAGATAGGCTAGTGGGTTGGTCATTTCATGTGTCTAGTTAATTACCATGACTATTACAGCCCCTGAGCCCTGATTGCTAATCTTTTGTTCTCAAGTTTGACGTTGCCAAATGAGATCACAAAGTAGCCAGGGTGGAACTGGTTGTTGCTCTAGTTAATGTCTTAAAGCTTTTTCCGACCTGTGTAAACTGGAACCTCCGCTGGAATTCTCTGCCTGGGAATGGAGAGTTGTAAAGTTGTAAAGTCGCAAGTCTCTCCAAGCACCAGACAGGTCAGAAGGTGAGGTTTTCCCTTTAGTTCGAGGGCTCAAGTATTGCAAGTTTACTTCCCGAAATGAACCCCACCCGGACTTCCCACTTAGTACTTTTATTTTTTAAACATAAAAATAAAAATAAAATATATACATTTATATTTATTGATTGATTTCAGAGAGGGAGAAACATCAGTGATGAGAGAAAATCATTGATTGGCTGCCTCCTGCACGCCCCCTGCTGAGGATCGAGCCTGAAACCCGGGCATATGCCCTGGACCCTAATTGAACCTGTGACCCTTCAGTCCACAGGCCGACACTCTATCCATTTAGCCAAACTGGCTAGGGCTTTTATTCTTTTGGTTAATTTATTTTGCTTATTACCTCTGCTCTCACTGTGGGTACATGCTGTTTAATTTAATTTCTATCCTCACACCTCTTGGCCTGCAGCCTTCTTATGAATTCGGGCAAATTCCTGGTGTTCCCAGGCTGTTCTTTTAGGGTGAAAGAGTAGCATTAGCTGGTCAGTTTCACATTCTCAGACAGCTATCTATGCTGCTGCGTAATAGGCTGTGACAGTGAAGGTTTGGTCTTTAACTTGGTCTTTAGCTTAGATTTGGAATGGCAATGGCCATCTGCTGGGGCTTAGGGCCAGTACCAGTGAAGCACGTGTGGCTTGGTTGCCTAAGAGGCCCTGGTGGACTTTAGCACGAGTGCATGAGAGCTTGGTTGAGTGTATGTGTGTTTGTGTGGGGTGGGGATGGGGGGGTGAGGGCTGAGAGCTGAGTTATCTCACCCATCTGCAAAAGATGAAACCAACCCAAATGTGATAGATTAGCAAAGACTTTATTAGTTACCAGCTGAACAGTTGGCCGGAACTAAGACAAAATAGAATCTCCAACTGTTTTTGCTACCCCTGGGCAAGAAGAGAGAGAATGCTGCTTGAAGGAAGAGGTGGGGGAAATTAGGTTGATGAGAAAACAGTGTAGGAAATAAACTTATTTCTCTCTCCCAAATATCAAGCACCAGGTCATAAACAGGGCAGAGGTGATTTCCATAAAGGAGGCTGTCACTATGGTTAGCAGTCTCGCCACAGCCCTGATTCAGGATCAATGAAATGTATTAAATTCTCACTCAAAGTGAAATGCTTTAGGTTCAGAGTCTGAGAGGATGTTCTTGAATTGCATTTTGGTGCTCTCAATGGCCAACTAGAATTGTTCTTAAACCCCATCCATATCTTCTTGATATGGAAGACTCATCTTTTCCTAGAATGCTGCTGTTGGCTTAGTCCACAAAGAAATTTTATAGCATTTAGTAGAGATAAATTTCAGTATGTTTATTTCTGGTATGGCTAGTTATTTCTGCTAAAGCCACTAAGAATTACCATGAAAGTTATGGCTTGGAGAGCCAGTCCAGTGTCTATTGGGGGAGGGGCTTATCTCCACCTGCTTTTCAACCAGGTGGATGCCCATAGATCGGTTAAATTGAATAGGTGTAGCTGAGTCATGGTGTAACTAATTTTAAAAGTGTGGCTGTGATTTAGCAGCCATATAACCAAGAAATGCAATTAGAATATTAAGAAACTAATGTTCAGCCCTGGCCAGGTGGCTCAGTTATGGGAGTATTGTCCCTTCTACCAAAAGTTGGGGTTCCATTCCTGCTCAGGGCATAAATCTGGGTTGTGGATTTGATCCCTGGTCAGGGCAGGTGCAGGAGACAACTGATTGATGTTCCTCCCTCACATAGAGCTTTCTTTCTCTCTCCCATCCTCCTTTCCTCTTCCTTCATCTTTCTCTAAAAACCAATGGAAAAATAGCCTCAGTTGAGGATTAAAAAAAAAGAAAAGAAATGGAAACTTATGCAAAAACCACAATGAAAACAGAAGACACTATTAAAAGGGACAGTTAAAATTTTTTTCATGTTAAGGCCCCGGCCGGGTAGCTCAGTTGGTTAGAATATTGTCCTGATACACCAAGATTGTAGGTTCAATCCCTTGTCAGGGCACATACAAGAATCAACCAAAGAATGCATAAATAAATGGAACAACAGATCAGTGTTTCTCTTTCTCTCCCTTTCCTTCTCCCCCTCTTCCTTCCTAAAATTAATAAAAATAAAAAGCAGAAGATTGTATAGCAATACTATTAAGAACAAATAGTGTGTGTGTGTGGGCGGGGGGATATAAAGGTTGAAGTCTTAGTGGAATTGGACTTATCAGGTAATGTGGCACCATGAGAGAGAAATAAATAAAGTGCATTACCATTGATTGTATTACTCACACATTGATATTCTAGCATTTACAGGGAATGGAGCAACTGAGTGGATTTTTCATGAAGCTTACTTTTAAAGTATAAAACATTTCATTTTTACCATTATGAATAAAAGTCTTTCTAAAACACTTAATCATTAAATAGACTATGACTGAACTCTTCTTTGATGTTTTCAGGGGAATATTATGAATGTTAATTTGCAATTCTCTGTGGTAATAAACACAGGCCCTCTGGGAAGTGAGGACTCTTGAAACTGCAATCTTGACCATTTCCGTCATTTTAACCTTCTTCTTTGGGCCTAAGCCAGCAGTCAGACATCCCTCTCTCTCGCAGTCCCAGGTTCTTGCAGTCTGGGACCCCTTGCTCCTTACCATCCGCCTATAGCGGAGGCAGGATAGGCTCACCACAGCTGTGCTGGCCAGCCATGAGCCTGGCTTCTGGCCGAGTGGCGCCACCCCCTCTCTACCCTGCCCCCATGGGAGCACATTGACCACCAGGGGCAGCTCCTGTGTTGAGCATCTGCCCCCTGGTGGTCATTGCATGTCATGGCGACCAGTCATCCGTCCGTCTGGTCAATTTGTATATTATAGAACATATATTTTTAAGAGTTTTTTGATTTCTAGAGAGAGGATGGGAGAGAGAGAGAGAAAAACATTGATGTGAGAGCGCAACATCAATTGGCTGCTTCCTGCACCCCCTACTGGGGATCAAGTCTGAAACCTGGGCATGTGCCCCTCACCAGGAATCAAATTGGCCACTTCCTGGTGCATGGATTACTCTCAACCAACTGAGTCACACTGGTCAGGATTATGATATTTTTAAAAAATATATTTTTATTGATTTCAAAGAAGGAGATAGATAGAAACATCAATGATGAGAGAGAATCATTGGGGATTGAGTTTGCAACCTATGCATGTGCCCTGACTGGGAATCGAACCCTAACCTCCTGGTTTATAGATTGACGGTTCTGCCAGGCTATGTCCTATATTTTGACCATTTGAGGGTACCCCTCCTTGTTACTTGTTTTGTTCCTTTGTATTCAAGGAGTTGATATTTCTTGATAGAGTGTAAGTGTAGCTTAGTAGAAAATTAGAACAAGTCCTGAAACATAATACAATTTAAGAAACAGTAAAAACTGAGTATACCAGTGGTAAGAACTTAGACATTTTTGAGGGAATACAAATTTTATTTGGTACATAGTGGAAAGTAAAGAACTTTTTGTCTAGAATGCTGATATTATTTTTAAAATTTTTAAATATTTTAATATATATTGTAGAAAGTATTACAGATGTCCCTGCCCCTCCCTCTCCTCATTGACCCCCCTGCACCCCTCTCCCACCCAATTCTTTTTTCTTTTTCTTTTTTTAATATATTTTATTGATTTTTCACAGAGATGAAGAGAGAGGGATAGTTAGAAACATCGATGAGAGAGAATCATTGATCAGCTGCCTCTTGCACACCCCCTACTGGGGATATGCTCACAACCAAGGTACATGCCCTTGTCTGGAATCGAACCCTGGACCTTTCAATCCGCAGGCCGATGCTCTATCCACTGAGCCAAACCGGTCCCGGTTCCCACCCAATTCTTACTGAGGTAATTGGTAAACTCAAGAAACAAAATGTTTGGGGAAATTTCAGATGTGAATAAATAGCTAATCTGTGGTATGCAGTCTATCTGAGCTGACTTACTGAAAATCAGAGAATTGAATGCTTACAAACGTAAAATATAGTAAATTAATTGGAGGTGTTCTGAGGGGAAAAGCTAGAGTCTGCATTCTAAAGTACTACTGTTTTTCTAATATAGTATTTATACGTTGTGGGAAAGCATTAATTCTGCTTTTCACTGATCTGGAAATACCATATTTTTCGGACCATAAGACGCTCCGGACCATAAGGCGCACCAGTTTTTAGAGAAGGGAAATGAAGAAAAAAAGATTCTGAAACAAATAGTGTCCTAAAATATTTTATGTGCATTAAAACCCAACATCACAGTCATAAACACATGTAATCAACCCTGTAAAGTAAACAGCAGCATTTAGAACCATTTTAGAGCCAGGCAAGCACACAGAGACCACACAGAGCCAGGCAAGTAAAAAAACTTTTTTTTAAAGTATATGTGTAGGCTATATTTGGACCATAAGACGCAGGGACTTTTTCCCCCCACTTCTGGGGGGAAAAAAGTGCGTCTTATGGTCCGAAAAATACGGTACCTTCAGTTTACAGAACTTTAAATTTACAAAGTAAACTTATTTTAAAAATATATTTTACAGAGCCTGAATCTTTAAACTTAGAAATGTGTTGGCTGAAATTAGATTAGTGAATTTCAAACTTTTTGGTCATGAACTCCCTGTAAGAAATGCATTCACACCATAACCTGCTATACGAGTAAATATATATTCAAATATGCATACATACTTAGCTGCAAGAGTTTTGTAAGTAACCTTATTATGCTAGGCATTCTTATACTGCTTTCATTTCATTAAAAATATTTTTGTTTAACCCACTGAATTGATTTCATATTCATTGGGTCATCAATCTTAACCTGTGGTCTGTGAAACACTTTATATGGCTGTAACTTCTGAGAAAATAATCATGTTTATCAAGGGCCTGTTCTGATGCTAAACAACAGACTTATCTATTTTGGGGGAGAGGGCAAAGGTTTACTGAAACTTCTACACAGTGTAGCAATGTCAGTTCATTAGCACAAACATGTGTGCCCACTGTGTGTCTGCCACTGCTCTGGTGGGCGCTGGGGGATGTCCTGGGACAAAACGGAAACATCCTGGCTCTCGGCACTGAGATGGAACAGGGTTGGATGCAGACAAGTAAATGCTGTGTGAACGTTGTGAGGTTGTATGAAGAAATCAAAGCAGAGGGGTTCCCACTAGAAATGGGGTGACCAGGGAGGGAAGGAGGTGAAGGTGTCTGGGAAGAGCATTTCAGGCAGAGAGGACAGCCTGTGTGAGGATCCCAGCTGGCATAGTGCAGGGACACACGGAGGCCAGGGCCGGTGCCGAGGCCGCTTGGAGAGGAGTCAGGCAGAGGAGTGTACCGCCTTCATCTAAGTGTCTCTGACTTCACAGGTTGAGATCTGGGCACCAGTAAGACTTGATTGATTGATTTGATTTTGAGAGAGAGAGAGAGAGACAGACAGACATCGATGTGAGAGTGAAATATTGATTGGTTGCCTCCTGCATGCACCCTGACCAGGGACCAGACCTGTAACCTTAGTATGTGATCTGACTGGGAATCGAACCCACAACCTTTCGGTGTAAAGGACAGTGCTCCAACCAACTGAGCCACACTGGCCAGGGCAAGACTAGGTATTAAGTTAAAGTTAAAGCTAACTTTTAGGAGTTTTTTGAGAAAAATCCTTTCTGTGTTTTTGTTATGTTTTTGTGTGTTGTTTTTTCTTTTAGGGAGAGAGAGGAAGGAAGAGGGAGAGTGAGAGAAACATCAGTGAGAGAAAACCATCGTTCAGTTGCCTCCTGCACGCCCCCCACTGGGGATGGAGCCCCATAACCCAGGCATGTGCCCTGACCAGGAATCGAATTGGCAACCTCTTGGTGCAGGGACAGAGCTCAACCCACTGAACCATACCAGCAGGGCGGTGGCTCCTCCTCCTCTTCCTCCTCTTCCTCTCCTCCTCTTCCTTTCCCTCTTCTTCCTCCTCCTTCCCCTCCTTTTAAATATATTTTTGTTGATTTCAGACAGGAAGGAAAAGGGAAAGAGAAACATCAATAATGAGAGAGAATCATGGATCAGCTACCTCCAGCACGCTCCGTACTGGGGATCGAGCCTACAATCTGGGCATGTGCCCTGACCGGGAATTGAACTGTGACCTCCTGGTTCATAGATCGACACTCAGCCGCTGAGCCACACCGGCCAGGCCAGTAGGGCTTCTTATACTTCCTTGGGGTTTGGTTCACATGGATGCACAGAGCACTCGGATTCCACTGTGTGGGCACCTCTCCTGATGGACATTTAGGATTTTTACAGGCTTTTTTGGGGGGGCCAGGAGGGAAGGGAGACATAGCATGTTTTATTTGTAAAATCACCTCCACATGAAAATTATATACAGATATCTTTTTAATTATACGAGAATATGCTACTTTGCTAAAAATAAAAATAAAAATACTTTTAACAATATATGAAACATTAGGTACTATCCCAAGCCATCTAGAAATTATTAGATGTGAATATGAGGTGGAATAGAAAAGTTCCAAAATCTATAATGATTGTTTTAAAAGCTAAACATAAAAGATGCTAAACAACAGACTTATCAAGATTGCCACACATACAAAAAAACAAACAAAAAGATCGCCACAGAATAACCTAGAACACAGCTACATTTATACTCTCATAGACTAGAGAATAAGGCCTTTTAAATAGAAGTGACTGATGGAATGGCTTCATTGAGGGGTACTGGAAGTATGGAATTCCAGGCAATCCAAATAGGCAAATGTTGGTTAAGTTCCAGGAAAGATCAGAATTGGCAGAGGGAAGATCTTTTTCGGACTTTGTGAGACTATTGTCAGTGGTGCTTCAAGTGATATCTAAAAAGGATGAGCTGGGAACAAGACACATTAAAGGAATTTTTCCAGCGACTACTTTGTGTATGATGGTATAGTGGAGAGCTAAATAAAAAATCACTCCATGGGCGAAATCCCACACTTTGGGACAAGGTAATTCCAACTCCTATCCCTTCTCAGTTATGTTGGTTACAGGACAACCAGTTCCCAAGACGCTGTCAGAATGCAGAAAGTGTACTTGACCAAGTAGAGTCAGTTCAGCCACAGCCCAGAACATAGAAGTACATGCCATAGATGCTGACTCTTTCTTAGAAAATGCCAGAATCACAGCACTGCCAGTAGTTTTTTCACACGTTCACCAGTGATAGCATAATGATATTTAAAAAATTTTTGTCAGTCTACTTTATTTTAAAATGCATTTCTTTAGTTATGAATGTGGTAAAACATTTTTTTTTCTATGATTCAAAGCTTTTATGTGCCAGTTTTTGGTATGAATTGCCCTTTTACTCTTGTGCTGTTTGCCTTTTTTCTTTTTTAAAAATATATTTTATTGATTTTTTTACAGAGAGAAAGGGAGAGGGATAGAGAGCTAGAAACATCAATGAGAGAGAAGCATGGACCAGCTGCCTCCTGCACATCCCTGATAGGAATCGAACATGTCCTTGACCGGAATCAAACCTGGGACCTTACAGTCTGCAGACCGACGCTCTATCCACTGAGCCAAACTGGTTTTGGCTGGCCTTTTTCTTATAGATGTATAAGTGATCTTGCTATATTAAGGAAACTAGCCCTCTGCCATGTGTTTCAGATTTCTCCCCCAGTGTGTTTGCATATTCATGTAATTTTTTTTGTACTTTTTGGTTATTGTTAGCTTTTTAATATTAAAACATTTAAAAATTTTAATTGAGCTATAACTGACATACAATAATATATTAGTTTCATATATATAATAATGACTCAGTATCTGTATATACTACAAAGTGATTACAATAAGTTTCGTTAACATCCATCACGTCACATAGTTACATTTTTTCCCTGTGATGTCTTCTAATGAGAACTTTTAAAATATATTGCATTTTTTATGTGATCATAAATTTATGGTTCTTGGGTTATGTATTTTTAGAGAAGAAGGGAGAAGGATAGAGATGGAAATATAAATTGGCTACATCTTGCGTGCCTCCTACTGGGATTGAGCCCACAGCCCAGGCATGTGCTCTGACTAAGAACTGAACCAGCAACTTCTGAGCCATGCTGGCAGGGCGGGTTATGTGCCTTATTTAGGAAGAATTTCCTTACCTTAAATCATTAAAGAAAAAGATGTCTAAGGTGATCAACAGTATTAGCTGTTAGGTAGAGAAATGCAAATCAAAACCACAGTGAGACATCACTTCACACCCACTCAGGTGGCTCTGGTAGAAAACATGAGCTCAGTTGGTTGGGTGTTGTCTTGTTGACATTTTAATTCCGGGTCAGGGCACATGTTTGGGTTGAGTGCTCAATTCCTTGGGGGGGGGTTGTGCAAGAAGTGGCCAATCGATGCTTCTCCCTCTCCCTTTCTCTCTAAAAGTCAATAAAAATATTAAAAACAAAACAAAACAAAACCAGTGTTGCTTGAGGATGTGGAGGAGTTGGAACCCTCATACACGGCTGGCAGGAATGTAAGTGGTGTAGCACTTAGAAAACAGTCTGGCAGTTCCTCAGACAGTTAAACATACAGTTACATCTGACCCACTGCTTCTATTTCTAGGTATACACCCAAGAAGATTTAAAATGTACGTTTACACAGAAACTTGTACATATTTATAGCAGCATTGTTCATAGTAGCAAAAAAAAAAAGGTGGAAACAACCCAGTTGTCCATCGACTGATGAACAGAAAACATTGTGGTCTCTTCATATAATGGGCCATTATTCAGCCACTAAAAGGAATGGGGTATGCTGAGTGGTGCAGTGTGGATGTGCCTCAAAAACATGTTAAGTGAAAAGATCCAGATACAAAAGACCTTGTGAGACATCTAGAACAGGTAAATCCATAGGGAGAAAAAGGAGTTGCCAGGAGCTGGGGGTAGGAATGGGGTGGGGATGGGGGAGCAGATACAGGGAGAATGGGTATTGGGGTTACTTCCTGGGGTGATTTAAAATGTTCTGATAAAAAATTAGATATTGGTGATGGTTATACAACTTTGTAAATAAACAAAACCATTGATTGTACACTCTAGGTGAATTGAATCTCAAAACTATTTCTAAAATACCTTGTTTTATTCCAGCACTTCTAGCTTTTATTTTCATTATACGTCATTCTGGAATTCATTTTGATTTAATAAGTGAGAGGGGAAATTAATTTTAATACTGTCACTTTAAATTAATGTGCTTTAATATTAATAGTATTGCCTCACATTTTTCAAAATTTTCTTGGCTACTTATATACTTATTTTTCCAAAGGATTTTAGATTTAGTTGAATAGCTCAAGATTTTTCTTAAAAAAAGAAAGAAATATCCATTCTTGTTTTTAAATCTGTTTTTATTGATTTTAGAAAGAGGAGGGAAGGAAGAGGAGAGGAGAGACAGAACAATCGATTGGCTGCCTCCTGGGGTGAGCCCACACCCAGGCCTTTGCCCTGACTGGGAATTGAACCGGCAACCTCTCGGTCCATGGAATGATGCTCAGCCAACTGAGCTACACCTGCCAGAACCTCACTGTGTTCTGGCAGGTGTAGCTCAGTTGTCAGTTCCTACAGGCAGTTGCATTTTTAATTGCTGCTTACTAGAAAGAAAAAAAAAAAAGAAAAAGAAAGAAAGAAAGAAAGAAAGAAAGAAAGAAAGAAAGAAAGAAAGAAAGAAAGGAAGGCAGGCCTTGTAGGACACTAACACCGTCTGTGGGCTGACCTAGTATTCTTCTGCCTGAGCACAGTGATGTTTGTGCTGATAGAACGTTTAATGGTTGTAAAAAGAGCTGCTTTCCTACTAGATGCTTTGGCTTCCCCCAAAATGTGGATGTTTTTCTCTTGAAAAAGTTTGGTACCAAGAAATATAAGCTTGTTAATTTGGTAACATAAGCTATACATTGACAAAAAGATACTAGTAGAATAAATACCATAAGCTGGCTTATAACAGAAATTTTAAATAAGCAGCACAGATAATAAGTGCTCTGAGTTTAGAGGAGAGAGATTATTGTGAACTCCGGGAACGGAGCCTTGATGGAAGAGAGCCTCACACGGGTCCCTGAGGCAGTTCAGGGGGAGGATGGGATGTGGCTGCAGGCAGAGGAAAGAGCATGAGCACAGCAGGTGTGTGTATGTCTCTGTGTGCGTGTGTTTTGTGAAATTCAAATTATTGGTGCTTCCCATTTTGTGTAACCCCAAACCACGGAATAGATTAACATTGTGACATTGTAGCCTGGCACTGAGGTTTGTGGTTTTCTCAGAGGGGGTAGAGGAAACATGAAGACAGATATTGTGCACAGAGTGTGTTTGTATCTGGCTCAGGCAGGTTTATTCTTAAAGCCATTGTAGAAAGTTCAGTTAACCTGAAATCAAATTTGTTCTTAGTAGTGCTCTGAGTAACCTAATCTTGGAATTATGTTGAAAAGTCTTCAAATTCTGGTTGGAAATATAGATTGCTTATTTTTTTCCCCTTTCCCAAATTATGAGGACTTATATTACTCCCTATATGAACAACATATTAAATCGATTCTGGCAAGGGCACATGCCTGGGTTGCAGGCAGGAGGCAGCTGATCAATGATTCTCTCCCATCATTGATGTTTCTACTCTATCCTTCTCCCTCTCTGAAATTAATGAAAATATATATATTTTTTAAAAATATTCTGCCGGGACCGGTTTGGCTCAATGGATAGAGCGTCGGCTTGGGGACTGAAGGGCCCTGGGTTCGATTCCGGTCAACGGCATGTACCTTGGTTGCGAGCACATCCCCAGTAGGGGGTGTGCAAGAGGCAGCTGATCGATGACTTTCTCTCATTGATGTTTCTAACTCTCTATCTCTCTCTCTGCCCAGGGCACATCTCTGTACAAAAATCAATAAAATATAAAAAAAAATATTCAGTGTACTAAGTGGAGGAAAAACAAGATATAGGGAAAATAAAAAAGAAAATTGTTTAATATTGGAGTGGCAAAGGCCTTTACAAACAAGACTAATTTTCTTAATATAGAATGTCCCAAAAAATGTATACACACTTTGAATTATTATAAAGTCAGTGTTTATTAACATACATTTTATTTTCAGAATGTTAAGGAATCGACAGAAATGAGTAATGTTTTTGTCATTGTCTATTTTCAAACTGATGGAGCAGGTACTGCTGATAATGCTAAGCAATGGAATCGTAAACATTGAGAATCATTTTGTTTTGGTATGTATGTGCCCTTAATTATTGCTGCTCAACTATTGCCTGTTTTGTACCATTAACTACCGTTTTTCCCCGAAAATAAGACATCCTCGAAAATAAGACCTACTTACAGGTTTCCTTCTGAGTGAAATATAAGGCATCTCCTGAAAATAAGGCCCCCCCGTTAGGCTAAACATCAGAGATTTGGTCCACTGATTCTGAAAGAAATGGAGTCACAAGAAATTCACCAGGAAATTCAGGAATTGGATTGTTATGATGATGTTCCAGAAGATGATTGTCATTGAATAAATGAGTAAATTCTTGATACTTTAGGATTCACAGTTTGTCTGGTTTGTGTTGACAACTACTGTACTACCGTACAGTATACAGGGAATAAAATTCCTTTATTTTCATTGAACCATACATGTGTACTGTATTCTTCTTCATGGAAAAATAATACATCCCCTAAAAATAAGACCTAGCGCATTTTTGGGAGCAAAAGTTAATAATAAGACACTGTCTTATTTTCGGGGAAACGGTATATTTTAGGTATCCCCATAAAAAAGTATAGTAGCTAAATTTTCTTTGTTGAAAGCTTACTCTGGCTCCACCCGTTATTTCAAATCAGTTAAACCTGCAAAGGGGTGAAAATTAAGTGAGTTATCAGCTGTCAAAGTGTATATACATTTTTTTTGGGACACCTTGTATGTAAAGAGCTCTTACAAATCAATAAGCAAAAGATAGAAAATATGGTAGAAAAATGATTAGAGGATATCAACAGTCCATTAACAAAAAAAAAAAGAATATTTTAAAATGTGGATAGATGCTCAATATTGCTCATAATAAGGTATATGTAAATGCAATAAAATTTTTACCTGACTGATAGGCAGAAGGGAGTGCTTGCCAGGCGGAAGGGAGTGGTTGCCAGGTAGAAGCGGGTAAGGAATATCAGATGAAAAAAGATCTAAAATGCTTCCAGTGTTTGCTGAGCTTTCTGCTCTTTTCTTCTGGAGGACCTCCTTCATGCTCCTCATTTTAGTGGCTCCGACGCTCACACTCCTGTCAGTCTGTCTGGATCGCAGTGTTTCATGTAGAATTTAAATCCAGATCCCATCCTGAAGTGAACTTGGGTCTGATGTCCCTCAGACATCCTTCTTTATCCCGCTCTCACTGGTTTTGTCCCTGACGTCTAACTGTGCTTTAAGGCAGGGGGCCCAGCTTTGGTGGGAAACCTGCTTCTGTCTCCAGTGTGTCCGGAGTGCTGTCCCTGGCGGGAAGACTCGCCTTGGGCTCTGCCGGGGGTGGGGCTGCTGGGAGCTCAGGGCTCCAGCTCCATGGCCTGGTGCAGAGCAGCCTCTAATCTAACCAAACAGCACTTACTTCCGGGAGGAAGAGATACCCAGGCTGTTTGTCTGTTTGTTTTGCTCTTTTTTTAACTTTTCTTAGCTCTATGGGTAAAGTAAACACTGAGATTAGGCACATAGAATTAAAAATGTAGACTTTTGGGAATTGAATATTTTTTGAGTTGGGATAGATGTTTGTAAGGTATTCTACGTAGAGGTAATGGCTAAGGCCATGTTATTTATAAAGCCAGGAATAAGCTAAGGAAAAGTCAACTTCGTGTATCTTGTAGGCATGTGGAAGTTGATATGTTGATTTTAAAACCATAAGGTTGTTTCTGGACATTCTGTCGGGCACAGTTCAGCAAGACCTAGACTTCCACACGGAGGGTCTGGCCTGTCTGACCTGTATCCTTGGAAAGCATTGGCCATGAAGCACAAACGGATGGTGGTCCCCAGGCTGGTGGTCCTGGGGTTGGTGCGTGGCACTGTCCTGAGGGGCTGTAGGGAGGATTGATTCTGCCAGGTCAGTGGAAGTGTCCACATGTGTGTGTAGCATCTGTCAGCCGGGCTGGGGACACCAGCATCAGATGACGGGTTTCCACTGTGCTGAGCAGGTTACAGCAAACGTGAGGGTGTGAGGCCCCTTCCTGAGGGTGAAGAGACCCCTTGCTACTTTTCATTTGTCAAATACACTAATTAAAAAAACTAAACTGACAACTTCAGACAAAAAAAGGAAAGGAAAGGAATCAACAAAGATCCTTTAGAAGAGGAGACTATTTCAGAATCTTAACATTTAAAAGTTTGGATTCCTCTCAAGGGGACATGTTTTCTACATTTTTCATTGCAGTTAACAAAGTGAGGAAGGATGGCGTGTTGTTATTCAGGCCCCTGTGTGTGTGTGTGTGTGTGTGTGTGTGAGCATTGAGGGACGAGAGAGGTTTGAGTTTGGGGATTTCATACAAGATCTCACTGTGGGGATGAATGTGGGAGGTGGCGCCTGCCTGCCTGCCTCCGGAGTTCTGCCCTGAGCTCTGATACTTCCTGGTGTTTGGCTGGTGTGAGGATGTGTTACCAAGTGTGTTGGGGAGCACATTAGGTTATCTGTGCCCGGGGCTTATTCTGTGTCATGTTTGTCTTTTCAGGAACGTCAGTTCTGTATCCTTGGAGAGCCCCGGTCCAGTCCAGTCGTCCCAGGAGAAACCTGGCTTTGAGCTTCCACAGCGCACGTCCATTCAGCTCGCAAGCTGCTGAGGACCAGAAGGAGGAGCCCCCACATTCCATCATTAGCAGCACGGAGACCGTACAGGGTACTGCATTCAGCTGAGTTGGGGTCTAGGAAGGCTTAGCTCCTGGCTGACTGGTGAGGGCAGGTTCTTGAGGAGGAAGTAATGATGGATGGAACCACCCACTCTCTTCAGACACAGGAAGGTCTTGGTCGGAGTGAGCCTTCCTCAAAACAATGAATGCGTCCTGGGAACTCCTGACTATCATTCTGGTGTTTTGCCCCCTCTAGTGGTCACCCACGGGTTTGAGATGGGGCACTTCTAAATAGAGATTCATGGCACATCTGTTAATAATCATGGAAGCCAGAAGGAAACTCATGATTGGCCTGGCGGATGCAGGACCGCACTCTGCAGTTGTCCCCGTTCATTCCTAAGAAGTGTAGAGAAGCGGTCTCCAGAGCCAGTCCCAAAGTGGGTCCATTTCCGGCTTTCAAATGAGAAAACAATCTTTTGATGTTTAGGTTGAGAGAGTGAGGTTTTCTTGTCATTCTGCTTTATGAGTAATTAATTTGGAAACCAGTGTTTTGAAGACTAGAATCCAGGGTCTGGTTGTTGAGGCAGTCCGATTCTCATGGCTGGACACTTGGAGAAGTCCCGGCCTCTGTAGTCTCGTGCAGGCCTCGGTGGGAGGCGGGGAGAGCTGTCTCCCTTTGCCCTTTTCTGTGGAGAAGGAGGGGACCCCTAGGTTTGTTCTGCTCCTGAGATCCTGCCATAGAGCCCCAGAGAATTGGTTTCTTTCTTCTTTATTTATTCTGGCAAAATGTTTAAAACTCATTACCTTAAACATTCTTTTGAATGTTACATAGCATATTCTTCCACCAAAGTAGAAATTAAACTTCATTGCTTTGTCTGTGATTCATTACTAGGTTCTGTTTCCAAACATGAGTTCCAGGCTGAGACAAAGAAGCTTTTGGACATTGTTGCCCGTTCCTTGTACTCAGAAAAAGAGGTGCGGTACCTTCAGTCACTCCTAGCGTGGCAAAACGGTTTTTATACCATTCTGGGGAGATGCCAGATAGTATATTAGCTGTGAGAATGCATTAAATTTAGACAGATTCTAAATTTAGTTACCAGCAAGGGTATTTTTGCCAAAATCTGCTTGAGTAGGTATATCTAGATGATTCTTTGGGCCAAATTGATCTGGAAATTAATTTTGCTGACAATTTAAAAGCCCCTTTTATCATCAACTGGTGTACTTCCTTCATTCTAGAGGGGTATTGGGCCGGAGGAAGATCTGTTGGACTTCTGTGGAGGAGAGCAGGGAGGGGCTGCTAAGAACCTTTTTGAGGAGATTAAAACTCATCTAGGGATGACAGGCCATGAAGAAATTAGAGAACAAAGAGGCCATCTTTGTTTCCATATTCACTGTTACTAGATTGCAAAGAAGAAATTTTTAAGAAGGGTAAAGCACCAATTTCCAAAGTTAAAAGGGACTTTTCAGGAAATATTCCCAGATCTTGTGCTCATAAATATTATATTTATGTATCTTTTTTTCTTTTTGTAAAAAATATATTTTATTGATTTAACACAGAGGAAGAGAGAGAGAGAGAGCTAGAAACGTCGATGAGAGAGAAACATCAGCCAGCTGCCTCCTACACACCCCCTACCGGGGATGTACCCACAACCAACGTACATGCCCCTGACTGGAATCGAACCTGGGACCTTTCAGTCCACAGACCGACGCTCTATCCACTGAGCCAACGGTTTTGGCTATGTATCTTTTTGATGTCCAGCTTCTGTCCCCTGGGGGGTCAGATCAGCCCACTTCTCCCCGCTTCTCCCCTGTTCCAGCAGCGTGCTGGCCTCACTGGGCGTGGAAGGCCTGTTGGAGGAAAAGGTGCTCTTCGGACACTGGTGGCTGAGGGGCCTGTGGCCCTTTTTTATCCTGAGCATGGTAGGCCGGTTTTTGATGATCCTCCAGTAAATGAAGCTAAAGCCAGAGAGTCTTTCTTCTGTGAGTAGGAGAAAGATGTTTGCAAAATATTTTGTCATTCCTGGGCAAGAGGTGAGGAAGAAGTGTTTTCTCGGAGAGTTCTTCTTAAACTTTTAGTTAACAGATTGACATCTAACTTCAGGCTTGATTTTCAGGAGAAACAATCAGTAGAGTTAGAGGGCACTGTATAAAGCTGTGGAAAGTCTTTATGGGTAAAAACTGAATATTCTGTGGCAATTCTTCCTTGCCTTTTAGCAGTGGCTGCAGATGCTGCTATCCAAATAGATCCTGCACTGTTAGCGTCTTATTTTCATTCCTGTAGGTGTTTATACGGGAGCTGATCTCCAATGCTAGTGATGCCTTGGAAAAACTGCGTCACAAGCTGGTGTCCGAAGGCCAAACGCTGCCCGAAATGGAGATTCACTTGCAGACTGACACTGAGAAAGGCACCATCACAATCCAGGTACCTCCTCCTGGGTCCTGGCGGGCGGCATGCCTCCCTGCCTCTGGTGCTGATGCCACTGAGGTGCCTGGGAAGAGGTCCCCTTCACTCACTGGGAGAGGAGATGGGCCTGCCTTTCGGTTATGCCTCCAGGCCCAAAGGGTTGTGCTGACCATCTCTACAGCTATAACTCCTGTTTTAATATACAATCAAAGCAACACTGTTCAGTGTAGAAAATTTGAAAAACACAAGTAGAAAAGGAGGAAATTTAAAATAACCCATCTGTCTGTTTAAGTTTTTGGTACTCTTCATTTTTTTAAAATTAAATTTATTGGGGTGACATTGGTCAACATGATTATGTAGGTTTCAGGTGTGGGTTTCTTTCTTTTTTTTTTTTTAAATATATTTTATTGATTTTGTACAGAGAGGAAGGGAGAGAGATAGAGAGTTAGAAACATCGATGAGAGTCATCGATCAGCTGCCTCTTACACACCCCCTACTGGGGATATGCCCGCAACCAAGGTACATGCCCTTGCCTGGAATCGAACCTGGGACCCTTCAGTCCCCAAGCCGACGCTCTATCCATTGAGCCAAACCTGTTCCGGCAGGTGTGGGTTTCTATGTTACAAGATTTGTATATTGCACCATTTTTTTTTTAATATTTTATTGATTTTTTACAGAGAAGAAAGAAATGAGATAGAAACATTGATGAGAGAGAAACATTGATCAGCTGCCTCCTGCACACCTCCCACCGGGTATGTGCTCGCAACCAAGGTACATGCCCTTGACCGGAATCAAACCTGCGACCCTTCAGTATGCAGGTCGATGCTCTATCCACTGAGCCAAACTGGTCAGGGCTGTTGTTGGTTTTTTTTATCTCCTTTCCGCTAGGGAACGCCCGCCAGGCACTCGGCCTCTCCTCTCCGGCTCCGTCCTCTCCACGCGCTGCGTCTTCGTACCTTGGGCTTTTCCAGCTCCTCCGCGCCTCCTTCTGGTTTTCTTCTTGCTTCTCGCTGTAGAATTTTCAGTCAGTCAACCTTCCTGTAGTTCTGGGCAATGTCCGTTTTATATTTTAGTTGTATTTTATTGAAATTGTTGTGTGCGGCTGCGGCTAGGTGTTCACCTGGGCGCAGCCGTCTTGGATTTCCGTTTTTTTTTAATTCTCACGTGAGGATATGTTTTTCACTGATTCCAGGTTGAGAGAGAGAGAGGAAGAGAGAGGGAGGGAGAGAAAAAGAAACATCGACATGAAACAGAAACATTGATTAGTTGCCTCCCGTATGTGCCCTGACCAGGTATTGAACCTGCAACCTGGATAGGTGCCCTGACAGGGAATCGAACTCAAGACCCTTTGGTACATGGGATGATGCTCTAACTAACTGAGCCACACTGGCCAGGGCCTCAGTTGTTCTTATTCATTTGTAATGCATATTTTCCCATATACCTATATTCTGTAATACTATTTTTTTTAAATATATTTTTATTGATTTCAGAGAGAAAGGAAGAGGGAAAGAGAGATAGAAACATCAATGAAGAGAAAGAATCATTTATTGGCTGCCTCCTGCACACCCCCCACTAGGGATTGAGCCCGCAACCTGGGCATATGCCCTGACTGGGAATCGAACCAGTGACCTTTTGATTCCTAGGTTGACACTCAATGGATGAGCCACAACTGGCTGGGCTGTAATATTATTTTTATTTATTTATTATTTTTTAAAATATATTTTATTAATTTTTTACAGAGAGGAAGGGAGAGGGATAGAGAGCTAGAAACATTGATTAGAGAGAAACATCGATCAGCTGCCTCCTGCTCACCCCCTGCTGGGGATGTTCCCGCAACCAAGGTACATGCCCTTGACCAGAATCGAACCTGGGACCTTTTAGTCCACAGACCGATGCTCTATCCACTGAGCCAAACCGGTTTTGGCTGTAATACTATTTTTGAAAAGCAGACATTTTTAATTTTAATGAAATCTAGTGTGTCACTTTTTTCTTTCATGCTTTTAGTGACCTAAGAAATGTCTACCTATTCCAAAGTTATAAAGATATCCTCCTATATTTTCCCCTAAAAGTATTACAATCTTAGCTCTTACATTGGGGTCTGTGATCCATTTTTGTGTACAATGTAAGTAAGGTCAGGGTTGAGATTAATGTTTTGCATGTGGCCATGTAGTGTTTTAGCACCATTTGTTTTTCATTTCTCCATCAAATTATCTTGGAACCTTTGTTGAAAACCAAGTGACATTCTGTGCATTTCTGTTTTTGGTTCTGTTTTCTCTTTGGTCTGTGTGTCTGTTTTCTAGGGAGGTTTTTCCTGAGGTAAAGCTGAAATGATGAGTAGAATTTGTCTTTTCTGATGACCGTGTGCCATTTGCTGGGCCCTGCCTGGCAAGTGTAATTGATGCCACTTACGACTCAGGGCTGTCCCTACACCCAGGTGCCGGCACTTCAGTGCTTAGCGTGTCTCTCTCTTAGGACACTGGCATTGGGATGACACAGGAAGAGTTGGTGTCCAACCTGGGAACAATCGCCAAGTCGGGGTCAAAGGTAAGCCCCTCAGTGCCCTTCCTTCCTCTCTTTGAAAGGCGGCAGGAGTGTCCTGTGGTGTGAGCTCCGTGCGGTGCTGTGGAGCCGCCATGCCCATGACTTCACTGTGTGGTCAGGGGGACATCTGAGGAAGTTACTGTTACTTTATAGCTGGAAAGGCTGAAATAAGTACTTCTGTGTAGTTGAGAATCGACTGGCCCAAGGTTCAGAGCCTGTTGGTCTGAGTCTGGAATGTGCCATTCTGCCTCCTGAAGCTTTTCTCTAACTCACTTCTCAGAGGTTACTCATGCTGCATAGGCTGGAGGCAAGCAGGGCAGGCAGAAGTAAGTACTCCTCCTCTAGGACAAGGGGCACGAGAATCCGTTTGCCTGCAGCATCTGTGGGCAGGATGGGCCGTCAGTTGCTGTGCAGCTTGAAGCCCATGAGGGAGGCAGTGTCATTGGTCGAGGAGCCTCCTCCAGCGGCGTTTGTGCCAGCCCTTGGCTGCCTGGTGCTTCTCCTTGCTTGTCTTGTGGGCCTTTGTGGTGCCTAAAATGGCACTTTGTGCCAAGTGCTTGAAAATAGTCTACTTATTGGTCCAAAGTAATTTACAGAATTTCCACTTAAAAAATACACATGTTATTGATTTTAGAGAGGAAAGCATCAATATTGACAGAGTCATACATCGGCTATTTCCTGCACACCCCGCACTGAGGATCAGTCCCGCAACCTGGGCATGTGTCCTGACCGGGAATCGAACCCTGACTTCCTGGTTCATAGGTTGACGCTCAACCACTGAGCCACACCAGCAGGGCAGAAATTTCCACTTTAAAAAAACTTCCGTATTATAACCTGCTCCCCCATTACATGTATTGCATTTCTATCAAGGGAAGTCTGTGCTATCTCACTAGCTACCTGAGGCCATTTGGATTGAAATTAAAGTTAAATACAATTTAAAATTTAGTTTCTCAGTTGCACTAGCCAAATGAGGTCAGTAGCTACCATATTGGGCCATATAAAACATTTACCTCATCACAGAATGTTCAGTTGGACAGTATCATAGCAATGAGTGTATTCATTTTGCTTGATTTTTATTTATTTATTTTTTAAAAATATATTTATTGATATTTTACAGAGAGGAGGAAGGGAGAGAGATAGAGAGCCAGAAATGTCGATGAGAGAGAAACATCAACCAGCCGCCTCTTGCACACCCCCTACCGGGGATGTACCCGCAACCCATGCACATGCCCTTGATCAGAATCGAACCTGGGACCTTTCAGTCTGCAGGCCGATGCTCTACCACTGAGCCAAATTGGTTTCAGCCATTTTGCTTGATTTTTAATCTTAGGAAATTTGTTAACTTGAGTTATAATAATTAAGTGGTACGTACAAAGCATGTACTTGGTATGTACTGTTTCCCCATGAAGCATGGAATCCAGGAGACATGCAGAAAACACATCTAGGCATGCGTGCCACACCCCTTCACCTACTGAACCGCAGGGGCTGTCCTCAGAAGCTGCCACTGGCCCCTTTCCTGCAGGAAGGGTGTGTGCGCACGCACCCCCTGCCGCTTCCTGCTTCCTCACCCCGGGCGTGTGGCCCACAGGCCTCCAGCCCACAGGCAGTTACAAGCACTCGGAAGCAGATACAGAACCGGTCCCTGTGCTGCCGAGCTTGGGGTCTTTGGGCAATCACTCTCCCGCTCCATGGCATTGCTCTCTGTGTACAATGGGTGAAAAGTTGTGGATGTGTTTGATGGAGGACTAAATGGTACCTTAGCCTTTGTTAGAGGGATGCACACAGGGAGTCGCAGACGTCCGTGCTCTTGGGAATGGAGCCCTCCTCTGACCGCCTTGCCGCCGCAGGCCTTTCTGGACGCGCTGCAGAACCAGGCGGAGGCCAGCAGCAAGATCATCGGCCAGTTTGGAGTGGGCTTCTACTCGGCTTTCATGGTGGCCGACAGAGTGGAGGTCTATTCCCGCTCAGCCAGCCCGGACAGCCCGGGGTACCAGTGGCTTTCCGACGGGTAAGTGCCAGCAGCGTCCTGGGCAGACACAGGAGGGCCCCTGCGCTGGACCACCGCGGCCCGTGTCACTGAGCTCAGTGGCAGCGTGGCACTCGCTTGGGAAGCTAGACCCGCCCAGGAAATGCCTGCGGGCCTTTCCGGCCTTCGGCGGGGAGCTGACCCTCCTGCTTCGGAGCCAGCTCCGTGCTGACCCAGTGCCCCTGGTGTCTGTCTGGGCTCCGTGACTGTGTTGTGGAGTGTAGACTGTCCAGGCGAAGCTCCTTGGCCATTCTCCCGGAGCCCCCGGCCCTGGGTGGCGTCCCTGGACATTGTCCGTGGGCGTCATTTTTTAGTCCTCCTGACCCACGGGCCTGGCCCTGCTTCCCGCCAGCACAGGCCCGGTTTCCCCTCCGATGCTAGTTTTGCTCCCCGGCATGCACTGGGATCGGGTCTTACAGGTCAGTTAGGTGCATGCTCCAAGCCTAGAGGCAGTGTTTGAGGAAGACGGTACCTTAGCTGGAAGGAGCACTTGTCTCAGCAGGCCCCAGACTTCTTCCGATCCCGCTTTCCCCACCGAGTCTTCGTCCCCGCTGTGTTTTCAGTAGCTCACGCCAGAGCACTGCTCATCGCCCTGTCAGAATTAAGGTTTCTGTTTTATTCCATGAAAGCTGTGCTCAGAGTACACCTGGGCCAAGGTATCAACTTGTTGGGGGTTCATCCCTCTTTTTCTCTTAAAACAGTTTCTCCGCTCTTCAGGAGACCCCTGGCTGCTGCTAGAGGCTCAGAATTGCCCTTAACAAGGGAGCTGGGGGTGGTCTCCAGGCCTCTGATTGCTCCCAGTGCCTGGCACAGCGCCCCGGCCGCTCAGGTGGACATAGGCTTGAGAGGTTGTGCCCCTGAGACCATCCCGCCCTGCAGCAGCCCCTGCACCCGACAGAAAGGGGCCCAGCCGGTAATAGAAGGCGGCCTCTGGCTTCCCTTCTGTGCGTCAGCTTGGGCTCTGCCGTGAAAACCCAGGGCCGTCACTGCCCTGCGGTGGGACTTGTTGGTACTAACGTGGGAACTGGCTGTCTTCCCTCCTGTGTCTTAGCTCCGGGGTCTTTGAAATCGCCGAAGCTTCAGGAGTTAGAACTGGAACCAAAATCATCATCCATCTCAAGTCAGACTGCAGAGAGTTTGCCAGCGAGGCCCGGGTTCGAGGTGAGCGGAGCCTGGGCCTCTGGACATGTGGGCCTCAGCACCGGTCAGCGCGACACCTCCTGCTGGCGTGTTTTCGGAGATCCTGTCCGGGTGGGAATGTGCGGGAGCACTGCAGAGCTAGCGGCAGGGGTGTTTCTGGGCATGGCGGCCTGGGCCTCCGAGGACAGACTGAGGACAGGCTCCGGGCTCTCCCTCTCTCCCTCCCTCCCTCCGGGCAGTGTGGGACTCGGTCACGCGGAGGTATACACAGTCTTTGCATCACTCCCTGTGTTGTTGCTATCGCTGGCCTGCGGGCCTGAGCCCAGGCTTCACTGAGAACCTGAGGGGGTGCCGCTGGGTGTGGTTTCTCTGTCCACGTCTTACTAAATGCTATCAAAGGTGCCGCGTGCTTCCCAGGGTCCACTGCCAGCTTCTAAAACCGCATCCATGTGACCCAGAGGCGCCTGGTCTCCTGGCGGCCTGGACCCTGAGGCATCTGGTTCAGGTGTGAGTCCTGCTCAGCTCTGCGGGCGGATGTGTCCCGCTGTGTCCTGGCTTCCCTCCTGTGCACGGGCACAGCCCCAGGCCTCCCCAGCCTGCCGAGTGACCCCTGCAGCGACCTCCAGAGCTTTTATTTCTAGAAGCTTCTTGTGTCACTGTTTTTCCTTTGTCTCTTCCAGACGTGGTGACAAAATACAGTAACTTCGTCAGTTTCCCCTTGTACCTTAATGGAAAGCGCATCAATACCTTGCAGGTGAGACCCTCTCCCCTGCAGGGCTCAGGCGGCTGTGGGGGCCATTGGTACATTTTGGGGCTAGATGGGCAGAGTAGGATTGGATGATGTCAGAATCCCAGGACAGGGTGTTCTTTGTGGAGAGGTGAGTCCATGATGCAAAGGAGACCCCCCCCCCCACCTCATCCCTGTGCACCTTCTGTAACACGCACACCGCACGTTTCACTCTTACAGAGCGCGGGGCCGTGGTTCCTAGTGTATTCAGAGCCATGCAGCCAATTCTAGAACATTTCATCCCTCAGAGAAAACACTGTGCCCATTAGCAGTCACTCCCCACCTACCCCCAGTCTCTGGCAACCACAATCTACTTTCTTTCTCTGGACTTGCCTGTTCTGGACATTTCATGTAAATGGAACCAGTGATGTGGCCTTTGTGTCTGGCCTCCCATCATAATGTGTTCAAGGTTCACCTGTGTTGTCCTTTTTGGCTGAGTAATCTCCCATCGTTTGGCTAGACCCGTGGTTGGCAAACAGTGGCTCTTCCACAAAACACCACGGCCTGGGCGAGTCTATTTTGAAGAAGTGGCGTTAGAAGAAGTTTAAGTTTAAAAAATTTGGCTCTCAGAAGAAGTTTCAATCGTTGTACTGTTGATATTTGGCTCTGTTGACTAACGGGTTTGCCGACCACTGAGCTAGACTATTTACCATTTGCCGGTTGATGTCAAGTATTCCTGATGTTTGGGCCCGTCCAGATCCTGCCTCCTGGCTGGCCTTCGGGACACACTGCCTGGGAGGGGGTACTTGTTCTCTGAGCCTTTGTGAGTGTCTCTTTGTGGACCCTCTTGCCCACCCATTGGAGCAGGGGGCCAGAGGCAGAGGGCGGGGCTGCACCTGAGGCCGCCGCCTGGTCTGTCCCAGAGGCCGGTCCTCATCTCATCCTGAGGGCTCTCACTAGCACCAGGCGCCGTGAGCTCCCAGCTCAGCCCCGTGTGGCTGTGAGGAAGCGTCTTAAACCTGACGTCCGGCGGGTGTCCATTCCAGGCCATCTGGATGATGGACCCCAAGGACGTGGGCCAGTGGCAGCACGAGGAATTCTACCGCTACATCGCGCAGGCCCATGACAAGCCCCGCTACACGCTGCACTACAAGACGGACGCCCCCCTCAGCATCCGCAGCATCTTCTACGTGCCGGAGCTGGTGAGCTGGCGCGCCGGGCTGCGGGGCGGGCCGCAGCTCCCTGAGCGGCACCCCCAGCACTTCCCGAACTGGCAGACCCCCGACTTCCCTGGCAGCATCAGTAAAAGAAAAGCCTGTGCCTCCGGGCGGGGGAGCAGAGTTGTAAAGTGAGGGACTGTTTTACCCGGCGTTTAGGGGTGGGTTTTATAAACGGGGTGCCTGCAGGGACGGCCCTTGGAGCAACCTGCAGGCTTCCTCTGGCTCCGGGCAGCATGGTCCCGAGCTCTGCGGGGTGTGTGTGGATTCTGCGGGGCGCACGTAAGTTGTGCATTCTCCATCCTTCTGTTTCACCCCTAAGACTTCCTGGCTCACAAAGTAGCGTGGCGAGGTCTCTGCCAAAGCCTGCCACAGAGAAGCCAGCTCCGGGGCTGGATCAGCCTCTCCAGGCTTCATTTGCCTGGAGCCCTGGGACCCACTTTGGAAAGAGCTGCTCTCGACCGCATCACCGAGTGTCCTTGCAGCCCCGCTGCACAGCGTTGCCTGGGACTTGTGCTCATGCAGGATCCCGGTTCTCCCAGACTCCAGAATCAGTCTCCCTTTTATAGGATCCGATGTGAAGAATGTGCAAACTTCAGGTTTCGAAGCACTGGGGGGAGGGCAGGACTGACAGACGCTCCTGTGGAGGGCCAGCCTGCCTGGCTGGGCTTTGCAGGTCACACACAGCCACACGCTCTGCCACTGCACAAAAGCACCACCCTCCCGAAGGGCCACTGGCGGATGTGTCCCGCTGCACAGGCTTCACTGAGAACCTGCACCTCAGGGTTAGAGTCGTGTCCGGGATTTATTTTTCCTGTATCTTTCACATTCCATGAAATAGTCGACTCTTGTCCCCGTGCCCCCGCCCCCCAACCATTTAAAAACGAAAAAGCCATTCCATGCTACACAAACCAGGTTATGAGCCAGATTTGGTCTATGGCCTATTGTTTGCTGACCCCTAGCCCCTAGCAGGTTTGGTTCTGTTCCCAGGACATACTAACGAGTCTCCCTTTTGTAATACCTCCAGGGAGAGCGGCTGCCCAGAGAAGGCCCCTGAGGGCTGTTGTGAGGGGTCCTCCCTGGGCATGGAATTCTGAACAGTAGGATGTGGGCGGCCTCCTGGCCTGTGTCTGCTTCCGGATCACTGCATGTCCTCCCACAGCTCCCAGTCCAGACCCACTTGGGCAGGGTGCTTCACAGGGCCGTCCTCAGGGCTCCCCAGGGCCTGTAGGTTCTCCCCTGTGTGCAGCTGACACTGCCCTTTCTCCTCGCCCACAGAAACCATCCATGTTTGATGTGAGCCGGGAGCTGAGTTCCAGCATCTCTTTGTACAGCCGCAAAGTCCTCATCCAGACCAAGGCCTCTGACATCCTGCCCAAGTGGCTGCGTTTCATTCGAGGTATGGGGTGGCGCCCTGGGACAGGTGCGGGGCCCCTCTATGGCCCATGGCGCTGACTGCATTAGAAGGAGCTCATCTTTTTAAAAAAAATATATATTTTTTATTGATTTCAGAGAAGGAGGGAGTGGGAGAGAGAGAAACATCAATGATGAGAATCATTGGTTGGTTGCCTCCTGTACACCCCCTACTGGGGATTGAGCCTGCAAGTTGGGCAGGTGCCCCAGTCAGGAATCAAACCATGACCTCTTGGTTCATAGGTCAGCGCTCAACCACTGAGCGCGCTGGCTGGGCAGAGGAGCTCATCTCTAACGAGTGAGGTGTCAGGGCAGCACCTCAGCCGCGGCTGGGCGAGCAGGTGGGCGGGCTCACTGAGCCTCAGGAAGCTGACTGCCTCCAGACACTTGTCTTGGTTGATTTGGGGGATGGGGCAGATGACCATTTATTTATTTTTATTTATTTATTTTTTTTAAAATATATTTTATTGATTTTTTACAGAGAGGAAGGGAGAGAGATAGAGAGCTAGAAACATCGACGAGAGAGAAACATCGACCAGCTGCCTCTTGCACAATCCCTACTGGGGATGTGCCCGCAACCAATGTACATGCCCTTGACCGGAGTCGAACCCGGGAACTTTCAGTCCGCAGACCGACGCTCTACCACTGAGCCAAACCGGTTTCGGCCAGATGGCCATTTAAATTGAGTTATTTTGTACTTCTCACCGGAGGATATTTTTAATTGATTTTTAGAGAGTGGAAGAGAAAGAGAAAGACAGAGAGAAATACATCGATTTGTTGCCTCCTGCAGGAGCCCCAACCAGGACCTAAGCCTGGGAGGAGCCTGCAATTGAGGTACATGCCCTTGATAAGAATCGAACCCAGGACCCTCTAATCCACAGGCTGACGCTCTATCCACTGAGCAAAACCGGCTAGGGCTTGAGCTGTTTTAGTGTTTAAAGATATTATATGAGTTTTAGATTTAGACATGAGCTGCCTTGCATTTAAATAGGTTATAGTTTAATAAAAAAAACAAAACAACTCGGCATATAAACCTTTGTATTCATCATAGCATAAAAAGATGCAAAATACCACGACCTATTTATGACTTTAAAAGTAAAATCCAGAAGTGGTTTTCAAAGTGTCAAAGTGATACTGAAATGTTAGGAACCTCACTGGCAAAGGCTCGCAGCCTTGCCTGCTTTTCTCCCGGTCACATGGTCCTGACCGAGCTGCTGCATAAATTCCAGGATGTCAGGACTTGCAGGGCTGGGGAGGTGGTGCCTCACCGAGTCTCCTGCCTTTGTCTTTCCTGCCTCACCTGCCGTCCTGTGAGGGCTGAATGTGAGGGCTGGTGGGAAGCCAGTGGCCCTTCGGGAGGGTGGGCCAGAGTCTCGGGCACCGCCGAGACCTGATGTGCCGTGTCTCTCCAAGGCGTGGTGGACAGTGAGGACATTCCCCTGAACCTCAGCCGGGAGCTGCTCCAGGAAAGTGCTCTGATCAGGTAAGCCTCCAGGGCAGGCACCTGCTGAGGGCCCTCCTCACTGGCTCTGAGCTGAGAGCAGACAGAGTAGCTGTGGCTGAGGGGCCGTGTGCCTGCAGAATGCGTGCGGATCATGCGTGCTTTGCCTGATGCTTTGCTTCACATTTTTATAAAAAGGGTGGGGGGACTATGCATTAGGAAAATTATAGCTGTGCTGGGATATGTCCCCTCCCTTAGCCAGACACCATTAGCCAACCCGGGTGGCCACGGCGGGAGAGTCCAGGTAGGCTGGTGTGGATGAGGCTAAGAACAGCGACAGAGCCAGGAGATCCCCTCATCTTGTCCCAGAGGTCGCTGATGTGAAGAAGGCGAGGGCCACCCTGGACCAGACCCTCTTTTAGACACGTTGCTCTTGGAATCCCATGGGCTGAGTTCTCGTGTCCCCATCCCGATAGCAGCAGTAGCTCCTGTTGCTGAGTGTTCATGCTCACCCGGAACTGCGGAAACCGAGGTGTGGAGCGAGCTCAGCAATCGCCGAGAGAGCCTGGCACACCAGGCTGACCGCAGGCATATGCTCTGCTCCCAGCAGCAGAGCTGGGCTGACCTGCGGCTCAGGCAGGGTTCTCAAGGGCTAGCTTTCAGTCTGAAGCTCATGTTGATAAGAAACAAGTCAGACTTAAATGATGTGTTTGAAAGAACATGTACATACGGAAGAGGTGGAAACACGGTACAGAGGACATTTTCTCCCGTGCCCTTTGAGAGTAAGGTGTCCACCGGTGCCCATCCTCCCCAGGTATCTTAGGGTGTATTTCTGATGGACAAGGCATTCTCCCCTGGCTGCAGGACAGCCTGCAGTCAGGGAGCTGACTGATAGGCCTCGCCGCCGGCTAACCCCGGACCATTCTCTGGTGCCGTCGCCCCACGTGTGCCTCCGGTGGAGGTGCAGAGTCACACGGCCTTCGTTGTCTCCAGCCTCCTCAGGCCGGCCGAGTCCAGTCTCTCCCTGCCCTTGGTGAGCAGGTGCTGCTGAAGGTTTCAGGCCGTGACTGTGGACTGCCCCCGTGTGGGTTGTGGATGCAGCATCACAGAATGGCTGCATCCTGTCAGATGGGCCGCCTTTGATTTGTCCTGTTCCTGGCGATTCACAAGTTGACATGATGAGGGGCGTGTGCCAGCCTTCTCTGTGTGAAGGTCCTCTTGTTCGGCACTGATACATCACACTGCACAGTGGTGTCTGCAGCTCTGTGAAGAGCATGTTGCTTCATCAAATTTTCAATCTATTGATTGCTTTTATGTTTTAATGTCCATAATTATTTGTATGAGCTGATTCCTCTTTTACTTAGTGGGTTATAACTTCTTAGTGTCATTATTTATTTTGATGCCCAAACGGTCCCCAGGTTAGCCAGCAGGAGCCCGCGCAGGCCGACTGCTGGCCCTTGGACATGGTGCGCTGAGCACGTCCTCGCTCCTGGCACGGATGTCTTGGGCTCACCTTGTGTTTTGCCTCCATCATTGCCTGGCCCTGGAATTGCTCATTCCTCCAAGGAGCTGGATTCGTTTGAATGGAGAGTGGTATTATGCCAAGATCTGGGCACTAGGGGTGCCGTTGCTGTTGGCAGTCACCTCTCCCAGGCCCTCTGAGTACAGGGGTGCCGTTGCTGTTGGGCAGTCACCTCTCCCAGGCCCTCTGAGTACAGGGGTGCCGTTGCTGTTGGGCAGTCACCTCTCCCAGGCCCTCTGAGTACAGGGGTGCCGTTGCTGTTGGGCAGTCACCTCTCCCAGGCCCTCTCAGTACAGAGCTGAGCAGTGAGAGCCGTGTATGTGTGTGTCATCTGCCTCCTTGTTTCTGTATCTGCCGAGTCCACCCAGCACGCTGGGACTTCCCTGTTTGCTCTGTGCTGAAGAGAATCTGCCTCTCATTTTCCTCCTGTGTTGCCTTTGGCCAGGCCCCTCCTGGTGTGCCATCACCATGCCGTCCCCTGACACGGGCTGTGCCCACTTGGGCTCTGACTCACACAGGGAGCTGCCCACTACCGCCAGGCTGGACACCCTCTCTGGGGTCCTTGGGCCTGGACACTCCATGCCAGGCCCCCCCCTCCCCCACACACACACCCCGTGGGGACACCCTCCTGGGGCTCTCCCTTCCCAGCTGCTGTGGCTCCCCTGCCACTGGCCCGGGTGCTGCCCTGCCTCATGCCACCTGTGTCTGAAGAACACACTCATTCAGGACACGAGTGAAGAGGAAAAGCTTAAATAAATGTTAAACATTACTGCTCCCCTAGCCTGGATTATTAAAGAAATACATGGTTATTCCACTTTTTTTTAAAGGAAAGGCAAAGTATTAAGTAGAAAATAAAAATATCCCTAACTCCACTAATAAATGGCTCATAATTTAAAATTTTTTTAATGGTTCTTTATTTTTAATTTTTACATTAAATATAATTGTTTACTAACATTTAAAAATTTCAACTTTATAAGAGGTGTAATTGACATATAAAATTCTAAGATGTTTAAAGTGTAAGTCATGGTGATTTGAAGTATATATTCATTGGGAAAGGATCCCAAGTTGCTCATAATTTTATGCCGTTAAATAATGCTGTAGTTAACACTTTGTTTCACAAAATCCCAATTTTATAATATTGTAGTGTGCACATAGTATATCCAGTTATATAGTCCATGTTGTAGTGTGCATATTGTATGTAGATACATGTGTGTGTATGTGTGTATGTATATATATATGTGTGTGTGTGAACCCTAATTATGCAAACTATAATTAATGTACAGAAAGTATAGTTTTATTATACATATGTATTGGGTCGGCAACTAAGTAATTGCGGATTTTTTAAAGAAAATCAAAGAATTTTTTTCATGGAACTAAATAACTTTATTCTGTAATGTATTGCCCATTTTGATCAATGACCTTTTGCCATCTTTCAGGCAGCATCATAATCCCACGTTCAAAAAACTTCTGGTTTTTATTAGCAAAAAACTGAATCAGGTACGATTTGACATCATCATTATTATTGAAATTTTTACCATTCAAGGAGTTTTGTAAAGATCGAAACAAAAAGTAATCAGATGGTGCAAGGTCAGGACTATATGGTGGATGTGGCAAAACATCCCATCCAAGCTCCATTAATTTTTGCCGAGTGACCAAAGATGTGTGTGGCCTTGCATTGTCATGATGGACTACAACACCTTTTCGATTTGTCAATTCGGGCCGCTTTTCTTCAACTGCATTGTTTAATTTCGTTAGTTGTTCAATGTAGACATCAGAATTGATCGTTCGGTTGGGTGGTAAGAGTTCAAAGTAGAGAATTCCTTTGTAATCCCACCAAACTGATAACAAAACCTTCTTTTGATGAATATCAGCGTTTGATGTTGTTTGAGTTGGTTCACCTGGCCTGCTCCACGATCTTTTCCGCTTGATATTGTTGTAAACAACCCATTTTTCATCGCCAGTTATCAGTCGTTTTAAAAATGGATCATTTTCATTACGTTTCTTTAGCAAATCGCAGCTGCTAATGCGTTGCGTTAACTGTGATTCTTTCAGTTCGTGAGGAACCCATGTATCGAGTTTTTGAACATAGCCAAGTTGTTTTAAGTGATTTTCAATGCATGTATGTGATACATGAAGCTTCTCTGCAATCTCACGTGTTGTACTGTGACAGTCCGAATTGATTATTGCTTTGATTAGGGCGTCATCAACTTCAACTGGACGACCAGAGCGTTTTTCATCTTTGAGTGAAAAATCACCAGAACGAAATTTGGCAAACCAATTTTGACACTGCCGTTCTTTTAAGGCTTCGTCACCATAAACAGCACATAACTTTTTATGAGCTTGCTATGCGTTTTTCCCTTTGCGGAAATAAAAAAGCAAAATATGACGAAAATGTTCCTTTTGATTTTCCATTTTTCAACGAACGCCAAACGAAAACTACAAAACAGATCAAAAAACTTTTTTTACTGATTAACAGCTGAATAGCCAACTATCAAATAACAAAATGTGTCAATATATAGTATAATTTACCCATATTAGAATTTTTTAAAATTGATTTTAGAGAGAAGAAGGGAGATTGATAGAAACATCTATGTTGAGAGAGAATCGATTGACTCCCTCTTGCACGCCCCTCACTGGGGACTGAGCCTGAAACCTTTTAATGCATGGGACAACACCCAACCAGCCGAGCCACACCAGCCAGCGTTAGGATGTGATTTTGTTGTTAATCCTCACTCAAGTAATTTTCCCATTGATTTTTAGAGAGAGTGGAAGGGAGAGGGAGAGAGAGAGAGAAACATCAGTGTGAATCACATCGATTGCTTATCTCCCGTACATGCTCCAACCAGGGCCAGGAACTGAGCCTGCAACCAAGGTGCATGCCCTTGACTGGAATCGAACCCTGGAATCCTTTAATCTGAAGGCCAATGCTCTATCCACTGAGCCAAAACAGCTAGGGCAGGAGGTGATTTTTAAAAATATATATATTGATTTTTTTTATTTTTTATTTATTTTTTTTACCGAGAGGAAGAGAGAGGGATAGAGTTAGAAACATCAATGAGAGAGAATCATCGATCAGCTGCCTCTTGCACACCCCCTACTGGGGATGGTCTGTAGGCCCATACTCTATCCATGAGCCAAACCAGCTAGGGCAAGAGGATTTTTAATGAGTGCACTTACCTTTCATTTCAGTCTATTCTCCTGTTGACTACTGAGGTTGTTCATAATTGTTTTGTCCTTTATGTGCTGCAGTGACACTCCTGCTCAGTAAGTCTTGGTGGCTTGTTGTATTTCCAGGGAGAGGTCTATGCAGTCGGAACCATGAAGGCTGGCACTGTTTGCTGCCCTCACAAAGGGCTGTCAGTCCACGTTTCTGCCTCGAGGGGCGCATGTCTTCCCACCTGGTGTTTGCCAAGGGTCACCCTTTCTTTTCCTGTTCTGTAAAATTTGGCCAGATGGTATGTTGTTTTCACTAATTTGATTATTAGTGGAGCGGAACATTTTCCATGCCTCTGGCTGTTACTATTTCATAGAAGCTGCTTGTTCATGACAAATTCATTTCTGTGCTGTAGGAAACTCCGGGACGTCCTACAACAGAGGCTGATAAAATTCTTCATTGACCAGAGTAAAAAAGACCCTGAGACATACGCTAAGTTTTTTGAAGATTATGGCTTGTTCATGAGAGAGGGCATTGTGACCACCGCTGAACAGGAGGTCAAGGTAAAGGTCCAGCCCTAGCCAGTCTGGCTCAGTGGATGGGGTGTCGGCCTGCAGACTGAAAGGTCCCAGGTTCGTTTCCGGCCACAGCACATGCCTGGGTGGTGGGCTCCATCCCCAGGGGGGAGCATGCGGGAGGCAGCCGATCAATGATTCTCTCTCATCATTGATGTTTCTATCTCTCTCTCCCTTCCTCTCTGAAGTCAATAAAGAAATAAATTTAAAAAAAAAAAAAAAAGGTAAGGGTCCAGGTTTCTGGGCCTTTCTCTCTGCTGCCTTGGGCTGTGGAGGAAGCTGGTGGAGGCCAGAAACCTGAGCTCCCGGGACATGACACTGGCGTGTCTGGGCTCCTCAGCTACTGTGCCGGGGCCAGTAAACGCAGCTGCTCAGTGTCCTCACCTGGTCCTATGGACTAGGTCATCTCCCTCCGTCCTCTCACCTAGGCTGGAAGGAGGGGGGGGGGGTGTGGGCTCCTTCCACAGGCTTCGCTCGGGCTCAGGTCACAGAGGCCCGGCCAGGGCCAGGCTCTGGCTCCCCGGGCGGGGAAGGCGGGGGCGCTGTGCCCAGTCAGGGCATGTCCATCAGGTGAGGGGTGAACGCCTTTAACATGGTGCTGCTGGGGCTGCAGTTCACTCACCGTGCAGCACTACTTCATGTATGATATGATTCTTAATAAATATATTTTGGCCTTTTTTTTTTTTAAATCTTTACCTGAGGATATGTTTTTATTGATTTGAGAGAGAAGGGAAAGGAGGAGAACGAGAGAAACATCAATGTGAGAAACATTGATCAGTTGCCTCCTGTATAAGCCCAACCAGTGATTAAACCCGCAGCCTGGTGTGTGCCCCGATCAAACCGCACCACCAGGAGCAGTCTCCACCATGGGGACGGTCTGGCCACTCCTGGGGTGCACACAGCTTGCCCAAAAAGCCCCTCTCTGTGAGGCCCTGTGCCGCCTGAGGTGGGAGGTGCTCTGAGGTTCCTGAGCTTTTGATGTGGGGACTCCCAGACCTGGCTAGATGCCATCCCTGGGCCAGGCTCCTGTGGGCGCTGCCCCGGCTGCAGAACATCGGGGACCATTCGCCTGGGGGCAGCCGGCAGACATCTCCCTTCAGCCCGAGGTTTCCCGTGTCAGTGCCCAGATGCTCTGGAGGCTTCCTGAGTGAGGATGTGGAGCGAGCAGTGACCTGCTCTTGTCTGTTTTCAGGAGGATATTGCAAAGCTGTTGCGATATGAGTCCTCAGCACTGCCCGCTGGGCAGCTGACCAGCCTCATGGACTACGCCAGTCGCATGCAGGCCGGCACCCGCAACATCTACTACCTGTGCACCCCCAACCGGCAGCTGGCTGAGCACTCACCCTACTATGAGGCCATGAAGCAGAAAAACATGGAGGTGGGTGAGCACCAGGGCAGGCTGCATCCCTACAAGCTGCCGGGGCCAGGTCAGGGGATAAGGTGGGGTGGGGTGGGGTCTCTGGTTAGGGAAAATGAGTGAACGTGGCCAGCATCTGGGAAAGCCGCACGTCTGGGGGCACAGAGGCCCAGGCGGAAGGCTGCCATCTAGTTTGTGTGTCCCTGTAGGAGGTGACATGGTGATTTCTCTGTAAGTAGAATCACTGTTGCAGCCACTAAGGCAGCCAGAGCCTCCCTTCCCAGCCTCTGGCAGTCCGCCTCATCTGCCGAGGCCCAGGGCCCCCAGCAGCACCCGCGCGGCTGGGCCAGGCCTGGGCCAGCCTGCAGCCCTCACTCCCACGCCCTCGCTCTGTGGGCGGAGTCCCTCCACGCCTGATGGAGGTGTCCTCGGCCTCCCAGGTGCTCTTCTGCTACGAGCAGTTCGATGAGCTGACCTTGCTTCACCTCCGTGAGTTTGACAAGAAGAAGCTCATCTCCGTGGAAACGGACATCGTTGTTGATCACTACAAGGAGGAGAAGTTTGAAGACAAATCTCCAGGTTGGTCCTATCCTTTCTCTCTCGGCAGAGGTGGGTGGTGGCCTGGGTGCCGGTGAGGCTGGGACGGCCCCGGGGCTGACGCCTGTTGCGGGGCCTCTTCTGTCCTCACATGAGTTTATAGGGTTTTCTGTTCTCCTGTCTGTCTGGGGTCACTGACCTGCACAAAGGCAGCAGCTTGGGAACACCTTAATGTTTAACAGAAAATGTTCCCCTTTAGCTCCCAGGTCCCTCCAGTGCCTCTTCCAGTTGATTTCCTAGGATAATCCAAAAATATCTTCTTAAAGCTGTAATTAAACCACATGGGCCTCAGGGCATCAAAAAATGTCCTTCTGAGGTTCAGTTGTACCCGCTGGATTTTAGATGACAGCGTCTCTGGTGGCTTCTTTGTGCCAATGACCAGGGTGGGTGGGGCAGTCGGACACTTGGCATTGGAATGGCGACATTTCAGGCCCCCATGGCAGTGGGATGGGGATAAAGGGAACGGCCTCTGAGCTCACTCACATCTCTCCTCAAGCTGATGACCGCCTGTCAGAAAAGGAGGCAGAGGACCTGATGGCCTGGATGAGAAATGTGCTGGGGTCGCGTGTCACCAACGTGAAGGTGAGGTCTGGGTCAGGCCACGCTCGGCTCCCGTGCTCCACTGCCCACAGCCCTGGCAGCCTGCCGGCTCTGAGTGCTGGCCTGGGGCGTCCTCTCAGTGGCGACTGAAGCTGTGACGTGTCACTGCCACTTCTGCGTATGAGCTCACGTGTGTGCAGTCACGTGTGTCCAGGGGCGTTGCTGGGGCAGGACAGGCAAGCTCAGCTGACTTGTTTCCTCCACTTTGTAGCACAGGTGGGAACTAAAAAGTAGAAAGTGAAAGGTGAACAGCCAATGGCCTGGTGGGCAAGTAGAAGCCGAGAAGAGGGCTTCCAGCTGGCCACCCCAGTGCTAGCCTGGTCCAGACCCCAAAGGACCTGTGGTAGCGTAGGACACAAGGGGTTCCAGTCCAGCCCGTGGGGAGCTTACAGTCCAGCTGGGGCTCTGACTTCAGGGACCTAGAATCGAGGTCCAGCTCAGAGCTGCAAGAGAAAAGCCAGCCACCAGGGAACAGGTGTCCAGGTCACCGGCTCAGGTTCGTCCAGGAGTCGCCCCAAGGGACAGGCAGGTGTGCAGGGTGGGGATGGTGAAGAGCAGGGAGGTGGGCTCATGTGGCTCCGGAGGAGGTAGCAGCAGGACTCTGCGGGGGAGGGGTGGGCACAGATTGAAAGAGGAGGGGCTCTTAGCAGGGAGCATCGAGAAGCAAGGCGTGCAGCAGGGATTTCTCTGTGTAACATTCACTGTGTCCGTCCTTTACTCTAGGGACTCATGTAAGCCTCAGATAACTGTGAGGCAGGTAGAACTATCCTCGTCCTGTGAAAGACAGGCAAAGCACATCCCCAGGTCATACAGCTCGGACGTCATGGAGCTGGATTGAGTTAGAGCCCAGGTTCTTCTCAGCACTGTGCTCCCGGAAGGGCGTGCTGTGGGCCCAGCAGGCTCAGAGGCTCCGGTGTGAGACAGAGGCTGGAGGGTGGGCGAAGGGGAAGGCCTGGCCAGGGAGGGGCTTGTGACCGCTTGTTGGGAAAGATGTATTTGATGAAGACAGGCCGGGGGGGGCCACAGACAGGAGTGGGTGAGAGACGTCTGCAGGAAGGCTTCAGAGTTGGAAGACGGGAGTGTGGGAAGGGACTGCAGACAGGCTGGGTGGGGAGATGGAGCAGCCGGCGTAGGTGATCTTAGTTGCTATAGGACTTGGCAGTGACTGTGGAGGGGAGAGGTGCAGAGGACACCGGGTGAGATGGATGTTGGGTAGGAATTGACACATTGGAAACGACTTTGGGGGACAGAAGAGGGATCCCCCAAGTGGGATGCTGTTAGGAGCTTGGGCTGCAGGTCAGGTTCCCTTCTCGTCAGCGGACGGCTGGGAGGGAGGTCTGAGGTTCATCCCTGGAGACCTGTGTTCGGCCTTGTCATCTGGGGAAGCCTCACACCTGGACCCCTCACCCTGGCCCTGCTGACAGGTGACTCTTCGCCTGGACACCCACCCCGCCATGATCACCGTGCTGGAGATGGGGGCCGCCCGGCACTTCCTGCGCATGCAGCAGCTGGCCAAGACCCAGGAGGAGCGCGCTCAGCTCCTGCAGCCCACCCTGGAGATCAACCCCAGGTGAGGCGCCGGCTGCCCGGGCCCTCGGTGCCCAGGAACAGCAAGCTGCTTTCTGACCTGCCGCTGCTCCTTTAAAACTGTGTTTTTACTCCTAACACAGGGAAAATGCATAAAGCTTATAAACACAGTACCTGTATAATTAAACTGTTCAGTTTAACTTCATAAACTGTTCAGTTTAACCATGTAAAGTTAAAAAAGCAACGACCTTGCTGGCCCTCGGATGCCATTAGAATTCTGTCCCTCTCAGGTAACCATAGTCCTGACTTTTGTGATAATTGCTTTATGGTCTCTCTGTGCATCCTTAACCAACTGTTTTGCCTGTTAATGTGAAGTCTTACTTTCTTAACTCAGTGTGTGAGAGACCTCTGTCCCTGTGGAGGGAAGCTATGTGCGCGCGCACGCGTGTGTGTGTGTGTGTGTGTGTGTGTGTGTGTGTGTCCCCTCCCGCCTTTTAAAAAAAATATATTTTATTGATTTTTTTTACAGAGAAGAAGGGAGAGGGATAGAGAATTAAAAACATCCATCAGCTGCCTCCTGTAGGCCTCCCACTGGGGATGTGCCTGCAATCAAGGTACATGCCCTTGACAAGAATCGAACCTGGGACCTTTCAGTCCGCAGGCTGACGCTCTATCCACTGAGCAAAACCAGTTAGGGCTATGGTTTGTTTTCATACCTGAGTACTATTCATGGGTTGAATCTGCCCCAGCACTATTATGTATTCTGTTTTGACCAACATTTGGGTAGTTTCTGTTTGGGGCTGTTGGGAACAGTTGCTCTGAACATTCTTGTCCCTGTCTGACACACGTGTGCATATGTGAGTTTCTCCAAGTTGTGCACCCAGATGTGAAACTGCCATATGCTTAGCTAGGCTGGGTCATGCCCAGCCGCTTCCAGCAGGCTGGTGCCAGCTCCCCCCAGCAGAGCGTGAGAACCCACAGGTCTCCACTTTTACTTAAGGCCTTGGCCTTGGCTTTCTCCCAACCTGAGAAAGGATAAGACTTTACTCATTAATAGGGTCCCTCGGCCTGGCCTGTGCCCTCTTGCAATCCGGGACTCCTCGGGCCTGTTGGATTCTGACTGATCCCCACAGGCCAGGCCAAGCCAAGGGGCCCCACTGGTGCACAGCACCAGGCCTCTAGTATGCATATAAGATTTTTGTTTAATCTCTTACTCCCAATCCTGTGATTCATCAGTCTGTTCCATGTTTCCATGCCTGTGCATTGAGCATCTGCCCCCTGATGGTCAGTGCTCATCATAGCTACCAGTGGAATGGTCAGACACTGAGCATATTAGCCTTTTTATATATATAGTTCCTGTTGGTTCTTTTTTTAAAATTTGATTTGTAATTATATTACATAATTTATTAGTTGCAAATCTCTTCCTACTCTATCTTTTCACCTGCATTAAGATGTCTTTTGATAATTTCTTAATTTTAATATCAAATTCATAAATTAAGTGCTTTTTTGGTTCTTAAGAAATCCGTCACCAAAATCATGAATTTATTTTGTCCCCCACCCCAGCCATCTAAATTGCCTTCTGCATCATAGAGTATCAAGTATCTACACGTGTCTGGTCTGTTGGTCTGTCTGTAGCGGTACCGCACTGTCTTAACTAAGCTTTTCCCAAGCCTTCGCAGCCAATAAGTGACTGCTCACTCCCTTTATTTTCCTTCAAAGATGTCTTGGCTACTAGGTCCTCATGTGTATGTACATTAATTTCAAGAATTAGTATCTTTATGGTCAATTCTTTCCTTCCATGTACATAATATGTATTTACTAGGTCTTCTTTTATGTCTTTTGGTAACTTATGTTTTCTGTAGAATTCCTACACATTTTTTGTAGTTATTCTTTGATGTGTCTTATTGGATATTTTGAAATTTCATTTTCTAACTGTTGAAAACAGGTTTTTATTTTACTTTATATACAATAATCTTTAAATGAAATTACATAAATAGTTCACCAAAAATGTTAAAGAAATTTAAACAAAATTCATCGTCTTATCCCCCACAACTCACTGTGGCCAATTTGGTATATTTTCTTTTGGACTTTTCTCTCTCTCTCTTTTTTTTTTTTTAATATAGTACATGTCTAATATTTTCATTTTTCTCAAGTATTTTTCTGTGTTGCTTTATAACCATAAACTTTTTTTTTGTACACTAATGGGGAATAAGCTGGACTGCCTTTTACATTTTCTGAGCCACATTACTAGGCATGGAATTACTGGGTGAAAGATGTTCCATTGGCTTGTGGCTAGCAGACACCTCCATAGCGGCACTAGTGCCTCCCTCCCCAGGAAGGAATGTGGCTTCCAGCTGAGTCCCTGGATGCGGTGCCTATAGTTCTGGCACAAAAGTATTTTCTATTGCCAGAAAGCTTTTTTTTTTCTTTTTTTTTTAAATGCTATTTGCCTTTAACATTGTAGTAAGTTCACATGGTTAAGAATTCAAAAGAATCAAAGTTTACAGTGAAATTTCCCTCCTACCCCAATACAGCCACATTATGTTTTGCATTTCTTTTCAAAGATACTGTGTGTGCGCTAACAGATTTATCTGTGGTTTCCACCGTTACACAAGTAACAACTTGCTATACAGGGGTCCCACCTTGCTTTTTCTTTTTTTTTTTTTTTTTTTTTTTTTTTTAAATCAATCTTTATTGTTCATATTATTACACAGGTTCCTCGTTTCTTCCCCCCTCCACCAGGTTCCCACCCCACCCTCTGCCCCCTCATCCTCATCCATTGGTGCACAGTTTATGTTCAGTCTCTTCCTCCCTCCCTTTCCCCGATAGTAAATCCCTTTTCAGATAGCAAATCTGTTACTTAGCATTTTCTCATATCAATAATACCTCCACATGCCCAATGATACACTTCACACAAAAGACATTTCCTAATAGGACAACCAGCCTCATCCAGGCCCCACCCAAGGCACTCACAGATCAACACCCCAGGACTATACTAACTCAACACATCCAGATCTAAGCCTTCATCACTTGATTCAGCAGACCCTCAAGTTCCCGCAAAAGTTTCCAGCCATGTCTGAGAGGCAGCCGTGGGGCAGGGACAGGTGAGGAGCGAGCTGTTTTGGGCCAGGCTGCTCCGGGCCTGGCCTCTGTTGCTCTGGTTTGTTCCACAACCAGCTGCTCCGTGTCTGGTCACTGCCGCTCCTGACCCAGTTGCTCTGGACTTGGCTGTTGCTGCTACAGGCCTGGCCACACCCGACTCGGCTGCTCTGGGCCCAATTGCTCCGGGCCCGGCCGCTCCGGGCCTGGCTGCTCCCAGCCTGACAGCCGCTTCTCCGGGCCTGGCCGCACCGGACCCGGCTGCTCCGGGCCTGGCCGCTCCCAGCCTGGCAGCCGCTGCTCCAAGCCTGGCCGCTCCCAGTCTGGCAGCCACTGCTCTGGGCCTGGCCACACCAGACCCGGCTGTTCCAGGCCTGGCCACTCCCAGCCTGGCAGTTGCTGCTCTGGGTCTGGTCACTGCCACTCCCCACCTAGTTGTTCTGGACTTGGCTGTTGCTGCTACAGACCTGGCCACACCCGACCCAGCTGCTCTGGGCCCGGTTGCTCCGGGCCCGGCCACTCCGGGCCTGGCTGCTCCCAGCCTGTCAGCTGCTGCTCCTGGCCTGGCCGCACCAGACCCGGCTGCTCTGGGCCTGGCCGCTCCCAGCCTGGCAGCCTCTGCTCCGGGCCTGGCCGCACCAGACCCGGCTGTTCTGGGCCTGGCCGCTCCCAGCATGGCAGTCGCTGCTCCGGGTCTGTTCACTGCCGCTCCTGACCTAGTTGCTCTGGACCTGACTGTTGTTGCTACAGGCCTGGCCACACCTGACCCAGCTGCTCTGGGCCTGGTTGCTCCGGGCCCGGCCACTCCGGTCCTGGCTGCTCCCAGCCTGTCAGCTGCTGCTCCTGGCCTGGCCGCACCAGACCCGGCTGCTCTGGGCCTGGCCGCTCCCAGCCTGGCAGCCTCTGCTCCGGGCCTGGCCGCACCAGACCCGGCTGTTCTGGGCCTGGCCGCTCCCAGCATGGCAGTCGCTGCTCCGGGTCTGTTCACTGCCGCTCCTGACCTAGTTGCTCTGGACCTGACTGTTGTTGCTACAGGCCTGGCCACACCTGACCCAGCTGCTCTGGGCCCGGTTGCTCCGGGCCCGGCCACTCCGGTCCTGGCTGCTCCCAGCCTGTCAGCTGCTGCTCCTGGCCTGGCCGCACCAGACCCGGCTGCTCCGGGCCTGGCCGCTCCCAGCCTGGCAGTCGCTGCTCCGGGTCTGGTCACTGCCACTCCCGACCTAGTTGCTCTGGATTTGGCTGTTGCTGCTACAGACCTGGCCACACCCGACCCGGCTGCTCTGGGCCCGGTTGCTCCGGGCCCGGCCACTCCGGGCCTGGCTGCTCCCAGCCTGTCAGCCGCTGCTCCTGGCCTGGCCGCACCAGACCCGGCTGTTCTGGGCCTGGCCGCTCCCAGCATGGCAGTCGCTGCTCCGGGTCTGTTCACTGCCGCTCCTGACCTAGTTGCTCTGGACCTGACTGTTGTTGCTACAGGCCTGGCCACACCTGACCCAGCTGCTCTGGGCCCGGTTGCTCCGGGCCCGGCCACTCCGGTCCTGGCTGCTCCCAGCCTGTCAGCTGCTGCTCCTGGCCTGGCCGCACCAGACCCGGCTGCTCCGGGCCTGGCCGCTCCCAGCCTGGCAGTTGCTGCTCCGGGTCTGGTCACTGCCACTCCCGACCTAGTTGCTCTGGATTTGGCTGTTGCTGCTACAGACCTGGCCACACCCGACCCGGCTGCTCTGGGCCCGGTTGCTCCGGGCCCGGCCACTCCGGGCCTGGCTGCTCCCAGCCTGTCAGCCGCTGCTCCTGGCCTGGCCGCACCAGACCCGGCTGCTCCGGGCCTGGCCGCTCCCAGCCTGGCAGCCGCTGCTCCGAGCCTGGCCACTCCCAGCCTGGCAGACACTGCTCCGGGCCTGGCCGCACCAAACCCGGCTGCTCCGGGCCTGGCCGCTCCCAGCCTGGCAGTCGCTGCTCCGGGTCTGGTCACTGCCACTCCCCACCTAGTTGCTCTGGACTTGGCTGTTACTGCTACAGGCCTGGCCACACCCGACCCGGCTGCTCTGGGCCCGGTTGCTCCGGGCCCGGCCGTTCCGGGCCTGGCTGCTCCCAGCCTGTCAGCCGCTGCTCCGAGCCTGGCCACTCCCAGCCTGGCAGCCACTGCTCCGGGCCTGGCTGCACCAGACCCGGCTGCTCCGGGCCTGGCTGCTCCCAGCCTGGCAGTTGCTGCTCCGGGTCTGGTCACTGCCACTCCCGACCTAGTTGCTCTGGACTTGGCTGTTGCTGCTACAGACCTGGCCACACCCGACCCGGCTGCTCTGGGCCTGGTTGCTCCGGGCCCGGCCACTCCGGGCCTGGCTGCTCCCAGCCTGTCAGCCGCTGCTCCTGGCCTGGCCGCACCAGACCCGGCTGCTCCGGGCCTGGCCGCTCCCAGCCTGGCAGCCGCTGCTCCGAGCCTAGCCACTCCCAGCCTGGCAGACACTGCTCCGGGCCTGGCCGCACCAGACCCGGCTGCTCCGGGCCTGGCCGCTCCCAGCCTGGCAGTCGCTGCTCCGGGTCTGGTCACTGCCACTCCCCACCTAGTTGCTCTGGACTTGGCTGTTACTGCTACAGGCCTGGCCACACCCGACCCGGCTGCTCTGGGCCCGGTTGCTCCGGGCCCGGCCACTCCGGGCCTGGCTGCTCCCAGCCTGTCAGCCGCTGCTCCTGGCCTGGCCGCACCAGACCCGGCTGCTCCGGGCCTGGCCGCTCCCAGCCTGGCAGCCGCTGCTCCGAGCCTGGCCACTCCCAGCCTGGCAGACACTGCTCCGGGCCTGGCCGCACCAGACCCGGCTGCTCCGGGCCTGGCCGCTCCCAGCCTGGCAGTCGCTGCTCCGGGTCTGGTCACTGCCACTCCCCACCTAGTTGCTCTGGACTTGGCTGTTACTGCTACAGGCCTGGCCACACCCGACCCGGCTGCTCTGGGCCCGGTTGCTCCGGGCCCGGCCACTCCGGGCCTGGCTGCTCCCAGCCTGTCAGCCGCTGCTCCGGGCCTGGCCGCACCAGGCCCGGTTGCTCCGGGCCTGGCCGCTCCCAGCCTGGCAGCCACTGCTCCGGGCCTGGCCGCACCAGACCCGGCTGCTCTGGACCCAGTTGCCCCAGGCCCGGCTGCTCCGAGCCTGGCCGCACCTGGGCTGGATGCTTTGGGCTTGGCTTCTGCTGTTCTGGGCCTGGCTGCTCCCAACCCGGCTGCTCTGGGCCCGGCTTCTTCGGGCCCGGCCACTCCGGGTCTGGGTGTTCCTGGACTGGCCACCCTGGGCTTGGCCGCCTCTTCCTCAAGCCTGGCTGCCCCTGCCCCAGGTCTGGCTGCTCCAGTGCTGGCCGTTGATGCTCTGGTTCTGGCTGCTGCTGCTCTGGGGCCTGGCCACTGCTGCTCTGGGCCCGGCTGCCACTGCCTTGTGCCTGGCCACTCTAGGCCTGGTCGCCGCTGTTCCAACATTCTGTCCCTTTTTCTTTCTTTCTTACTTTCTTTTTTTAAAAAAACGCATTTATGTTGCAATGTTGGCTGGTGAGTTGAGTTCTGACTTAGTCTTTGATTTTTCAAGATATACTTTGCATTCTTTCTTAAGTAATTTTACTATCATTTGCTCTCACTTGATTTCTTCACATTGAGAACTTCTATTGTTTCTTCCTTCCCGTCCTGGAATCTCAGCAGGTTGGCCTGTGGCACCCCTTTGTTCTCCGCGGGCTCCTGCGCTGCTTCAGCCTGTCGCTGGGGTTGGCGCCGCCCAGGAAGCATCCCCGGTCCTTGGCTCTGTTGCCTGTGCTCAGCGGTCGAAGGCTCAGGGGCACCCCCCCGCCTGGAGGCCCCGGCGCCCGGCTCCTTGCTGGCACCCGGCTGGCAGGTGTCCAGCGCTGGCTCCTGCTCCTAGTCACGATCCTCCAGTCTGGAGCTTTCTTTCTCTCTCCCGCTAGGGGAGTCCAGGATCAGAGTCAACAGACTGTCCTCTGCGCGCAGTGTGCGCGACTCCGGGGGCTCGGCCTTTCGCCGCGCTCCCAGGACTCCACCTCACAGCCCCGTCTCCCCCTGCCCAGCCTGGGTCCCCAGGGACTGGCCCAGACCGGGAGTTCGGGGCTGTCCGGTCTGAGGCTCAGCGCCGCCGGAGGCTTTGTTTCTTCTGGCTAGGGTAATCCAGCATCAGAGTCAACATTCAGTCCTCTGCGCACAAAGCGCGCGACTCCGGGGGACCCCGCCTTTCGCGCCGTCCCCGGGATTTTGCCTCACAGCCCCATCTCCCCGTGCCCGGGCCCGGGTCCCCAGGGACTGGCCCAGACCGGGAGTTCGGGGCGCTCCGTTCTGAGGCTCAGCGCCGCCGGAGGCTTTGTTCCTTCCGGCTAGGGTAATCCAGCATCAGAGTCTACATTCAGTCCTCTGCGCACAAAGCGCGCGACTCCGGGGGCCCCCGCCTTTCGTTTTTCCCCTGGGATTCAGCCTCCCAGCCCCGTCTCCCCCTGCCGGAGCCTGGGTCCCCAGAATCTGGCCCATAATGGGGCTCAGCGCTGCCAGTTCGGGGGTTCAGCCCAGGCTGGGGGTTTCATTTCCTTCCTGCTAGGGAATGCCAGGCAGCACCCAGCCCTCTCCTCCTCTCCGGCTGCGACCTCTCGGTGCGCGCGAACGTGCGAGCGCGCAGCATGTCTCCGTACCTTAGGCTCTTTTTTCAGCTCCTCTGACTTTCCCTCTGGCTTTCTCCCACCTTCCTATTGTAGAGTTTTCAGTCAGTCGACCACCTGTATGTCTGGGCAATGTCCACTCTACATTTTAGTTGTATTCCATTGAAATTGTTGTGAGCTGCTGCGGTTAGGTGTCTACCCGAGCAGCCATCTTGGATCCTCTCCGCTTTTTCTTTTTTTAAAAACATGTTTTTATTGATTTTAGAGAGAGAGGAGGGAACACTTTCTTTTTAAAAAGTGTTTCTGCCCTCGCTGGTTTGGCTCAGTGGATAGAGCGTCAGCCTGTGGATCTGAAGGGTCCTCGGTTCAATTCCAGTCAGGGCACATGCCCAGATGGCAGGCTCAGTCCCCAGTAGGGGGCAAGCAGGGGCAGCCTATCAATGATTCTCTCTCATCATTGATGTTTTTCTTTCTACCTCTCCCTTCCTGTCCGAAATCTGGTTTAATAGTGCTGTGAGGAAAGAGAAGTAAGTGCTAAGTCTCAGAGCACCATCCATGTTTAATTTTTATTGACTCCAGTTGTCCTCTATAAACGTTAGACAAATTTATGTTTCCCCAATGCCTTCAGTTTTAGCAAACTTCTCAATTGTTGCCATTCTCATAGTGAAATAATTAAATTAGAATTTTAATATACATTTCTTATGAGTAAGGTCAGACACTATTATTTATGGTATTTTTTTTCCTGTGCAGGAAAACATTGAAAATTTTGTATTGTAAGAATTATATCAATTTATTTTTGACTTATGGGTTTGTTATTCTGCTTGGAAGGCTTTTCCTTCTGAGATTATTTTTTCCATTTTCTTCTAATATTTTACGTTTAACATTTGATCCTCCTGGAATTTAGTCTAAAGAATCAGGTGGGAATCCAACTTTATTATTTTTTAAATATATATTTTATTGATTTCTTACAGAGAGGAAGGGAGAGGGATAAAGAGTTAGAAACATCAATCAGCTGCCTCCTGCACACCCCCTACTGGGGATGTGCCTGCAACCAAGGTACATGCCCTTGACCAGAATAGAAGCTGGGATCCTTCAGTCCACAGGCTGATGCTTTATCCACTGAGCCAAACCGGTTAGGGTGGAATCCAATTTTATTGGTTGGCTGGCCAGTTATCCCGTCTCTTTCCCTCTTGTGAATGCTTTCTTTTATCAGGTACAAGTGAACTTCCCGCGTGTGTGTGTGTGTGTGTGTGTGTGTGTGTGTGTGAGAGTGAGAGTGAGAGTGAGAGAGAGAGAGAGAGAGAGAGAGAGACTTTTTATACATTGTTGACATTTTTTGCATTTAGTTGTTGCCTTTTCATTTTCCAGAATTAAACTATTTACTGGCATCTGGGACTTCCTCCTCCACCTTCTCCTGGCTCTTTTCTTCCATATTACTTTTATTTATGAATTTTATATTAGATTGTTTAGGTATAAAATTAAACTCCTAGTGTAAAAAATATATGTGTGTGTATTAATCTAGGGAAGATTTCATCTTTAATTATGGTCTCCAAGCACTGATATATGCCTTTTTATACATTAAATTCTTTCTTTCCTTTCAGTATTTAAGTTTATATTAATTTTAGTACTTACTGCATTTTCTAATATCAAAACTCGAGTGTTTCTTTAGGAATAATAATCTCATCTGTCAGTGATTATTTACATCTTCCTAAATTTTTATGTGTCTTATTTTTTTATACTGGACTGTCTGTCCTATTACACTTTTTTGAATGTTCTAATAACTCCAACATCTCAGAAGCCCTGAGCTCACTTCTGGGGGTTTCTGTTGCAGGCACATGCTGATCAAGAAGCTCAGCCAGCTGAGAGAGAGTGAGCCTGACCTGGCCCAGCTGCTTGCCGATCAGGTGAGTCTCCTGGAGGCTGGCTGAGAGCGTGAGAACAGAGGGCTGCCCGTTCTGTGAGCCTGCACCTGGCTCTGAGGTTGGACAGCCGGCCGTTTCCTCTAAAACCCTATTTGAAGAAGGAAAGCTCTCTTCCTTCCTTCTCTCCAATTAAAGTTTCCCTGAGTTGGAGCTAGGACAGGCCCCATCCCATAACAAGGTTACACCTGCCTTTCAGATCTATGAGAACGCCATGATTGCAGCAGGGCTGGTCGATGACCCCCGACCCATGGTGGACCGCCTGAACAACCTGCTGGTCAAGGCCCTGGAGCGACACTGATGTCTGGGCCCTGCTGTCCAGGGGGCAGCGGTGAGAGCCCACACCCTCCCTGCACTGTCCGGGCTCCGGGAAGTGACAGTGGAACTGTGCTCTGTCGTGGGAGGAGCGCGGGAAGGAATGACTGGATGCCACCAATGAGAACACCCCCTTTTGAGCTTTATTTACTTAAATTAAAAGATGTTTCTTCATCTAAATGCTGGGCTTGGTGTGCATACTGACAGGGTAAGTTACAACCCCATGCTGACATGGATGCAGGACAGTGAGAAAAGGCCTACTTTCCATCCTCTTCCTCAAGCTGGAATAGTGGTCAGGGGGGCAGTAGGGAGGGGAGAGAGGGGCGCTGGCCCTGTGCTCAGGGAACTCGCACTGGTTTCCTAAACTCCTTCCCCAGAACCTGAAGGTGAGAACAGCACCAGCCGCCGTTCTCAGTCCCTTGTGCAGGTCCCCAGCAGCAGCCACCGGCCAGCGAGAGCAGCTGAGGTCGGGCGGGGCCCCGGCCTGCTCTCGTCAGGCTCTCTTCAGCGTCACCTCCACGGGGTAGTGGTCACTGATGGCTTGGGCCTGTGGAGAAACATGCAGTGAGCAGAGGGGTGCCCTGTGCAGGCCTCCCTGAGGGCCAGGACCTGCACCCCATCCTGCACTGTCTCATCCTGGGAGGAGGCTCCCAGGCTGCGGACAGTGGTCCTTTCAAGTCAGTGAAAAGAGCAGCGGCTGCTACGAGTCCCATTGGTCCGGATCTCACTCCGCCCCTCGACCGAGGCCCCCAGTAGAGCTCCAGGCTGAGAATGGCGGCCTACCGTCTGGTTGCTCAGTCCGTATGCAGCTTGGAAGTCAAAGGGACCAGCGGAGTCGGGAACAATGGCATTCTGGAGCAGAGTACCGGTGACCACAATCCTGCAGTGCCAGACACAAGGAAGTCCCCCGCTGTCCAGCTCTGTGCACTTCAACCTCAGCTCCCATCTGGCCTCTATGGCCCCTGGGTGTCACTACTCAGGGAAGGCACCCCAGCCCCACCTAGGCCAGCCTTGTACCTGGCCAGGCTCAGGTCTGAGTGTGCCAGAGACCGCCCAGAGGAGACTAGCTTTGTGTTACCCTACGTGGCTTTTCCGAAAGTTAAGGAATGCTGCTTATTCTACTTCAAAAGTGGTCCAAAGCTCAGGAGGGTGAGTCTCCTCAAAGGTCTAGGGAACCATTTTTGGAGCCGGGCTGAGATGAAAACCCAAGCTGCTTGTGGAAGTGCCCCTTCCCACCCTGGGCCTGCAGGACCCACAGCGCAGGTCTGCTCACCTGTCGTAGGCGCAGTGCGTGGACGTGACCGTGGTGTCGGCGGTGTCGGGGATCAGCCACTGGAAGGTGGGGGTTGTGCGCAGACGGATGGACGACCAGTGCGAATGGGTCACGTAGCTGCAGCCAGCGTTGAAATCACCCATCAGCATAATGTCCTGCCGGGAGACACCAGCTGATTGGCCAGGGACAGCACGGGGCCCTAAGAGCGCAACCCCATGTGTGGGCCTCACCTCCAAGCCCCACTTCTGCCGGACGTCCAGGTAGACATCGTACAGAGAGTCGATTTCAGCCACTGCATCCTGTGGGGCCGCATGCAGGGGGACGATGGCAAACTCCTTGACCGCTGTGGAGAAGGGGGTCGTGCTAAGCAAGGGGGTGGGCGCGCGGTGCTCCCAGGGTGCACTGGCCCGGCTGTTGTGTGTTTAGGGCTGGGAGGGGGGACGGGTAGTGAGGGGTGGGTAGACTCTAAGTAACTTAAATGTAAGACCAAAGCACTAGGAATGGGGATGGCACCCAGCTCCCCACAGAGGTGCATGGTGGGGGCACGTGCTGTGGCTCTCACGGGGTCTGGGAAGGCAGGGAGGGCCGTGGCCGGGCAGGGCAGAGGAGCCTCTGGCAGCAGCACTCACTGGTGAATGGGGAGGAGAACCTGACAACGGCTGGCTCTCGGCTGAAGGTATCATTCCCACAGGGCTCGCAGCCGTCGTCATACAGGTAGCTGTCCAGCACCGACACCTGGTCAGGCCTGCAGAAGGCCAGCCAGAGGGAGCTTAGCCTGGGGCTGGGGGCTCTTGCCAAACCCACCTGTTGCTGTGGGCATGGTGCCCGGTCTAAGTTGGGGCAGCACACAGAACCAAGCCCAGAGCTCCTTTCGCCCAGGTGGTGAGGCCCAACTCAGCCCCTACTCTGGCCGCCACTTCTTGCCCCACACCTGGACTTCCGCCAGCGGCCTAGGGGCGGGGCACCTGGGTTTTACCTGAACACAAAGAGGTAGCGCTCCTTGTAGGTGCTGCGACCCAGCGGCTCGCTGACTATGTAGTGGTAGGCGCTGGGGTCATCCCTAGGCGGAGGAACAAATGTGCCCCTTAGGGGCCACCCTGCCACCTCCAGCGGCTCCTGCCCACATCAGTGTCCCTGGGGCCCAAGTGGGCTCATGCCCTGAAGGGTGATCGCTGTCCCCATGTGCTTCCCCAGGGCCCTGCCACCTCACGCACTGATTGAGTCTGTCCAGCAGCTTCCCCACGGCCGTCAGGTGGCTGTCTCTGACCTCCTGGACCAAGGCAATGTCATAGCGACTCAGGATCTAAGGACAGGGCCACAGTGGTGCCGAGTGCAGGTTAGACGGAGACTGGGGTGTCCAGGCCCTGCCCACTCCAAGTCCCTGCAGGAGCCAAGCTCAGGATGCTTTCACATCAGGTGGTGATAAGGGCCCTGTCCCCACAGCTGACTGGGCTGAGAGCAGGGGCCTAACAGTCTGGTTGCCTTCAGGACTGAACACTGGCCTGGACCTACCTGCACGATGTAGTTGGAGAGGGTATCATTAGACATCTTGGTCTCCCCAAAAGTCCGGATGTTGAAGGCTGCTATTCTCAGGGGCAGGACCACGTGCAGCACCCCAGTCAGGGTGAGCAGCACCCCCATCAGCCTGGCTCCCTTCATTCTGGAGGAGGGACATTGGCATGTGGGTCTGGATTAGAGAAGACTGTGCCCCATCTTCCCTCAGTTCAGCCACTCAGGGCTGGTGGAGCCCAAGGCTGAGTAACTGACTTCATGGGAGTCCCAAGCAGCCAGGAGCGCCTCCACCCTCTGGCCACACGCTGAGAGCGAACCTGGGTCCTCTCACCCCTCCACCCACCGGAAGAGAAGCCCTGAAGGGTCCTCAGCCTGAGGCGGCGCTCGGGCCAGTGGGACATGGCTCCCTGCCCTCCCTGCTCCAGGCACCGTCTGGCCAGCGAGCCTCCCAGCGTGGCCAGTCACCCTGAGGGACCCCACAGGCCTGTGGGCTTAGTGCCTGCCCGCCAACGGGCCACAAGTCACACAGCTTTTTTTTTTTTTTTTTTTTTTTCCAATATATATTGATTTTTTTTACAGAGAGGAAGGAAGAGAGAGAGCCAGAAACGTCGATGAGAGAGAAACATCGACCAGCTGCCTCTTGCACATCCCCTACCGGGGATGTGCCCACAACCAACATACATGCCCCTGACCGGAATTGAACCCGGGACCTTTCAGTCCGCAGACCGACGCTCTACCGCTGAGCCAAACCGGTTTCGGCAACAGCTCTTGAGACTAGACACACTCACCTGAAATGGAACTTCTACCAAAGGTGATGGTATGCTGCCAAGAACCAGGAATTGATATTCTTTGGTATCAGTTTTCTCCTTTGGTTCCTTTAAGAAAATAAAAATGAGTTGCAGAGGGAAGTGTATTCAGAAACACAGCTGAGAGGCCCTCGCAGAGCGGCTACAGCTCTGAATCCCCACACGGAATGCTCGTGGCGCCTGCGTTTTAAAGGCTCAGGTGGCTGCAGCCTTTCCGGGCATCACCTGACTGATGCAGAACAGTGGCGCTGCCTGTGTGGTCTCCCCCGTAGGTGAGTGGTTGGCATGTGTTTATTTGAACAGGCACAGGCTTTCGGTGCTGTAAAAAGAGCACCTGATGCACGTAGTTTAAAAAAAATCTAGTAATTGGGCCAAAGGCTAGTGTGTCCTTCACACATGCTTCTCTCCCAGGAGTGGGGAACAGGTGTGCTCCGGAGGGCGGGTCCTGGCTGCCCTCCAGTATGCAGGACTTGAGGTGACCTTGGAGCCAGGGGTCAAAGCCAGATATCCCACGTTGCATCACGCACACAGCCTGTGGTGGCCCTGGAGCACACTAGGTCTCTCACCACTCCCAACCCTGCTTAATCCATACGCTGCAGGCAACTTGGCTAAAAACTGGGGCTCCATGGCAAGCATGTCAAACTCCACCGGCCGCATGGTTGACATGCTTGCTCTATGGAGTACAAGTGTGATTCAGCCTTGGGAGTTTCAAGGCTTGGAAGGGGCGGGGCCTGTGGGACCCACCTCGGTTGCCGGCCAGGCAGTAGAGAGCCTTCCTGAGGGAGGAGGAGGGCCTGTGTGTTCCAGGCGGAGTGGTAGGCAGTGTCTGTGAGGGTTCCCAACAGGCCCTGGGCCAGTCATTTCTTTTTGGAACTCTTGACTCCAATCTGTATTAGCAAACTTGGTGGCTTAAAAAATAAATTTAATCTCTAACAGTTTTAAAGGCAGAGTCCAAAGTCCACCTAATGGAACTGGAGTCCAGGTGTCAACAGGGCCGCACTCCAGAGGCTCTGAGCGAGGGTCCTTCTGCCTCTTCAGCTTCAGGGACTCCTGGTGTCCTGGAGTGTGGCCACAGCACTTCAATCTCTGCCTCCACCTGCAGTCTGCCCCCTCCTAAAGATACCGTCTCCCCATCTGTTCCTTCATCACATCCGCAAAGTCCTTTTTTGCCATGTAAGCTTCAGCTTCCAGATTTCAGGCTCACAGGCTCCAGGAATCAGGACATGGATACCTTTTGGGGTGCAACTATGAAGCCCACCACCCCATCCAGGGGGGCTCTGCCCCAAGTGGGGAGGGAGGGTCCCTCTCTGGGATGGAAGGGTCTTGCCACTCTGTTGCCATGGAGTGTGTAGGGCTGCCTGGGGCTAGAGTTTGGGAGCAAGGGGGGCTTGAGAGCAGTAGTCGGTAGGGACCAAGGCCTAAGTCACAAAAGTGCCACAATCCGGCAAGCTGGTCATGAAGCAAGGGACACAGCGGAGATTAAAAACTTCATTTGGTAAATCAGCTTCACAAGACCAGAGCCTCTGAAGTAATGAAAACATGCTGATGGACGGCTCTGGCTGTCAGTGGGAATGCCGGCCAGCTCATGTGTCCCTTGCAAGGGCTGGTCCTCCAGCTGCCAGCAGCCCCACTGCAGTCTTGCAAAGGTTTGATCGCTGAATCTCCTGTCCTCAATCCCTGAGGCTGGGGTAGCTTTCTTTTCTCTCTCTTTTTAATCCTCACCCAAGGACATGCTTATTGACTTCAGAGAGAGGGGAAGGGAAAGACAGGAACATCACTGTGAGAGAGAACTGACCGTTTGCCTTCCGCATGTGCCCTGACCAGGGGTCAAACCAAAACCTTCTGGTATATGGGACGACGTTCTAACCAACTGAACCACACCTGTCAGGGCTGGGATGGCTCTAAGCAAATCAAAATCCAGATGTCAACCAAGCAAGACATGGGCCTAGATCACTTTCTTCCAGGAGTTTCTTTCCTGGACACACTCGCCAGACGTTGAGGGGAGCATGTGAGCAAAACTAGATGGGGCCTTGGTCCAGCACCACAGGGGTACAGCCCCTCCAGTTCTCAGCACATGGGACACAGGCACCTGTCTGTTGGCTCTCCTCTGAACCAATGCTACCCCTTCTGCTGGGGGGGCTCCCAGCTACAGTCTCGCCCTCTCCCCAGCACACGGGGGAAAAGGCCCCACTGGTACAAAGTGCCAAGCTCTGTTGCCATGTTGGTTGCCCTCATAGAGTTGGCCTGTGAGAGGCAGCACAGCCTGGGGAAGAGCCCAGCCCAGGGGGGTCAGGGATTTGGGGCCTGGAACAGGCTCACCCAGCGCACCTTCAACTACGTTGAGCCTCAATAATCATCTGTAAAGGGATAAAACGATTGCTTTCCTCTTAGGATTATTTTAAGTATCAATGGATATAACATCACTCCACAGACGAATCATTTCACATCTCCTTAAAAAATCCATCCATCCCTAAGAACACAACCCTCTCAGAGTGTCTTTCCAGCACTCTTTTACCTTCCTCTCATGGATCTTTTCTCTTTCTACCAGTCAGCCGTTGCTGCCTAACAAGCAACCCCAAAGTTCAATGTGTACAACAATAGGCAACTTTTTCTCACTCACAGGCCACAGATCAGCTGGGATGGCTCTGGACCACTTCTGGGGCAAGGCCAAAGTGGCTGCAGCTACCAGAGCATGCTCACCTAACAGTTCCCACAGGGGTAAAGAAGCATGATGCCTCAGCTTGGAATTTGCACATTGTCATTTCTTCCTACATTTTCTTGGTCTTAACCAGCAACAGGGCCAAGCCCAACACCAATGGCAGGAGTTGGGGCTACACTCCACCTGCACCGGGTCCCACACTGAAAACGCAGGAGGGTGCCAGGGAAGGAAAGGGTGCTTCTGGCATTTTTCAAAGTCACATCAGCAGGGAAAAGGGCACTGACAACAGACCACTTTCTCTGGTCTGGGTGAGCTATTTTGACATTAACCCTGAGAGTCGGCCACCTTTTTGGTTGACAGGCCCCAGTACAGGTGGGGAAACGGCATATCACAGTGAAGCTGGAGCCAAGTCTTGAGCTCTGAAGTGGCTGAAATCAAAGGATGAAGAAAAGCATCCTCTAAGCACTGGGGCTGGTTGTCAGGCGTGACAAGATCTAGTGACCATCCCTGCGCTGTGGGGGCCAGGGTGATGAGCTGTGTGGCCCAGGGGAGAGGGACAGGCACAGCCAGAGGGAAGCGGGTGGGGCCCAGAGCTCTGGTTCCCAAAAGTGTGTGAGGCAGCCTTAGCCCCAGTGAACTCTGGCTCCATAGGCTCCATTCTACTTCTGAGAGGGATAGTGATTCTCAACATGATTGGACACCTCATCATTTCAACATAACTGACTACATCCCTTTCCCTGATTTCATGTTTCTGCAAAACTAGGTTTCTGGCAGTTATTGAAAAGCAAATACTGTGTGAAATCATTGTAGAACAGGCAAAAGAGTAGCCATGTTTAATATGATACAAGATTCAAGAAAAATCTGACAGGCATAGTTGTGGCTACTTACAAAATGAAATGAAAAAATTTTTTTCTTTAAATTTGTATTACTTTTCCAAATGTCTACTGTAAATAGCTAGGATATAAGCACTATGTTGTTTGGACTTACTTAATAAGTAAAACTTAGGTATTTCTTTAGGCCTAGGGTCCCTTAAAATATTGAACTTTAAGTAGAGGTGCTCTCAACTAAGAATGTTTGGGATTTAACATACTTAAGGGTGTGCATACTGACATTACTAAATCATATATCTTACTATACTGATGTACTTTCTTTTATAGCCTTCATTATTTACAACATGCTAAATATCTTGTTTTCAAGTCTATGAACTGTTAATGAGATGAATAATTTCAAGTGTACAAATTTTAATAGATTAAACATCTCAATTATATTTATGCATGCAAGTTCGTACTGATGTAAAAAACTCACCAATCACCAACGGAGCAAACCTGTTATTCTGCAAACTGGCAAACGAAGTCAGAGAATGTACATGGCACTCCTGAGTCACACTTCTCTTTACGGAGCACTACAGCCTGCAGTGAGGAAGGATGCTAGAATTTCAGGCTCCACAATTTGCAACCCTTCATGGAGGCTCTGATTATCATTGGCTACAACCAGCTTCCAGACCAGAGACTACAACAGCACATAGGAAGAAACTTGCGGAGGCCATCTTGAATCTGATCAAACTCTAGGGGCAGAAGTTCATGGTCACCAGCATTTTGGGTACACAGCACAATCCATCCTGAGGGAAACTCAGGACCAAGGGTGGTCTCACCAATACATTTCAAGGGGAAAAAAGAGAAGAAAGAAAGGAGAAACTAACAGATTTAAAAGAAACTTGAAATATATCACTAAATGCAATTATGTCATCCTTTTCAGGATCTTATAAAACAATATCTTTGACCAGTTTAAAAAAAACAAATCACTTAAGATGTAATCAGGGAAATTAAAACACTGATTGCTAAGTAATGAAATTATTAGATTGTTGGGTTTGGTAATGTCACTCTGGTTATGTTTTCAATAATCCTTAGTTTCAAAGTCACACTGAAACATTTAAGGATAAAATGATACAATGTCTGGGATTTGCTTCAAAATGTTGGCCCTAAAGCTGGATAGTGAGTACATGAAGGTTCATTATATTAGTGTCTATTTTTTTAAAATATATTTTATTGATTTTTTACAGAGAGGAAGGGAGAGATATAGAGAGCTAGAAACGTCAATGAGAGAGAAACATCGACCAGCTGCCTCTTGCACACCCCCCACTGGGGATGTGCCCGCAACCCAGGTACATGCCCTTGACCGGAATCGAACCTGGGACTTTCAGTCCGCAGACCGACGCTCTACCACTGAGCCAAACCGGTTTCGGCTAGTGTCTATTTTTAAATATTTCGAAATTTTTAATTAAAAAAAAAGTTGACTCAAAAATTTCACAAGCTATGCAACTGAATACAATGCATCATTAGAAATGATAACAAAAAGTTAATATCAAAAACGAAATAACTCAAAACGCTTTAAATATCCAGTTTTGCAAGTTAGAAAGAGCGTCTGGTCACTGCGAGGCGCAAGGCTGGGCTCAGGAGCAGGGAAGGCGAGCAGGTTGGCTTGTGGGAAAGGAAGAAGGTGGGCAGAGCAAAGGGATAATGAGGTGAGGAGAACTGTAGCTTTAGGACAGAAATTGGTGGCAAAATGGATGTGGAGGACAAGAAAGATTTCAAATTGTCAGACATTGTGGGTTGATAGACAATGATCAGCTGCCACGTCCTGAGGATCAGTGTTTTCCCACCTGCTCAGGAAGTACCCTGACTCGCCTGCAGCGGGGACATCTCCACTCAACTCCAGCGTGCTTAGCCGACCTGCCGCAGCAGGACCAGACTTCAGACTGAATCTCTGGTTGCACTCACACCATGGCCCAGCCTCCATCCAGATGCTCACATACCCAAATCTGGGTCCCCCCTTTCCCTCAGCTCTGTCCCAAATGCATCCCCAGCCTGCACTCCTCCGGTTCTGCAGCCACCACACTGGTCCTTCCACACACCTGGTGAACGTGTAACCAGATCATGTTGTTCCCCTGCTTACAAACCATCATTGGTTTCTCATTGTCCTTCCGATGATAGATGGTGCTCACCAAGACCGGAGTGATTCTGGCTCAGGGCCTCCACTCTGCCTGGAGGGCCAGGGCCACTCTGCCATCCCCATTTCAGCTCAAATGTCACTTGTTCAGGGAGGCTGTTCTCTTCCCATCCACATGCTCCCAGTGTCACTTTTCATGACCCTTATCACTTTTCTTTGTTTTAATGTGTTTGCTCTCATTTATCCACGTAAGGCCTCACTCAGCACACTGGCCTCTGGACCCGATAGAACAGGAGCCCCACAGGAGCAGAGCCCCGGCCCACGCCGTCCACGCCTGAAACTGCCTACAACGCAGGAGGCGCTCCACGGACCACGCTGGATGCAGTGGGGTATGCACTTGCCTCCTGCTCCCCACCTTCCTGGGCAGCCCTCCTGGCTACAGAGAGCGAACTTCCCTTCCGCGTGGCCTCCTCAGGGACACAGCACGGCCTCCTGTCCTGAAGCGTGAGGGACACCGCGAGGCCTCCACGGGGCCTCTGGGCACCCGGCCTGAACTGACCAGAAGCTCCCAGGAGCTGACGGCTACTGTGGCCCCACAAGCAAGCCCCCTTCGGTCAGCCTCCACCCAGGATCACTCCTTCCCCTCACAGTCATGTTTGCCAACGGACAGCATTTTAGAGGGCAAAGGGGCTTGCATCCTTTACTATAGATAAAGGGCTGACCTGTTTGCTGTGACATTGCTTTAACCCTGTCAATCAACCTGTTCGGGTCAGCAGTCCTCTCAACTGAGCACACTGGCCTTGGTCCAGCCACAAGTCACCAACCCTCATTATAAAGAAACCATTAACCCAGAATGGAAATTTTCTCAGAACAGACATCTGAACTGCTACAATCCAAGACAGCTTCACAGTCACGCTCAGCAGCAGCCCCTGCTTCCTCACCCTGCCATGCCTATGCTCAGAACGTCAGTGGAACAGGCGGCACTGTTCCACAGGACGCGAGGCCTGAACAACAACGTATGCCTCCCCTTTGCAAGTCACAGACAAGCCTCTATTGGTTCCCCAATCACCCTGCCCCTCGATGCTCCTTTTCTGTGCTCTGCATTCAGGAGAGAAGCAGGGGTCTTTCTCAGGTTATGTTGGAGAAGTCAATACACCTTTAGATTTAGTCCATGAGCACAAACATACTCGTATTCCTAATAATAATCCCAAGGCTCTTAAAGATTTTCATTCGCCGCAGAACGCTACTGATTGGCCTCCCAGTGTGCTAGCCATGTTCCCAACAAGGCTGCCCTGGAAACGTTCTCCAAGTTCCCAGGCGCCTCCCCTCCGCCCCGTCTCTCCCACAAAAAAGCTTCTCACAGCACCCCCTTTCCTTCCAAGGCTGAAGCTCTACAGAAGGAAAAGCAGGAGCCAACTGTACTTCTCTGGCCTCCTTCCTCCAGGAATCTTGGCCCTCAGGCCCTGATTCCTCACATGCCCAGATTCCCGGCTTGGTCTTCCCAGCCCTGCACAACTGTGCAGAGCTCCTCTAGCTTCTCTGCCTCTTGGCGGCCACCTTACCCAGCCCCGAGGGGAAAAGCCAGTGCAAGAAGCAGGGCTTACCTCCTTGAGCTCCCCTCTGAGTCGTGGCTGCTGGAGTGACTGCAGACCTTCAAGCTGATGCCTTCTGAGTTGTGGCCATTGAGTCCTCAGCAGGCAGTGGTCCACTGCAAGCTACTCCTCGGCCAGAAGCAGGTGTTCATTACGTGGAAGGAATCACTAAACTGGAGAGTTGGAACGGATGTGGGTTAATAACTAGGCAAGCTGGTCCAACTAGCACAGGCCACGTGGCCATCTCTGAGCTACAATGTCCCATATGGAGGTAAGCCAGTGGGAAGCCAGATGGGACTCAGCCCATTCCCCTCTGCCCAACCAAGAAGCTCCAGGATCGAAGGTCTCTGTATGCTCATATGAACCCTATGGTATTTGTCCTCATGAGCCAGTCCTAAAAGTGAGATGGCACAGCACCAAGGCATGACAATTCAATATATCAGAAGTTCATCTCACAGCAGGAGCATTCATCCTCAGCTCAGGACTATTAACTCACTCGTGGGGGAGAAGCCTGGGTGCCTGTGACTGCCAGCACTAGGGCTGCATCCTTTCTGGGGACTCTGCCTCCTCAGCCAAATGATCAATGATGGCTTCAGATGGGTAATGATGGTTTCTGAGAACTGCACCCTCTTCAGCTATGCTGGTTGTCTCACTTAACTGTGAGCATCTCACACAGGGGAGCTAGCTTGGTCCTCTCTGATGAATAACTGAAAGGACAGGCTTCTGACATGGGCCATTCTCCTCAGCCTCCATGTCCCAAATCCTGATAGGACAGAGGCATGAGAGATAAGGAAGCACCAAAGTTACAGCTCCCGATGAGAAGGGAGGAGGAGCTCCATGGACGAAGGAGCCTTCAGAGCAATACTCAGTGAGGCCTGGCCAGAAAGCAGAGCTCAAAACGACTCTGCTCTGTCATAGGCTTCTCTCCGCTGAGAGAAGGGGACCACCTGTGCCCAAGCACAGTAGGACATGAGGGCAAATGGCCCCAGGGCCTGACACATGTGCTGCCACACAACATAGAGGCCACCACAGCTCTCACCGCAGAACCTCACGCCTGAGTCCCAAAAGAGGGCATCTTTTCCAACTCTGCCACTCCTTTCTGGATGAGCCAGCTAGGAAAGGCTGCTCCTGCTGTCTTCCCCACATCCTTAGTCACCATGTCCACCATTCCCCAGCTCTCTGCCCACTTTCCATGCTCTGAGTATTGCACCTCCGAGTGCAGGACAGAGGTGTGTGGCTCTACCAGTGGGGAGGACACGCCCCTGGTGCTTCTCCCTGCACCACCATGGGCCACCATAAGCTGTAATAGTCCTTCAGCTAAATTCTTCTCTTGGGGGACGGGACATGCACAGTGAGAGCTTGTGGGGGGCTCAGGTGTATGAGGAGAAAGGCTTCTACTGAACCATCCTCACCAGTGCCTCAGCCTTCCCCTAACTGCCCTCCAAACAGCCACCTTGTCAGGCCTGCCATCAGTGAAAGACACTGCGCTTGTCCTACCTGCTTATGCGGGGCCCCTGATGGTGGCACACACAGGGCCTTGCCTCCATTCTCCACCCAGAGGCCTGGCACTGCCCCAGGGAGGGGCCTGAGATGCACAGAGTCCCAGCTGTGGAAACGAGAAGGTGCCCGTAGGAGACCAGGAAAGGCAGCTACAGACTTTGACCTCCTGGGGAATTTGACCTCCTGGGGAGCAGCCCTGGTTCTCACCCCACTTTTACACTCCACTCACCTTGTGAGGCTGACTTTCTAGACTCTGGGAGGCCCACGTAAAAGCACAGCTGCCCCAAGCATGGAGGTGTAGGAGGGCAGCACTGGCCACCACCAGCCACTTCAACCCAGCTGTAGCCATGGACAGAGAAGCAGAGATGGCCGCAGGAAGCCAGGGATGAGTCCAACTCAGTGCTCTCCAACCTGGTCCTCTGACCAAGGCAGAATGGCCAGGAGTAGGCGTCTTTTTGGTCCAGTTTCCCCGTCATCTGGAGACTCCTGGAGCCATGGTGGCCATGGAGGCAGCGCGGAGGGAGGTTCTGTCTGCCAGTTCATGGTGATCTGTTCCTTTCCTCACTTGGGCTCCTGTGAGAAGGCTGTAATCCACAGGTACCTCAGCCCACCAATGATAGCCATGGAAGCTGGTAAAACATGAGCTTGCTGTGCCATCCTGCTGTTCCCATTCATACAGTGACTGGTTAATAAAAGAAAAAAGGGAGTGTTAATGTCAGTCATATTAGCCAGAAGGCACCACCTGTTCTAAAATATCATCGAACTCCTGACAGGCTGTTCCATTTTTTGATCATTTGTTTATGACCTCATTTTATTTTTTAAAATACATTTTTATTGATTTCAGAGAGGAAGGGAGAGGACGAGAGAGACAGAAACATCAATGATGAGAGAGAACGATTGATCGCTGCTTCCCACACCCCACACTGAGGATGTGCCTCAACCAGGAATCAAACTGTGACCTCCTGGTCCATAGGTCAACGATCAACCACCGAGCCATGCCAGCCAGGTATGAATTCATTTTAGAGTAAAAGGGACCCTGAACAATGGTAAAACTGGACAAGAAATGATATGTGTTCTTAGTCCCTGAACACCAGTGCAGAACAGCGATTCCCCAAAAGAAAGGGAACCGCAGACTGAGCCCTATGACTGTCCCAGCTACGGCCGAGGTGGTTCCCAGGCTACAGCGTAAGGAGGAAAAAGCCAGACCCAGCCATCTCCTGGAAGGAGAGGTAGGAGGTCACGGAGGCCCAGTAGCTAGAATGTATGAGACAGAGTATTAGGGGATGGGGATGCACAGACAACAGAGCTCCAGGATCTACAGAGGGTGCCTTGAGTCTTCAGCTGAGGACAGGTCTGCACTTGTGTGAGAGAAATCACGCACGGGGACCAGGCAAGAATCCATGGAAATGAGCAGACAGAAAATTGCCAGAGCTCATAGAGCGATGGGAATCTTTTGTGTTCCCACAAGCCATGTGGAAAGTCCTCCTAATTCACAGGGTGTTGGGTAGAATCCTTAGAAGGGCATCCCCCTTCACAATGGGGCTCAATCAACCATAGACCGAGGGCAGCTCTGGACCCACCCTAACAAAGCTCACAAGCAAGCCTGTAAGGACCAACTGATGCCAAGGAACTGAACTGCACGCCAGACCAAATTTCAAACTATTTGAAGAAATAACAAAACCCAGCAACCCAGCAACTAACAACATAAGTTCACAGTATCCAGTATTCCACAATAAAATGGCCATGTCTATCAGGGCTCAGCCAGGCCACAGAAATCACACAGTATTTTAAACAATGGAAGTTAATATAAAGAATTATTGCCGAAACCGGTTTGGCTCAGTGGATAGAGCGTTGGCCTGTGGACTGAAAGTCCCAGGTTCGATTCCGGTCAAGGACATGTACACTGGTTGAGGGCACATCCTCGGTAGGTGTGCAGGAGGCAGCTGGTAGATGTTTCTCTCTCATTGATGTTTCTAGCTCTCTGTCCCTCTCCCTTTTTCTCTGTAAAAAATCAATAAAATATATATATATATTTTAAAAGAATTATTAACTATTTATAGAGAATTAACTAAAAGGGGACAAAAGAGAACTCTACAGAATATCCTAGGGCCATGGTTGGCAAACTGCAGCTCCACTAGCCGTATGCGGCGCTTTGGCCCCTTGAGTTGGCTCTTCCACAAAATACCATGGCCTGGGCGAGTCTATTTAAAAAAAAAAATGTATTTTTAAAAAAAAAAAATATATATATTTAAATATATTTTGAAGAAGTGGCATTAGAAGAAGTTTAAGTTTAAAAAATTTGGCTCTCAAAAGAAATTTCAATCATTGTACTATTGATATTAGGCTCTGTTGACTAATGAGTTTGCCGACCACTGGCCTAGGGTGAAGAGAGCTACCCAAGGGAAGGATTCCAACCTGGGAGATGGGTGGTCACAGCCCACTGGATGGAAATTCAATGGCTCTCCAAAACCAAGGCCGAGGGGTAACCACCACCTGCTAGGATGCTAACAAAATTAGCTGGGAAGCTGTCTGCAAAGAGTGCTAGGATGCCACTAGGGTGGAGGTACTGATGACCTCACCAGAAAGCTACCAGGAGGCCAGCTGGGGTTTCCATGGAACTTGCCTGGCAGTGCCTGTCCCCTTCCAGATATATAAGTAACCTCACCGCTGGCAGCTGTGAAAGTGCTGCTGAATTTGTAGCTAGGAAGCTGCCAGAGAAAAGTGCCATGGAAACACCGGAGTGAGCAGCCCTATGTGTTCCAATGTTAGTTCACATCACAGAACAGTAACAAGCAAAGCACACAGAACCAGGAAAAGAGGACTTTTCCCTTCCAGCACCCTCCACTGACAGATTAGCACCAGTCTAGCTGACAAAGGAGAAATGTTCTAGTATTACAAGTAGGCAATGGAGGATGGTTTGATAACTACTATGTCAGATATGCAAAAAAGATAAAATGTGAACCATGAGTATAAGAAAATCAATGAATAGGAACTGACCTAAAACTGACAGAAATAGAGGAACCAGCAGACAAGGGCAATAAAACAGATATTATACTACATATGCTTCATGTATTAGGAAGGTAGAGCTTGATGAAATCATGGAAGGTATAAACCCAAACCTTAGAACGTCTGCAGATGAAATAAACAATATCTGAAATGAAAACATACACATTATCAGATTAACATTAAACACTGAAAAAGAAAAGATCAGAGTTCAAAGACATGGAAAATGAAACTATTCAAATAAAGCACAGAGAAGGTGTGGGAGCAAAGCACCAGATATTATCAAGTAATCCAATATGCATGAAACTAGAGTCCCAGAAGAAGAGCAATAGACAGAAACAATGTCTGAAAAAAATAAGAAAAATTTCCTAAATATGATGGAAACTACATATTCATAGATTTAAGAGGATTAATAAAACTCAAGCAGAAAAAAAAAACCCTCAAGAAATCAATACTAAGAGGGCAGAAGTGGACTGGAAGAGGTCAATGGGGGGGAAAGGAGACTTACGTAATACTTTCAACAATAAAGAATTTTTAAAAATATTTTTTAAAAATAAATCAGCCCTAGCCGGTTTGGTTCAGTGGCTAAAGCATTGGCCTGAGAACTGAAGGGTCCCAGGTTCGATTCTGGTCAAGGGCACATCCCCAGTGGGGGGCATGCAGGAGGCAGCTGATCGATGTTTCTCTCTCATCAATGTTTCTAACTCTATCCTTTCCCTTCCTCTCTGTAAAAAAAATAAATAAATAAATAAAATAAGAATCAATAAAATAAATAAATAAATAAATAAATAAATAAATAAATAAATAAATCCCTGGCTGGTTTGGCTAAGTGGATTGAGCGTCAGCCTGCAGACTAGAGGGTCCCATTGAGGGTCAGGTTACGGGCTTGATCCTCAGTAGGGGGCATGCAGGAGGCAGCCAATCAATGGTTCTCTCTCATCATTGATGTTTCTATCTCTCCTTCTCCCTTCCTCTCTGAAATCAATAAAAATATTAAAAATAGCCCTAACCAGTTTGGTTCAGTGGATGGAGCATCGACCTGTGGACTGAAGGGTCCCAGGCTTGATTCTGGTCAAGGGCAGGTACCTTGGTTGTGGGCACATCCCCAGTGGGGGTGGAGCAAGAGGCAGCTGATCGATGATTCTCTCTCATCGATGTTTCTAACTCTCTATTCCCTAAAAAAAAAAAACCTACAACCAAGATTACTCTACCCAGCAAAGCTATCATTCAGAATTGAAGGTTAGATAAAGAACTTCACAGACAAGAAAAAGTTAAAGGAGTTCATCAACACCAAACCAGAATTACATGAAATGCTGAAGGGTATTCTTTAAGGAGAGGAAGAAGAAAAAAGTAAAGGTAAAAATTATGAACAACAAAAAGACATAAATACATATCTACCAACAAGTGAACCTAAAAATCAAGTGAGCTGGGACAGGTTTGGCTCAGTGGATAGAGCGTTGGCCTGAGGACTGAAAGGTCCCAGGTTCGATTCCAGTGAAGGGCATGTACCTTGGTTGTGGACACATCCCCAGTGGGGAGTGTGCAAGAGGCAGCTGGTAGACGTTTCTTTCTCATCGACGTTTCTAACTCTCTGTCCCTCTCAATTCCTCTCTGTGTAAAATCAATAAAATATATATACATATATATACATATATATATATACGCATACACACACACACACACACACACACACATATATATATATATATAAGTATATATTGTATATAAGTCAAGTGAATAAAAAATCTGAAGAACAGCCAAAACCAGTTTGGCTCGGTGGATAGAGCATCGGCCTGCAGACTGAAAGGTCCCAGGTTCGATTCCGGTCAAGGGCATGTACCTTGGTTGTGAGCACATTTCCCAGTTAGGGGGTGTGCAAGAGGCAGTTGATTGATGATTCTCTCTAATAGATGTTTTTAATTCTCTATCCCTCTCTCTTCCTCTCTGTAAAAAATCAATAAAATATATATTTTTTAAAAAATCTGAAGAACAAAATGGACTAGTGAATATAATAAAATCAGGGACATAGAAAGGGATTGGGCTAACAATTCTCAGGGGGAAGGGAGTTTGAGGGATGAGGAAAGAGACTGGACAAAAATCTTACACCTATGGATGAAGACAGGGACGGGGGGTAAGGGCATGGGGTGGAGTTGGGGATCAGGTGGAGGGGAGCTATGGGAGAAGAGGGGGGAAAGAGGAACACCTGTAATAATCTGAACAAAAAAGATTTATTATAAAAGAAAATAAAAAAATAAAAATAAAAGAAATCTTAAAAGCAGCCAGGCTAAAAAAGCACATTATGTACTGACTAGAGGCCCGTTGCAAGAAGATGAATTGGGCTTCCTGCTGCCCGAGTGAAGCTGCCTCGCTACCCCTCCCGTCTCCTATGCCTCGCTCCCTTCTCCACAGATTCACTCCCATCGGCAGCACTTGGCTTCCTTCTATGCTATCTTCAGTCTTCACTCTGTGCCTGTGTATGCAAATCAACCCCCATCTTTGTTGGGTTGCTTTGCATACTCACTCTGTTTGGTTGGTGGGTGTAGTGGAGGGATGGTCAATTTGCATGTTTCTCTTTTATTAGTGTAGATAAATAAGAACAAGAGACTTCTGCTTTAATAAAGAGGACAATGGAATGTCACCTTTATTTTTTAAATTTCATACTAGGGTTGTGCCATACTTATTGCCCTGGATGGTGTGGCTCCGTTGGCTGAATGTTGTCTTATGCACCAAAAGGTCAGGGTTCAGTTCCCACTAATGGTACTTGTCCAGGTTGCTGGTTCAGTCCCTGGTTGGAATGGGTACAGGAGGAAACCAATTGATGCTTCTCTCTTATATCAATGTTTCTCTCTCCCTCTGCCTTCCTCTCTCACTAAAAAAAATAAAAAAATAAAAATATATATACATATATATATATATATATATATATATATATATATATTTTTTCCCCCAAAACTAAATGAATAAACAAAACAGAAACAGACCCACAGATAAAGAGAACAAATTGAGGTTACCAGAGGGGAAGAGGGAGGGGGAAGGATAAGAAGGTAAAGGTGGATAAGAGGTACAAAATTCCAGTTATAAAATAAACAAGCCAAGGGGAAGTAATGTATACACCAGAACTATGTCAACAATATCATAATAAGTTTGTCCAGTGGGAGATGATTGGTTAATAGACTTATTGTGGCAATCACATCAGAATCACTATGCTATACACCTGAAACTAACATAATATTGTATACCAACTATACTTTAATATTTTAAAAAATAAATAAGCAAATAAAGGCAAGGGATTTTCATTTTCTAATCTGGCATGTAAATAACTTGGAAGTTGTCATATTATCCTTACACTAAGAAAAAGGCTGAACAAACAGAAGACAACAACTCTTTTTAGATCCATCAGAGAATTGAGGTCACAGGACAAGACACTACCCAAGCAACTGGAGAAAAAGACAGGCAGATACAAAGAATCACGGCCTACTGAATCAGGAACCCAGGGCAGAAACTGCAGAAAAAAACAAAGTATAAATGATGAACTGCTAGAGGCACAGTGTGGACAAGTTTAGTTTGAGAGTTAATAAAGTTTCAGGAGGGTCCATTAGGGGGACCCTCATACCTTTGTGAGTTTTGCTTCCATGAGCCTCACCAAGTTCTCACAGTGGAAGTCAAAGAAAAAACAAAACAAAACAAAACAAAACAAAACACCCTTGTGCTTCTGGCAGGGGGAAGGGAAAAGTAGCCATTTTGAGATATGCCCAGAGTATCCTTGTTAAGGCCTACCCTCAGGTAAACTGTTGGTTGTTGTTGTTTTTAATATTTTTATTAATAAATTTTTATTGGTCAGATTATTACAGTTGTTCCTTCCTTCCCCCCCCCCCCCCCAATAGCTCTCTTCCATCTGGTGCCACCCCACCCCAGGCCCTTACCCCCCTTCCACTGTCCTCATCCATTGGTGTAGAATTTTTGTCCAGTCTCTTCCCTCACCCCGCCCCCCCCCCCCCCGCCCCGAGAATTGTCAGTCCACTCCCTTTCTATGTCCCTGATTCTATTATATTCACCAGTTTATTCTGTTCATCAGATTTTTTTATTCACTTGATTTGCAGATTCACTTGTTGATAGATATCAATTTGTTGTCACTTTGTTATTCATAATTTTTATCTTTACCTTTTTCTTCTTCTTCCCCTTCTTAAATTCCTTGAAAGCACAATCAACCAAAACTCATACAAGCAGAAACAGATAATCTGAGTAGGCCTATATCTACTAAAAAAACTGAATCAACAATAACCTTTCAAAACAGAAAGCACCACGCCCAGGTGGGTTCCACCGAAATTTAACATGTTATACCAATTCTCTACATTCTCTTTCTGAAGAAAAAAGCAGAGAAAACACGTCCCAACTCATTCTGCTCTGCATTACCTTAATACCCAACCGAACAAAGACATTCTAAAAGAGGAAAACATTAATATCTTTCATGAATATACATACAAAAATCCTCAACAAAATATAAACAATTTTAATCCAAACAATGTATAAAAATAATTATCTATCACAACCAAGTGGAATTTATCACAAGATGATTCAAAAATAAGTCACCACATTAACAAGCCAAAGAAGAAGAATCATATCATATTAATAGACTGCAGGAGATACACTTCACAAAAGTCAATACCCATGTCATTTAAAAAAAAAATACACACAAAAAAAATCAGTATACTAGGAATAGGAAGGAATCTCATCAACATGACAATAGACCATCTATAGAAAACATACAGTTAAGGAATGGCATCAGCAAAATGGATGACTAGGAAGCTCCAAGCCCTTGTTCCCAAGAAGACAACAGAAAAAAACAACCATCCAATACTGGCTGAACTAACCTTACTAGAGATCTGAAAAACAGTCAAATCTCTATGTAAGTCAAGTAAATGCCCAATTAATGCCAACCCTCCCTGGCATGGCACTGTCTTGGTCTAGAGCAGAAGTCACCAAATGGTGGTCCCTGAGGTCCAAAAAGTTGGGTGCTGGTCTAGAGGGGCAGCAACCCAATTACCTCCCTCAAACAAGAGGAAATAGGGGAGATCTTATTTGCAATGTTCTAACCCAGTGGTCGGCAAACTCATTAGTCAACAGAGCCAAATATCAATAGTACAATGATTGAAATTTCTTTTGAGAGCCAAATTTTTTAAACTTAAAACTTCTTCTAACGCCACTTCTTCAAAATACAGTCACCCAGGCCGTGGTATTTTGTGGAAGAGCCATACTCAAGGGGCCAAAGAGTTGCATGTGGCTCGCAAGCCGCAGTTTGCCGACCACAGTTCTAACCCATCTTGGGTTATCTGACCTCTGTCTCATCTAACTTGGATCTCAGGAAGAGAAAAGCAGCAGGCATTAATTGTGAAAACTATGGGAAGAACAAAGACTCTCAGCCATCTGGAACAGGAGTTTATAAGTGGAGATATATAATAGACAATGTAATGCGACAAAAAGAAGCTGGAGAAGAGACTCTTTGGGTAATTAAGACTTTCAAAAACAGCCATGTATATAAAAGCCACACACAAACCCAAGCAAACATATCCTCAGAAAAGACCAGAGAAGACCTTAACCTTTTACCTGGAGCTAATTTGTAGGCTCAGAGCAAATCAAGCAAATCATTGAAGGACTTCCCAGGCATGGCATCAGTCTGAAAGGATATGGAGAGCTGGTTGTTTTTTCAAATACCTAATTTTCAACAATAAAAAACATACAAAGAAACCAGAAAACATGTCCCATTCAAAAAACAATATGACATGGCAAAAACCATTTCTGAGGAAGCACAAACATCGACAAATACTTTATTAGACAAAGACTTTAAAACAGCTGTCTTAAGTATTGTCAAAGAGCTAAAGGAAAACATGGACAAAGCATGAAAGCAAGCCCGACTAGTGTGGTTCCGTGCTGAGCATTGACCAATGAACAAGAGGTCATGGTTCCATTCCTGGTCAGGGCACATGCCTGGTTTGTGGCCTCAGTCCCCAGTAGGGGGAGTGCAGGAAGCAACCTATTGATGTTTCTATCTCTCCCTCTCTCTTCCTCTTTGAAAGCAATAAAAATATATTTTTTTTAAATGAAAGCAAGCCCAGCCATTTCTAGGGTAGCCAGGAGTCAGAGCCAATTCAATAGTACATAACACACACTATAACTCCATTGACTAATGTAAACACCAATATTATTGTAATTTTGATCTGTAGCTCCACTTTTTATGTCCTACAGGATTTAATAGACAAATGCATAAAAATAATTATAAATCCACATTAGTGGGCACACTATGTGTAAGTATGTAATTTGTGACATAAATAATCTAAAGCGGGGCAAGGACAGAGCTATATATAAGAGTTTTTGTGAGCTATTGAAGTTGAGTTGATATCAATACAATTTAGGTTAAGCTTTGGGATGTTATCTGTAATCTCCATGGTAACCACAAAGAAAATATAGAGGATATACACAAAAGGAAGTGAGAAAGGAATTAGAATATCACCATCAAAAATCAACTAGACACAAAAGAAGATAGTAATGGATGAATTAAGAAAAAAGCTAAAGACATCCAGAAAACAAATAACAAAATGCAAAAGTAAGTTCTTATTGATAATTATGTTAAATATAAATAGATTAATTTCCCCAATCAAAAGGCACAGATTGGCAAAATGGATTAAAACCACATTCCAAGTATATGTTGTGGACAAGGCACACACTTTAGATCTAAACTCACAGATAGGTTGAAAGTGAAATGACAGAAAAAGATATTCCACACAAATAATACTAAAAAAGAGCTGGAGTGGTTCTATACTAGTATCAGCAGAATAGCTTTAAGTAAATACTGTTACAAGAGACAAAGAAAGACATGAAAAAAATTATGATAAAAGGGTTGCTTTTAACCTGTTATATTTATATAACAGTAATATAAATATATTTGCAGCAAATATCAGAACTCCAAAATATATGAAACCAACATTGAGAGAATTGAAAGAAAAAATATACAGTTCTATAATAATGATAGATTTCAATACCTTGCTTTTAATAATGGGCAGAACAACCAAAAAGAAGCTTAATAAGGAAACAATGTAATGGAAAAACATGATAGATCAATCGGCATATACAGAACACTCCACCCAATGACAGTAGAATACACATTTTCTCAAGTGCATATGGAATAGTCTCCAGGATATACCATATATTAAACCAGAGAAGTTTAAAAAAAAAAATATATATATATACATTTTTTAATTGATTTTTTACAGAGAGGAAGGGAGAGAGATAGCGTTAGAAACATTGATGAGAGAAACATCAATCAGCTGCCTCCTGCATACCCCCCACCGGGGATGTGCCCATAATCAAGGTACATGCCCTTGACCGGAATCGAACCCAGAATCCTTCAGTCCGCAAGCCACGCTCTATCCACTGAGCCAAACGGCTTCGGCAAGAGAAGTTTTTAATAAATATAAAAAGATTGAAATATAGCCATGTACAGTATAACAATGTTCTGGTCAACAACAGTGATCCCATAAGATTATAATGAAACTGAAAAATTCCTATTTCCTAGTGACATAAGCTTGTAGCACAACATTATTCACCTGTTTGTGGTAATGCTGGTGTAAACAAAACCACTGTACTTCCAGGCGAATAAAAGTATAGCTCAGGTAAGAAACTGGGATTTTCTGTTTTGGGGCTATACGGTTCTTTCTGGGCTACTTTTAGCAATTTGAGAGTTCTGAGCATCACCTTCTGCTTGAACTCTTTGGGGATGGAATCACAGAGGAACTTCAGGCTATGACTAGCCTTCCAATGGACTCACCAAAGAAGGTTAACTTACTCTCAACCCTGGACTTTTTTCAGACGCCGGAGAAGAAGATTCAGCTGGCACTCAGCTGTCTCAAAAGTACTAGCAAAGGACCTTAGTAACTTGACTCAATCCTAGTACCAAATTCCCTTCCCTTCCACCAAAACGTTCACCCCAAAAGCAAGACAGCAGGACTGGGGTTAAATCAAAGCATGCGCCACACAAGGAGACATGGAGTGAGGATAGTGGCAAGTGTCTAGAAAGAAAGGTTGCGAGAAAGGATTGGAAGGCTGATTGAAGTTATGACATGCCATTCCAAGTTAATGATTCAAGCAGGAAGCCCAAGACTTAGATGTAGCTGTAGTTATTGCCTATTACATGAAGATCCTTCTGATACTATCTTTGAGAATTATGACATGGAGTCAATTTAGGCATAACCCTTACAAATGAGTTGTAACACATTTTTTTATGTGCTCTTTCAATTTTTAGTAGCAAATGTATGTATAGGGCTTTTTATTAAAATTTGAGGTATATCAGACCTTTTAAAAAATAAAAGTATACTTAAAAAAAAAGTATAGCATATCCAATTATGTAAAGCATGTAATACTTGATGAATTAATGATTTATGTATCTAATACGCTGTACTTTTAATCATTATTTTGTGTACCCTTTCTACACATAAAAAAAATTCTGTAAATCAGCATGCCATGTTAGCCAGCAAAGGCCTCATATATCACAGGCTTACCATATCTCTTTCCTACATTGCTTTCTCTTGTGTTTGATTTAATCTCATATTGTTCTGTGCAGTAACATCCTATACAGGTTTGTAGCCTAAGAGGAATAGGCTATTTCACTAGATAGTCTAGGTGTGCAGTAGGCTACAACATCTAGGTTTGGGTAAGTACAGTCTATGAGGTTCACACAATGTTGAAATTGCCTATTGATGCATTTCTCATAAAATATCCTCATTGTTAATTGGTACATGACAAACAGGAAGTGACTTTTTTTTTTTCAAGAAAAACGATTTTATTTTAATCCGAAAGTGACTCTTCTGATAACAATGGAATGGAACTAGTAAAAATGGTACTGAGAAGGGGAGAAGCCTGCAACCAAGGTATATGCCCTTGACCAAACCCAGATATCAAACCCAGATATCCAGATGCAAAAGAATAAAGTTAGGGAGAATCTAGAAGAATCCAAGATGGCACAGGTAAACACCTAGCCGCAACCGCACACAACAATTTCAATAAAATACAACTAAAATATAAAATGGACATTACTCAGAACTACAGGAAAGTCGACTGACTGGAAATTCTACAACGGGAAGCAAGGAGAAAACCAGAAGGAAGAGCCAAGGAGCTGTAAAAGCCTAAGGCACAGAGACACGTGGCGCGCGCGGAGAGCAGGAAGCCGGAGAGGAGGGCAGCTGAGTGCCTGGCTGGCGTTCCCTAGCGGGAAGGAGATAAAAGCTCCGACTGTGCTGAACCCCAGACCTGACAGCACTGAACCCCAGTTCTAGGCCAGACCCTGAGGACCCAGGCTTAAACAGAGGGAGCCGGGGCTGTGAGGCGGAATCCTAGGGGAGCGGTGAAAGGCAGAGCCATGGAGGCGTGCACATTGCGCGCAGAGGACTGACTGTTGACTCTGCTGCCAGATTGCCCTGGCGGGAAGGAGACAAAGGCTCCGGACTGTACTGGGCCCCAGTTCCAACTGCTCTGAACTCCAGTTCTAGGCCAGACCCCGGGGACCCAGGCTCACACAGAGGGAACTGGGCGGTAAGGTGGAACCCAGGGGAGCGGCGAAAGGAGGTCCCGGAGGCGCGCACATTGCATGCAGTGAAGGGTCCGTTGGCTGTGCCGTGGGATTGCCCTGGTGGGAAGGAGACAAAAGCTCCGGACTGCTCTGAATGACACCTCCAACCCCACTTCCAACTGAACTGAACCCCAGTTCCGGGCTCATTGGAGGAGAGCCTAGACTGTTTGGTAGCAGGTGAAAATCGAGGGCACCTTTCTCTCAGAGGTGTCTGCAGCGAGTACTGAAAATGCTGAGACAACGAAATAGACCACAAACGAAAGAAATGGAGGACAAAAAGCGACTGGATATAGAGTTAAAAACCACACTTATAAGGTTGTTCAAGAATCTCCTAGAAAATGCCAATAAAATAAACGAGACTTATGAGGATATGAAAAGGGATCAACAAGAACTAATAAGGGATCAACAAGAAATAATAAGGGATCAACAAGAAATAAAGAATACATGGTCTGAAATAAAAAATATTATACAGAGTCCTAAAAACAGAATGGAAGATCACAAGAATCAAGTCAAAGATTTGGAACATAAAGAGCCAGAAGACACTCCTCCGCAGAAGCAAGAAGACAAGAGAATCCAGAAAGTTGAAGATAGTGTAAGAAACCTCTGGGACAACTTCAAGCGAACCAACATCAGAATTATGGGGGTCCCAGAAGATGAGAGAGAGCAAGATACCGAAAACATACTGAAAGAAATAGTGACAGAAAACTTCCCCCACCTGGGGAAAGAAATAGACTTACAAGTCCAGGAAGCACACAGAACTCCAAACTAAAGGAATCCAAAGAAGACCACACCAAGACAAATCATAATTAAAATTCCAAGAGCAAAAGACAAAGAGAGAATATTAAAAGCAGGAAGAGCAAAGCAGGTAGTTACCTATAAAGGAGCACCTATAAGATTGTCAGCTGACTTCTCAACAGAAACTATGCCAGACGGGAATGGCAAGAAATATTCAAGGTGATGAATAGTAAGAACCTACAGCCAAAAATAATCTATCCAGCAAAGCTATCACTCCGAATCGAAGGCCAGATAAAGAGCTTCACTAATAAAAAAAAAAAAGCTAAAGGAGTTCATCACCACCAAACCAGAATTATATGAATTGCTGAAGGGGGTTCTTTCAGAAGAGAAAGTAAACAAAGATAAAAATTATGAACAACAAATACATAAATATCAACAAGTGAATCTAAAAACCAAGGAAATTAAAAAAAACACACCTGATGAACAATATTAACTGTTGAATATAATAGAATCAGAGGTATGGAAGGGGAGTGAACTGACGATTCTTGGGAAAAAGGGGAGAGGGGGATGTGGGAAGAGACTGAACATAAACTGTGCACCTATGGATGAGGACAATGGTGGGGTGGGAAAAGGGCAGAGGGTGGGGTGGGAACCTGGTGGAGGAGAGCAATGGGGGGGGGGGGAAGAGGAATATTTGTAATAATATGAACAATAAAGATTTATTTTTAAAAAAGAATAAAGTTAGATCTTTGCCACATTCTATAACAAAAATTAACTTAAAATCGACAAAGACCTTAACATAAGAGCTAAACCATAAAACTCTTAGAAGTGTCCTAACTGGTTTGGCTCAGTGGATAGAGCGTCAGCCTGTGGACTCAAGGGTTCCATATTCGATTCTGGTCAAGGGCATGCACCTTGGTTACAGGCATATTCCCAGAAGCCAGTGTGCAGGAGGCAGCTGATTGATGTTTCTCTCTCATCAATGTTTCAAACTCTCTATCTCTCTCCCTTCCTCTCTGTAAGAAAATCAATAAAAATGTATTTAAAAAACCACACAAACTTCTTAGAAGCAAATATAGGGTAAAAGCTGCACAACATTGGATTTGTAAATGATTTCTGGAACCTGAAATAAAAATAACCAACAAAGAAAATATAAATTTGACTTAAACATTTAAAACTTTTGTGCATCAAAGGATACTATCAAGAAAGTGAAAAGGCAGCTCACACAGTGAGAGAAAATATTTGAAAATCATTTATCTTATTGAGTCTGGTATTCAGAATATATAAAGAACTCCTACAACTCAACATCATCAACAACAACAACAAACAAACAAACAACCCAATTTAAAAATGGGGCTTGAAAACAAAGAAAAATACCTTTTCTTTAAACCATGTTACAAAAATGTTCTCAATGAATGAACATCTAATCACAACTGTCAAATACCTTAAACATTTAAAAAAATATATATTTTCATTAATCTCAGAGAGAAAGAGGGAGAGAGAATCATCAATGATGAGAGACAATTGACTGGCTGCCTCCTGCATGCCCCACACCGGGGACTGAGCCTGCAACCCATGTATGTGCCCTGTCTTGGAACTGAGCCATGACCTCCTGATCCACAGGTCAACACTCAACCACAGAGCCTCCCGGACCAGGCACCCCTAAACATTCTGACTGTTCAGTTACCCTCTGCCCTGCTCTGTGTGCCTAAGAGACAGCTTGAGACTATGAGCACAAACAGGACCCTTAGCCAAACCGAAGTGACAGTTCTGGTGAAAGAGCCTTCTTTGATCTATGAACACTGTAATTAGCCTGCTGACAACTTCTCACCTGGTATGTTCCGTTAAAGGGCATGTTTATCCTGATTGTTATTTTTTTTTAAAGGGTAAAGTTGACTATTTATTTATTTATTTTTAAAATATATTGAGTATTTTATTGATTTTTTACAGAGAGGAAGAGAGAGAAATAGAGAGTTAGATAAAGCAACAAGCAGACTGTCAAATTACAGCGGGGAAGGTAGGGATATCTGGGGGAGATAAGAGATCAACCGAAGGACTTGTATACATAAATATAAGTACAACCAATGGACACAAAACTCGGGGGGGGGGGGATGTATGGGAGGGGGGGCAATGTTAAAATATGTACACAGATAATAATTTAATAAAAATATTTTAAAAAATTAGAGAGTTAGAAACATCGATGAGAGAATCATTGATCAGCTGCCTCTTGCACCACCCCCACTGGGGATGTGCCCACAACCAAGGTACATGCCCTTGACCAGAATCGAACCGGGGACCTTTCAGTCCGCAGACCGACGTTCTACCACTGAGCCAAACTAGTTTCGGCTTGACACTTTATTTTTTAATCCTCACCAGAGGATATTTTTCCATTGATTTTCAGAGAGAGAGGGAGAGGGACAGAGAGAAATGTCAATGTGAGAAAAACATGAATTGGTTGCCTGCAACAGCCCTGACCAGGGCCCAGGCTGTGGAGGAGCCTGCAACCAAGGTACATGCCCTTGACCAGAATTGAACCCAGGACTCTTCAGTCCACAAGCCGATGCTCTATCCACTGGACCAAACTGGCTAGGGCCTGATTGTCATTTAATGGAGCAAATGAAGGAGTAGGAGTTTCAGGTGAGGAGTGTTGCATTGGGATTGCTTCCTATAACCCAGGTACCAGGAAGAGATAGTCAAAGTCATCACTGATGATAGCACTTATCTACTCCTAAGTCACACTTCTTTGGGGGATTCCTTTGTTTCCCTTGTCATCTACTCTTCCCCATTTTCTTTATTACTTATAGGGACCCTGATTTGCCCAACTGGTGTAAAAAACTAACACTACCACCTGCTGGACAGTCTTATAGAGGGCACTTAACTGTACCTCCCAATGGCAGGTGACTCTATTCTATGACCACAGCTCCAGACATCTCTGGGAGAATCTTGCAAAAGACACCAGTGGTGAACATTCATTTCAGACTCCAGAATACTGGGACACTGGGAGACACTACATTTCTTCTCAGCAGTTCCAATTCCCCAGGTGTTGGGGAGAAGGGTGACAGAGGAGATTCTTGATCTCTACCCCTTGGTATCAGAAGGTATGGGAAATTGAGAACACTAGAATCTCTTCAAATTCAGGTAAACTGCATTAATTGGCCCTGAGTAATCTGTCAGAGATAACCAACCCCTCAGCAGGACAGTGCTCATATGAACTCTTTGACTTTTAAATATACATCACTCACGACCAGGTCCCTTTCAAGAAGCAAGGCTAGAGGCAGAGAAGCCTCCTGAGTCATTCATGTTCTCTGAGCAAGTGGTAACAGTCCATGAAGGGGTAACAATTCCACTGGCCCATGTGGGCAAGGAGGCAGATGTGAGGATGTTCACTGCAGTGTTATGATAGTGCGTGCACACACACACAGACACACACATCAGTAAGTACTACCTACAAGGGCTTAAGGTGTAACTGAGACCTGGAACTACCCTGGGCTCATACCCAGCCAGCCCAGGCACATGGCCACTCATCACAATTGCAGAGTGGTGCAGCAGGAGGCTCTGCTAGATGACTGTGTGCAGGAAGTCGCTGGGCAACTGTTCTTCCCCTGCTGCTACCTTCCCTCCCATCACTACATATCATCACCCCAAGGTATGTATTAAACAATAAACTTTGGATAATGCTAGCTTCTGTACAAAGCAAGTTCTACACTCCCACAATACATAGGAAAATAAAAGCATTTAAACATGAGCAATCATTTCTATTACATAAAGGCAAAGTTAAATGTATTTGGGGTAAGGCAAAAACAGTTCAACGTGATGAATATAAATGGAATGATGAGAATCCTGTGAGCAGGGTGCAGAGAATAAAAAGAACCCAGATTTCACTTTGGAGGATGAGGGAGCACTGTTAGAGGATCTGAATGCAGAGAGGCAGCCCAATTATTGGCAGTGGAGGTGAATACTAAATGCCTCAAGAAGATTTAGAAAGGCTAAACAGACAAATTACTATATATAAAATAAAAAAGTAGTTAAAGATCTATTTTAAAGAGATATCAAACTGGGGTGGTTTTAATGAGAAAGTTCTATGAAACTTTCAGGAACAAATTATTCTCACATTATATAAACTGATCATTTATAAGTACAGAAATTATTTTAAAAAAAAACTATACAAATAATTCTACAAAGTTACTACAACACTGAAATGAACAACAGAACAAAATAAAAAACTATTGGCCAAAGTCAGTGAACGTAGATGCAAAACGTATTTTAAAAATAACACATGCAATTTGAATCAGCAGTGTATTTAAAGATCAATATTATGGGCCCAGGCCAGTGTGACTCAGTTGGCTGAGTGTTGTTCCATGTACCAAAAGGTTGTCAGTTGGATTCCCAGTTGGGGCACATGCCCAGATTGTGGGTTTGATCTCTGGTTGGGTGAGTGTGGGAGGCAACTGATTGATGTTTCTCTCTCACATGGATGTTTCTCTCTTTCTCTCTCCCTCTCCCTCAAATCAATAAAAAGTTATTTTAAAGAAATTCAATATATGAGCTTTGAAGATGGCTGTAGTGTAAGCATAAAATCTGTATCTTCCCAAATCCCCACATAAGGGAGCAAATAGATTTCAAAAACAAATGCTCATGAAATAACATTTACAACAAAACTGGATGACAAAATATCTGTAAGACCAAAAAAAACCCAAGAATACAGGTAGATTTATTTTGTACACCTACAATATAGGAGGACAATGTAGATAAGTATGTAGCCATAACACCTGTGTGTTATAAGTGCCTATGTGAGAAAATGTAGAGGAAAGAACAGGATGCCTTGACAGACTTGCAATGAAAATCCAAAGTAACCACGGAGTATTCATTTGAAAGCACTTGAGCCATTTTTGAGGACAGCTACTGAAACTGAGGAGGATTCCACCCACCCTAAAAGCATATATGTACAAGAGGCCAGGAGAAAGACCTAGAGCACACATGTCAAACACAAGGCCCGCCAGGCCTTGCAACGTGGCCCGCACCGCGCTGTCATCACTGCACTCCACTGCGTTCCATCACAATGACACGCGGTGACATAGGAGGCTTGTGCCTCGCCGGCTGCCGTACCTGCTATCTATTACGCATGCGCATAGATAACAAGTCACGCGAGATTCAGGAGGCGTGACCTATAGTCCGGCATCCGATGTGGTTGTGCGGGTGGCAGAGCAGAGGAGAGAGTGAGTGTGCGGGCATAAAAAATACACAGCAGAAGCTGCCAGTTCCTGGCATAAAGTGCAGGCATAAAAATCGCCAACAGAATCTGCTATCTGTACCCAGCCAGGCATTTATTGAGCTGCAGCAATATTGAGAAAGAGGAACAAAGTAGGTGGGATCTCAATACCAGATATCAAGCTGTATTACAAAGCCACTGTTCTCAAAACAGTCTGGTACTGGCACAAGAACATATAGATCAATAGAAGAGAATAGAGAACCCAGAAATTGACCCAAACCACTATGTCCGATTAATATTCGACAAAAGAGGCATGAAAATACAATGGAGTCAAGACAGTCTTTTCAATAAATGGTGTTTGGAAAATTGAACACATACATGCAAAAAAATGCAACTACAATAGATCACCAACTTACACCATACACAAAAATAAACTCAAAATGGATAAAGGACTTAAACATAAGATGGAAAACCATAAAAATACTAGAGGAATCCGTGCGGCCAGGCCCGGAGCAGCAGCTGCCAGGCTGGGAGTGGCCAGGCCCAGAGCAGCGGCTGCCAGGCTGGGAGCGGCCAGGCCCGGAGCAGCCGGGTCGGGTGCGGCCAGGCCCGGAGCAGCAACTGCCAGGCTGGGAGCGGCCAGGCCCGGAGCGGCCGGGGCCGGAGCAGCCGGGCCCAGAGCAGCCGGGTCGGGAGCAGCAGTGACCAGACACGGAGCAGCTGGTTGTGGAACGGACCAGAGCAACAGAGGCCAGGCCCGGAGCAGCTCGCTCCTTGCCTGCCCCTGCCCCACGGCTGCCTCTCAGACATGGCTGGAAACTTTTGCAGGAACTTGAGGGTCTGCTGAATCAAGTAATGAAGGCTTAGATCTGGATGTGTTGAGTTAGTATAGTGCTGGGGTGTTGATCTGTGAGTGCCTTGGGTGGGGCCTGGATGAGGCTGGTTGACCTATTTGGAAATGTCTTTTGTGTGAAGTGTATCATTGGGCATGTGGAGGTATTATTGATACGAGAAAATGCTAAGTAACTGATTTACTATCTGAAAAGGGATTTACTATCGGGGAAAGGGAGGGAGGAAGAGACTGAACATAAACTGTGCACCTATGGATGAGGAGGGGGCAATGGGTGGGGTGGGAAACTGATGGAGGGGGGAAGAAATGAGGAACCTTTGTAGTATTATAATATAAACAATAAAGATTAATTAAAAAAAAATACTAGAGGAATCCACAGGCAGCAAAATCTCAGACATATGCCAAAAGAACTTCTTCACTGATACTGCTCCTAAGGCAATGGAAAATAAAGAGAAAATAAACAAATGGGACTACATCAAAATAAAAAGCTTTTTACAGCAAAAGAAACCATCAACAAAACAAGAAAGCCCATTACATGGAAGAACATATTTCCCAATGTTATCACCAATAATGGTTTAACCTTCCACATTTACAGGGAACTCATACAGCTTAACAAAAGGAAGATAAACAACACAATAAAAAAATGGTCAACGGGCATAAATAGAAACTTTTGAAAGAAGACAGAAGGAAGGCCAAGAAACATATGAAACATGCTCAAAGTCACTAATTATCCGAGAGATGCAAATCAAAATGAAAATGATGTATATTATCTCACACCTGTCAGAATGGCTATCATCAACAAATCAACAAACAATAAGTGCTGGCAAGGATGCAGAGAAAAAAAACAACCTCCTGCACTGCTGGTGGAAATGCAAATTGGTGCAGCCACTGTGGAGGACAGTATGAAGTTTCCTCAAAAAACTAAAAATGGAACTCCCATTTCATCCAATAATCCCACTTCTAGGAATATATCCCAAGAAGCAAGAAACATCAATCAGAAAAGATATATGCACCCCTATGTTCATAGCAGCTCAAGTTGCCATAGCTAAGATCTGGAAACAGCTTAAGTGCCTATTAGCAGATAAGTGGATTAAAAAACAGTGGTACATCTACACAATGGAATACTCTGCTGCGCTAAATAGAAGGAATTCAGCAGAAACCGGTTTGGCTCAGTGGATAGAGCTTCGGCTTGTGGACTGAAAAGTCCCAGGTTCAATTCCGGTCAAGGGCATGAACCTTGCTTATGGGCACATCCCCAGTAGGGGGTGTGCAAGAGGCAGCTGATAGATGTTTCTCTCTCATCAATGTTTCCAACTCTCTATCCCTCTCTTCCTCTCTGTAAAAAAAAATCAATAAAATATATTTAAAAATAAAGAAGGAATTCAACATTTACAACAACATGGATGGAACTGGAGAGCATATGCTAAGTGAAATAAGTCAGAGAAAGATACATATCACATGATCTCACTCATCTATGGGAAATAATAAACAACATAAATTGATGAACAAAAACAGATCCAGAGACAGGGAATTATCAATCAGACTGTCAAACCTCAGAGGGAAGGTAGGGGAGGGTGGGGGTAAAGAGGAGAGATCAACTAAAGGACTTGTATGCATGCATATAAGACTAACCAGTGGTCACAGACAACAAGGGGGTGGAGGCATGAGTGGGAAGGGGATTGGTAAGGTAATGGGGGGATGAGGACAAATATGTAATACCTTAATCAATAAATAAAATTAAAAAAAATAAAACAAAAACATTAAGACTTATACAACACATGAAAAAAATATTGTAACTCAGAATTTTAAAAATTCAGAAATTTAACAATTTAAAAATTAGAAATAAAAAAATAAAAAATAGACACAAAAGTAGAAGAACCATGGGAGCAAATAAACACTTAAATATAACTACGAGAACTAGCAGATGAAAAAATACTTTAATGAAAAAAATGAAGAAAGATAAAAACAATCTGAGAGAAAGTTGAAGACAGGCAAAGAAACTACAGCATACAGATAATGGAATTTCTGAAGAAGAAAATTAAAGCCAAAGCTAGAACTAAAATACTTGCTAAAAATTAAAAGTGAGTATTTAATTCAAAAGGAAAATAAAAAATATTTTTAAATAATACATTTTCAACAGACTTTTTGACAGTGACACTGTGACAGAAGAAAATGGAAGTCATAGATTTAAAATATTCAAAGGGGTAGAAAATGAGATCTAAGGATTTTCTATCCAGCAAAACCCACGAGCTTCAAGTATATATGGCACCAACTGTTACTGCCATGTAAGAACTCAAGGAATATTGTTCTCAGGAGTGCTAAATAATGTATATAAGGAAAAGATGGTGAGTTAAATATAGTTACTTGTAGAACTAAGATTAAATTAGGTTAAAAAAGAAGAGAATAATATTATGTAATGGCTGCATGATCTGACAATGTAGACACATTACATTATAAAAAATTAAAAAAAAATTTTAATTGAGAGGTTGGAAATAGCATATGCATTTTTTTTAATGTTTTCAATAGCCATAACAAGTTGTGACATAATTTTTTTGTATAGACTGTTGTATGTGTAATATGAGATAAAATAAATGAGAAATTCTGGAATATTGTCTTTTCTTCTATCTTTCCAAGTCCTTGAAAATCAGTATTCTTAAAATGAAGCCCTGTGTCATATAGAAGTCAACAAATAAAAACCCTGAACTTAAATAGAAACAGTATGAACTCACAAGGTATTTTATCTTAAAGATAGATAGATAGATGATAGATAGATATGTATCTATATCTACATACACACTAGCTCTGATCACTGAAAAGGCTTGGAAGCAATAGCATTTCTAGCACCAAGATTATGGTTTTTTGAATGATCATTTTCCATGAAAAGAAACCAAGGTTTCTTGGAGAAATATTTGATTCCAAGTTTGGAGTCAGGAAATGTATGAGTCTTACACATTATGACATACCAGTGGGGTCAGGAAATATATGAGTCCTAAACATTATGACATACCAGTGGAGGAATACAGAATGTTGCAACTCCAAGAAAAACATTCTGGCCCTAGCTGGTTTGGCTTGGTGGATAGAGCTGGGCCTGCGGTCTAAAGAGTCCCCAGGTTCGATTCCAATCAGGGGCACATGCCCGGGTTGCAGGCTTGATCCCCAGTAAGGGGTGTGGCAGGAGGCAGTTGATCAATGATTCTCTCTCATCATTGATGTCTCTATCTCTCCCTCCCGTTTTCTCTCTGAAATCAATAAGAATATATTTTTTTTTTTTAAAAAGAAAAACATTCTGATTTTTTTTTTTTCCAAAAGCAGATGAAATTCTCATATATGTCCTCCCAACACCTGAAGGAAAGTAACATTCTTATCATCAAGAAGCTGAAACTGAGAGCATGCTATATAAACAAACCTTGTTAAAAATAATTATTCTTTCATAGAATTCACTAGTTTAGGCACGTTCCACAATTGCCTCTCTCTGTTTAACCTAATATAACAGCAAGTAAATTTTGTAATTTCTTTGAGTATTCATTCCTTATGAGGTTCCTGTGTCACATATAATTTGCATTGCATAAATATGTATGCTTTTCTCTTGTTGATCTGACCCAGACAAAAAACCCTAAGAGGGTAAAGGTAAAAGTGTGTCTCCCCTACACCAGATACCAGGGCAGCACCCAATGACTACTAGGACTGTGTCAAAAGAAATCAGGAGACAAGTTAAAGAGGCTCCCTCTGGCTAAAGATGGGATCATTTGAGCTTCAATAATAGTAACTTCAATGAATTGAAAACTATTAATGAATTTAAATCCACGAATTGATAATGGTGCATTTTCCCCCCCCCAAATTATAAGGTAAAGTTTATTAGAAAGTTACAGGAGTAGAAGTGAGCTAACTGGGCTGCGTAGGCTCAGGAAACAAGTTATATACACCAAAGGGCTCTTGGCGCTTAGGAGAGAGAAAAGCAAAGGCAACGGCCCTGGGGAAAAAGAAGGGGAAAGGTGCAGGTGTGATCCTGAGGGGGGAGATGCTGATCATGTTTTTGTTTGTTTGTTAAATATATTTTTATTGATTTCAGAGAAGGGAGAGGGAGAGAGATAGAAACAGCGATGAGAGAGAAGCATTGATCCTGCACACCCTCTTCTGGGGATAGAGTCCACAACCTGGGCATGTGCCCTTTACCAGGAATTGAAACATGACCTCGTGGTTCATAGGTAGATGCTCAACCACTGAGCCACGCAGCTGGGCTCACTCATGATGTTTTAAAAAGAAAACTAACCGGTCACCTTCTGGGGATGACAGAGAACCAATTCATTACTTTGAAAACTGACAAAGGAAAGATTTATCCTGCCTTTCCTATATGACCTGTACAACACAGTAACTGAATAGTAGAGAAGAGGAAGACTGGTCTTATAAAATTATTCCAGCTAATATTTGAAAACAAAATTATAATTAGAATATCATTGTTATGCAATCTCCAATGAAGTAACAGATCTAGACACCAAAAAACAACTATTGGAATTTTGACAAGGATTACACTCAATCTGTAGGTCATTTAGGAGAGTACTGCCATCTTAATAGTAAGTGGAAGATGACACACTATGAGTGACATTATCAACTTTATTAGGGAAAATGCTTCTCTACAGTTGAGGCCAATACATCTGCATGGAATCTCTCCATAAACCCACCTACCAATAGAACTGATACAAAAGGTGGCAGTGGTAGACAGAACAGCAGCATAACTTAGAGTGACTTCTGTCCAATTTGACATGTAAAAGTTATCTCCCCTCCTGATTTCAACAATTTTGGTAGTGTAGAGAACATTATTATACAACAGTAAATAAAAGTTATATGACCAAAGCAGTGGGAAGACAATTTTTCCCTTGTTCTATCTGCCCACTACCCAACAATTGTCAAAATAAATGAGAGGGAGCTAGGAAGGTTTTGGTTTTTTGATTTATAGCCAAACCACAGAAACTGGGACAAGGGCCTTTCACTTCTTCCACATAACTGTTTAAAACATTAACTCTGTGGAAGATTCAAAAAGTTTCCAAAAATATTCCAGGGTGGTGAGGAAGTGGTAATCATAGCATATTCAACCTTTGCCTGTTTCCCCTATACCTAAAAATGATCTACTCCTATGGGCATGGAAAACAGAGCCTCTACTTAGGCATTGTGTCTTAATTTTTCCACAAACTTCTGCATTCATTTTCTCTTCCTGTTAAACCTTGGAAGGTTTATCAAACAAGGACAATCCTGACCTTTTAATATAGTAAATGTTCCTTCATGTTCCTGGCTTATGTGTTTTGGCAGTGCAGTTCTGCCACAAATGCTGGCAGGAACATGTAGTATTCCCATTGAAATAACATTGTTTCTGGACATTGTCCTTCAGCTTAATTCTAGTGGAAGAATGTAAACCTCAGAGCTTCTGCTGGAGATAAGTCACAAGAAGGTCCAGGCCAAAGGGGGCTCTCATGGTTCACGTTGGCCCACAGAGAAAGCTGTCCCAGAACTTTGTTACCTGAAGGGAGAAACCATGTCTAACTCTAATTTGTAATTACCGCTCACCCAGTTTTTAGCATCTCTTTTATGCTCAGACTACAGGATTTGTTCAGTAGGTATTGGGTAAATGTAGTGACCAATCAGTTTCTAATCCAGAGGCCAGGGAGGAAAACCTTCCCTTCTCTTCCAATACGGCCAGACAGTATTTTAAGTGAAATGAGTTAGCTGAAGTGTAGAGAAGGGAGTGTTTCTTAAACCTGAGATTCTCAACGGAATTACTTATGGAATATTTTAAACTTGAAATGCTTGAATTGTCGTGACAATTCAAACGTTTTAATATATTTCTTCATTCTCTCCACTCCAAATGCTACCTCAGGCCATCTTCATTTCTCACCTAGATTATAGCAGCTTCCTAATGGGCCTCCTGAGTCTTGCCACTCCAGATCCATTTTCACACTGCTTCTAGAACTTAAATCTAAGAGATTTAAGTCCTAAATTAGACGCAGGCCCCTCATTTTCAACTTGGAGAAAAATAAGTGCCACCTTTACAACAGTCCTTCACATTATCCCAGCATGACCCTGTGCATTAATCATGTCTTAAAATTTTTTTTCTGAATTTTATGAAATTTTAAAATCTTGCTGGTGAGGAGAATGCTCTTTCCAGGGCTAATTCCTAAAGATAGTAATCAACTTATTGGCAGCAGCTTCTTATATGCAAAGTAACCAGCTCCTTTAACTCTCACAGACAAAGCCTGCCCTAAATTACCCCAGGGCCAGGTACCAGGCAACTAGAGACCATTCCTACTGCCCAAAGCCTGCCAAAATTATTTAAACTAGCTCGTCCTTAAAGGTTTACTCTGCCCTGTCTTGCCTTTCTCATGGAACAAAGGCTCTGACCTAAGCTTTCCTCTCACTCCTGTTTCTGCCTTCTGGCCAAAACCTTGCTGTGGTGTGGCATGCCTTTTCTCTACAGAAAAAGAACACATTCTTTTTCCCAATGGCATTGGCCTTGCCCTGGCTTATGTTGCTAGGTGGTTAGAGCATTGGCCTGGGAAACAAAGAATCCCAGGTTCAATTCTCAGTCAAGGGCTCGTACCTAGATTGTGGGTTTGCTCCCTGTCCCTGGTCAGGGCACATGCAGGAGGCAACCAGTCGATGTGTCTCTATCACATCAATGTTTCTTTCTCTGTCTTCCCCCCTCCCACTCTCTCTAAAAAATGGGGAAAAATATCCTTGGGTGAGAATTAACAACAAAACACACACACACACACACACACACACCTTTTACATGAATGTTCACAGCAGCATTATTTATAAGAGCCAAAAAGCAGAAACAGCCCAAATGTTCATCAACTGGTAATAAACAAAATGTGGTATATCCATACAAGGAAATATTATCCAGCCATTAAATGAACTGATGCATGCTACATGAACAGGATGTTAAAAGCCAGACAGAAAAGGCCACATATTGTATGAATCCTTTTGTGTAAAATGTACAGAATAGGCAAATCCATAGAAACAGAACACATTTGTCATTACTAGGGGATGAAGTAAGGGGAGTGACTGTTAATGGTACAAAGATTTCTATTTGGGGTTATAAAATGTCCTAGAATTAGACAGTGATGACGGTTGCACAACCTTGTAAACCTTCTAAAAACCACTGAATCATACACTTTAAAAGGGTTAATTTTATATGTGAATTACATATAATTAATCTTTATTGTTATATATTTGTATTTTAAAAACCTCTACGTATTATTCTCTTCCCTCCAAACATACTCTTCCTGTGTTCCATTATTTCAGTAGTTGGGACCACATTCTATTCAGGTGCTCGGGTGAAAACCTAAATTGTAACAAATCATTAGGTCATGACAATTCAAACGTTTTAATATATTTCTTCATTCTCTCCACTCCAAATGCTACCTCAGGCCATCCTCATTTCCCACCCAGATTATAGCAGCTTCCTAATGGGCCTCCTGAGTCTTGCCACTCCAGATCCATTTTCACACTGCGACTAGAACGTCTTTTAAAAACAGAATCTTCAATGGCTCCCTCTGACCCAGGTTGAAGTTCAAAACCTTAATGGGATTTATAAACTTCAAATTTCGGCCCAGGGCAAACCCCTCCAGCCAGGCTGGAGACCACAGTTATCACCCCAGCTTCAGCACGCACAGGACGACTCTCCAGCTAACGCCCACGGACCCCAGGCCTCCACCTGTTTACCACCTCCGGGAAGGAAGCTCTCCCGCCCCGTCAGGCCTCGTTCGGCGGGTCTCCCGACCCCCCTGCCTCCGTTTACTCGTCGGTTCCTCGGGCGGGTGCGCTCTGGGGGCCGCCACTGAATGGGCAAACATGTCCTGTGAACAGTGGCGGGCCCGAACTTCAACTTAAAACTGTGACGTGGTCCTGAACTCACCCCGACTTCTCAACTTTTAATAGGCTTTGCCGGGCGCCACTGCACTAGCAGCTCCAGACACCGTCCAGCCCTGCGGTGAATTATCTATATTTAAATTATTTATCGTTACCGCCGCGCCCGGCCTCGCACCGCCTCACGCCCTCCGGAACCACTCTTCGCCGCGCGCCCGGGCCGCAGAGGACGACGGGAAGCAAAGCTCCCCGGCCGCTCTGCGCCTGCGCAATTGTCAGCGGGGGAGCCGGGCGGCGCATGCGCAGGCTCGAGGCTCTACGTTGAGAGGGTGCCGCGGCGGCGGCGCCGGAGGTAGGAGGGGCCGGGCTTTGGGGCTAGGGAGTCTGTAACTGGGAGAAGGTCCAAACACTCGGGCCTTTTTCGCTCTCCGGAGGCAGAGGACCGTTTTTCGACCGTTTCCAGCCGCGGGTAAATGCAGGAGCCGCGCTTGGGTGGAGGAGACCGGGGCTGTCTGCAGGGAGGACAGGTGGGGGCATCGGGATCCACACGGAGTCGCTGCCCGGGGGTCCGTTAGGCGATCGTAGTTCGCGGTCAGAGTCCGTAGCAGCATCTCTTCAGGCGGAGTCTCCTGCCGGTTTCCCTTGTGTCGCCGGTTGAGGGGGGCGGGGGCGGGGGCAGGAGGGCCCGCCCCTCACCTGCCTATTCATCCCGCCTGTGCTGTGAGCTCGGCGCCGCGGTAGGTACAGCCCTGAGGAGGCACAGGTCGCGGGCTCTCTGGGAACTCGCCGTCTCCTAGGAGCCGCTGCTGCCTTAAGCAAATGCCGATTGAGTACGTATAGGAGAGAGACTGTTTTAACAACGGAGATGTGGAGACAGAGCTGTGCGGAGGGTGGAGCTTGCTTTAGCTCACCGCATCCAATAGGATGAAATTCAGTGTGGTCAGCCTGACGTTTCAATCACTAAGACACTGACCTCAGTTTCTCCCTGAAGCCTTCTCTCGGATCCCCACTGTCTCTTCGCTCTGATTATAAGCAAACTCTTTGCAGTTAATTAGACAAATAATTGTCGATCACCTTTTCCAAGTCAGATGCCTGTCAGCCAAAGAGAATATGAAGTAAAATAGGTGAATCTGTGCCCTCCTCAAGTTTTGAGCTTAGTAAGTGGCAGATAACAAGTAAATGAATAAAAACACAAGAACTGATGCCCTGGAACCATACTGCCTGGATCTGATCCCAGCTCTGCCACTTCAAAAGCTGTGTTCATGTGCTTGATTCCTTGCTGTAAAGAAGGGATGACAGATTCTATGCAATTGGATTGTTATAAGGATGCAATGAATTAGACTTGTAAAGCAATTGGACTGGTGCTTGACATACAGCAATCATTCATTAAATGTTATCTATTCCATATGATTGTAACTTGTGATAGATGCTGTTGTGAAAACTGTGTGATGAAAGAAAACAATAGAGGTGGAGAGGTTGTACTTAGATAAAGGATGAAGGGAAGCTTCTCTAAAGAGTTTCATAGAAGATGTGAATGAGTCAGCCATGCTAAGTAGAGTTGAGGTCGGTGTGTCTGCCCAGCTCAGGAAAACTAGGTGATTAATTGGATTAACTGGATAGCGGAGATTGCATTATTGGATTTGAAATAAACTTTCTGCCATTGAGTCATTCAGTTTTGATTTTTGAAAACCCACTAAACAGTGCTGATGTAAATAATCATGCCCATAAGGCCTAACCTTTGCGTTGGGCAGCATTCTAGCAACCTGAGTTTGGAGAGCTCTTTCTGGGGTGAGAGGATGGGAAAGTGGCCTTTTTTTACTTGGAAAATTGGTTGATCAATGAAGGATGAGTCTCCTGTGTTCCTATCTTTGTCCCTATCTCCTGAGTGTTCAAGGGCATATTCATTCCCCTCCCTCTCTCTCTCTCTCTCTCTCTCTCTCTCTCTCTCTCTGTCATTACATTGCCTGCTGATAGAGCCTCTGATAGTTTTTCTGGATTTGGGAATCATCATGTTTTTGTGCTGACTGCCCTTCATGGAATTCATTCCCTAGATTTTAGCAAAAACAATACTCTTTCGGCTGAGACCAGTTTGGCTCAGTAGATAGAGCGTCAGCCTGCGGACTGAAAGGTCCCAGGTTCGATTCCGGTCAAGGGCATGTACCTTAGTTGTGGGCACATCCCCAGTAGAGGTCGATGATCTCTCTCATCGATGTTTCTAACTCTCTATCCCTCTCTCTTCCTCTCTGTAAAAAATCAATAAAATATATTAAAAAAACAAACAAACAAAAAACAATATTCTTTCAAGATGCCCAAGATTTTCTGCCTGTGAAAGAACATGCTTTGATAGATTTCTAGGACCCCCCCCCCCCATATCCCATGGGTTGTGCTGTTATGTCCTATGTTATAGGATGACGGCTCTGTGTTAATCAGACTGTCCCTGAGTATTGACAGAGACATTGTTACTCCTATACTCCACATACTCCTGGAAGAAATGGCATGAAATGACAATATCTGTCTAATTACATTATATGCTTTTGTTTTTCCACAGATGTGAAATTAAATGAACTAAATGTTCTTTATCACCATGGAGATGTTGAAGAATCGCCTGAGCAACAAGTTCATTGTATTCTATCTCAGAGGCATCTATTGGGCAACAAAACCTCTCAAATGTGAACTTTAACAGGTGGAAGCTTAAACATGCTGTTTAACACAGGCACAATTTGAAGAAAGACATTTTAAATTATTATGGAGGGAAAAAGTACTTTTTATTTGATTTTGCAAACTCTCCAGGTATCTCAGTGAGAATTAAAGAGGAACCCTAATGAAGCTGTGATTCCGAATGAGGCCCAGCTAGGCTCATTCTTGGACCCCCAGATTGACCTACACTCCTCCGAAAACAAGCTTGAAAGCCTTGAAACTGGTTGGATGATGGATGAGTCAGACGACGACTTTAAGGAACTCTGTGCCAGTTTTTTCCAAAGGGTGAAAAAGAATGGCACCAAGGAAGTGTCAGGGGAAAGGAAGACAAAAAAGTCCTCAAACGTCACTCAGCCAACCAGCAAACCAGCTGCTACCAAGAGCAAAACCCTTAAAGGCCCCAGGGAGAGGAAACCTCGATCTGGTAGCCAGGCCACCAGGACAAAAAAGCAAGGGGCACCCACGAGGCAGGAGGGTGAGCCAGCACCCTCTGAGAACGGAGAGGGAAGTGTGCTTGCTTCTGCGATGCTCTGGAGGGGTGCATGGAGCACGCAGCCAGGTAACCCAGGCAGGAACATTGCCGGAACTTCCACAGAGGAAACCAGAGGTGATTTGTACTATTTTAAACCAAGAGTTGGAAAATTTTCTGTAAAGGGCCATGTAGTAAATTTCTTTGGCTTTACAGGCCGTATGGTCTCTGTCAATACCCAACTCCCTAGACAATAGTAAGTAAATGAACTGTGTTCCAACAAAACTTCATTTACTACAATAGGCAGCCCTGGACCATAGTTTGCCGACTCCTGTTTTAAATGATAGTCATAAAAAAATAGCCGTGTGTGAATTTCTCACACGATTATGTTTGGGGCTCTCTTCTTTTTCATTTCCTATTAATGTTTACATTATACTAGTAGACATGAGTTACATGAACATGAAAATAATGCTGCTTCTCCTATTTTCTTGAGTTTGTTTCACAGTGGGTACCATATGTTCCAGGAGAATCTTCAGTTCTTGCTTTCTCCTCCAAACAACTCTTTTCCATATTTTTTGGGGGGATGGGGAAGAGGAGCACTTTGTTTGTAGCTTTCTTACTCTCCTGCCCTTGATGTACTAAACCATATGCTTAGCATACATTCTTCATGCACAGCTGAAAACCACTTTGCATATATAATTCAGCACTAGGTCTTTGGGCACCTGAGTTGTGTTTCTACATTTTTCTCACCTTCACTTCCTGATTTTAATGTGTTTTTTAACCCAGTGTGGTCAGCATGACCGCTCAGTGGAGTGGTGGTAAGGTCTTAGATCACAGAGACTGTAGTAAGGCTTCAGTAACGTTGCTGAAATGTTGTTGGTCCCGCATGTTCCGTCTGAGAGTCTAGTGAAGGTATGCATGATTCCCCCAGAAAACTGCACCCCCACATATACCTGCAAAATTGACGTATAACTTCAGGGACTTCACAGATCCCCATTGGAGGCCTCTGTGGACACCAAGTTAAAGGAGAACTTCTGACCTAGAAAGATATGTTTGTCATTAATATTTCTTTAATAACAGTTTAATAGATATTCATATTCTATAAAATTTGCTCCTTTAAAGTGTACAGTTCAATGGTTTTAGTATATTTACAGAGTTGTGCAACTATCACCACTACCTAATTTTAGAACATATTCATCACCCCAGAATAAACCCTGTGCTCATTAGCAGTCACTCTCCATTCCCTTTCCTGCCTGTGACAGGTACATTGATATTACTGTAAACAGTGAGGTTACCAACAATCAGTCCTATTCACACTTGAGAGTTAAACCTAAACTAATTGCTAAAGGACCCCTTTGAAACTCCGGTCTGACCTATATTCAGAGACAGAGTCTTTTGTTTCTCCAGCTAGAACAGACACGTGAATATCTTCCTCTGCAGAGGCTGCTCCTAACGGTGACTCCCAGCCTCCTCCCTGTCTGACTGCTACAGTGCCAAGTCCCTCCAAACCCCGGGCAGCTGAGATGGTCGTACAGCGAATGCAGCAGTTCAAGAGAGCAGACCCCGAGCGTTTGAAGCATGCTTCAGAGGGGTGCTCCCTCCAGCCCGCACTTGAGGAAAACATTCCAAAGGACCCTCGAGCGGCGATGATGGTTGAGAACGGTATGACAGGAGTTTTCTGTCTTCCCAACAGGCGTAAGTTCTAATTCTGGAAGAAAGGGAGTAGGAAGAAACAAACCTTCAGTGTATTTCTGCTGCGGGGGAAAGGGAGGGGGGTGTCGCCTGGCTTTCTACCTTTGCCACTTTGTGTCGTCTAGCCAGAGAGCAAAGGTTCTCTTGGGTCATTTCTCACTTAGTTTCTTTGACAAGGTACCTCTTCCTCTTATTTTAATTTTTAATTTAAAATTTTTTCCATACTGAAAATATATTACAGCAAAATCTTTATATCCTCAGCCTAAATTTAACAATTATTAACATTTTGCCATATATTTTTTATGTCTCTATAAATGTATATGCTTTTTCTGTACTATATGAAAGTAAGTTAAATACATCATGGCACTTTACCTCTAAGGTTCTCCTTTATAATCACAACTAGAGGCCCAGTGCATGAAATTCATGCACAGGTAGGGTTCCTAGGCCTGGCCAGCCATCAGGGCCGCCAGCCGGGGCCTTCCTTCATTCTGCACCGCCCTCTGGTGGTCAGCGCACATCATAGCAAGTGATCAAACTCCCTGTCGAACTTCTAAAGGACACATACATATTAGTGTTTTATATATATAGATATCATTGTCACACCTAATTTCCTAATACTGCCTGGTATCCAATTCTCCAATTATCCCAAGGATGGTTTTTGTAGCTGGTTTCCAAGGATTTGTCAGAACTATAAGTTCACATACTGCATATGGCTATAACCAGTAGTCTGGTAAGGTCTGAACTCTAGAACAGTCCCTTTGTCTTGGTTTTATTGTTGTTTAATCCTCACCCAAAGATATTTTTCCATTGATTTTCAGAGAGTGGAAGCAAGGGGGAGAGACAGAGACAGAAACATCAATGTGAGAGGAACACTCCTTTTGGTTGCCTCCTGCATGTGCCCCACTGGGGCCAGGATCAAGCCTGCAACTGAGCTACATGCCCTTGACCAGAATTAAACCCACGGGCCAAAGGTCTAACCATTGAGCAGCCAGTTAGAGCTGGTTTTTTTTAATGATACTTTTTGAAGAGTCCAGGATAGTTGTCCTTTTATATTTACCACTTTCTGGATTTGCTTGATTGTTTCTATATGATGTCATTTAACTCATTCATGCAATCCCTGTGTTGCATTACACTGAGTAAACGAGAGGTCTCATGGGCTCCAGGTTAAACAGTTTGGCAATAGTGTTTTGCAGGTGTTGTACACTGCATATTATACCACACCAAGATGCACATAATATCCGGTGATTCTATTCTTTATCCCCTAAACAATATGAATCCTCATCTCTGATGAAAATACACAAAACTAAAGTAAATAGGAAGAAACTGTACTGACAGACCTATGAGTTAAGGAGCATGTAGTCTCTTGGTATTGCACTTGCAGATTTCACCTTAGAAGCACTGACGATTCCCAAAGGCCCACACAGGTAGCAGGGTCACATCTGCCGTGTCATCAGTCCTTGAACACCCAAAGGGGTGCAGAGGAGTTGCTCACCCAGTGTGTGAACCCAGCGCTCCCCTATATGTGACTCAGCTGCTTCCATATATCTTCATATCATACCAGTTAATGCTCAGGAGAGAAAAGCCACTGCTTTGCTAAAAATAAATAAATAAATAAATAAAAATACACACACACACACACACACACACACACACACACACATATGGCACCAAAATAAAGCATGATGCTTTTCTGGTTTTGGTGGAAAGAGCGATAGGCCATTAGTAGTATTCAGAAATGGGGATTTATGAAGTTTTCATGGCCCATCCCTCATGAGCACAAGGGCCTGCCTCAGCAATATCAGATGTGATAGAGGCTCAAAAGTGGACACAGCTAAGTTGGGAACAAACTCTAGGCATTTCCCTCCAGCCTGGTTCTCCCAGGATGGGCAACAAAAGTCAGAGTAGTAGGAAATGTTGAACCTTGAAGAGAAAACTTATATTTGTTGGAATAGAAGCCCTATAAACCTGACATGTCCAAAGCAGCAGAAATGAGAAAAATGAAAGGAAGATTCCTTAGGATCCGATACTCAGAGTAGTCCTGGACCACCAGTCTCGGCCTTGCCTGGGAGTTGTTAGAAATGCTGGACCTTTATAACGTGAACCTTCATTTTAGCAAAATTCTCAGGTGAGTTTTGCGTGCATTAAAGTTTGAAGTCTTATTCTAGGAGCCCCGTTCAGTGCCCCATTTGACTGGATGGTGCTTGGCATGAGGCAGAGTCGTCTCCACGTTACACCCATGGTCAGCGCTGTGAGATCTGACGTATATGCCAAGGTGTGAGGATGAGCTCATCCTCATGGGTCTGTGTCCTCTCCTCAGGGTCTGGGCCCTGGCTTCCTGCCACAGAAAGCGACACTGCAGTGGCCTTGGCCCTGCAGCAGGAGTTTGGGCAGGAAGGAGCCGCCGCACCCGATGGCAGTCTGGAGGAGAAGGGGCTGTTCTTCTGCCAGATCTGCCAGAAGAACCTCTCTGCCATGAACGTGACCCGAAGGGAGCAGCATGTGAACCGGTAGGAGCAGCTCAGCGGTCACTTTCCCGTGGGCGGACCAGAGCCAGGGGCCCCATGGCTTAGTGGGAATCACACACCTTCCTGTGGCAGCAGCTGGTGTTGGTGTCAACCTGCCTTTGCTTTTTATTTTTTAACAACAATTCACCCATTGAGAGTGAATAATTAATTCAATGGCTTTCATTTAGTAATATTCACAATTACATAAACATTCTAATCAATTTTAGAATATTTTCATCACCCCAAAAAAACTGTACCCATTAGCACTTGCTCTCCTTTGAATCCTCTCCACCCCAGCCTCTGGAAACCACTAATCTGCTTTCTGTCTATCAATTTGCCTATTCTGGGCAGAGTGGAATCAAATACTAGGTGGCCTTCTGAGACTGGATTCACTCAGCAGAGTGTTTATAAGGATCACCCATGTTGTAGCATGTGTCAGTGTTTTATTCTTTTTTTTTTTTATGGTGGAATGACATTCTACTGTATAGTGAGACTACGTCTTGTTTATCTGCTCATCCATTGATTGACATTTGGGTTGTTTCTACCATTTAGGTATTGCGGATAGAGCTGCTATGAACATGCGTTTCATGTATTTGCTTAAGTATCTGTTTTCAGTTCTTTGGGGTATAAAATAGGAGTGGAATTGCTGGATCATATGGTGACTCTTAAGTTTATGTTCAACCTGTCCTTGCTTTCTTCGGTTAACTTTGCTAACAGACACCTAAATGCCATGTCTGGAGGCTGATCACAGGCTGTGTGGAAGGACTGGCTTTTGGGGAACAAGGTTTGGTCCATACATGTTCATGTGGATGTGGTTCCATGTTTGCTTCGATCCAAATTACCAGGGAAGGTGGTTCCCCTGTGTTTACTGTCTTCCTTCAGGTGCTTGGATGAGTCTGAAAAGACACTGAGACCTTGTGTACCTCAGGTCCCTGAATGCCCAATTTGTGGCAAGCCATTTCTCACCTCCAAGAGCAGAATCAGTCACTTGAAACAGTGTGCAGTGAAGATGGAGGTTGACCCCCAGCTCCTGCTCCAGGCTGTGCGGCTGCAAACAGCTCAGCCGGAGGGGACCTGCAGCACACTAGCACAGACATCGAGGTGAGTCAAATGACGGGGAAGAAAATCAAAGAAAGCCTCATGTAGTGTAGTGGGACAATAGGTTCTGGAAATGAAACATAAGTGGAAATTAGTTACGGTTTCCACCGGAATTGAATAGGGGACAAATTCTGCATCCTAGGTGGCTTTGAAATGGTCTGTGTGGGTGCGGGCATGTCTGTGGACTGGTTTCCTCAAGGTCCTTCCTCCTGAGATTTTTCTATTCCCAGGATCCTGCAGTCAGTGCCCTTAGCAGCTAAGAATTCATTAATTCACTTTACTACATATATTTCAAGTGTAGAACAGCCTTGCTTCCATCTCAGTCTGATTTTCATACTATTAATATAAGACTGATTTTCATACTATTAATAGGATTACTCAGCATAGTTCAAAGAGTTAGTGAGACAGAACCACAGGCCTTTAAAAAATATTTGCAAAGCTGAAACCGGTTTGGCTCAGTGGTAGAGCGTCGGTCTGCGGACTAAAAGGTCCCAGGTTCGATTCCGGTCAAGGGCATGTACCTTGGTTGCGGGCACATCCCCAATAGGGGGTGTGCAAGAGGCAGCTGGTCGATGTTTCTCTCTCATTGACGTTTCTAGCTCTCTATCCCTCTCCCTTCCTCCTTTCTGTAAAATATCAATAAAAAATATTTTAAAAAAATATTTGCATGAGTTAAATGCGTAAATGTTAACATAGGAGGTCCTGCTGATGACATGAGTCTTCAGTGTGCAAACCACAGGCACACAAGTGGCAGAAGATCAGCTTTGTGCTGCATTACCCCTGTCACTATGGATGCCAGAATAGACCCTAACCTTATATGGAGTGCAGGCTGTATCGGCCCTAGCTGAGGTAGCTTTGGGACTTGGTCAGCTGTCAAGAGCAAAAGGAACACAAGGGTGTTTGTTGCTCCTGGCCACTGCCTTGCACACAGTTCTGGCCGTGTGAGCTGGGCCAGTGCTGAGATAGGGAGTGAAGAGGCTGAGTCTTCCCCGGTGATCTGTCTGCATTTTAGCATTCGGCACTAGCATCATAGACTTAAGAGCCTTGGGCACAGCCTGCCTGCTGGCCGGGCCCTGGTATGTTGGGGTGGTTCCTTTCCTCTTGGAGGCAGTGACTATCAGGCAGGGTTCCCAGATTGTTAGAACTGAATTAGGCTCACTAAGATCTTCCGAGATGATTCCTGGGGTTCTGGGCCATCACTGACCCAGCAGAGCGCACAAACTTTTGTGAAGGCCAGAGGTGCTTCCAGAATGCCCTTCAGCTGTCGGGAAGGTGATCTTGAGGTTGTCCTTAGTTTTTTTCTCACCTTTACCCTCTACTCTTGCCCAGCCTGTTGGGAGGCAGCGGGAAGTATAGGTTCTCTTCAGCTAGAAAATCTTTCAGTAAGTCTCTTCTGAACCAAATGAGTTCCTGCACATTGGCCTCCGAGTCCACTGACCAAGATGGTGGCCCATCTGAGAAGCCTTTTCTTCCGACCTTGATCAGAGGCACTGCCCTGCAGCCCCTGCAGGAGAAAGGGGATCATTTCGTGGCCAATATATTAAGGACCACCTAAGGGGCATCTGAAGTATCAATGGGCAGAAGTTGGGATCAAGGGTGCTGACTTGGAGCTATCAAATGTTGACTCTAGCAAAAGGGTATGACCACATCCAGGGGGTGCAGTACCGCTGCTGGTGTTGGATACCCACCAAGAACCTGGCTGGGCAGGATCACACAGAAGGACCCAGACCCTCTGGAGTTTGGACGGTGCTGAATTTGTGGCGCAGAATCATGTGAGCTTACGTGAGGCACAGAATGATCACAGTGAGCTCCAGGGCACTTGATGCCCTTTTACTCTTTCCCCCACAGAGGAGAAGGTCCAGCCCTCTTTGGTCCAATGGGGACCACCTCAGAACAGGACGTGCTCCCAACCTCTGGCCATCACTAACCTTTCTGTTTGGCTGCCTCTTAAGCTTCAGCAATCACGTTGGAGGTCTGAAGCGGAAGGGAGCCCCCAACAGGAAGGAACCGCAGAAGAGGCAGAAGGTCAGTGAGCGTGAGGGGCTGTCTGAGGACCTGCTGGTGGCCATGGCTCTCTCCCGGTCCGAGATGGAGCAGGAGGTTGCACCTGCAATGCTCCCGCTGGGAACTGCTTTTCCCGGGAGGACAAAACTGTCAGCAGGTATGTGTGACCACAAGTGGTGGCTTCCGGGGAGCCTTGTCGTCCTGCCTCTGGCTGAAGTTTCCACTGGGCTCAGGCTGTGTGGATGACTGTTACTGACTGTCACTTGTTTCTCTCTAGAGAAGAAGAGTCGAAAGAAGAAAGGACCCGTTACCCCACCGCAGTTGTTAGTCCAGGACTTGGAGACCACAGGAAGGCAGATTGAGGATCGAGTGGCCCAGCTCTTTGCAGAGGAAGAAGGAGAACTGTCCAACACGCCACCACTTCCTGCGAGCAGACTTTTAAAGGAAGAGCTGGGAAAGGCTAGCAAGAATCTACACCTACCTGAAGGGAAGCAGAACTTTCTGTGGGAGGGCAGCGCCCTCACCGGGGCCTGGGCTCTGGAGTCCTTCTATACGGCAAGCCTGGTGCCTCCCATGGTGCCCCAGCAGTCCAAGGTGCGCCCTCCCCTCCGAATATGGGCTCTGAGGGGTTGGGAGCCCCAGGATTATGGCACTGGGATCCACAGCTGGGGAACAGGAAGGTCTAGGAGGGGAGGGCCTGGGAGGAAGTCTAGAGGGGTCAGCTATAGCGTTGTTTCTCTTTGCAGCCACTAGATGGCTTTCCTAGTAAGAATGGGGAGGACCTCTGGTTCTCAAATGTATTGCGTTCCTGGAGAGTTTGTTTAAAATGCAGAGTCCCAGGCTCTGCCCTCAGGGGCTGACAGAATCTATCTGTGATGGGGCCCAGGAGCCAGACAAGCCTGATGCAGGTGGTCCTAGAGTATGTACTCCCTCGCTTGAGACCATTTAGATGACATTAGGAAGGTGGGGGCCCCAGGGATCCTTCTGCAGATGTGATACCACAGACATGGCCTTTGCTGTGACAGAAAGGCCTGCTGACAGATGGTGATGAAGAAAAGCTTTCCAGGGTTGTGCTGGGCTCTGGGTGGCGGCTGTTACGGCAGTCATGTGATCCCTCTGGCTTCCAATTTCTTTCATGGTCTCACATAGGGGCCTACGCTGCCACCAGTGTTGTCTGAACAGCCACAGCTGGCCGTGCACACGTCACCTGCCCTCCATAGTGCCACTCCCAGGAATCTGTCACCCTCTGCCAGCCAAAGGGAGTACCAGGCCCTGCAGGACCTCATGGACCTGGCAAGAGAGGGGCTGAGCGCCAGCCCCTTGCCCTGCAGCGGGGGTTCTGCTGACTCAAAGGGGACCACAGGTGAGACACAGGATGGGACGCCCTGTGGGCCCTCGCCTCCCTGTGATCAAGACCATGAAGGCAGCTCGTTTTTGAGGTTCCCTGGCTCATCCCCATGATGGGGAGAAAGGGAAGTCTTTAGTTGTTTTCATTTTGTTCTCAAAGTTGAATGTGAGACAGGTAAGTCTATCGCCATTTCCTTAAATTTCACCAAGGACAGCGCCGTTTATCCAGAGCGAGTGACTGGTGGGCTGGTTCTGATTATTTTACTGCTTTTCCCTCTCTGTTGGAAGTGGGTAGTGGTAAGAGTGGTTTGTGGGCGTCACTTTCACTGAAGAAGTCCGACTAAGGAATTTCCCAGGCGCCTTTGGGGTCAGCTCAGCCCACCGTTGATGCTCTTTCCCTGGAGGCTGACGTTGCCAGGAAGTGATGTTCTTTTAACCTGTGAATCCTTCTCTCAGGGACGGATCTGTTGCCTGGTGGCCTTCCACTGACTGGGTTTGTCCTGCCACCTGAGGAGCAGCGTTCAGAAACGGGCGGCCAGGCTTCGGTAAGGACGTTTCTGTGGGCCTGGCTCTGCTCTGGCTCTGTAGTCTTGGCTGCTGGTGCTCCTATGTTCAGTGGGCTCAGCTCACTGCTGGCCTTCAAGCCTTTGTACGAGTCCCCTGGTATCCTTGGCAGTGTTTGAGCTGAGCCAGACAAGAGCTCACAGGAGCCTCCTGTCCCCCTGTCGGCGCTCCACCATAAGGCTTTGTCCCTTTTGTCACTGAACTTATGGGGGCAGCCTAGAGGGGCCACCATTACTCTGTGAGATCCCCTCATTTAGCCGACTGCTCTGTGCATTTGTTTCTCAATGTTTCATTCGTTCATTCATTTATTCATGACTCATTGTGCCCCTCCGATGTGCTGGTCCTGGGCAGGCCTCTCGCTAAGAGTTCATGTTCTTAGGTGATGAATTGGTGACATCCTTAGAGTGGATGTCACCCGATTACTATTATCAGTATCACACCAAGTTCTGGTGATCATGGCACATAGAGAAGGGACTGGAGCTCCTGTCAGCTGGGTCCCTGAACCACGTGGACCAGGGAGCCTTGCTGTTACACCAGGCTGGCAGGTTTCTTCCAGGGCCACACAGCAGAGTCTGTGAAACATCAGGCCTAGCGCACAGCCCTCGCAGCTACCACTGCTGCCGCTTCATCTTTATGAGAATAGCCACGCCTCTTCACTTGCTGGTTCCTCCCATTTTAGGCCCACAACTCAGTGTGATAGAGAATTTGAGAAGTTAGTATTCTGTTATTACTGTCACTTGAGGGATGTAAGGTAGCTTAAAGGTGGCACCTAGTGTAGGAACCCTATTGAGAGGAGTGCAGGGACCGCCTGCCCACTCTCCACCATCCCAGTTGGGGAACCTGCCCAGTGACGGCTCTCCTTTTGTCTCAGCTCTCTCTCGGTTTGCTGGTGGCTGACTTCAGTGCCATGGTCAATAACCCACACCTGAGTGACGTCCAGTTTCAGATGGACGACGGGGAAGTGCTGTATGCCCACAAGTTCGTGCTTTATGCCCGATGCCCACTTCTCATTCAGTATGTAAGTACGTGGTGAACACGCTGCACCTCCACGCAGCTCCTGCCTCCCCCTTGAGCCTTTTTGTCTCTCTCTGTGGACCTCCCACTCTCCCTGTCTCCCTCTCCCTCTCCTTGCCTCTCTGCCCCTCTTTTTTTTTTTTTTTTAATATATTTTATTGATTTTTTACAGAGAGGAAGGGAGAGAGATAGAGAGCTAGAAACATCCATGAGAGAGAAACATCAACCAGCTGCCTCTTGCACACCCCCTACCGGGGATGTGCCCGCAACCAACGTACATGCCCCCGACCGGAATCGAACCTGGGACCTTTCAGTCCGCAGACCGACACTCTACCACTGAGCCAAACCGGTTTTGGCTCTGCTCCTCTTTTCTTCATCACTCTTTGCTCAGGCTCTCTCTCTATCTTCCTATCCTCCTGAGCCACCTCATTTCCGCTCTCCCTCCCTGCTCTCCCCCTAAACGTTTTTTCCTCTTTGTTGCCATAAGGTTACACTTCCATGGAGAAGACATGTTTGAGGTTAGAAAGTGGTCTGAGGAAATGACCTTGGGATTGGCAAACAAACAAAAATTTGTCCCATTGAATAAAAATCCTTTCCTCCTCTCCCCGAACTGCTTTCCCCCTCTATTTGCATAATTATGAAGACTTATAATTGACCTGTACAAAGTTGAGCTACTGACAGACATTTCTGTGTTGACTTACGTTAGACTTGAATATTGTGTTGTTGGAATCCAAGAAACTGTTGTTGGTCTCTCAGAAAGTTCTTACGCCTTTGATGTGTCTGTCAAGAGGGAACCAACTGGATTCTTGAGCACCTATCTCTGATTTGATTTTGAAACAGAGAAGTTTTACAGCTTAGACTACAGAACTTCTGGTCAACAAATGGAGCGGCACTGGCTAATGCTCATCCCCCGACTAAGGTTATAAGAACAGAGACTCACAGGACCCACCCAAGACCATCTGCTTCTTCCCAAGTCATGACCTTCCAGTCGGTAAATCTTTATACCTTATTTCACCCTCAGGTAAATAATGAAGGATTCTTCGCTGTAGAAGATGGCGATCTGAGAACCCAGCGTGTCCTGCTGAGTGATGTGAGCACTGAGGCTGCCCGTGCGTTCCTGCATTATCTCTACACTGCAGACACTGGCCTGCCTCCCCAGCTGACCCCTGACCTCAGTTCTCTGGCCTGCAGGTTCACATTGTTCTTTCATTTACTTCATGGCTTTTGCCATTAACTGACAAGGATTATCAGGTTGATGGCTCATGGGAGGATCAGGGCTGAGTCCTTTCTATCACTTTTAATCCCAAGTTTATGCCCAATATGCCTTTGAACAAGGCATATTGATAGGAAGTCTGGAAAGAAAAGGACCTTGCAGGAGAGCCGAGGCTGCTTGAGGAGTCCTCTACCTAGTCACGTGGCTTTTAGCCACCGAGGTGTGATGGGAAGGTGGTCCTCACCCTCAGTTCTTCCCAAACACTGCTGCTCCTTGATCACCCACCTCTACGATCAGTCAACAGCAGTCCTTTCCCAAGTCCCAGTATCTCAGGAGAGGTGGCAAGTAATTCAACAAAAAAGGTGTTCTACCTCCTGACAAGGTGTGAGGGTCTCTGGGATCAAAACAAAACAAAAAAAAAACTTGTTCATCCAAGACCATGTCATCCCTCCAATGCATTCTTAGGAAAGCATTGACTCAGCCTTTAGGGTTTTAAATGTACTGATGAGACCACAGAACCTTCAATCAGGTGTGAGGCTGGCACACTCACTGGCCTGGCTAACCCATGCCAAGTTTAGTCTGCTTTTAGTTTGATTCAGTCACAGTGCTTTGGGTGCCTTTCAAGGCAGCCTGTGCTCCCCAGTTTTGCAGCACCACCAGCTGTTATTATCTTCAGCTCAGCCAGATGTGCCCCTTTACATTTGCATAAAGGCAGCAGTCTGTGCAGGACAGTGCTGATGCTTGGCGTTTCCTATTGCAGGTTTGGTGTGAGTGAGCTTGTTCACCTGTGCGAACAAGCATCTGTCATGATGGATTCAGAGGACAGACGGGAGGAGAAGGAAGATGAGGATTGTGAAACCAGAGCAGAGAATTTCCAAGAACTCTTGAGGTCAATGTGGGTAGGTGAAGAGGAGGAAACAGAAGCCTTGTTGAAATCTGAGGGCCTTGAAGAAGATAGAGAAAAAGTCAATGAAGCAGAAATGGAAGAAATTTATGAATTTGCTGCTACTCAGAGAAAGCTGCTCCAGGGGGAAAGAGCTCCAGAGATCAAAGAAGAAACTAACCAGCGTGGGGAGGACAGTCCAGGTCCTAGGAGAGTCCTAGCAAACATCCAGGTTAAAGAAGAGTCGGAAAATACAGAACAGATGGAACCCTCTGGGCAGGGAAGAGATGAGTGTCTCAGCAAAAGAAAAGATGAGAGACAGTCCATGTTCCTGCCACTCAAGGGCCAGTGTTCAAATGGAGAGGAGGAGGCAGAGGCCGCGAAGGAAGCCCTGGATCACACCAGCTCCTCTCACTCCTCTCAGGGCCGCTGGGCAGGGAAACAGGAAGGACACGTTATGTACTCAGCTAATAATGCTGATGACGAACAGCCCTTTCCATCAACTCCAGGAGGGCACCCTGAACCGTCCCAAGTAACAAGTGATCACATGAGAGGCAGTGGCACTCTCAGACAAAGGCGGGGACAGAGCTCTCCTCGCTCCAGTCGCCGGCAGACACCTCCACCACATCCATGCTTCTTCCTGTCACAGCCCCCTCCAGGCAGGAGTCCACGCCAGCCACACCTTCACCCTCATCACAAAAATGACTTATCCCCACCGACGCCCCAATCTCAGGGCAGAGCTTCCAGGGTGGCCTCCCAGGATACACAATCGAAGCAGAAGAGGGGCCGGAACCTTCTCACGCTATTTAACCATCAAGGCTGCCAGAAAGGCGAAGAGCGTGGTTCTGTGCTGGAATACAGAAATAAAGAGACCCTGACCTCACCGGAAAAGTCTCCATCCATCGACCTGACTCAGGCAAAACCTGACCAACAGAGCTCCAGATCTCAGAATTCTCCCTCCAAGGTGAACAGAGAAGATGAGATTATCCTCTTATTGGATTCAGATGAAGAGCTAGAGCTAGAACAAACCAAAATAAAGTCAGTTTTTAATGGTCCCCTGGAAGAAAAGGTTCTAGAAGCAAGCCCCAAGTTCTCTGACCTGTTCTCCATCATCGACGTGGATGCAGATCAAGAACCTCCCCCCAGCCCGCCGAGGAGGGAGGCCGCAGCGCAGCAGCAGGACCGGCGGCCGGCAAGGAACCCGGGCTGTGTGGGCGGCAGAGGGTCCTCCCAGCTGTTCTGTAACCGCGAGAGCAGCCCGGACGAGGACAGCACCACAGACACCTCGTGGCTGGTACCTGCCACTCCGCTCGGCAGCAGAAGCCACGAGCACTCATCACAGACCCAAATCATGGGTCTGGGGTCCAGGACTGCAGCATATGAAATGGCTCAGCTCCAGCCCAGGGCCCCATTAGAAAACAGGGACGGACTCAAAGCCACTAGTAAGTTTTCAGCAATGGTGCACCAGACGTCGTCATCCTGCCTGGTCCCTGTCAATCACAGAAGCCCTTCCAGCCCCAGCCCCAGGCGCCACAAGCCCTTTTCTGTGCTGACTCCCTGTCCAGCCTCAGGAGGCCTCACTGATTGCGGCGGGCAGTTCCAGAAGCACTCGCTGCCGAGGCCGAGCCTGCCCAGTCAGGCCACAGCGAGCGAAGTGGTGGAGGTGGAGGACAGTGAAGATGAGCAGGAGGTAGCCTCCCACCAGGCGAGCAGCAGCTCCCTGTTGGACAGCGGGCCCCCCATTCCAACTGACGACTGCTGTTGGCAGGTCGAGCCCCTCTCGCCAATTCCAATTGATAATTTGAACCTTGAGCGGACTGGCCCCCTGAGCACCAGCAGCCCAGGCAGCAGGGCCAGGGAGTCCCCAGACAGCGGTGACTGCCACTCCCCAGCACTCCTGAGTACCACCCCCATCCGAGGAAGCTGCACTGGCCAAAGGAAGTCTCAAGAGAAACCCCCTCAGGCCAGCTCCCCTGGGGGCAACAGGCTGAGCTTTTTGAATTCAGCTCTGTGGGACGATTGGGATGGAGAACAGAAGTCTCCAGAGGCCCCTTCTCTGCCCCAGACACCGACTACTGATCGAGCTCAGAAATCAGAAGGGTTAGAAAAACCAAGTAAGTAGTGGGGAGAATTGTTTATCTTTTACATTCTTTTGTTTTTAATTGATTAAGGTATTACACATGTGTCCTAATCCCCCCATAGCCCCCCACCCCACTCCCGTACATACGCTCACCCCCCTGGTGTCTCTGTCCATTGGTTATGCTGATATGCATGCACACAAGTCCTTTGGTTGATACCCCCTTACCCCCACCCTCCCCTACCTTCCCTCTGAGGTTTGAGCATCTGATTGATGCTTCTCTGTCTCTGGATCTGTTTTTGTCCATCAGTTTACGTTATTCATTATAATCTGCAAATGAGTAAGATCATGTGATATTTATCTTTCTCTAACTGGCTTATGCTGATTCTTTTACACTAAGGACCCTGGAGGAAATCAATAATGACAACATGGGGTGGCAGTGCTGAAGGGCCTGCTGACCTGTGACAAGCCCCTTCCTTGCCTTCTAGAATCCTCTCCGTAGTTGAGGGAGAATAGGCTTGCTATCAAACACATACTTCTTAACCAGTAAGTCAGAGCTTTTTACACTTGCTCGGACCCTACAGCTCACCTGGGCACTTGTTAAAAATCCCTGCCTATGGACCCCTCTCCAGAACACCGAGCCAGCACCTCTGAGAGGCCCAAGTGTCGGGTATGCCTTAAGATTGGGCAAGTGCAGTTCCTCACAAAATTAAACACAGAATTGCCATTGTGACCCAGCATTTCCACTCATGTATACATCCAAAGGAATTAAACTCCAGGACTCAAGCAGATCCTTGTACACAAATGTCCACAGCAGCTCTATTTACAATAGCTAACAGGTAGAGCCCTAGCCAGTTTGGCTCAGTGGATAGAGCATCAATCAGCCTATGGACCAAAGGGTCCCAGGTTAAATTCTAGTCAAGGATACATACCTTGGTTGCAGGCTTCTCCCCAGCCCGGGCTCTGATCAGGGCTCATGCAAGTGGCAACCAATTGATGTTTCTTTCACATCAATGTTACTCTGTCTTCCATTCTCCCTAAAAATCAATGGAAAAATATCCTCAGGTGAGGATTGACAACAAAATAATAAAATAAAAACAAAAATAAATAAAAGGTAGAAACAATCCAAATCCCTCAACTTGAATAGGTAAATAAAATACGGCCTATCCAAATAATGGAATATTATTCAGCCATAAAAAGTAATGAAGCACTGACACATGGCTACAACATGGGTGAACCTTAAAAACATGTGAAATGAAGCCACTCACAAAAAGAACACATATCATATGATTCCATTTATATGAAATAACCAGAATAGTCAAATCCATAGATATAGAAAGCGGATTATTGGTTGCCAGGAGTAAAAGGGGTCGTGACTGCTTGTGGCTACGGAATTTCCTCTGGGGGGATTAAAACATTTTGCAACTAGATAGAGGTGGTGGTTGCACAACTCTGTGAATATACCAAATGCCACTGAATTGCTTTAAAACTTTATTATGTCAATTTCATCTCGATTTAAAAACAACAGATGGGGCTGTGAGAGAGGCCTGTTACGGGCCTCAGTGGAGGATGCCACTTCCCAGCTCATTTTATTCTTAGAGGAGATTCAAAGCATCCAGAAGCCCCTCAAGGTGCTGCTCCCTCCCCGGCCAGCCAGATCCAGGGAGAGCCAGGAAGGCAGGCTGGCACTGAGCAGTGACTACAACAGGGAAGCAGAGCTTATGGACAGAGCATCTTCCTTTGTTTAATTTCCTCTTAAAAAATCCTAAACCGATTGGGCATCATTGACCAGCACTTTCAGCCTTGAGTGGGCATCTGAATGCCCCGGAGAACTTCAAAAACAAGTGGCCAGGCCCCACCCCAGAGTTTCCGCTTCAGGAGGTGTTGGGTAAAGAATTTGCATTTCTAACCAGTTCCCAGGTGATGATATGAGAACAGCTCTAGTACATTTCAGACCAAGGCCTTAATTTGAATTTGAGGTGACAAACTCTCCCAAATTGTATATTAAAATGTTGTGTATTTTTTAAGGAGAAAGCCTATTGATTTTATTAGTCTTAGAAGGCTCCATGCTCATAAAAAGGATAAGAACCAAAGTCCATTCTTTCCTAATTGTCCCATTTATCTTTTAAATACCCATTTCTTTTTCTTTTTCTTTAAAAAAAAAATATTGATTTTGTACAGAGAGGAAGGGAGAGAGATAGTTAGAAACATTGATGCGAGAGAGTCATCGATCAGCTGCCTCTTGCACACCCCCTACTGGGGATATGCCGGCAACCAAGGTACATGCCCTTGACCGGAATCGAACCCGGGACCTTTCAGTCCCCAAGCCGATGCTCTATCCATTGAGCCAAACCGGTCTCGGCAATACCCATTTCTTTTTTAAAATAGCAGCTTTATAGAGACATTTTCACATATCATAAAATACACCCTTTAAAATGTACCATTTAGTGGGTTTTAGTATGTTCACAATATTCTGCAACCATCACCACTAATCCCAGAACATTTAAAAATATATATATATTTTTATTGATTTCAGAGAGGAAGAGAGAGATAGAAACATCAATGATTAGAGAGAATAATTCATTGGCTGCCTCCTTCATGCCCCAGACTGGGGACCGAGCCATACCTCGGGCATGTGCCCTGACCGGGAATCTAACCGTGACCTTCTGGTTCTTAAGCCAATGCTCAACCACTGAGCCATAGAACATTTTATCACCCAGAAATAAACCCTGTTCTTATTAGCAGACCTGCCATTGCCCTGTCATGCCAGCCTGTGGCAACCACTCATATGCGTCTGCCGAGTTCACTCAGCAGCAGCATTGCACAAGGTCGCCCTGGCCCTTATCATGTGCCGGCTGATGCTTTCTAACAGGAAGACATGATGACAGAGTCAGATTGTGAGGGCGTGAACACAACCACTCTTACAGAGCAAATGGACTGGGCTTTCTTCAACTGCATCTTTCTCTCGGTCACATCAGTAGGGTCGAAAAAGGAACACCCAGGTCCCTCCTACTAAAACGTATTTCTTTTGTTCCTTATGGAAGGTGCTAATCGGAGGAAGAACTTGCCCCCAAAAGTGCCCATAACGCCAATGCCACGGTATTCCATCATGGAGACGCCAGTACTGAAGAAGGAACTGGACAGGTTGGTAGTGTTCTTGAAAGCTTGCTCATGATTGGTCCCTCCTCCTGCAAGTGACCAGTCCTAGCGAGGTTGTGAGATGTAGGGCCCATCACCAGATCCACCTTGGGCTCTGGTGTGGGGGTTGCTGTGTGTGTGTGTGTGGGGGGGGGGTGCGTGTGTGCCTACCAGCTCCCCACGTGCTGTTCCCCAAATTACCCAGCCCCTAAGAAGCTAAGAAATGAGGCTTCTCCAGGTTACCCATCAGGTGACAGGTTTCCATATGTCATGTGGGTGGAGATGGGACTCTGGCCTTCACAATCTGAGAAAAGAGACATGTTTTTTTTAAAAGAACAACAAAACTATCCCATCCTAATCAATGCTGCTCTTCACACTGGGTCCAGGGAGTCATCGCCACCACCATTGTCCAGAACATGGGGAGCGGCTCTTTGGAGTGTGCTTCAGAGTCAGCTCAATTGGCACACGGGATAGACGCTAAACTCTGAATGCTCATAAAAGGCATTTCAGATTTCAGTTACAGCATGGAATTATTTGTTAAAAAATGTTTGCTCTTTGCTGAAGTTCAACTGTCTCTTCATTCAGGTTCGGGGTACGCCCTCTGCCCAAACGCCAGATGGTCCTAAAACTGAAGGAAATATTCCAGTACACCCACCAAACGCTGGAGTCAGACTCCGAGGACGAGAGCCAGTCCTCACAGGCTCCCCTGGAGGCTCCTCGCAGCCAGGTCCCGGCCGCCAAGGCCTCCAAAGCCTCCAGGGCAGTGGGTCGTGCCAGGCTGCAGGCCACGTCTGACCCTGTTCCCCGAAGGCCCAAGGGGCCGGCGAAGACCAAGGGTCCCCGACGTGGGAAGCAGCCTGGTGGAGGCATCCTCCATATGTCACCAGCCAAAGAGGTGCCTCCAGGCCCCGACAGTGACGCCCCGCTCCCGGCCTCCCAGGAATCCACGGCCACCTCTGTGGACAGCAGCGACAGCTCATTAAGCTCACAGAGGTAAGCAGGTCAGAGGACGGGGCCAGTGGGTCTGAGCACTGGCACTAGTGATCCCTAACGGCGGATGTTCAGAAGCCCCAGTGCCTTCTGGGTTTGAACTACGGAAAACCCAGGTGGGGTTCAAAGGCAGTTCCCTGAGCAGTCCTCTGGAGCTCCCACACCCTCAGCCTGCAGGGTGCTCCCTGGAGCGGGGCCAGCCAGCATGCCTTCTCGATGGGGGCCTGCTGCCATTGAGGGAGGTCTCTGGTGGAGGACAAGGTCCTCCAGCAGCTAGAGGGCCAGGGACACGGCACCAGCTCCACAGGGGACTTAGCAACACTTCTTTCTTCAAATAGGCTCCTGGTCTTGGGGGACTGAAGGGAGAGGGTGCTGCAAAATAGTAATACCTGGTTCTTTTCAGTTCTTCCCTTGAATTTGGAGCGGCCTTGGAGTCTGCAGGAGAAGAGGAGGAGGGCGAGGAGGGGGTCAGTGCTTCGCAGGCGGCTGTCCAGGCGGTGGCCACGGAAGAGGCAGTGAGGCGCTACATCCGCTCCACACCCGCCCTCTACCGCAAGGTCCTGCTCTACCAGCCCTTCGAGCTGGCGGAGCTGCAGGCCGAGCTGAAGCGGCAGGGCATCCGCATGGCCACGAGGAAGCTGCTGGACTTCCTGGACGCCCACTGCATCACCTTCACCACCGCCTCAGCCCGGAAGGAAAAGGTGGAGAGGAAGAGGCAGCTGCCCGCGGGCAAGAAGAAACGAGGCAGAACTGATGGTCCCGTCCGCCGCTCCCCACCTGTGCCCACCAGCAGCCTGTGAGGGTCTGCGACCCCTTCAGCCAGCCAGGCCTCCACAGCATCTCTGGGTCTTGGGACCATGTCTGATCCCGCTGAGAAAATGGCCAACACGGACCAGCTTCCTTTCCACGCCATGTCCTGGGGTGGCATTCGGAGCATGTCTCCCGCTGGATTTAGGGCCCCTGGCCTCCCCCCTCTGTCTGTGCCCACTATTTATCTCCCTTTAACCCCGTTGGGCCAGTGTGTGTTTCAGAAGGGCCTCTGCCAGCTGGCCAGATGAGGCCTGACTTGGCACATCTTTTGCTCTCTACACCCATCAGCTGCAGTGTGTCCACTGGAGATGGACACCCAGGTCCAGTTTGCCCTGTCCATCTTCCTTCTCAGCGCTGGTTCTGTAACACCAGCCTCCACCAGCAGACCAGGTGTCCACGGGCCTCCTACCCTGCCACGCCCAGGCACTCTGCGGACCCAACCATTCTGCCCGACACCTTCACTGTCACCAGCAGTCTCCGACTGGCCCGTGCAGAGGGCCGGCACAGCTCTGAAGCCCCCAGAACAAGCATGTTCTCTGTGACCTGGTTCGGTCGGTGTGTAAGGGCTGCTTCCAGCCTCAGGCGCAGTGAAACAGGTAAGGCCTGGAGAAGAAGAGTTTGTGTCTGCATCCTTGTGAGCGTCTTGTGTGTTTTAAATATAGTGTCGTCCATTTTATACGATGTGCAATAAAAACAAATGCTTTATGAAAACCTTCTGACTTCTCCACTCTGGGAACATGAGCATCACCCACAGCTCCCCGCTGAGCTGTCCCAGACATATGTCTGCGGGTGGCCTTTGTGCCTGTTCTTTATCTCCAGGGGTAATCCGGGCTTCCTGGCCCTCATTTTGCTTCAGTTCTTAGATAATAGATGTTCATTTATCCACACAACTGTCTGTCCACACAACCACATGAAGAGCCTTTATCAGGTGCTGAGCTCCAGCCCTCGATGCTCAAAGGAGGCCCAAGCTCAGTAGCCTCACCTAGACTTTGTCACAGATACAGGCTAAGGCCGCCAGGCCCACCGAGTCAGAATCTACATCTTAACAGGACGAGTGTGTGAGGCCTGCTCTTTCCTCCTGGTGAGGGCCCTGGGAGGAGGGACAAGTGGAGGAGACAGACTCATCTGTCCTGCGCCCGGCATGAGGTCAGCGCTCGTGCCTGAAGGGACGGCTTCCCAGAGGCGGGGGGAGCTGGGCCTGACATGCTGCATTCAGGGAGGTGACATGGGGTTCCTTGAACACACATTGTGTCCCGGTTGTGACCAGGTGGAGAGGACAGAGGCAGACGGTTAGAGGGACACCCAGGCTCAAGTCCTACAGCTACTCGATGGAGTCGCCTGTTTAGAACACGTGTTTCTTACATGAAGAGCTTGGCCTCTCTCCCCTCGTACGGACTGTGGTAGAGAAGTGAGAGGGAGTTGGGAAGGGAGGAGACGGGATCCTTGCTCAGCTTCACTGCTCCGTGAGAGACGTGGACCTGGACACGCAGCTTCAGGTGAGCTCCCCAAGAGAGGCCTGGGAGCCCTCACTCCCGGGAAGGCATCCCAGACTCGGCGTTACCACCTCCAGGTTGATAAGGAGATGTCGGGGAGAGATTAAAAGAGATAAAAAGCTCAAGGCCAGGAAAGACATGGAAGGCAAGGCCTTGTGACCCAATACCCTGGTCGGTCAGGTTGTGTGGTATGCCCCCTAGAAACCAGCAGGGGTCAGGAGCTTGAACCTTTGTGCAAAGCAGAGACGGGGTTAAAAACCAGCCACTGTAATTCAGAAACCTCCACAACCAGAGAACAATGGGCCGTATCCGGGAAAAGAACCTGACCCTTCCATAGAAATCATACCCGACTTGGGCGCGGGGAAATCCATTTGGGAAGGAAGCAGTGGCGAGAGCTGCCCTCCCAGCGCCTGCAGCAAGGCTGGGGGAGCCAGACCGTGATGGGCCTCGGTGGACGCGGGGGACAGGGTTCCCTCCCAGAAGCTCCGCCTGCCATGAAGAAAGCACATGGAGCCTGAAGGAGTAGAATGTTCACTGAAACTGACACCCACACTTCGCTGTGATGTGACGACCTGGGCCAGTCCCACTTCCTGTGGCCCAGCCACGGCCTGGGCATCGTCACTCAGGGCAGTTAGAGAGAACCACCAGGGGGGGAAGAGAGCAACCAAAGAACTTGTATATATGCTTATATGCACAACCCATGGACACAGACAATAAGGTGGTGAAGGCTTAGGGCAGGGGGCTGGGGGTGGAGGGAGGTTAGAAGTGGTGAATGGGGGGGAGGGTACATATATAATACTTTCAACAATGAAGATATTTTTAAGAGAATCATAAAAATAAGTAAAAGAGAACCACCAGCCAAGCCATGTACCAAGTTCGATTCCTTCGGGCTCAATCTCCCAGGGGGGCATGCAGGAGGCAGCCTTTCTCAGAAATATTTCTCTCTATCCCTCTCCCTTCCTCTTTAAAATCAATAAAAACATTTTTTAAAAAGAGAACCCCAGCCAGTTCTCTCAGCGGTGAGAGCGTTGGCCTGCGAACTGAAGGGTCACCAGTTCCCTTCCCTCTCAGTGGGCGATGTATCTGCCGGTTTGCTCCCGGCCTCTGGTGGGGGCGGGCACGGGAGCCAGCGTGTGATGTGTCTCTCACATTGATGTTTCTCTTTCCCTCCCCTCCACTCTCTCTGAAAAAGCAATGGGAAAGATACCCTCTGGTGAGGATTAACAAAATGTTAGAAAGGAGAACCAGCACCCAGCCCTAGCAGGGCCCAGGCCAGAGGGCCCCAGGGACCTGCACACCCCCGCAAGGCCCCGCCCTGCCAGGCAGGAAGTCTCAAGTCTTCACTGAGTTGGGAAGGGCCCAGGCTACTGCCTGTCGGGCGAACCACAGCTCTGGGTGGACAGAAAGCCCCAGAGTGAGAACAGCCAGGGAGACTGTCCCACACATACAAGCACAGTCAGGACAAAGCCCCCAGCTTCTCAGAGAGGAGCCGGCAGAGGGAGCCCGCGGACCAGCCCTGTCGGTGGCAGGCCATCCTGGGAGGTGGAGAGGAAAGGTAAAGGCAGGGAAGTGCCCACTTCTGGACGTTCCCGAGATCCCCACGGAAGAGGCTCTCCTATTGTGCTCAGCACCCGCCCGCTCTGAGCTGTGAGAGGAGGAACAGAGGGTGCCTCTTGGCCTCTATCAGGTGACAGATACCTCCAGGCCCCTGCGGTTTCCAACATCCTGTGGTGGCCTGGTTTCAGCCGCCCTCACTGCGCGTGGGGCTGAGTCTGCAGCGCCGTCTGCGCTCTGCCCCCTGGAGCCTCAGCAGGCTTTCCCAGGGCAGCCTGTGTGCCCTCAGCCCCTGGCAAGTTTCTGGGCGTCAGAAAGCACCGATGGGAAGGAGGGGTTCAGAAGGACGCCATCATAAAGAGCACTTCTAATCTGCTGCCTCTGTGTCCTCCCCTCCCTTCCCCTCCCCTCCCCCCCTTCCCTTCTTCACCCAGACACAGCTTCTGAGATAGACTAGTACAAACACACACCTCCTTCCACGCCCCTTTATATATACACAGGTGGCTACGTGCATCCAAACCCACTGCTCTTCTGCTCTACAATCATCACTGGCTCCCACTTGCCTGCCGAGGGAAACCGGAGCCTCTCTCACTTGGCTCCCACCTGTCACCTGCTTCTCTCAGTGGCTTGCTCCCTGCCACTGGAGGATGTCCTGTACCTTCCCTCCAGTGTAACTTTTCTTGTGTTTTTCACTCTGGACCATGTCCTTCCCCCTCGTTGCCCACCTGGCCATCGGTACAGCCCATGTGCTGAGGTCCAGCTCCCCCCAGGCGTCGGAGTGAACTGCCACATTCTGCTGTTTCAGGGTGGCGGTGGCCTGCCTTGACTCACAGGAAGACACTGTGGGGTACAGCTGAGCTGAGGTGCCTTTGGGTGCTAGAGAGAAGGAAAGCACGGGGGTTAGAAAGGACGACAGGGCTGCAGCGTATCATGTTGGCTTGGGAGTGAGAGGACAGACAGGTCTAGCCTCAGAAAGGTCAGCTTCCCTCTGTGTGGCCTTGGGCAAGTCACTGAGTCTCCTCACCACTCACCTGCTTTCCCTACAGCCCCCCAAAGCGACCGTCTGCTCATGGTGAGTTTGTTTTCCTTTGTGGCTTAGAGTGGACCCCTGTCTCCTGAGCATCGGGTGCTGAGCAGGGGTGCTGGGTCCCGGAATTCAGACCCTGCTGGCACCCCTGCCTCTCTGATTTATGGGGTGGTGACGAAGCCAGAGAACCGGCAAGGCAGCTGTGGTTCATCGATTTGTCTGAGAGGCTGTTAGCTTTTGAAATCAGACAGGAAGGAGGGTTGAGGTGGAGCCGGCACAGGAAGAGGTGAAGAGCCTTGCTGCTGTGACAGCCAGAGGGCTCGGGGACTGCAGGAGCCGGCGGGCTGTGCCCCTGCTGCCCCGGCAGGGCCTTCCTCCTTCCCCGGACGGATCCTGAGGGCTCAGGGCCCAGCCAGCTGGCCACCGCTGCCCAGCGGCCCCCACTGGCGCAGGGCTAAGCCTGGGGGCACTGGGATGGAGCACCCGCTGGCTCCCTAGTCTTGGCATCCCAGAGGCAAGCAACACGGCCTAGGAGGTAAGCAGAATCCAGGCTGCCTCCGGGCAAGACGGGGGAGGCAGAGGAGAGGCCGGCAGGAGGGGCCGTGGCTTTTGAGGCTGAGTTGCCCTGGGGCAGGGAGGCTGGGGTAACCCCAAAAAGGTGTCCCCATGGTGCCAGGAGCTGCAGGCAGGGCTGGTTCGTGGGGTGGAATAAACAGAGGTACCCAAGGACAGCCAAGGGGGCACAGCCCCGCTCCCCAGGCACCAGAGATGGGACAGGAGGAGCAGGAAGTGGCTGGAAAGTGCCGTAGGCAGGCCAAGGGGATGCTGAGCAGTGCAGCCCACGAGTTAAACCTGCCATCCGCAGACCTAGGCACCCTTCTCATACCCCCTTCCATCGTAACATGTGGGAGACAGGACTAGACCCACCCTAGGGCCCCGAGCAGCTCCCAGCGCCCTCTCCCAGCTACGCTCTTGGATAGAGATGAGGCTCAGCATGCTGAGAGGAACAGTAACCACGGAGGCCTTCTCAGAAGGGCACCACTGAGCAGGGGTCCTCCCTTAGGGCCAGGGCCAGGGTTCCTCCCAGTCCCCTAGGGCAGTGTTTTTCAACCTTTTTTGGGCAAAGGCACACTTGTTTCATGAAAAAAATCACGAGGCACACCACCATTAGAAAATGTTAAAAAATTTAACTCTGTGCCTATATTGACTATATATAAAGTAATTCTCTTGAATAGGAATCAAATAAACACAAAGAAAGTATTTTATAATTACTTTATTATGAAATATTAAGTAAACAAAATAGTGACAAATTATAAAATTCTTGTCTTGTTTGCACCTACGGCACACCAGGCAACATCTCGCGGCACACTAGTGTGCCGCGGAACAGCGGTTGAAAAACGCTGCCCTAGGGGAGGCACTTGCTTTCCCTGCGCCTGAGGGCTTGCTCCTGGCATCACAGGCCACTGTCTGGCCGACTTTCAGATGAGGGTACAGACTGGGTGTTCCTCCTCTGGCTGGGGAGCTGGGACAAAAAGCTGCTTGGTCTCAGGTCGGGAGAGAGGAGCATCCCAGAAGCTGTGGCCTGAGATACGCAGCCCAGGCCCGAGGTCAGCACTGCAGGCCCCTGCAGACGCCCCACGCAGGAGGGCCGTGCAGAGGCCACAGTTCACACCCAGGCCAGGCACACAGCGAGGCCCTGGGAGGAGAGCACAGGACAGGAGGAGGCCCGTTGGCAAAGTCAGTGAGTAAACTGGGACCTGGGTCTTCTCGGGGACAAGGCAGAAGCCCAGTCGTCAGCCTGAGGGACGGGGTCTGAGCGACGCCCACAGGAGCCCTGGTCCTTGGCGGAGCCCTGCCCCAGGGAGGAAGCTCTGGGGGAATGGGCGGGAATGAGGAAGCCCAGCTTCAAGGAGGCGGCAGTGGCCCCAAAATTGTCCGTCTGGCCTTGCGCTGCATCCTCCAGCTCGGGCCTTCTGCAGACTGAAGGCCTGGAGATCCCCAAAGGTGGCCTGAAGCCCACTAGCCCTCAGTCCTCCCCTCTTTAAGCTGCCGCTCTCGCAGGAGGCTGTCTGCACTGGACAGGGTCTACCTGACTGCCACTGGCCCTCACCCCGCTCAGAGGCCTGGGGTAGGTTCCGCCCTGCAGGAGGGGCATCTGGGGCCAGGAAACTGCCCCACTGAGGGAGGCTCCTCATTAGCCTCTGCTGCTCGCCCTGGGAGGTCATGGTGACAGGGGCTTCCTGGCCCGCCTGCTGAAGTCTCTTCCCCTGACTTATTTGAGACAAGACATCCGAAGGCAATGGCCTGGCTGGGGAGAGCGGGTCTTATCTGACCGGAGCCTCAGTAGGGGTTCCCGATAAAATACAGGACACCTTGTTAAATTTGAATGTCAGATAAACAATAAGACTTATTTAAAAATATAGAAAGAGATTAATTAAAGAACTGATATGCATGTGTGCATAGCCCATGGACACAGACAATGTGATGAAGGCCCGGAGTGAGGTAGGAGTTGGGTGGAAGGGAGAAGTGGGGAAATAAGGGGCATCTGTAATACTATCAATAATAAAAAATAAACTTTAAAAAAACACATAAGGTGTCCCAAGTATAATATTAGGTGGGACATACTTACACTCAAAGAACAATTTGCTATTTATCTGAAATTCAGATTTCACTGGGTGTCCTGCATCTTTGTTAAATCTGGCAACCAAGGCCCGAGGTCATCAAGACAAGGAAGATGGATGTCTGCTAAGGACGGAGTGTTGCCCCAACCCTGGGAGGCTAATGGGAGCTCAGAGGAGGAGGAGCTTGCCCTCCCACCTCCCAGACACACAGCCCTGCCCTTCCCTCCCCTTCCCTCCTGCCTGCTGTCCTTCCTTTGTCATTTTCTCAGCCTCTCTCTGGTCCAGTGGTTCTCAGCTACGGCTGCTCATTAGAATCACCAGGGTAGCTTTAAAATAATCAGTGTTGGGGTTCTACCACAGACCAATTAAATCTCAGAGTGGTTGGGCTAAGCAGTGGCGTTTTAAAAATAGCACTCCATTAAAAAAAAAAAATCTCATATGATGCAGCAATTCCACTTCTGGGTATATGTACCCCAAAGACTTGAAAGCAGGGATTTGGACAGATTTTTTACGCCCATGCATTATTCACAAGCTTGGAAATAAGTGGAAAACAACCCAAGTGTCCATCAACAGATGAATGGATAAACAAAACGTGGTCACCCATAAAATGGAATGCTTTTTAGCCTTAAAAAAGAAATGAAAGTCCGATACATGTTACAACATAGACGAACCTGAAAAACATGATGCCCAGTGGAAGGGCTCAGGTGCAAAAGGATAAACACTGCCATGGTCAGTGTACTCAGTGGACAGAGCATTGTCCCCTAGCCTGGTCAAGGGCATGTACCTCAGCTGCAGATCCCCCAACTCCAGTATGGATGTGTCTCTCTAATGTTGATGTTCCTCTCTCTCTCTCTCTCTCTCTCTCTCTCTCTCTCTCTCTCTCTCTCTCTCTCTCTCTCTCTCTCTCTCTCTCTCTCTGTCCCCTGCCTCTCTCCCTCCCTCCTTTCTTCCCCCCTGCCTACCTCCTTACTTTCCACTCGCTCTAGAAATCAATGGAAAAAATATCCTCAGTGAGGATTTAAGAAAGGACAAATGCTGTATTATTCTAATTATATGAGGTCCCTAGAGTAGTCAAATCCATGTCGAAAGTAGAATGGTAGGTGCTAGGGGCTGGGAAGGTGGAATGAATGGGGAGTTACTGTTTGGTGAGCACAGGGGCTCCCTTATGCCCTGTCCAGTCAGAACTACCCGCAAGAGTAATCCCTATTTTGACTTCTATCATTTCAGATTGTTTGGGCCTGACTTTAAACTCCCCATAAATGGGATCGCAGTGTATGTTCTCTTTGGTATCAGCCTTCTTTCACTCAACATGTCTGTGAGAGTCAGCCATATTGTTGAGTGTGTCAGTACTTCATTCTTTCTCATTATTATGTAGGATTTGATTGTATGAACATACCAAAAAAAAAAAAAGCCCATTCTATTGTTGATGGACATTGGCCGTTTCTACTTTTTTGGACATTATTAATAAAGCTACTATGAACATTCTGGTACTGTGTTTGGTAGAGATAAACACTTGTTTCTGTGGGGTATATACCCAGAAGAGTAATTGCTATGTCACTGAAATATGCATAGTTAGCTTTATTACTACCAAAAAATTTTCTAAAGTGATTTTAATTTGCATTTCGTGGATGATTAGTGATATTCTCTTTTGTGACATGTCTCATTTTTACTTGGGCTGCATTTCTTACTGATTTTAAAACGTGATTGGGACATCTTATAATCCATGGCTTGCTTTTTCCCCTTTAAAGGCTGTCCTCTAATGAAGGCTGTCTTCTAATTTTAATGCATCCCAATATATCATTCTTTCCTTTCATGGTTATTACTTTTTGTGTTCAATTTAGTCTTTACCTAGCCCAAGTTCGTAAAGATATTCTTTTGTATTTTTTTTTTCTAAAGCCCTAACAGTGTTAGCATTTACATTGAGATCTTTGAGCCAGCTTGAATTAAATTTTGTGTATGGTGTGAGGTATGGGTCAAGGTTCACTTATCCCCTATGAATATCTTTTAAAAAAATAAATTTTATTGACTTTTTTACAGAGAGGAAGGGAGAGGGATAGAGAGTTAGAAACATCGATGAGAGAGAAACATAGACCAGCTGCCTCCTGCACACCCCCTACCACAGATGTGCCCACAACCAAGGTACATGCACTTGCCTGGAGTCAAACCTGGGACCCCCCCAGTCCACAGGTGACACTCTATCCACTGAGCCAAACCAGTTAGAGCCCATATAAATATCTTATTAGCTACACAATTTAATGCAAAACCACCCTTTTCCCACTGAATTGGCAGTGGAGCCTTGGTGTAAATCAGGTGGCCATATATGTGTGGGTCTGCTTCTAGACCCTCTGCTTTATTGCAACGACCTATTTCTCTGCTCTTATGCCAATACCTATAGCACTAAACTAAGTTCTGATATTGTTTAGTGTAAGTCTTCCAGCTTTGTTCTTCTTTTTCAAAATTATTTTGGCCATTCCAGGGTCTTTTGCATTTATCTATATCCTTTAGAATTAGCTTGCCAATCCGCCCCCCCCTCCCTTCCAAAACAGCCTTCTGGGATTTTTATTGGGATGTTATTCAACCTATAGATCAAATTGGTTAAGAATTGACATCTTAATAATATGGAGTCTTCCAATCCATGAACATGGTAAATCCCTCCTTTAGATTTTCTTTAATTTCTTAGTATTGTTTTAGTTTTCAGTGTGGAGGTCTTGCACAGTATTTACTTATATTTATTCCTATATATTTGGTTTTTAAGTGGTATTTTAAATTGTTACTTTTAATTTCATTGTTGCTAGTAAGTAAAAATATAACTGGCCTTTTTGTGTATTGATCTTGTGGCTCGGAGGTTGAGTGTTGACCTATGAGCCAGAAGGTCATGGGTTCAATTTCCCATCAGGGCACATGCCTGGGTTATGGGCTTGATCCCCAGTAGGGGGCATGCAGGAGGCAGCAGATAAATGATTCTCATAATTGATGTTTCTCCCTCTCCCCTCCTCTGTGAAATCAATAAAAATGTACATTTAAAAATACATTATAAAACATCAAGGAGCTGAAACCGGTTTGGCTCAGTGGATAGAGCGTTGGTCTGCGGACTGAAGGGTCCAGGTTTGATTCTGGTCAAGGGCATGTACATTGGTTGTGGGCACATCCCCAGTAGGGGGTGTGCAAGAGGCAGCTGGTCGATGTTTCTCTCTCATTGATGTTTCTAGCTCTCTATCCCTCTCCCTTCCTCTCTGTAAAAAATCAATAAAATATATTTAAAAAAATCAAGGAAACTCAATAATCTTAAAATAAGATTAATTCAAAGAGACCCACACTGAGATGTTATAATCAAATTTTCAAAATAAAAAGGTGAAGAAAGAATCTTGAAATCAGCAAGATAAAAGCAAATCATCATACAAATGGGTCCTCAATAAGATTGTCAGCAGAGTTCTCATCAGAAACTTTGGAGGCCAGAAAATAATTAAAGCACTCAAAAGGTGGGGGAGGGAGAAGGACAGGACCTGCCAACTAAGATTCCCATATCCAGGAAAAATATCTTTTAAAGTAAGGGAGAAATTAAGACATTCTCAGATAAACAAAAGTAGAGGGAGTTCATGACCACTAGACCTGCCCTATAGGAAATATGCACGAGAATCCTGCAGGATGAAATAAAAGGGCACTATAGTAGTAACTCTAAGCCATATGGAGAAATAGAGATCTTGAAAAAGGCAAATACATGGGCAACTGTAAACACTAGTATTATTATAACTATGTTTTTGTGTGTATATGTGTGTGTTGGTTGATCACCCCACCCACCCACCCACTCGCCTCCTTCCCTCCGAGATTCCACTCTCTGTTCCATGCTTCCATGCTGTTCATCAGGTTATTTTGTTCATTAGGCTCCACATATGAGTGAGATCATGTGGTACTTGTTTTTCTCTAACTGACTTGTTTCATTTAGCATAATACTCTCCAGGTCTCTCCATGCTGTCTCAAAGAGTAAGAGATCCTTCTCTCTCTCTCTCTCTCTCTCTCTCTCTCTCTCTCTCTCTCTCTCTCTCTCTCTCTCTCTCTTTTTTTTTTTTTTTTTTACTGCTGCATAGTATTCCATGGTATAAATGTACCAATGTGCTTTAAAAAAAAAATTTTTTTTTTTTATTTCAGAGAGGAAGGGAGAGGGAGAGATAAAAACATTCATGATGAGAGAAAATAATTGATTGGCTGCCTCCTGCATGCCCCCTACATACACAACCTGGGCATGTGCCTGATCAGGAATCAAACTGTGACATGCTGGTTCATAAGGTCAACGCTCAACCACTGAGCCATGCCAGTTGGGCTGTACCACTGCTTTTCTATCCATTCCTCCACTGATGGGCACTTGGACTGTTTCCAGATTTTACCTATTGTAAATTGTGCTGCTATCAACATAGGGATGCATATATTCTTTCTGATTGGTGTTTCAGGTTTCTTAGGATATCCTATAAGTGGGATTACTGGGTCAAATGGGAGTTCCATTTTTAATTTCTTGAGGAAATTCCATACAGTTTTCCATAATGGCCGCACCAGTTTGCATTCCTGCCAGCAGTGTACTAGGGTTCCCTTTTATCCGATCCTCACTAGTATTTGATATTTGTTGACTTTTTGATGGTAGCCATTCTGACAAATGTGAGGTGACACCTCATTGTCATTTTAATTTGCATCTCTCTAATGACCAGTGACTTTGAGCATTTTTTCGTATGTCTCTTGGCCATCTATTAGTATATGTCTACTTAGAAGAAGTATCTATTTAAGTCTTTTGCCTGTTTTAATTAGATTATTTGTCTTCCTTTTGTTAAGTTGATGAGTTCCCTTTATATTTTGGAAATTAACCCCTTATCAGATATATCATTGGCAAATATATGAGCTCCCTTTTCATTTTGTTGGCTTCTTTCACTGTGCAGAAGCTTTTATATATATATATGTATATATATATGTGTGTGTGTATATATATATATATATATATATATATATATATATATAAAATAGGACTATATATGTAGTCCTATTTTTTAATTTTCTCCTTCGTTTCCTTTGCCCTAGGAGATGTATCTGTAAACATATTGCTATATGCCTGATATTTTGCTTCCTATTGATTCTTCTAAGATTTTTATGGTTTCCTGTCTTATGTTTAAGTCTTTTATCCATTTTGAGTTTATTCTTATGTATAGTGTAAGTTAGTGGTCTAGTTTCTTTCTCTTTCTTTCTTTCTTCTTCTTTTTTTTTTTTTTTTTCATGTATCTGTCCAATTTTTCCAACACCATTTATTGAAAAGACTGTCTTTACTCCATTGTATGCTCTTACCTCCTTTGCCAAATATTAATTGAGTGTAATGGTTTGGATTGATTTCTGGGTTCTCTGTTCTGTTTCATTGATCTATGTGCCTGTCCTTGTGCCAGTACAAGGCTGTTTTGATTATGGTGGCTTTGTAGAATAACTTGATATCTGATATTGTGATTCCTCCAACTTTGTTTTTCTTTTTCAAGATTGCTATAGATATTTGGGTTCTTTTTTGGTTCCATATACATTTTTGGAGAGTTTTGTTCTAGATCTGTGAAATATGCTATTGGTATTTCAATAGGGATTGCATTGAATAGGTAGTGCTGACATTTTAATAATGTTAGTTCTACCAATCCATGAATGCGGTATATTTTTCCACTTGTTTATATCTTCCTCTATCTCACTTTTCAAAACCCTGTAGTTTTCCAAGAACAAGTCTTTTACCTCCTTGATTGTTTATTCCTAAGTATCTAAACTTTTTTGCAATAACAAATAAGATTGTTTAGTTTCTCTGTCCGAGAATTCATATTGGTGTATAAAAAAGCAATCAATTTTGGGGTATTGATTTTGTATCCTGCTACATTGCCAAACTCTTAAATCTAGTTGTATCAATGGTTTTTAAGTATACTTTTTGTTTTCTACATGACTTAAGAGATTATTACATTAAAAAAACACACCCTGATTATTAATGTTCAAACTAATCTATACTAATAAAAGGGTAATATGCTAATTAGACCGGGAGGACTTCTGGACGTCCTTCTGGTCAAAGCCATGGTGGCGGGGCCGAGGCAGGAGTGGTTAGGGGCAAGGAGAGGAGGGCAGCTGAGGGTGATCAAGCCAGCGGGGGAGAGGGAGCAGTTGGGGGTAAGCAGGCCGGCGGGGGTGGGGGCAGTTGGGGGCAAGAAGACCAGTGGTGGGACAGTTGAGAGTGAGCAGGCTGACATGTAGAGTGGTTAGAGGCAATCAGGCAGGTCAGCAGTTATGAGCCAGTGGTCCCGGATTGTGAGACAGATGTCTGAGGGTCCCAGACTGGAGAGGATTCAGGCCGGGCTGAGGAACACCCTCTCACCCCTATGCATGAATTTCATGCACGGGGCCACTAGTATTACTATAACTTTGGTTTGTAACTCTGAATTTCTTTTTCTACTTAATTTAAGAGACTAATAAATTTAAAGGAATTATTAGTTTATGTTTTGGGGCACACAATGTATACAGGTGTAACTCAGTAACATTAACAACCAAAACGTGTAGGGACAGGGATGAAAAGGAAAAAAGTTTTGTATGTTATTGAAATTAAGCTGATATAAATTTGAACTAGAGTGTTATCACTTTAAGATGTTAAATGTGCCAAGACCGGTTTGGCTCAATGGATAGAGCGTAGGCTTGGGGACTGAAAGGTCCCGGGTTCGATTCCGGTCAAGGGCATGTACCTTGGTTGCGGGCATATCCCCAGTAGGGGGTGTGCAAGAGGCAACTGGTCGATGATTCTCTCTCTCATCGATGTTTCTAGCTCTCAATCTCTCTCCCTTCCTCTCTGTACAAAATAATAAAATATATTAAAAAAAAAAAAAAGATGTTAAATGTAACCTCATGGTAACCACAAAAGGAAATAAGAGAGGAGAACCAAGATGGTGGTGTAGGCAATATACTCACTGCCTCTCACAACCCCATCAAAATTACAACTAAAATACAGAACAACCATTATCCAGACCCACCAGAAAGCTGGCTGAATGGAAATCCTACAACTAGAGAAGTAAGAAGAAAGCACACTGAGACTGGTAGGAGGTGGGGAGGTGCTAACAAGCTGGTCTGGCACCCACATGTGATGTTTGTTTGTTTTTTTCATTGGGAGGGAGATCATCTCTATGGAAGCTGCCTGGAGGAGCAAGGGCTTCCCAACCCCGTACCAGATGCCCAGCCCAGGGTCCCAGAGCTGGGAAAAGAAATCCTTATAGGCAGTAAGGGCTATGGGCTGTAAAAACCAGTGCAGATTGGGGCTGAGTGGCACTCAGGCTGCTAGAGACCCAATTGCTGCTCTTAAAAGGCTGGATAAACTTACAAGCTCCTGCTTTCTCTGAGCTCCAGTGCCAGGCAAGGCTCGGGGGACCCGGACACATACAAGGAGAAACTGGACTGTCTGGCATCAGGCAGGAACTCGGAGGTGGCTTTCTTTCAGACGGAGGTGGTCACAGCGGTCATTGTTCCTATGCTGGGACCCGTCTGGTCCAGGGCTGACTAGCAGCCATTTCTGTTTGCTCCGCCCTGGTGATTCCCTTAGATCCCACCCCATCCAATGTACAACCCCACCCAAGCTGTGGGCAGCAGCTTTTACATATGAATAGCCTGTCCTTTCTCAGGCTAAAAACCTGTCAAACAAACTGCAACTGGGTCAGAGAGCTCCAACCCTATCAATAAAAGGCCTAAGACCCGACACCAGCCTGCTTTGCTTCACAGCTGGGCCACACCTGGGCACTTTCAAATCCGATACAAAGAGGAGGAATCTGCAGATCTCTCTTGTAGCTCCTGCTGGGTGGCCCTAGGTAGTGTCTGACCCAAGAGCCAGTGTACCCAGTGGTCAGTGTGAGACCATATCAGATTACAACTATTCACATCCACAAGTGACACATTCAAGGGGCAGACTCAGTGGGCACCAAAGCCCCATTAAAACAAGTTCTGCTCCATAAGGGTGTCCCCTGCACAGCAGCTCTCCAACTGTAGTCGCAGCTGGTCCTCACAGCCAATTGGCCTGGAGGTCAATTCCTCCCAGTGACACCAACAGCCATCAAGTCTCAACTACGACAAGACTGTGCTCACAAAGGGGTACACTTAGAGCTCCCAGCTCAGGTAATGATTTGGGAGGCTGATTTACTGGGCCCTATAGGACACCTACTACACAGGCCACTCTATCAACTCAAGGAGACTTAGCAGCTCCACTCAATACATAGAAATAAACACAGGGAAGCAGCCAAAATGCAGAGACAAAGAGACATGTCACAAATGAAGAAATGAAAGAAGCAAAATACTGGAAATAGAGTTCAAAACCAGTTATAAGGTTACTCAAGAATTTTCTAAAAACCTCCAAGGAACTTAGTGAGACTTTCAGGGAGAAATTCTCTTAAGTGAGAATGCAAAAAAAAATAAAATAAATAAAATAAATAAATAAATAAATAGGAAAAGGAAAAGGACCAATCAGAAATTAAGCATACACTAACTGAAATAATATACTAAAGGATCTAAAGAAAGCCCTCAACCATACCCACATTGATGTGATTTCAATAAAAATCTCATCTGTCTTTTTCCCCTTTAGTTCCCTCCCCCCCCCACTTTAGTTTTGACATTTAGAAGAATAAGAGAACAGCCAGAAGGTCTCAGATGTATGAGTGGCCTAGCCCTGGCCTATTTCTAATGTTCCCAGATTAGTGCATCTATCTCAGATTTGCCACACTCACCTCTCCATCACCACTATGAACCAAATGGCTGGGAAATGCTATCTTACTTGTTGCTAAGCTTTGTTTAGCATTTTCCAGGTGAAAAGGTTCATCCTGAGTTAAAATGCCAGGAACCCCAATACAAATTCAAGGCTGGGGAGTGCGTTGGGCTCTTGGGGCTGTAGGCAGCAAAACCTCCTTTTAAGTGAATAACACCGAGACCCAGGGAACGCAGGGCTGGAAGGCATAGCTGCACCTGGTTTAATGAGCTGCTACACCCAAAGCAGTGGGTGTGGCTTCTGCCCAGCCCTGAGTCCTGTTTTCTCTTCTAGAGCCATGGAGGAGGGATGGCCAACCCCCGGCCCCTGAGTTCCTAAGGCCCTGCTGGAGGAGCTGCCCTGGGTGGGCTATGGGCCGGACATCCTGCCCGCTACAGGTGAGAAGAGGGGTGAGATGGGGGTGGCTCTGGGTCCTCAAGTATCTACCTTAGCTGAGGGAGAGATACACAAGGGGATGGGGAGGCGAAACACAGAGGAAAAGGAATGTGAGTGGGTGGGACTCAGACATGGTTTGCCTCTCAGCGCCTCTGGTCACTACCCCCAGCAGAAACTGTGCTGCCTGTGGGTCAGGAGCGCCTGCTCTTACCCAGAAACCAGAATAAGACACGAAGCTATACAACTGCTCTGAGAACCAACTTTCCCCTCTCTTTAAACCCCTCCATTTACTCTTTGTTCCTTAGACTTTCGTCATTAGGGCAGTTTTAGGTTTACCGACAAATGGAGAGAAAAATTAAGTCCAGAGATTTCCATACACCTCCTTGCCCCCTACATGCACCCTCCCCCACTTTGGACACCCCCCACCACCACCACCCAGAGTGACACTTTGGTTACACGGGTGAACCTACACTGACACGCCGTTATCACCCGAGCTCATAGGTTACATTAGGGTGCACTTGGACACACGTATGATGACATGAATCCACCGCCGTGGTCTATCACACAGAGGAGATTCGCGGCCCTAAAAATTCTCTGTGCTCACCGACTCATCCCTCCCTCCTCACCCCAGCCCCTGGCAACCATTGATCTTTCCACTGTTCCCATAGTTTTGCCTTTTCCAGAATAGCTCAGAGTTGAAGTCATACCGCATGTAGCCTTTCATTCTTCCCTTCTTGTGAGTGGGCCTGCTCCTGACCGCTCTGCCGTTTCCAGGTACCAATGACACCCCAGCACGGAAGGCTCCGGAAGCCTGCCCGGTGTCACACAGCCGGTAAGCGGCAGAGCTCATGCTCCAGCCTGGGCCTGGGCTCTTATCCGTTTGGGCCCCTGCATCTGACCGATGCTTGTGGCTGAGGAACCATTATCCTCAGCATCCAGGAGCAACCAGCCCCTCCAGCCTCTTCCCCGAGGCCAGGCTGTGGGCCACCAGCTGGGAGAGGAGAAAGGGTGGGTCCCCAGAGGGTGAGTCCTCACACATCCTTGGCGGCTCCTTACCTGTCCCAGGCCACTGGGCGGGGAGACAGCAGGCAGCAGGCTCAGGCTTTCTCTTCGCAGCTCCTGGCAGTGATCCCGGACCCCATGAGGAAGCAGGAGATGCGGATGGGCGGAGAGGCTGGCCAGGGCCACGCTACCGGCTCTCCGGCCGAGCAGGTGAAAGCCCTCATGGACCTGCTGGCCGGGAAAGGCTGTCAGGGCTCCCAGGCCCCACAGACCCCTGACAGGACACCCGACTCTCCACGGGGGCCTCCCGGCAACGGTAGGCAGATGGAGGGGGGGGTCCCCAAGCCTTTCCCCCTCCTCTCCTTTCACCCCCCTCATCCTACCTCCTGCCCCTGCCTTTCATCTGCCTCCCCACTTTCCTTCTTTACACCTGCCCTCCCCAACTCTCCCCTCCGACCTCCATCCACAGACTCGCGGATACAGAGACACCAGGAGGCCCTTCTGAGCAGGGCAGGAGGCGGCCTGGAGCCGGGCGGCCCCCCGCCCAGGCTAACCAACCTCTTGCTGGTGGAGGGCCTGATGGACCTGCAGCTGAGGGAGCACGACTTCACGCAGGTGGAGGCCACGCGCGGGGCCTGGCGCCCGGCCAGGACCATCGCCCTCAGCAGGCTCTTCCTGCCTCTGTCGCGGGTGTCCATCCCGCCCCGCGTCTCCATCACCATCGGGCTGGCCGGGGTGGGCAAGACCACGCTGGTGAGGCACTTCGTCTGCCTCTGGGCCCGGGGGCAGGTGGGCAAGGACTTCTCCCTGGTGCTGCCGCTGACGTTCCGGGACCTCAACACCCACGAGAAGCTGTCGGCCGACAGGCTCGTCCGCTGCGCCTTCCCACAGGCCGGAGCGGCCGGCCTGGAGGGGGCGGCCCCGGCCAAGGTGCTCCTCATCCTGGACGGCCTGGACGAGTGCAAGACCCCGCTGGACTTCTCCAACACCGCGGCCTGCACCGACCCCCAGAAGGAGATCCAGGTGGACCACCTGATCACCAACATCATCCGGGGCAACCTCTTCCCGGAGGTTTCGGTCTGGGTCACCGCCCGGCCCGGCGCCGCCGGCCAGATCCCCGGGGGCCTGGTGGACCGGATGACGGAGATCCGGGGCTTCGACGAAGAGGAGGTCAAAGGGTGTCTGGAGCAGATGTTCCCTGAGGACCAGGCCCTCCTGGACTGGGCCCTGGGCCAGGTCCGGGCCCACAGGGCGCTGTACCTGATGTGCACCATCCCGGCCTTCTGCCGGCTGGCGGGCCTGGCGCTGGGCCACGCGTGCCGCCACTGGCGGGGGCCCCAGGACGCGGGGCTGTGGCCTCCCAGGACCCTGTGCGAGCTCTACGCCTGGTACTTCCGGATGGCCCTGGGCGGCGAGGGGCAGGAGAAGGGCAAGGGGAGCCCTCGGATGGAGCAGCTGGCGCACAGCGGCCGCAGGATGGTGGGCGCGCTGGGCCGGCTGGCCTTCCACGGGCTGGTCAGGAGGAAGTACGTGTTCTACGAGCCGGACCTGAAGGCGTTTGGCGTGGACCTCGCTCTGCTGCAGAGCGCCGTGTGCAGCCACTTCCTGCAGCGCGAGGAGACCCTGGCCTCCTCGCCAGCCTACTGCTTCGCCCACCTGTCTCTGCAGGAGTTCCTGGGGGCCGCGTACTACCACAGCGCGTCCAAGAGGGCCATCTTCGACCTCTTCACCGAGGGCGGCGTGTCCTGGCCCCGGCTGGGCTTCCTCACGCACTTCAGGAGCGCGGCCCAGCGGGCCATGCAGGCCGAGGACGGGCGGCTGGACGTGTTCCTTCGCTTCCTCTCCGGCCTCTTATCTCCAAGGGTCAATGACCTGCTGGCGGGCTCCCTGTTGGCCCCGGGCGAGCATCAGGGCTCCCGGGTGCAGGCGGCCCAGCTCCTGCAGGGCTGCCTACAGCCCACCACGGTAGTCTGTGCCCGGGCCGTCAACGTGCTGCACTGCTTGCACGAGCTGCAGCACACAGAGCTGGCCCGCAGCGTGGAGGAGGCCCTGGGGAGCGGGGACCTGGCCCGGCTGACCGGCCCCCTGCACCGGGCTGCCCTGGCCTACCTCCTGCAGGTGTCCGATGCCTGCGCCCAGGAGGCCAACCTGTCCCTGAGCCTCAGTCAGGGTGTCCTCCAGAGCCTGCTGCCCCAGCTGCTCTACTGCCGGAGTCTGAGGTGGGCACCAGGGTGGTGTGGGCAGGGGTGTTGGAGAGGAGAGAGGAGGGGACCTGGGAAGTACTCCCCCTCCACCAGCAGCCTCTGCAGCCATGTGTGGGGGCTGCGGTAACAAAGGTCCACACACTGGGAGGCTTAAAGCAATAGAAATGTATTCTCCCAAGTTCTGGAGGCAGAGTCCAAATTCAAGGTGTTGACAGGGCTGTGCTCCCTCTGACACCTTCAGGGAGGACCCTTCCTGCCTCTCTAGCTTGTGGTGTTGCCGGCAACCCTTGGCTTATAAATACCCCACTGCAGTCTCCGCCTCTGCGGTCACCTGGCTACCTTCTCCGTGCCTGTCTTCACACAGGGCTTTCCTCGCTTGTAAGGACATCAGCTGTATGGGATGGCAGGCCCACCTCCTCTAGGATGACCTCATCTAATTACGTCTGCCACAATCTTATTTCCAAGTCAAGTCACACTCTTGAGCCACTGGGGGATTAGAATGCCAACATATCTTTCGGGGAGACACTATTCAACCCATAACACCCTGAGAACCATCCCAGTGCTGACAGAAGCCACACCCACACTCCCCATTCTCAGCACATCTTCTGTCCACTGCTCCGGACCTTAACAGGGGCTGAGGGAAGGGCACAGGGCCAGGGCCATTCGGGACCTGAGAGCAGCTTCCATGTCCTCAGAAGGAGGAGCACTAGCAAAGGCCCCGGATAGAAACCGCAGGGCTCATGCCACTGAGCCTCCCAGTTCCTTTGTAGGGAAGCTGTGAGCATGGGGGGTGTGCTGTCCTACACCTCTGGGCCGTATGATGGGAGCTACATTGGAATGGCGAGAGGGAGGGGATCCTAGCCTGGGTGTCTGAGCGTAGTGCCCCTCTTGCCTTCCTGTGCCAGCCAGGCTTCATCCACCTGCCTACGGGAGGTGGTACCACTCACTATTGCAGTTCCTCCCGACCAGGCTGGACACCAACCAGTTCCAGGACCCCGTGATGGAGCTGCTGGGCAGTGTGCTGAGTGGAAAGGACTGTCGCATTCAGAGAATCAGGTAATACTGACCCAGGAGACTCCGCCCAGGACACCTACCGGTCTCTCTGGGTCTGAGGGCTCCTTTCCCATCTTCCTTTCTGCTCAACTAGCTGGTGATACTTTCAAAGAGAGGTGCCTGGAGCATGCAGCAGCTTGTTTCCACCCATTCCAGAAAGTTCCAGGGGCTCAGGTAGTCATCTGTAAGAAAAGAGGAAGGATATCGTGAAGAGCAGAGGCTATTTCTCCAAATACTATATGTACCGACATGGCACCAGGCCCAATTTTCTCACAGTTTGCCTTCATATAGTGTTCTGGGCACAGGATTCTATCTTTAAATAAAATATAATTTAAAAAAATTTTTTAATTAAAAACATTAGAGCCTGATTGTCCTGACATGCCAAAGTTGTGGGTTCAATCCACAGTCAGGGCACATACAAGAATCAACCAATGAATGCAAAATAAGTGGAACAACAAATCGATGTCTCTCTCTCCTCTCCGCTCCTCTCCTCCCTCTCCTCCTTCTCTCTTCCCCCTTTCTTCTCTTTCTTACAAATCAATAAAAAATATTTTTAAATTTAAATATTGCATCTTTAATGTAAGTTAATTAAAAATTTAAAAAAATATATATTTTATTGATTTTTTTACAGAGAGGAAGAGAAAGGGATAGAGAGCTAGAAACATCAATGAGAGAGAAACATCGACCAGCTGCCTCCTACACACCCCCTACTGGGGATGTGCCCACAACCAAGGTACATGCCCTTGACCGGAATTGAACCTTGGACCTTTCAGTCCACTCTATCTACTGAGCCAGACCAGTATTAGCTAGATTAAAGTTTATATGCCGACTGCAGGACAGATCTATGAGCTTATAAAATCTCTCCTGTAATAATTTCCAAGTTTGAGTAACACCCTTGTTTTTACTTGAAATGATTCCATGACCTAAGAGCAGCTTTCAGAGAATTAGGGAGGTGGGTTTGGAGAACAGGACCTAAGAATAATTTTTTATTCTCACACAAGGCTTTGGGTTCTGGAATAATCTATACCTGAGAAAATAAAAATGTGGAATGAGTCAGGAGCAAAACAATTATTGAGGGCAGTGGTTAGAGTAGCAGGCTCCATGTGATCTTGTACAGACAGCTCTGTGCCTAAGGAGGGTAAAATCAGTTCATCAGAGCTGTGAGTGCTTGCAATCGGCCGTGGTGGGAGTATTTACACCATGGAAACTGGCCCATGTTACAAATCAGGGTTGATGTGTTCTGGTGTTTCCTGAGAGCCAGTTTTCTAGCACACCACTGTAAACGCCTGCCCTCATTCCTGTGCTATGTTCCAGTTGTTGTGCTAAATTCTGACCAAGCTTCCCTAGAACTTTTTGCCATTGTGCAGGTCTGTCTGCCTACTCTAGTCCTACTTGCTTGGCTCAGAGACTTTTATGGGCCTGGCATTCTGTTCCAGGGCTCACCTGATTTCCGCCTCTAATGATGCTGGTGAGGCTGAGGGGTTTGGATCATAAGCCTGGAGCTGATATTTATAGACTTGCCATAATCACTTTTCTGCTTCTCCTTGGGCAGCTTGGCTGAGAACCAGATCAGTAACAAAGGGGCCAAAGCTCTGGCCAGATCCCTCCTGGTCAACAGAAGTCTGACTTCTCTAGAGTAAGTATGACACCGAAGGCCAGTCTTTCACCACAGGGACAGGGAACACTTGGGAGGCATGTTGTGAAGTCCCCTTGACTGCGCTCTCCCATGGGGGACTGGAAGAATAGCTGAGCAAACAATGTCACAGTTCCACTCAGCTATCCAGACTCACCCAGGAAGCACCAGAATTTCAGGCCTGAACTCGGAGTTACCCTCCTCCTCTCCGTCCATGGCTCAAGTCCACTAGTGCATCAGATCCTCTGTTCTTCTTCCCATCACATGGGGCCCCTTCAGAAACTCCTTCCTTGTTTGCCTACATAAAAATCTCTGTCCCACTTACACCAAACATGAAATCCTAAACCCTGACCCATTCTGTTCAGAAAGCAGATTTAAAGGTCAGTGTAACTTCTCCTCCTCCTTCCCTCCCTGGGCACTGGATGACAGAGAATGGTTGTTTCTCTCTTCCTTCCGCCAGCCTCCGCTGTAACTCTATTGGACCTCAGGGGGCCAAGGCCTTGGCAGATGCTCTGAAGATTAACCGCACCCTGGCCTCTCTGAGGTACGTCTCACCTGCCTCCCCCTGAAATCCTTCCCCTCAGGGGCCACCCATGGAGTAGGTGACTGAAAATGTGGGGATCAGACACCAGCTCCCACCCAGTGGATACCACAGGATCTTGTATCCTAAGCAAGTTTCCAAATCCCAACTCCTCCCTGGTTATTGTGCTTGTGATTATGGCCTGAGCAAGGAATAGAGATGGGTAGAGGTATGTAGAGGTGGAGGAGCAAAATAATCTGTGAGGAAAACCTCTCGCCCTCCATTGAACGAGAAATTCCCAAGACCATGGTGTCGGAATGTTCCCCTGAGATGTTTTCCAATACATTAAAAGCCCATATTCCAGAAGATTCTTCTAGTTTGGTGTGGTTTGCTGTGCTCCTTTTAGGAGCTAGTAGTTGTATCCATTCTAAGTTGAATATGTACCACCATTTTGTTTTGGTTTTATGTATTTATTTGTTTGTTTATGCTTCAGTTATATATTTTACAATTAAAAATTATAAGACTTGATTTTATCCTAGAAATTCATTGCTTCTGAGTTGGTGCATCACAATATGGCTTATTTCCTGTAAGAACGTCTTTCCTAGGGACCAATTTCAGAGTATTGTAGTCTGTGTAAGCACCTTGTATAGATGTTCTGAGTAACAATTCCACATCGGAAACTTTTTTGTTGTTTATCTTCACCTGAGGATATTTTTTCTCATTACTTTTCAGAGAGAGCAGAAGGGAGGGAGGGAGGGAAGGAAGAAAGGAGGGAAGGAACGAGGGAGGGAAACATCGATGTGAGACCCATCAACCAGTTGCCTCCTGCATTTGCCCTACTTGGGACAGGGAGCTAACCTGCAACCCAGGTACATGCCCTTGACCCAGAATCAAACCAGCACACCTTCAGAGTGTCCTTTCCACTCTAGCTTTTAAGGACATCAGTAGTGTCCTTTCTACTCAGCACGATGCAACCACTTAGCAACATCGGCCAGGGCGGAACCCATTTTTTATTAGCTTAATGAAGATTGCAAAGATAGCATTTCGGGGGGTGTCTGAGTTGATTCAGCCTCTCTTGTTTTGACCATGGCTAATCCATGTTCTTTTCACCAGGCAACTTGATGTCTCTTCTATTTTCTTAGGGGAAGCTTCATTTTCTTTATTTTTGAATTCTCCGTTTATCTTTATTCTGGCTGCGTGGTCGCCTAATCCATCTCTCTCCTCACCATGGCAGCTACCTCTCCCTGTTTTCATTTTCTTATATTGAGGTGAAAATTCCCACAAAATTCACCATTTTGAAGTGTGCAGTTCAATGGCACATAATACATTCACAATTATGCAACTGTCACCTCTGTCTAGTTCTAAAATGTTTTTGGCACCCTAAAAGAAGACCCTGTGCCCATCAGCAGTCACTTCCCATTCCCCCCTCCCTTCAACCACCACCAGTCTGCTTTCTGCTCAATGCATTTGCCTATCCTGGATATTTCATATACACAGAAGCATACACTAAGACCTTTTATGTCTGTCTTCTTTCACCAAACATGTTTTCAAGGTTCATCCACATGTTAGTATGTACCAATAGTTCATTCAATTTTACTGCTAAGTAATATTCATCAGTTACTGGACATTTGGGTTGTACATAATGGTGCTGTACACACTTGTGTACAGTATTTGAAGAACTGTTTTTATTTCTCGTGGGTAGATGCCTTCAAGTAGAATTTGCTGGTCACATGGTAACTCTATGTTTAACCTTTTGAGGAACCACCCGTCTGTTTTCTTCAGTGGCCACACCATCTTACATTCCCACCCGCAGTGGGTGATTTCTGATCCCTCTACATCCTTGATAACACGTGGGGGCTATGACTTTTGGCTGTAACTGGGGTCATGGATGACCAAGCTATTGTTATCCAGATACCATGGGCACCTTGTCCCCAGTCAGCAGGCAAGTGCTTAGAGACCCAGAGGGAAACCTACGTCCGGAGCAGCAGAGGGAAAGGCCAATTGTTCCCCGGTTCCTGTGTGGTGTGCATGGAGGGCATATAGTGGCTAAAGCCCCTGTCACTGAGCTTAGCTGCTGCCCTCCCTTGAGCATGGGTGACACTGTGGTGGGAATCAGGCCACCGTTGGGTGCCCTCGTGTGCTCCATGGTGACGCGCCTCTTCGTTGCCTCCACAGCCTCCAGAGTAACAGGATCAAGGATGATGGTGCCAAGTTTGTGGCTGAGGCTTTGGCGGCCAACCGGACCCTCTCCGTGATGCAGTGAGTGGACATGCTGGCCATCGGATAGTCTCCTTTGTCCTCTCTCATCTCCTCCTCCAAGGACCTCTCTGGCTGTGTTTTGCAAGGAGGGATGGATGGGCAAAGTCCTGAGGCTTTCTGACCTGTCTGGTTGGCCCCTGGAAAACGTGATGTCCGTTGCTTTCCCAGAGAAGGAGGTGTTGGGCAAAAAATTAACAATAAAACCTCCTGCCAATCCAGAAAACCCTCTCCACAAATGTGCGGAAGAACAAAGCAGCTTTATTATTTGAATAAACACTCAGCTAGGCTGTAATGTACATCACAGGCAATCTGCTGATGAGATTGCAAAGACAGAAGTGAATCAGACCCTTTTCCATAGCCAACAGACACAGCCCATTACATACATGTTTCCAAGATAAACGACTTGTCCTCAAGTGAGAGAACTGTGCAGCAGTGTTCGTCACACATGGTTTATCCTAAATTAGCCTGGTAGCTGGGACAGCCATCTGTGTTTGTTAACTGCCTTTAGCCAAAGGAAAGTTAAAACTTTATGTCTTCATGACAAGAAAGCTCTTACAACTTGGGGTCTGTGTATCTTCTTTGATGTGTGCATTTCAAAGAGATGATTCCAAGGGCCTTACAAAAGACATTCCAAAGCTGTAAATCTGGCAAGAAGTTTTTATTTAGCTTCTTAAAAGATTTATATACTTCTCGCCCCTCGTTGGTCAGTGGTTAGAGCATTGGCCCACACACAAAGGGTCACAGGCTGGATTCCCAGTCAAGGCCACGTGCCTGGGCTGTCCCTGGTTGGGGCATGTGGGGGAGGCAACCAGTTGATGTGTCTCTCTCACATCAATGTTTCTTTCTTTCTCTCTCTCTCTCTCTGTCTTCCTCCTTCCACTCTCTTTGAAAAGTAATGGGAAAAATATCCTCTGATGAGGATTAACAAAAAACAACAATAGAAAGATTTACGTATTTCTCAAAGGGACAGGGAAAGGATTTACAATTACAATAAGAAAAGTTACCTTTTGGGACCAGGGGAAATTCTCTTTTTAGACTGCATTTAGCCTCACACAGAAAAGGCCCTGGCCTGTCTGTCCTTCTGGGATGAGCACAGGGGTTCTCCTGTAACATCCCCTCCTCCAGGTTTAATGAAAGAGGAAGTAGCTTTTGGAGGAGAGGAACCCAAGTGGAGGAAGGACTGCCCCAGGGAAGACTGTGTGGTTGGGAGGAAGGCTGCTGGTTGGTCTACATGGACGTAGACTGTGGAGGGTTGAGAGGGTTGGGAGGGTTGGATGGGCGGGGGGGCGGTGGTAATTGTATGTGGAAGTCCCCACAGGAGGTTGCTGGATATTACCAGTGTCTAGTGGTCACTGCTTTCCAGTTTCTGACAAAGGAGGGCCTGGCTGCCCTTGCCTCTTCATCTGCACAGAATGTCAGTCTGTTGGCACCACTTTGGCAACAGTCAGCAGACCTTTCCCGGAGGCCCCTCCCCCAGGCTGTGATACACGGAGCTGGCACTCAGCGCTCCGCCGTCTCTGGCCTCTCACCTTGAACCAGAGTGTTCTTGGCCTGGAATGGCTGTGACCAGCTTTGCTAAAGGGCCCCTCTCCTCTCCCACAGCCTGCAGAAGAACACCATCGGGCCCACGGGAGCCCAGCACCTGGCAGATGCCCTGAAGCAGAACAGGACTCTGAAGGAGCTCATGTGAGAAATGCAGAAGGGCCAAATTGGTATCCTCAGTGTCTAACACAATGCCCAGCGTATCATAAATAATTGTGAGCATGGGGAGGGAGGGATGAATGGATGGATGGATGGATGGATGGATGGGTATTTGAGTAGATGGATGGGTGGGTGGATGGGTAAGTGTGTGAGTGGATGCATGAATAAATGTATAGGCGCAGAATAACTGGCTTTGGACTCCAAACAATGGACCAGGAGAATGGAGATCCAGATTCACAGGACTGAGTGAGCCACAACTGTTTCAGGCTCACACTTACTGCCTTCTCGACTAGCAGAAGAAAACAGCATTTCCTAGCCACCTTCACATAACATACCACAAATACCTCTCACTAAAGAGTTAGTCTTGCCTCCTGGCCCCTGCTCCCCTGCCAGGGAGCCAAGGACTTTGCTAACTTCATCTCTGACAGGAAGCGGGAGGTCACTTACAGAGGTCACTGCCAACCAGCCTCCAGCAGGAGAGATTCTGTACTGGCTGGCACCCTAGAGACGACAGAGACAGCCCTACCCTGCCCAGCTGTTCCAGGAGGCCGGATCACCGTGTCCCGTCTCTTACAGGTTCTCCAGTAATAGCATTGGCGATGGAGGTGCCAAGGCCCTGGCTGAGGCCCTGAAGGTGAACCAGGGCCTGGAGAGTCTGGAGTGAGTCTGTCTGACCACCCTCCAGGGGTGGCTGTGGGCAGAGGGTTTCCTATCCAGTAGGTGGGTGGGTCCTGGAAGGAGGGCTGTCAGTCAGGTCCACTTCCCTGCCAGAACCCAACCAACCCCCAACCCTGGGCATGCTACGATCTCAGCGTCTCCCTCCATGCCTACCCCACCTGTGTCATCCTACCACACCAGCTCCATTTCCCTGGACAGTAGGGGGTGGTGTTTTCAGGGTGACAACAAGCACTGAAAGCCCTTTAGAAGTTAGAGCAGGAAGCTAAAGAAAGGGTCAGCAGCAGTGGCTTTGGGGGGGGGGGGGTGCTTGGCACTGCTCCCACACAGGCGAGGCTCAACTGTGCCACTTTCTCTGGGGGCTGCAGACACAGCACATGGCCCCTCCTTTCTTTCTCTCTCTCTCTCTCTCTCTCTCTCTCTCTCTCTCTCTCTCTCTCTCTCTCTCCATATATATCAATATATATCAATATATATCAATATATATCTATATATATATATATATATATATATATATATATATATATGTTGATTTTTTACAGAGAGGAAGAGAGAAGGATAGAGAGAAAGACATCAACCAGCTGCCTCCTGCACACCCCCTACTGGGGATGTGCCCGCAACCAAGGTACATGCCCTTGACCGGAATCGAACCTGGGCCCCTTGAGTCCACAGGCTGACGCTCTATCCACTGAGACAAACTGGTTTCAGCACATGCCCCCTCTTCTAATGCCTTTTGGAGCCACCAAACCAAAGCAGAGACAAACTCTGGGGCTCGTTGTGCTATACCCACCTGCCCTGACCTAGCAGGGGCTGGACGGTGGGGATGAGAGAGGAAGTGGGATGATGAAGAAAACACAATGTGGCATGGCACCTGCCTCAGGTAGCGCCCTCCCCCAGCTCCCTGTCGAGCTTAGTGTTTCGGCTGGACTGATGGCTCCCTCCGAGTCCTGAGACAGCCACGCCAAATGTGCCCTCTCCTCTGTCTTCAGCCTGCAGAGCAATTCCATCAGTGACAGCGGGGTGGCCGCGCTGATGGGTGCCCTCTGCGCCAACCGAACCCTCCTCAGCCTCAAGTAAGTCCCAGCCTCCCTCTCCAACCAGGTATCCCTTTGGTCATGGGTCCGAAGGGACTGGGAAGGAAAGGCTGGAGCTGGGAAGTCCACATTCCCCCTATGGCTGGGCGGCTTGGTTCTGGAGCTGGCATCCTGCACTTCACCTTGCTCTTGGGAGGGCAGTGCAGCTGTGGCCCTCCGCTGGCTAGTTCTGCTGCTCCCTGCCCAAATACACATCCCTTAGGCACCCAAGCACCCATGCCTGCCCCTCACAGCTCCGAGGTCCCACTGCCTTATCCTCTTCCTCCTAGACTGTCCTCCTGGGAGGTCCTAAAGGGAGACACTTGGCTGCTTAGCCACCAGAACCGGGGCTCACTGGGGGCACACACCACGTGACCGCTCAGGAAGTCCAGGTCCCACAGGAGGTTTCTCTGGGTCTAAAAGCCTGAACACCTGGGCTGGTCTCCCCCAGAGGCCTCCTCTGCCTGGGTCCGCAGCTCAGGGTCTTCTCTTTTTTCAGCCTTCGAGAAAACTCCATCAGCCCAGAGGGAGCCCAGGATCTGGCTCGAGCTCTCTGCACCAACAGCACCCTGAAGAACCTGGAGTATGTGAGGGGCTAGGGGAGGCTGGGCTTTCTAAGGCTCCTGTATGCCAGGGCCTCACCTAGGCAAAGCCCAGAGACGGATGGGCCCTGGTCACTCTTGCCATTATAAAAGGCTGAAGAAGGACGTGGCTGGGAGGAGGTAGCCAGGAGACTTGGCCCCCGGAGGCGACGCTGACACAAGTCCCCCACTGTCATGTCATAAATTACATGAGGATGAAGTAATGGCAACTCTCCGCCTGCTCCCCGGCCCTCAGCCCTTTGCTATGGACGAGCGTGAGGAAGGGGCCACATGGTGGGGGCAGCACAGCACAGGAATCAGGAGGGAGTCCTCTGCCTCCTCCTGGTGGGTGACCCGTCATGGAACCTCACTGAGCTGAGCTTGGGCCCCCTCCCCCTGGGGGTGTCAGATTTGTTACAACAGCGTGAGCTAGGCTATCCTGCGGGCCGATGCAGTCCTTGGTCTGGATTCCCCGGGGAGCAAGGACAGGGCACACCATGGTCAGCTTCCGCTCACTTGCCCCTGTTCCTCTCCTTCCAGCCTGACAGCCAACCTCCTCCATGACCAGGGTGCCCAGGCCATCGCCATGGCAGTGAGAGAAAACCACGCCCTCATGTCCCTTCAGTGAGTCCCCAAGGCCCCCACCTACCTCATCCCCTGCCCAGGGCTGCAGGGCTCCCCTAAACCAGATGAAGCAGGAGACCAAGGCCAGCTCTGGGCACATCCTACATGGCCTCTGGGGCCTCTGGCAGGCTGCAGGTGGTCACTCGCAGGGCCACCAGCCCTGCCCCCTGCTCTGCTTCCTGAGGTTGAGCCACAGAGAGACCAATGGGGTGGGAGGTGGGTAACCCCGCTGTGCCTCTGTGCCCGTGCTTTAGGCAGGGACCATCCCGAGTCCTATTTGAGCCTGACCCCGTACCCACCCCTGACCAGGGAGTAAACGTTACTCCTTGGGGCTGAGGCTAGGGAGGGTTGCAGGAGCTCTGCCCATCAGTGGTCCCTCTAGAACACACCCCGCAGGGACTCCATCCCCTGGTGTCAATTCTCCTGGGAGAAGCCCCTCTTCCTGGAGCCCAGGACCTCCTGGGCTCTGCTCTGGGCCACGTGGTCACGTGGTCCGCGTCTGCCTAGCCTGCAGTGGAACTTCATCCAGGCCGGCGCCGCCAAGGCCCTGGGACAAGCACTACAGTTCAACCAGAGCCTCATCTGCCTCGAGTAAGTGGGGACTCCATAGGGGCAGGGGCCTCTGAAACCCCAGGGCCGCCAAGCTCAGGCTCACGCCCTCAGCACACAGCCTCCTCTGTCCTAAGACTAGCAGGCATGTTTCCATCCCCATCTGCTTTTAAAAATATGTAACAGCTTTATTGAGGAACATCATTCACCGGTGTCTAGTATAGTCACAGTCGTGCAACTAACAGCACAACTAAATTGAGAACGTTTCTATCGCCCACTAAGAAAGCTCAGACCCATCAGTGGTCACTCCCCCTTCTGCCCTATTCCGGGCAACCACTAATTTACCATCTCTATGGATTCACCCATTCTTCACATTTCTATAAGTGAAATGATACAATATGTGGTCTTTCGTGACTGGCAGCTTTCATTTAATATGTTTTCAAGGTTCATCTACGTTGTGGCATGAGTCAGTACTTCATTCCTTTTCGTGGCTGATAAGACTTTCATCTGTTGTGCGACATTTGGGTTGTTTCCACTTTAAAAAAATTTTTTTATTATTGATTTCAGAGAGAGGAAGGGAGAGGGAGAGAGAGACTGAAACGTCAATGATGAGAGAATCATTGATTGGCTGCCTCCTGCATGCCCCCTGCTGGGGATTGAGCCTGAACACCAGGTATATGCCCTTGACTGGAATGGAACCCGGGACCCTTCAGTCTGCAGGCTGACTATCCACTGAGCCAAACCGGATAGGGCTTGTTTCCACTTTTTGGTTATTATGAATAATGCTGCTGTGAACATCCATGTACATGTTTCTGTGTATGCTTTCAGTCCTCCTGTGGACACACCTGGGAATGGACTTGCTGGGTCAGATGTAACCTTTTGAGTTTCATCTCCTTTTGACGCTGACTACGTCTCTCTCAGCTTCCATCTCTGGCTAGTTCTGTTTGACTCTGACATACTTGTGTTCCTCAGGGTTCTACCTCAGGCCACCTTCCCCTGAAGGTGCGATCTCTTTTCTGGAAGCTCTCCTCCTCTCTAGGCTTTGATGTCCTTATGGCACCACAGCTATATCCCATCCTCTCTCCTGAGCTCCAGACCCTGTGTCTACTCCTCATTCTGCACTTCCCTTTGGGTGTCTCAGTGGTACTTCAGATTGCCTGAATGACCACCCCCCGGACACACACACAAGCCTGCTTCTTGGTCCCCCATCTTATGACTAGACCCAGCCAACCAACTGTGAAAAGTAGAAATATCATCCTTACTCTTTTCCAAGTCCTACTGATTCATGTCCAAGTCCTGTGGATTCTCTTCCCAGTGTCCCACCCCCATGGCCACTGCCCAGGCACCAGCGTCACTCACCTGCACCACTGAAGCAGCCTCCACATCCAGTCCATCCACGACTAGCCAGCATCTTTTCAAAATGCAATCTGTCCCTGTCCTGGTGAGAAGCGTCAGTGGCTGCCCAGGGCCTGCCGAGTGAAGTCCAACCTTTAGCACGGCTTCTAGGACCCCCAGACACCGGCTTCCTTAATGTTTCCTCAGCCTCGTCTGGCTCTCGAGAGACTTGACTCAATGTCTTTGGGTTCTTTAGAGGTGCGAGGCCCCTCCCATCTCTCATCCTTTGGGTTTTGGTGTAGGCCTGTTTCTCTGGGCAGCCTCTGGGACCACACTGCAGCCCGTGCATAGCCTTCAGCAGTGTTTCCCAAACTTCTCTCATGATGAGAAGCACCTGGTGGGGTTGTTAAACTATAGATTCCTGAATCCCAACTAAGAAGTGCTAAACTAGAATTTTGGGGAACATATAGGTAAAATTGTATACTCAACTAGTGCTCTAAGCGATACAATTTTACCTATATGTCCCAAAAATTCTAGTTTAGCACTTCTTAGTTGGGATTCAGGAATCTGTAGTTCTGTGATGGTGAGCACCAGGTGCTTCTCATCATGAGAGAAGTTTGGGAAAGACTGGCCTGCAGTGACTGCTGATTTAATCATGTCTTCTCACCCGAGTTCCAAAAAGGTGGAGTCGGCCTTGCTAGTGCACAATATACACTCAAACGTCTGTTAAATTATTACTGCACGCTAGCACGAATGGCCTGGTCAGAGGGCTCCCAGGGTTCTAGGCGGCTTCGAAAAGCACACTTTCTGTCTCACGCGCTTGCTGACAATGCTCCCGTGTGCCCCTTTGCTTGTTTGCTTCTGATGGCCCAGACCCCCGGTCCCTCTGCATGCTCATTAGGAGGCCAGGGGTGACCCTGGGGGTATCGTGTACGGGGTGTGTGGTCTGAATCAGACAGGAGGTCCAGGCTCAGCACAGAGTGCCGGAGAGCCGGCCCAGGCTGACCCTCTGCGCTCAGTTTGCAGGAGAACGCCATCGGGGACGAAGGCGCCTGCGCAGTGGCCAGTGCGCTGAAGGCAAACACGGCCCTCACTGCTCTCTAGTAAGTCCTGACGCGCGCGGCAGTCCAGGAAGCCAGCCCTTCACCCTCCTTTCACATGAAAAACCATTTTTTTTGTTTCCCAGTCTAGGGAGCTGTGCTCTCGCTCTTGCAGTTACAACAAGATTTAGGGGTACAGGCAGTGTTCTCCTCCAAACCTTCCAGGAGACGACCTCTATTTCCTATATCCATAGTATCTAGAGATGCCCCAAGCACAAACTGTGTAGGTAGGCTATGCAGTATCCTTTGGACAGATCACAGCTCATTGTCAGTGCTATTTTGTCCCTTTCAACCCTAAGTCAAGGGTGGTGAAAATGGAGGGTGACTGTGAAGGGAAGCTGGGCCCAGGGCAGGTAGGAGGGCTGGAGAGCGCAGCCTGTCTGGCCTGACTACGCTGACAGCACCTCCTTCCTCTTAGTCTCCAGGTGGCCTCCATTGGTGCGCCGGGGGCTCAGGCACTGGGGGAGGCCCTGGCTGTGAACAGAACCTTAGAGATTCTCGAGTAAGTATTCCAGCCTCCTGCTAAAGTCTCTTGCCTAAAGAAACCAAACTGTTGATTCAAATGAATAGACATGGAGGAGGGAGGGAAAATACCAATTTACAAGAAATGCACAAAGCAATTAAGTATCAAGCATGCCCCAGCTTCCCCATTCCTACTTCACCCCTTATCCCCGGGAGTCACTACTGTTGGATCTCTTTTTCTTGAATACCTGCTTTTCTTGGTCTTGCCCGGGCTGAACATGTCCCAAGATCTTGTTTAGGGGTTCCTGGGGTGGTCTGTGTCCGCTGGTCTTGGCCTTTGAGATCCAGGAGTTTGCGGCCTCAGGCTCCGTGGGGCTTTCAGGCATGTCCAGGCCACCCCTGCTCCAGGGGTCTGCGATGCTGAGCACACAGGGACTGCTGCGTGGAGAGCTGCCTCTCCTGTCTCAGCCCAGCTCTTCCTTTGGGATGTAAAAGGAGAATGAAGGCACCAACAAACCACCCCGGTTGGGCTCGTTCACCCCTCGAGTGTGTCCTTCTTGCTCCCCGAAGCCAAACTCCATTTTGGCTTGAGAGTAAGGAAGGAGCACCCTAATCCCCTGTGGTTGCTGAGTCCACACTGCCTCTAACCAGGAGCCCATACTCATCTGAAGAAACATCGTTTTCACCTCTCAGCTATCATGTGCCTTACATTTCCTGTCTTTTCTTTCTTTATTTTTAAACCCGCATCCAAGGGTATTTCCCCCCTACACACCCACTGATTTTTAGAAAGTGGAAGGGAGAGGGGTGTGAGAGAGGGAGAAACATTGATGTGAGACACATTGATTGGATGCCTCCCACATGTGCCCCAACTGGGGCCGGGATGCACCCCTGCAACCTGGTATGCACCCCTGAAGGGGAATCAAATCTACAATCTTTCAATGCATAGGCCAACGCTCTAAGCATTGAGAACACTGACCAGCACCATGGCCTGTCTTTTTTTTTTTTTTTTTACAGCTTAAGAGGAAACGCCATTGGGGTGGCTGGAGCCAAAGCCCTGGCAAATGCTCTGAAGGTCAACTCAAGCCTCCGAAGACTCAAGTAAGTTGTCAAGCCCTATCTGCACCTCCAGAGCAGAGGACTTCTGTGCTGGAACCTCCCCAGGGGATAAGATGCTCTTGATTTTCTCTGTAGCTGCTTCCCTCTGAATAGAAATAGTTCAGATTGGCCGAAATTGGTTTGGCTCAATAGATAGAGCATTGGCCTATGGACTGAAGGGTCCCAGGTTCAATTCTGGTCAAGGGCATATACCTTGGTTGCAGGCACATCCCCAGTAGGGATTGTGCAAGAGGTAGCCAATTGATATTTCTCCCTCTCTCTATCCCTCTCTCTTCCTCTGTAAAAAAAAAAAATATTTTTTTTAAAAGAAAAGAAACAGTTCAGACTGTTCTGGTTACTATTTTATCTAGTAAAGAGGGAATATGCTAATTGACCCTCATGCCATCACAAAAGATGGCAGCACCCACAGCCAATAAGGAGGGGATATTGACTTCCCCATCCTCAAAGATGGTGGCGCCCACAGCCACAAGATGGCAGCAACCAGTCCACTCAGTCTCACTGGGGCGGCAGGCCCAGCAAGGCTGGGCTCACCCCCAGGCAGGCCTGACCACTCCATGCGCCTGCCTCCAGAGTCCCCCAGTCCCCTCAGCTGCCCAGTCATCAAGGGCAAGCCAGAGGCACAAACAAGCCTTGGATAGTGGCTGCCCAGCTGCCTAGGCCCGGCCAAGGCTTGCACTGCCAGCAGTGGCAGCAGCAGAGGTGTGATGGGGTGCCGCTTTCCCCTGATCACTAGGTTGCCTCCTACCCCTGAGGGCTTCCAGACTGTAAGAGGGGGCAGGCTGGGCTGAGGGACCCCCGCCCTCCAGTGCATGAATTTTCATATACCAGGCCTCTAAGTAGTCTATATTGTGGATGAGTTTGTTCATTTTGCCTAGCAGAGGTCAGAGGTAAATCACTTAACATCAGCATTTTTGGTCTTATAATCTCCATGGCACTAAGATGGTACAACCTGGCTTCTCATAAACTCGTCTCAGAATTAAACGCCCACCTTGCTGTTGCTATGGCACCTGTGGACAAATCAGTTCCAGAACTATCCCACAAGATAATGCATTGTTGCTTTCAGAGGTGTGTTCTATCCTGACTGGCTCACTCTGGTGTCTCCATCCTTTCTCTACCTAGTCTTCAAGAGAATTCCTTGGGGATGGATGGGATGATATGCATCGCCACGGCACTGTCTGGAAACCACAGGATCCAGCATATCAAGTGAGTGGGTTTTGGCAGTCTCTGCCCTGTCCTGCCATTCTCACCCTTAGAACTGCTTCCAGGTCAGGCCCTACCTACTGCCTGACTTTCAGAGCCAGTGGACTCCCAGGCCCCTCAGCAGCTCTGGGGAAAAACTCAACATAAAAGCAAGCCACTCTGCCAAAACTGGTTTGGCTCAGTGGATATAGCATCAGCCTGCGGACCGAAAGGTCCCGGGTTCAATTCCAGTCAAGGGCATGTACATTGGTTGCGGGCACAATCCCAGTGGGGGGGGTGCAGGAGGCAGCTGGTCGATGTTATCTCTCTCATTGATGTTTCTAGCTCTCTGGCTCTCTCCCTTCTTCTCTATGAAAAATTAATAAAATATATTTTTAAAAAAGAAAGCCGCTCAGAACCTTGTCCATGGGAGAGATCCTGGAAGCACAAGGGATTCACCCAGAGTTCTGCGTCTTACATAGTGACCTGCTCTTTACTAGAGAGAAACTGTAGCCTCTAGCCCTTCAGCCAACTTCTCAATTTGTCCTACTCTTTCTCTAGTCTCCAGGGAAATCACATTGGGGAATCAGGTGCCAGAATGATCTCGGAAACTATCAAGACAAATGCTCCCTCGTGCACTGTTGAAATGTGAGCACAGCAGTTCCTGGTGGACCGGGCAGGAGGATGGCAGAGATGCAGCCTAAGCCTTCAAACAAAAAGACCGCTTTCCAGGGTGATCTGTTCCCTGGGAATGATGCCGCCCTGCACGAGAGCTGGCACACTGCAGAGGCGGAAGGTGCCGCCAGAGGAGGTGGCGAGCGCCTCTTCTGGTCCAGGGTCAGTCTCAGCAGGCGTGAGATGGACACTCTGGTCTGGAACAGAGGAAGGGTCTTCCACTGAGGGACCCAGGACTTACACCTTAAAGCTCAGCAAGTAAGAAGCTGGCCTTGAGGTCCTCATGTGCCCCCAACTTTAAAAATTACTTTTCCACTCATCTGGTTAAAAATCATCCCCCTCCCTCTGAAATGAGTTGACATATTTCAGCAAACTGAGTGTCAATTTGGCATTGGTGACAGAGGAGACCTCTCCTTTCTCAAGAAGAAAGTTTCAGGGGTATGATCCTTAGAGATATATGAAAGATGTGCGATTTTTATAAAGAGATATGTTTTAATTATAGAATTTGGAGACAGAAGGAAAAAAAACTTTCCCAAAGTTTTTCCCATTTTTTAAATCCATCACAAAATCTCTTACAGGCATGGATTATGTCTGGCATATGTTATTTGGAATCTGGTATACTAGTTATCAATAACATGTTCAATAATGTTAATAATAATGTTATTATTGGGCTTCCAATAATTATTACTACTCTGACTACAATTTCCCTCTGAAGGCAAGGCAAGCTCAGTTTCCATGTGGCATAGGTTCCCTCAGATGTCTGTGCTGAAAGGGAAAAGATCCTAAATGGACACCATCAGTTAAATAACCAAGGGAAATGCTTACAAAGATTATAAAGTAATTGTAATTTTAAAATTTGGACAGAAAGCACTGTTGTTCCTAATGTTTCTTTCAAAATGAGTATTCAGGCAAGAATCAACGGATAAAACCCTGGATGAAAGCCAATTGAAGAAGAAGAAATTCACATAGTCTCAAAACATCACCCCACAAAGGGTATCTAAGGGCTTTACAAATGTTGCCTTAACTAAGTGATTGAACTTAATGTCACCAATAATGGGACAAATGGACATCAGCGGTCCTGATGTGATGCACTGAGAAGGACATCGCTGATGTAGTATTTTTGCCAAAAAGGTTTACCTGAATCTAATCACGAAGGAATAATCTGACAAAATCAGAATTGAGAAGCATTCTGCAAAAAAAAAAAAAAAAAAAAACTAGCCTGACCTCTTAAAAAATGTCAATGCCATGAAAAATCCAAAAGACTTGGGACCATTTTAAATGGAAGGAAATTCAAGAGACATAACTTAAGATCTCTGACTGGATCCTAGACTGGAGCGGGGGAAACCAGCCATAAAGAACATTATTTGGTAATTGGGGACATTTGAACACGGGTCATGTGTGGTATTTATTGGATTACTTTTTTTAAAAGATATTTTTGCTGGTTACTGACAGTTTTTTCTTTCAGTACTTTCAAGATGCTATATACTGTCTTTTGGTTTGCACTGTTTCTGGCTGAATTGAGAACACATCAGAACAAGAGCTGCAGTAGCTAAATTTTGAAGCAAACTGTGCCATGCAGGAACCTAGCACCAGAGAAACCTCAGGGGCCGAAGCAGTGGAGAAAAAGAGTGCTTTTCACGGACTTCAAAGAGCAAGCCATCCTCTAACTGGAAGGAAAGCCCTGACTTTCTCCAAAGTCTCTCCAGCACCCTCTACGTGCAACACCCAACATCTTGCTGGCTGATAAAGGAGAGATATTACAAAAAAAAAAAAAAAAAAAAAAAAAAAAAAAAAAAAAAAAAATAGCATTGTTACAACAGAGCAGGCCAAAAGGTGAATTTGGAGCTGAGGCAATAAATGGATCCCAGGACAGTGGGTGTCTTGTTTTTCATTCTGGACAGTCTCTATTGCTATGTCTGCACGATCAGTAATGTTTTCTTCTGCAGTGTCTGACTGCTCTCATCTCAGTTTGTTTAGTTCATCTCATTTTCTTTACTCTCTATAAGTTTTGTTTGAGGCTTACTTTATATCTTCCGTGTCTGTCCTTAATATGCTCATGATTTCCTCTACCACCTGAATACACTGAATATATAATTGAAAGAATGTTCTTTTCTACTAACTCTATCACCTATCACTTATGGGTTATTTCTTGATTTTTCTCATTATGCCTGATAATTTTTTTACAGTGAAAAAAATTTATATTTAGAACTAGAGGCCCAATGCACAAAATTTGTGCCCAGGTAAGGTCCCTCGGCCTGGCCAGTGATCAGGGTCGATCAATCTGTGGGGCGACCGGTGGGGCAATCAGGGGCCCCCACTGGCACCTGCTTTCGCCAGCCTGATGCTGCCCACTTATCGGCTCTACCCCCTGCCACCGCTGCCAGTTGCCTCTCTCTGAGGGGAAACCGGCAGGGCAATTGGGGGCCCCTGCTGACACCTGCCTTGGCTGGCCTGGGGCCTGCAGGTTGGGGGCAGCTCCTGTGTTGAGCATTTGCCCCCTGGTGGTCAGTGCACATCATAGCAACCAGTTGTTCCAATGGTCATTCCTCCATTCAGTTGATTTGCATATTAAGCTTTTATTACATAAGATTAGGGAGCTGGACTCAAATCTCAATTTTATTGGAATTCCAAAGTCAGGAGCCGAACATATGCCTTCTTCCCTCCATCAGGCCAAATCAGGTGTTGACTTTGGCCACATCAATATCATAGAGCTTCTTCACAGCCTATTTGATCTTGTGCTTGCTGACACTGATGTCCACAATGAACACAAGTGTATTGTTGTCTTCTGTCTTCTTCATGATTGGCTCCATAGTAAGACAGAACTTGGTGATGACATAGTGGTCAAGCTTGTTTCTCCTCAGGGTGCTCTTTCGAGGATATTTGGGCTGCATTTGGAGCCGCAGTGTCTTCATGCCTGGTAATTATTTATTGAACACCAGAAATTGGAAATTTTATCTTTCTGGGTGCTGGTTTTATATTTATAAAAATATTCTTGATCTTTGTTCTGGTACACAATTACTTAGAAACACTTGGATCCTTCAAAACTTGCTTTTAAGCGTTGTTAGCCAGAGTTAAGCATCTTTCATTCTAGGGTTACTTTGGCTCATCTTCTGAGGAAATGCCTCAATATTGTGGGTTCTCTACCTATTGCCCAAGTCAAGAAAACAGTTTCTATAATAGACACTATAGAAATCGAGGTGTAAAAATTGTGAAATCAATCTTAGCCTTCTTATCTCAAATAGTAACTTCTACCCAGCTGGCTTTCTGGTATGTATTATATATTTTCAATATAAAGTATGAATTTAAGCAGAATGGCTCCTAATGCAGACTTTGCTGCATAAAATTTTTTTTCTCTCTAATTCAACCCTTCCCATTTCACAAGCTAGTTTCTTTCAGCTAAGAAAAAAAAAAGTTTCCCTCACATATATACAGACATAAAACAAAATAAAGTCTGGAATCAAAAGCCTCTAAATTGTACAAATGATTAATAGTCTGACACTGATTCCTAAAACAATTCCTGTGCTCAGTCCTCCAAAATGATCTTTGACCTTGCTTTTCTCCCCCAGCTCTGTCCTCTCTCTTCACTATGACCATCCCTTTCTCAACAGTCATCAGTACTCACTGTGTTGGCCTTAAATTTCAACCTCTCCTGTTATCTCACTTGTCCTGGCTAAAGTCCCCGATTTCCTAATTTCCAAAGTCCACTATTTATTGCTTAATCATTTGAGAGAGTACCTACTGACTTTCTTTTATGGGAAATGGCACTTGTACATACATCACCTTATGTCCCCCTTTTTTCTCTTCCTCCTTCCAACATATAGTATGATTTGGGGTTGAATCATCATTTAGTGTTTATCTTATGAATTTATTAGTATGGATCATTGCTAAGCCATTTTCTTCCTATGTCATTGTTCTTTCTAGAATGAAGTTGTATTATTTTTTATATTTAATGAATTTTCTATGTCACTATTACTTATTTTCCAAACTGTCCAAGAGAAGTGTAAAATCTGAATACTGTCTCTCACAGACACACTGGTCATTCCATCAGTTCCGTTTCCCCCTAATGACACACCTTCTTGAACCCTTTGTCTTCCTGCTCCGGTCACATCCTCATTGAAAGGACTTCTGTTTCGGGTAAGAGGCAGAATCTTTTCGTTCTCTTCCAATTCAACCAGGCCTGGAGTCCAGCACCCAAGAGCTCCCCTGGGTCAATCGAACAGCTGTGATATTTACGTAGCATGTTGCTTACCAGAGACACATCTTCCCTCCAGATGTTTGGTACTGATATTACCGTTTACAATGCTAGAAAAAGATATCTTGCATTTATTTCTTCCTGTCCCAGCTAATAGGGAAACAGTTCTTCTGATTTCCTAGAGGACGTCTTTGTACTTTGTTCTTGACGGCTACCACCAATAAAAATTGAGAACTTATGCCCTAACCAGTTTGGCTCAGTGGATAGAGTATCGGCCTGCGGAATGAAGGATCCCAGGTTCAATTCCAGTCGAGGGCATGTACCTTGATTGTGGGCACAACCCCAGTAAGGAGTGTGCAGGAGGCAGTTGATCGATGTTTCTCTTTCATCAATGTTTCTAACTCTCTATCCCTCTCCCATCCTCTCTGTAAAAACTCAATAAAAACATTTTTTTAATTGAGAACTTAAAAAATTCTTTTATATTTTCTGTCAATACACATATTTTAAAGCATTTTAAGAGATCCTTTAATTATACAGTAAAAAACAAAAACCCACCGCTGTCAGCTAGTTTTTCACAGACCTAATCACTCAAGCTTCTGTGGCGCCTGAGTCTGCTTTGCTGCGTAACTAAAACCAAATCACACCAGGCCATAAGGCACTTGCACATATTTGAATCCATTACAGTGACAGAAATACATTGATAACATGATCGAGTACATGTACCTCCTTTGTTGACAGAAGCCACTGAGAGCCTGCACAAATTCAATTAACGAAGGAATGAAGGATGATCAAGAAGCAGGTGAAAGAATGAATCACCCATTACAGCTGTTACTCTATCTGTGGACATTCTATCAGTGGCTTGGGTAGGAGTCCCAAACTAATGCCCATTAGAAGAAAGCATCACATATGGAAAATAATAACACATTTTTAGTTTTTTTTCAAAATGTAAGTCAGGTCAGTTTCAGGTGAACCAAAGCTGTAACATCCAAGAAGATGCAGTGACTTGCCCTAGCTATTGTAGTTTGGCTCAATGGGTAGAGCATCAGCCTGTGGACTGAAAGGTCCCAGGTTCGATTCTGGTCAACGACACATGCCCAGGTTGGAGGCTTGATCCCCTGCAGGAAGCAGCCAATCAATGTTTCTCTCTCATCATTGATGTTTTTATCTCTCTCTCTCCCTCTCCCTTTCTCTCTGAAACCGATTTTTTTTAAAAAGGTGCAGGGACTCTTTTGCACCTTAGAAGCCATAGCACCCGAGTGGTTAGCAAGGCTCCCAACACACCTATTTCCCATTTAGCTTATTGTTTCAAAAATGGCACTTCTCACCCAGCTGGCATAGCTCTGTGGTTGAGCATTGACCAATAAAACCAGGAGGCACGGTTCGATCCCCGGTCGGCGCACATGTCTAGGTTGTGGAATCAATCCCCAATAGGAGGCATGCAGGAGGCAGCCAATCAATGATTCTTTCTCATCATTTATGTTCTATCTCTTTTTCCCTTTCCCTTTCTCTTTAAGGGAAAATCAAAAAATATATATTTAATTTTAAAAAGATGGCACATCTCAAATTACTGATGAATTAACTGAATGCTGAATGTTTTTTATAAAAAGGGGTAATCTCATATATAAAATTTAGAAAAAGATAGGTAAAAAGCAAAGGTGATTGCACTAATTGTCACAGTCTCCTAAAGTTTATATGTACCATAGTAATGTTACTATGAATTTTTCTCGAGTATTTATCAGTGCAAATAAACAAAAAAATTACATTTTCAAGTGAAATTTAATAATATAAAAATATTCTATTAAAAACATTTATTAGGAGAAGTAACTTCAGAAGTCTTCTTACTTTATAACTGAATACCAATAAAGACTGTTCTGCGCTTTCTAAGAAGCAAACAGAAATGCCACCTGTCACTTGTCTCTTCACAATAGGGAAATTCTAGTGTTACTCTACCTATTTCAGTTCTGGTTTATTCTTTTAAGTCAACTTTCCTAAGAAGGAATGCTGGCCTTCTGAGAGAAAATAGGGTATTTGTAATCTGGAGGATCTTCTGTTGCCTAATTTTCAAAGAAAGTTGATTTTCATCTGACTTAACTAAATTCCATTCAGAAAATTTTAGTAAAATACATTTAAAGCTTGGTATTGTGATCATGCAGGGGGAAAAAAGACTATAAAACAGAATAGAAGCTAGAATTAAGAGCCTCTAAACTGTACAAGTTACTAATAGTCCGACGCTGATTCCTAAAACGAGTCCTTATGTGCAGTGCCAGCCGCAGGTTTGTCCTCTGACTCGCAGAGGACAGATGTGACGACAACAATAATCAAAACTTTCATAGAAACTTGTTTCTCCTCAAGTTTCTGTCTTGTGGATGTGAATCGCTAAGCACACACTTATTTCCCTTTCTTTAGGAGATAAGGCAAAAAAATCATCTTTGGAGTTTGCTCTGGTTCTTGTTTAAGCTTCATGGAGTAACAGATAGGAGGCTAAAGCAAAAAACAGGTAATACTTCAGTAACAATAAGTCCAACTGACTTAGAAAACAAAGTATGTTTCCTTTCTAACCTTTTAAATTCTCATTTACCTACAAATCTGAGGGTTTTAATCTGCTTGGGTCCCTTGACAAGAAAGTCAGAAGTCATTGTCACTCTCTTCCAGGGGCTCAGGTTTCCGGACCCTTCGGCTAGACTTAGCTGGAGAGAGTGCAATGCTCTCGTCTTCCAGATCGTCATCATCTTCTTCGTCGTCTTCCATGTCAATCTCACTGTCCTCGGAGTCTTCCTATAGGAAAAACACAGCAAATACAACTGAGGTCCCACTTTGTTCCTGACATCTTGTCACCAAGACCCTACCTCACCCTTTTACTAGTAGCTCAATAACTAGCAACACCCCCATGTGGAGGAGGAGCTTGGCAGAGAAGCGGTCAGGTTGTGGGGGCATAAAACATTTAGATACTGCTGGCCGCAATACAGAGATCCATGTATCCTCTAAGCAGTAACCTTCAAATACCAAGATGCAATAATCCAAGGTAGGTGCCACGGGGACTGGCTTTCCCACTGATGACTTAGGAACATGAGACCTGCCCGAGGCTCACTGGATGCTGCTTTGCTCCTGGTGGCTCAGAGACCCATCAGTGGGTAGGAGAGAAGGAAGGAAAGCTTATTTTGACTTTTGACAGATTGGGGATGGAGAGCCACAAAGTAAAATGTTGTAGGGAGAAAAAGAAAAGAAACACTCTCGCCCTGCTGGCATGCCTCAGTGGTTGAGTGTCGTCAAGCTATCAACCAGGAAGTCACGGTTCAATTCCCAGTCAGAGCACATGCCTAGATTGTGAGCTTGATTCCCAGTGTGGGGCATGCAGGAGGCAGCCAATCAATGATTCTCATCATTGATGTTTCTCTCTCTCTCCTCCCCTCCACTCTAAAATCAATAATTTGTTTTTTAAAGAAACATTGTCACCCTGGCTGTGTTTTGACTCAGTGGTTAGACCTTAAGCCCCTAGACTGAAGGATCATGGATTTGATTTCCATGAGGTCACAAACCTCAGTTGCATTTTTGATCCCTGAAGAGCAGGAGGCAGCCAATCAATGTGTCTCTCTCATGTCAATGTTTCTCTTCCCCTCCTCCCCACTCTGAAAATCAATAGGGGTTGCGGGGAGGAGGGGAAAACAGAAGCATCATTCTTGGGGAAGGTTCTCTACTGGCCCTGAGCAAGCTGATACACACACACACACACACACACACACACACACACACACACACGGATAGATGGATGGATGGGGTGAAAAAGAAAACCAACCTGTTTCCTGGAGCTGGAAGTCTTGCATTTACCTAACAGAGCTGGTGCTCCTGCCATCTTTGGAAAGGGAGAGCAGACAGAACATGAGAGGGGAAAAGTAGGGGAAGCAGATTCACTGAAAAGAAATGAGCCATCAACAATCAAAGAAGAGAATCCAGCTCCTTGGGAGCCAAACTGCCACAAATCCAGTGATGCGGGCTGCGAAACCACACCTACACTAAGCTGGTCAAATGTGCTTAGTTCCCGGCTAATCCAGCCAGAGGCCAGCCCTAGACTAGAGAGAATACAACTGCTAATGGGGGCTGGTCGGGACTCACATCGTCATCGGAGTCTCCACCTTGCATTGTGCCCACGATGTGTTTGCTAGGTCTTCCTGGGGAGAATAAAAGCATGAAGAAATGTAAAAAACCTTATAAGGCTTAAAATGGCATTTAAGATTTGCCTTCCTTAGAACATTAGGAAAAAGAAGAAATCAGAAAAATTTACTCAAGTAGCATCTCAACTAATCAGAACTGCCGACAAATGGTAACGGATTTTCTGCATTTCCACATTAACACAAAGAAAAGGGCAGTGAAATGTAAGCATGAATCATAAATCAGAAAAATAAAGATGCATTCTATAAATGTTTTAGGGGAAAATCACATTCCCTAAAGTGATTTAGGGAGGCAGCCAATTAATGATTCTCATAGTTGATGTTTCTATCTCCCTCCCTCTCCCTTCTTCTCTATAATCATAAAAATATTTATTTTTAAAAGGTCATCTTTGAAAACATCATCATTATTTGAGTGGTTCTCCATCCCTCCTGTGGAAGTCTAGATGTGATTATGCAGGAGGCGTCCTTCACTGGGTGGAGACGGAGAGCTGCTCTCATACCTGAAGGCTGAGAAAGCAACACCCATGACCCAGGCCCAGGCCTCTGGAGAAACCTCCTAAATTCTACTTCTGATGGAGGGCAGCTCAGAGGGAGGTCACTCAGGATAGGCCGGAGCTGTTTAAGGATACTGTTCCTTGGATCAGGTAAAATGCAAGTCTTGTGTTGTTTCACTTCTGCAGCGACTTGTCAGAAGTAGAAGTTAGGAGCACCAGTGCCTTTATGAGGTTCAGCTGAACTAATCACATACCATTTTAGAGCCCTGGCTCTCATATGATAGAATAGGAGTCATAACCTCTAATCTCTAGTGATGTCATGAAGCTTTCAAAAAATTAAAGGGAAAAAAAATATCAGAGCATCTAACTATCCTATGAATAAAGCAAAATGTAATAAGATAGGTGGATCTAAAATAAAACAGTTAACAATAAAAGTTAATATGAAATGACAAATGGAAGATAATTTACCATTTAAATTTATTGTGTATATAAAAATGCAATTGTGCTCTGAAAATTAATAAGTGGTAAATAAGAAATGTTTTTAAAGGTAAATATAGGGCAAATTTAGTAGTATCAGAATTTAATTTATATAACCTTTGACCTAAGAATTCCACTTTTAATGACATAGCCTAAAGAAACACTTGGAGATGTGCAGAAAAATCTACAAGGAAAGAGTATCTTAAGTACTGATAGATACTTAAGCATCTGTTAACATGAGAATGCCCAAGTAAATTACAGGTACAGACATATTATGGACTAATAATATGCAGCTATCAAAAAGAAAGGAGATCTTTACTATTTTACTAACATGGGAAGAGTTCAATAGATTTAAATTTTTTTAAGCAGATTGCAGAACCATACACACAGTCTGGTCCCACTTCGATTAAAGAACATTTCAGAAGCTCTTTGTGTCCATGTTTCAGTGTGTGTGTGTGTGTGTGTGTGTGTGTGTATGAAGGCAATTTGGAAGGATGCACCCTGGCCTAAGGTAGGGAGTAAAACATGAGGAAGACCTCTCGCCCAGATTTGCTCCATGCATTTTATTGCTTGAATCTGTTACAGTGAGAAAGTAGAAATTAGAAGAACATTTTGAAAAGGCAGAGATGTTTCTACAAGTCCCTTCTTTGGACATTATCTGACTATAAGGTATTAACTGCACTGAGAACAGTTTGGGCCCAAAACAGGCAGAATATAGCTCAGTGGCAGAGGCAGTGTGTTCCAGTAAACTCTGAGAAACACCACGCCACAAATAAGAATTGGCCGTTCTTGGGACTCCAGATAAGAAGAGCATTAGTGACAAAGATGACCACTGAGCAGTTTAAGAGCCAAATCCTGATAAACAGCAGGGCAGAAAAATCCTAGAGCAGGGCCGCTCACAGTGTGCTTATGGGCCTTAAACCAAGCAGCCCTGACCCAGTTTGGGCCGTGGTGTTCTGTGACAGGCACAGGGAGGGGGGCAAGTGAAAGCAGCCTGGTACCTTGCATGAGCACCTCCATGGCTGTCCGTGGCTTGGACAGCCGTCTCTCTTCCAGTTCACTGTCAGATTCATCATCCTCCTGGATGTCGATATCAGAGTCGTCATTACCTGGCAGGAACACAAATTAGGAAAAAAAGGGGGGAGAGGGGTGGATCCATCATTTCTTCTAAACCAGCCTCTGTCCAGTAAGGCTCTTGGCAAGTCATATGCACTTCTCAGCCTTTCTTTTGATGCATTAGATTTTACGAGAACTTCAGGATTTGCTAGTAGATACTTAGTGAAGAGTTAATACAAACAATAGGCAGTTTATTTATTTTTTATTTATTTTTTCCCCCAAAGCTAGAAAAAAGTGGGTCTGATACATTACCTAGAAACAGTATTCCAGTATGTGAAATTAAACAATGGACTAGCCAGCTGTCAAGATAGCTAGGAGTTCTTGGTTAGTTGGAAGGGGAAAAAATTCTTTGTTCAATTTTAGGCTGTGTCACCAAAATTCAAGCTCCTTGAGGATAACAAATATGAAGAATACCCCATTGAAAAGCTCAGTGACTGCACCAAAACAAGGCTGGAGGCAAGAAGGAGACCAGGATAGGAACGGCCTGACGAGGGCTGGCATGAGAAAAATGGCGACCTACTGACTGGCAATGGAAACTGGTGCTCATGACGTTCTTCATTAGAGAAAATTCCATTATAAAGATATAGAAAGAAAGGTCATTCTCAACATCATGGCCTTTTACATTAATTTCTTAAATACTCTCCTGGAGTTGGGTGCATGTTGAACATTTCCTTATGAAAACCTACAGGATGAGATTTTCCTCAGTGGGGAGAAAAAGTTTTTACCGTCCAGCACCTGACTACTCTGCATCCAGAGACACACATAGGTTTTAAGCATGGCACTGAAAAACCCTAACCGGTTTGGCTCAGTGTATAAGCGTCGGCCTGTGGATTCAAGGATCCCAGGTTTGATTCCAGTCAAGGGCATGTACCTTGGTTGTGGGCACCGTCCAGTAGGGGGTGTGCAGGAGACAGCAGATTGATGTTTCTCTCTCATCAATGTTTCTCTCCCTTCCTCTCTGTAAAGAAAAAAAGAATGGCACTTTGCAGTTGCTGCTCTGATCACTGACTCATAAGTCAGTTTGGAAGTATAGGAATCGTTCGTCTACAAAAAAGCTTTGCTTAAGCCCTGATCTAAGAGGGAAATGAAGTGGCGGCTATGTCTAGCTGGGCATAGAGTGAACGTTTTCTGCTTTCTGTAGCCATGCAGAGAAGAGCGGAGCAAACCTGGGAGCCAGAGAGTGTCAGTAATAGCATCCTGCAAGACTTCAATACAATTGATCTGAAAACTACCACCTTCCAAAAGCCCTAACCAGAGAATATGATTAAATATTAACACAAATTAGTGATTATAAAATGAAATCATTGTTCAGCTTTGTTCATTTTTACTTCATCCAGGAAAATTATGGTAGTAAATCAGTATCCAATGCAACATAAACCAAATCATATCATGAATTTTAAAACAACATTAAGACAGATATTTCAGGCTTAACATGATTTCTTCTGACAACTCAAAACATTTCACTGAGGACTAAGCAGGTAAACTAAAACTAAGGCATGCTGACACTGAAATCACCGAGTTGTCACTGATGTTAAAATTAAGTACAGCAGACAATAATGCTGGTAAAATTCAATAGGGAAAGGATCACCTTTCCAACCAATGGTGCTGGGACAACTAGCTCGCCACATGCAAAAGAATGAAGTAGGGTCCTTGTCTCACATCATTTACAAAATTAATTAAAAATGGATCAGACTGTGTTGCCTACTTAAGAATTGAAAGGATTTGCTCAAGAGCTTATATTCATGGATTTCAGAACCAGACTCCCTAGATTAGGGGTGTCGAACTCAATCAGAGAAGGGGCCAAAATCTAAAATCCAGCCTAAATCGCGGGCCGAATGGTTTACTGAACAGTCATAAACTGTCATTGTGATGGAAACGCAGCGGAGTGCAGTGATGACAGCGCGGTGCGGGCCACATTGCAAGGCCTGGCGGGACGGATTTGGCCCGCGGGCCTTGTGTTTAACACATGTGCCCTAGATTCACATCCTATCTTTAATTGTGTTCGCTTACCTAAGATATTCTCCTCCCAGGGAAGCGTAAGGGATGCCTTCTTACCTACTGCAGGTACCATCCTGTAGCTGGCTAGACATAGAGGAGGGGAGAATTTACTCTTAAATTAACCTTGTAGTTTTGGTTATTAGTGCTGTCTGGATATAGTAAAAATACTGAACATAGACTGTGCTTTTTTATGTAAACTGGTGTTTTGCTTTTTATATTCACTTTGCTTATTTGTTTTTTAAAGTAAAATATATCAGAAAAGTATTGAGGACTATACTTATCACTGGACACATAATACAACTAGACAAATGAGGGGGCTTAAAGAAACAGCAGGAGCAAAAATAAAATTGCTTTATGATTTAAAAAAAAAAAATGGATCAGAGACCTAAATGTAAGAGTTAAAACTATAAAACTCCTAGAAGAAAACACAGGCATAAATCTTGGTGACCTTGAATTAAGCAGGGATTTCTACTTAGATATGACACTAAAAGCACAAGCAACAAAGAAGAAACTGACAAACTGGGTTTCATTTAAACCTTGTTCAGCAGCCCTAACCAATTTGACTCAGTGGATAGAGCATCGGCCTGCGGACTGAAAGGTCCCAGGTTCAATTCCAGTCAACGGCATATACTTTGATTGCAGGCACATCCCCAGTAGGAGGTGTGCAGGGGTCAGCTGATCAATGTTTCTCTCTCATTGATGTTTCTAACTCTCTATGCCTCTCCCTTCCTCTCTGTAAAAAAATCAATAAAATATGTATTTTTTTTTTAAAACCACTTTGTACAGCAAAGGATATCATCAAAAAAGTGAAAACACCCTAAAGAATGAGAAATTACTTGCAATTCACAAATCATTTAAATCATTTATAAAATACTTTATATATTCTAGTACCGAGAATATATAAAAAAACTTACAACTCAATAATAAAATGATAAATAAGCCAATTTAAAAATGTGCAAAGAACTTGAATAGATATCTCTCCAAAGAAGATATAAAAACAGCAATAAGCCAAAACCAGTTTGGCTCAGTGGATAGAGCATCGGTCTGCGGACTGAAAGGTCCCAGGTTTGATTACGGTCAAGGGCATGTACCTTGGTTGCGGACCTATCCCCAATAGGGGGTGTGAAGGAGAAAGCTGGTTGGTGTTTCTCTCTCATTGATGTTTCTAGCTCTATCCCTCTCCCTTCCTCTATAAAAAAAAAATAATAATAAAAAATAAATAAAATATATATTTTTAAAAACAGCAATAAACACATGAAAAGATGCTCCATTTCATTAGCCATTAGAGAAATTAAAATGAAAACCACAATGAGATACTATTTCATAGCCACTTAAACTATAGGCAGTTTGTAAGTTTCTCCTTTTAGAACAGCACTATTCAACATAAATATCATGCCAGCGACATAAATATCATGCCAGCGACAGGTGTAATTTTAGAATTTCTAGTGACTAAATTAAAGTAAAAAGAAACTGGTACTTTTAATGTTTTTTTTTAACCCAAAATACCTAAAATGTCATTTCAACAAGTAACCAAAGTAAAAAATTATGAATTTACTTTTCTTTCAAAATCTGGTATATATTTGTTAGGGGCAAAAATAGAATATTGGGGATTAATTATATTTATAAAAAATATTAATCATGCTCTGTTAACTGTGATTGCCTTGTTCTGATTAAAGAAAGGACCTTCTAACCTGGCTGGGAATGGCAGGCCCCAGGGATCTGGGAGTCAACCTTAGACCTGGCAGTCAACCTTGGACCGGGGAGTCAACCTTGGAATACAGTTAATTCTCATTCCAATCCTGCCTATTATAGTGGAAAGATTCACAACCTTGTTGCCCAAACAATGGAGTCCCACCCAGTCCACATTGCCTACTTACCCATGTAATCTGAGTCCTACTCAACACATGGGGGGTTGCAGAGCAGATTTTTGTGGATGACTTGCTGCTTTCCCATACTCCCAGCATTAATGGTATAAACATACATGATTCAACCCTGTCTCTGCTTAATTGGCTCAAGCAGTGACAGGCAGCCCAGACCCATTGGTTGTCTGGTTACCTATTCTCAACAAACAGCACACCTCAGTTTGGACTAGCCACATTTCCAGTGATAAAGACCACGTGTAGCTGGTGGCTAAGGAGTGGATAGTACAGTTCTAGACTTGGAGCTCCCTGAGAGCCTCACCAATCACTGTGGGCTGGCACAATGCCTGATACACAGTGGGCATGCAGTAAGTACAGGCAGGGCAAAAGGTTTTACAGTTGGGAGTACTCAAAACACAGAGGTTATTCTGGTATTATTACTTACTAATTATTGTATTCTTTTCTTTTTTAATTGATTTTCCTTTTGTCCCACCATGTATAAACACCTGCTTTCCACTATACTATAAAAACAGAGTCACAGCAAGGTTACTAAGATATTGTGATTTATAATAAGAAATATAGATTTGGCCTTCCTCCCAGTTCCTGGCACAGAACTCCCAAATCCCAAGCAAGGACTTTCTTAGACAACCAGAGTAACAATGTTGTCTCTAGTTAAGTATTGTAAATGAGGTGACTTTTGGATCTCACCCAAGGGTGGGCCTGGTTGCCAGTAGGAGTCAACCAGGTGATTAGAGAATTGGAACTTTAAGTCCTGATTTCTGGGGAAAGGAGAGGGACTTGAGGTTAAATCAATCTCCAATGGCCAATCAAGACAAAGAAATGAACCCCAAAGGGTCTATTCCAGAGAGCTTCCATGTGCCACGCAAGGACAGGACCTCCTGTTGGAGACTTTGCTCTGTGTATCTCTTCAAATGACTACTGATTGGTATCCTTTAATATCCTTTGTAAAGCATCAGTAATTTACTGAGTAAACAGGTTTTCCTGTGAGGGATTGTAGGAACTTCTGATGTATAGCCAGTCAGAAGTACAGGTAACAACCTGGCATCTGAAATGGAGGGCCATCTTGTGAGACTGAGCCCTTTACCTGTGGAATCTGATTCCACCTCCAGCTAGAATTCAGTCCCAAGCTGGCATCCAAAAATTGCTCAGTGTAGGGAAGACCTCCCCCACACACGGGAATTGGGACCAGAAACCCCATTCAATTACTCAAGTGCTTTCTAGAAATTTCTGGGACATTTTTTAATGCAGAGGACTCTAAGTTTCTAATGCTATAGTGAGGAAGCTTACTGAGGATACAGTTACAAATCTACCACTAGCAACAAGGTTTAAAAGGATGGTGGGAAAATGAACAACTTCTATTACGGGCTATCTAAACAAAGTACCTTGCCCTTTTAATCTCTGGGCCCCCATGGCATTCTCCCATCTCTCATCACTCAAACTTTCTCTTCCTCAAGTCCTTCACTCTAAACCACCAAAACCAAACCTAAGATGACTTAACCTCCTGCTCAGGAAGGATGGTTTCAATCAGATATGAGCCCTTCTAGCACGTTACACCTTCCAGGTCATCTGACTTACTGAACTCAAGTCCGGCAGGTTCACATATTTCCTCACTCACTGAAAGTCAGCCCTCCACCTGGGCTCTGGCTCCCAGTGTTTCTGGCTTCCAGACTCTCCTCATCTGGTAACTCCCCAGCTCTACTGGTTTAGTCTTCACTGAAATAGCTTCCCCTCAGTGAGGCCTACCCTAACTCCCTATTTAAAGCAGCAATTCTGTCACCTTCCCTATCCCTCTTACCTGCTCTGCATTTCCCCCATGGCATTTTTCACCTTCTCCATTTAGCTTCCTTACTATCTGTCTCTTGTGAGATCAGTTAGGGCAAGGATCCCTATCTTTTATCCACTCATGTATCCTTAGCACCCAGATACTTAATGCTTTGCTAGGTTGAATCGGCTCCTTGAAGAGTGACCTGAACAAGATGATCTCTTGCAGCTCTTATATTTTATTAATTCTTGCTCCTGATTCATGTCTATGTACTATTGTTTTTCTGTTTGGAAGACTCTTTCACAGATGGAGAAAAATTCATAGAGTCTGCCTTTATATATTTCTTCTTTGATACAAATACTCTGGGCAATGTTCCCACACATGCAAAGAAAGCAAAGAACCTTAGGGTGAGTAGAAATGAGAATAGTCTTTCGTAAGTATTTTCCTAACTTCTTTGTCCACTCCAAGCTAATTAAGTGCTATCCTTCATTAAGTTGGTTTACATTGGAAATTTTTTCTGAAATAATTAAATCACACATGCTTCTAAGAATCTCTGTCCTTCAAGAGATCCCAAACGTATGGGTCACAAAATGAAAGTTCAGTTCAGAAGAACAAACCAAGATCAGTGAGGAAGGTCTGAATGTGCTGGCCTGGGGCAGAGCAGGATACAGCCAACCAACCGGAGCTCTTACCTGTGCCAGGCCTCCCAGGAGGGGATAAATTCCATGCGGTCTTATCACTTAGGGCAGCTTCGGGCTCTCCTGGCTGACCTGGAACCATAAAGGCAAGGGGCTGCTTTGGCTAGAGAGGCCCTTGAATTTCCTAACCTTACCCCAAGAGGATTTCCCAGCAGTCCCTATTCTCCTTCCAGTGTCCCCTGAGATTCTCGAGAGGCACAGAGCAAGTGCAAAATAAGAGAGAGACAAGAAAAGATAGAAAGAGCATGCCTAGTGCCCCAGGTCTACTATCTTCAAGCATGGGGAAATAAAATATATCATCATGAAAAAAGGGCCAGAAGTAACACTATGAGATAAAGCCATCAATTCAGCAGGAAGATCCTGAGGCTTACCTGACACCTTGGTGAAGTTAATTCATGGATGAACTATCCTAACCAGACATGGAGGACATTCCTTCCCAGAATCTAGATCTTATATAGAGGTAACTCCCATTTCTCTATAGATGATAGCTCTGCTGATAATGGGTGTGTGGGTTAAGCAAGTCATCTATTCACTTGCACTTCATTATGTTGCTTGTTTTCCATTAATCTGCCCTAAAATAAGGAACTCTACAGACCTTCAATACATATTTTTCGTTTTATAATTATATATTATATCTATTCAAACTATCATTTAGAAAGAGGAAAACACTATTTTAGTTAGCATAAAAAACCCAATGTGCTTTAAATGTTATGTAATTTAAACCAGTCTCTTGAGCTCTTGACTGAAATAAAATGGTACCAGATATAAAGTGTGAGAAAAATGCCTTTTGAAAAGAAATAAAATATACATATAAATTTTTCAATGCTAAAAATGCTACTCCAGAATTTTAAAAAAGTGAAGACTTACTTCCACTCTTGAGTAGTCGCTTTTCTTCTTCCTTCAGCTTGTTCTGCATCAGACGGAGAGTATTTTCGGCTTCCTATGGAACAGAAAAAAGATTCAGAAGAGATGACCCTTTTTGGACATTTTATTATTTTTTACCATTTGAGTAAGTAGTGCTAAGTTTGTGATACAGAACCAGAACAAAATCTAAACCAAAAGAAGGGGAAGAGCCCTAGCCAGTTTGGCTCAGTGGACAGATCATGGGCTTGCAGACTGACAGGTCCTGAGTTTGATTCTGGTCAAGGGCATAGCATGTAACCTAGGTTGCAGGTTTGATCCATGGCCCTGGTCAAGGTGCATGTGGGAGGCAACAAATCGATGTGTCTCTTTCACATCAATGTTTCTCTCTATGTCTCTCTAAAAATCAATGGAAAAACATCCTTGGGTAAGGATTAAAAAAATAAAATAAAGAAGAAAGGGAAGAAAACTAACACTGCCTGAGATACTACTACAGTTGGGAAGCTGATACCCTTGATTTGTCAACAAGTACAAAGTGACACACCAGAAAGAATGGTCTGTGCAGAAGAGTGGGCTAAGCACTCACCTCAAACCTCTCTTGCTCCATCCTATGATGATCCTCGAGTTGCTGTTCCAGATAAGCTAGATTTCGAAATTTCTCCAGATAAATGTCATACTGCTTTTGCAATTCTTCTTCAATCTTCTCATATTCATCCATAAAGGCTGGCCTAGAATGATCAAATGAAATAAAAAGTGAAAGATTAATTGATATATAGTAGTTTGAAATTGGTATTCAGAGTTTCATATTCTGTCACGGCTTTCTTTAAAAAGTCTGAATTAATTGGAGGAAATGCTTCCCAGTTCTCCAACAATAGCCTGAAGCTAATTTCCCCTTTTCTCTTCCCTTCTCCAAAAACGAACACACTTTTTTCATCAAAGAAGATGTGATTTTTATAAAAACTTGAAATAATGCTGGAAGTATAAATAAATAAATAAATGTTCATAATCTCATCAGCAGGTATAAGCACTTAACATCTGACATATGCTGAAACCGGTTTGGCTCAATGGATAGAGCGTCGGCTTGGGGACTGAAGGGTCCCGGGTTCGATTCCGGTCAAGGGCATGTATCTTGGTTACGGGCATATCCCCGGTGGGGGATGTGCAAGAGGCAGCTGGTTGATGACTCTCTCTCATCGATGTTTCTAACTCTGTCCCTCTCTCTTCCTCTCTGTGAAAAATCAATAAAATATATTTAAAAACAAAACAAAAAAAAAAACATCTGACATATATTCTTCCAGACTTTTCTATACATATCCTACATAATCCTATATAATAAAGAGGCAATATGCAAATTGACTATTACTCCAACACACAAGATGGCCACCCCCATGTGATCAAAGATGGCCACCACAAGATGACCAGCAGGGAGAGCAGTTGGGGATGATCAGGCCTGCAGAGGAGGGAAGTTAGGGGTGATTGGGCTGGAAGAGGAGGACAGTTGGGGGGAACCAGGCCTGCAGGGGAGGGCAGTTGGGGGGAACCAATGGATTTCATGTAACCCACATACATCTCCTCTTTTAATTGTAATGTATAAAACAAGGTGCAAAACTGCCATTCTCTGGAGCATTATCTCAATCTGTTGAGATTATACTTCCTTCCTAGCACTTGTGGACACTTTAGCTCAAATAAACTCACAAAAATTCTTCATAGGTTTGAATCTTTCTTATGTTAACACATTTTTTAATAAACATTAAGTATATTACTTTAAATCAGTGATTTTAACACTGTTGTGCCACAAGAATTTTTAAAACATTCAATACTTGACTATTTAGTCAAAGGCACTGACATCTTTTTCCTTAGGTTGTCAAATTAAAAACAAAAACAAAAAACTGACAACAGCCAACACAATAAGAGCTATCTGGTATGAATGAATCAAAATTATACCCATTTTTTGTCAGATTAGAAAAAAATATAATATTTTAGTAATTAATTTACTTATTCCATGAGATAAGTTGAAAATTGTTGTCTTAAATAAAGCTCTACAGTCTTTTTTCTCACTTGATAAGCCACAGATTTATTTATGTATTTTTATTAAGGTATTAGATGTGTACATATCTTTCCATTGCCTCCCCACTAAGCCACAGATTTAAATAGTTTAAAAATTAGCATATAGCATACACATATCTCAAAATCAATAAATTAAATATATGCATTATCTTAGTTGGGTATAATACTTTGCTATGCCAAAATTTAACCAGTCCCCTAAAAAGGGAAATATAGATTGCTATAAATTAAAGTTAAGTTTTTAAACAATATAAAATTACAAACTAAAACCAATAACATAAAAAGCTATTTCAACTGGTTTGCTGAATTACTTTTTTCTTATTTAAGGGAAAATCTGTTCTTTTAAAGATAAACTAAAAAACAATGTTATAACCTTTTGCACTAAAGCAAAACACACAAACCTTTCTATTAAAAGGATTTGAGGCTTAACAAAAATGAACTGACACTTGAAAGGCAGAACTTAATGAGACAAGTCTATCTGGTGGCCCTGATTCTAGAGGCAGAGCAGGTGAGGTCCCTGGGCTGGGAGGAAGCCTTTGATGTCCCCTGAGTAACTGGCTGCTGTCCCCAGGTGCTGCCTCCCCACACATCTAGGACAGTAGCTGACTGTGGGCCAGTCACCAATATCTCAAAAGAGCAAGACACATTGAGAGCAGGTACAGCTAAAAGGGGGAAGGAGTAAAGAAAGAGAAAAACAAAAGGAGATTGAAAAGGGTGAAAGAGTAGTGACATGGGAGAAAGAACAACAACAAAAAAGAACAGTAAGGGAAGGAGGGTACAAAATGAGAGGGAGGAGGGAAGGAAATGAGAGAGATTCCAAAAAATATGAGGAACATGCTTGAAAGGCTCCAATGACTTAGAAGTGTTTTGCACCACTATCATCTATCTACAGTCCCAGGGAAACACACTGTCAGTGAGGGAAAGTGGAAGAAAGATGAATTACTGGTGAGGAAATAAAATTCTAAGTCTACTACTTAACCCAAGAAATGAAAGTATGCTTGTTTCCACCTAATTTATGGCAAGGCACAGATCTTAGGAGACCAAGTCTTATATAACTTTTACCATCTGGATTTACTTACTTTGCCTTAAATTCCAAGAAGCTATAAAAACTGAATGGAAGTTCAAGAATTAAGCAGTTTTCCAGACATACCATAAAGAAAATGAGTTTAGAGGTGTGCTTGTTTGAACGTTTTGCAGTAGAGAGAGCCTTATTCAAGGCTTCTCCCACTGCCTGAAGGGTTAATATCACTGACAGTACATTCTCTCAATCTGTCTGAACTTTCAAAGACAGCTTTCTGCTCATTCTTTGGGTGTTCATATATACCTGACACTCTGCAGAGTCTGGAGTCGCTTCCGGTTTCTTTCCAGTTCTAATTTCCGCTTTTCAATTTTGGCTTCTAAATTAGCTTCATCAGAGGCCACGTTATTGAGCAGGTCTTTCGTCTTCTGAACCTGAGCCTGCATTTAATAGGAAATGAATGAGACAATGTCCCAGTAAGGACCTCCAACTCAATATTTCTCAAATCCTCTGGCACAGCAATAACCATGCTAAATAAAAACAAAAGTAAGCAAACACAGCAAACCTTCCCTCAAGTCATTATATAACCGACTGTTCCCAAAGGGAACATCACATAGGCCCAGACAAAATTATTATTCTTTTTTCCCCCATGAGAAGAAGGTGTTTCTGCCAAGGGAAACAAATAAAGATGGAAAGAACATCGTCCTACGCAGAGTGGAGAGAGGCCTAAGATCTCCTGCCTGCTCACTTGTTTATAGACTGGTTACCTATCATTCTGAATTGTTAGTCTGCTGTTATTTACATCTTGTTCAGGTCACTCCCATAGTTACAAATACCGGACTTCCAGGATGTTACAGGGGTAGGCAAAAGTAGGTTTACGGTTGACCATATGGAAAAATATATGCAGGTTATGACTATTACAATAGCTTTATTAACTCAAAAGAATGTCACAATGGCACAGTGCACTTAGGTGCAATCTTGCAAGTGCTCAAATTGCTGGCCTTCAGTATTTACACATTTTTTAAAAAATATATTTTATTGATTTTTTTACAGAAAGGAAGGGAGAGGGATAAAGAACTAGAAACATCGATCAGCTGCCTCCTGCACACCTCTCACTGGGGATGTGCCTGCAACCAATGTACATGCCCCTGACGGGAATCGAACCTGGAACCCTTCAGTCCACAGACTGGCATTGTATCCATTGAGCCAAACCAGTTTCGGCGAATTTACACATTCTTGTAGTTTACTTGCTATAGTCAAGCACATTTTGTCACTGAGTTCTTTTATCTACTTTTGCCCATCCCTGTAGGCACACACAGCTAATGTTTCTTTTTGTCCCCTCCTAAATAAAGCCAGACTTTATTTAGGAGGGGACAAAAAGAAACATTAGCTGGACCTTGCCTTCTGGGATTGAGAGAGTTCCTTTTTTTCTCTCCCTGGCCACTGAACCTTGACTACAGACTACAAGAAACAGGGAAGCCACTCTGTGAAGTCAGACAGAAGCGGCAGTATATACCAGCCACTGGGAGGGTGCCTTGGCAGCAGTGGGCAGAGGCTCTTGGGCGAGGGGGGCTGAGTAAGAAAGTAAAGGGGATGAATCACTGATGAAAACTACAGGCCTCCCTGTCCTTTCGTAAAAGCAAGTTTATTTGAAGCAGTGGTAGTACGAGTAAACGCAGTGTGTCTTCACACATATGTTGTCCGGGAAGCTGGCCAGGATGGGGCCTATGTATGATAGCAATCTGACATATCAGAATAATACAATAACCGAGTGTGGAACTGCCTCCCCAAGTTCGGGCTCTCCGACTGCCTTAAGATTCTGATTGCCAAGATGGGGATCTCCCCTCCAATACTTTGCACATGTGCGGTATACCATACAGTATACTGCAGGTCTCTGAAATGCTATGGGGTATACAAAGAAATCACCTAAGGAGACCAGGCCCTCTCCACAACTCACAGAGACAGTGTGCATTTGGAAGCAACTACTTTCATTGATAATGAATTTATGGTTAAGTTATTTTTGTCTGAGACACCTAACCATTTCCAAGATGCTTTCATGGAAATACTATCAGTAAACATCCATTTGCTGCAAGTGCTTTAAAAATACCAGTAGAAAGCTTCAGGTCAATATGGCAGCATAGGTACTCAAATCCTTACACAACCACATCAAAATTACAACTTAACTGCCCTAGCCGGTTTAGCTCAGTGGATAGAGCATCAGCCTACAGACTGAAGGGTCCTGAGTTCGACTCCGGTCAAGGGCACATGACTGGGTTGCAGGCTTGATCCCCTGAGTGGGGTGTGCAGGACGCATCTGATCAATGATTCTCTCATCATTAATGTTTCTCTCTCTCCCTTTCTCTTTTTCTCTGAAAACAATAAAAATGTGTTAAAAGAAAATATATAAAAAATTTTTAAAAAAAAGAAATATCAATGATGAGAGAGCATCCCCTACAGGAAATCAAGCTGGCAACCCGGGCATGTGCCCTAACTGAGAATCAAGCCTTGACCTTCTGGTTCATAGGTCAATACTCAACCAGTGGGCTGAAATAATACCTCTAAAAATGTTCACTAAATATCCCCAGTAGGGGGTGTGCAAGAGGTGGCTGATCGATGACACTCTCTCATCTATGTTTCTAACTCTCTATCTCTCTCCCTTCCTCTCTGTACAAAATCAATAAAATATATATATTTTTAAAAATGTTCACTAAGTAATAGACTGTGCGCTCATCTGGCTGTTCTATTTTTTATACATATGTAGTGCTAAAGGCACATTCATGCTATGTTAAATTTATTCAGCCAGAACAATGACAAGCACAAGAATATTATCATGTCAATTTTTTAAAATTTAGAAACAATCATGAACTAACAAACAGCTGGAGTATAATACAAAGCAGTTCTTTCTGGACCTAGGGGAGTGAATTGCTGACCCCGATGCCCCGTCACTTTTAGCTACTTTAGTGTGTATTTCCTATGAATAAGGACTTTTTCCTACAGAACCACAATACAATCATCAGAGCAGAAAATGAACACTGATGCACTATTGCCATTTAACCCTCACACCCACCCGTTTGTCCTCATGAAGTCCTTAACAGCAGAGGTCACCGCTGGCATTTAGCCTCCTTCGGTCTGGAATGCCCTTCTCACTGTTGAAGAGTACGAGCCAGATAATTTATAGGATGTCCCCAATTTGTCTTTGTCTGATTAGCTTCAGATTATGAATCTTTAGCAGAAATAGCACAGATATGACATCATATCATGTGTGCATAATTTCGAATTGTCCCATTACTAGTGATGTTCACTTTGATCACCTGGTTTTAAGGGGGTGTCTGTCAGGAATCTCATGTGAAGGTACTCTTTTCCCCTTTGTAATTAATTGTATTTTGTGGAAGAGCTACTTTGTGTTTTGTTGTTTTTTGTTAATACCAGAGGATATTTTTTCCATTGATTTTCAGAGTGAGAAGGGGAGAGACAGAAAGAGAGAAACATCAATGTGAGAGAAAAGCATCCATCGGCTGCCTCCCGTATGCACCTTGACCGGGTCAGAGAACTGAGCCTGCAACCAAGATACTTGCCCTTGACTAGAATTGAACCTGTGACCTTTCAATCCGCAGGCCAATGTTCTAACTAACCACTGATCCAAACCAGCTAGGGCTGGAATTACTTTGAAACTATGTGAAAAACTAGCTGTCAATATATTCACTTATTTTTTTTTATATCAGTGAGAACCCATCATCTCCCGTTTCACTCAATGGTCAATAATCCAATATGTTATTTATTTATTTTGGTTTTAAACTGTCCTCATTTGGCCAGGGGAAGCCTACTCAAGCTGGCTTCTGTGTCCTTTTCACAGGTCCCTTTCATTCTTGGGAGCACTTCCTTGCTTTCTGGTACAAGATCTTGCACTTCCTGTTCTTCTCACCCTACTGAGGCTCTGGAATCCCATGCTGGGTCTCCCAGGGAGCATTACCATTTTATAACAGAGTCATTTTTCCCCCCAATATATTTTTATTGATTTCAGAGAGGAAAGGAGAGGGAGAGAGAGAGAAACATCAATGATGAGAGAGAATCATTGATTGTCTGCCTCCTCCAAGTCCCACAATGGGGATCGAGCCTGCAACCCAGGCATATACCCTGACCAGGAATTGAACTGTGATCTCCTGGTTCATAGGTCAACACTCAACCACTGAGCCACGCCAGCTGGGCTATAGCAGGGTCTTATAAAAACCTATCCATCTGAGAATGTTGTACAACTCTCAGCAAATTGTTTTATACCTATCCCTGCCTATGCCTACTGAAAAAAGTGATCCTAATAATGACTAAATACCTACTTTATGCCAGAGACTATGTATGACACGCAACATTGTAATGAATGCTCAAAGGACCCTATGTGGCCATTTTCCTCATTTTACAGATCAGGAAAGGGAGGCACAGAGAGGTTAAATAACTTGCCTAAGATCCAAATAGTCTGAGTCTAGAATGCCCCTCATATCTGCCTTCCAAATAAATGAGCAAATGATAATTGACCAGTGATCATGCTATTTATTACAGTGATGTATAGAATCAAGAAAACCTAGAAATTATTTAAGGCACAGCAATGAGGAATTGGTTAAATAAAGTATGAAGAGCCCGTAAAATAGAGCATTATTTACTTAAATAATTAAAAATTTTAATATAATTTTAAACTATTAAAATTTACAAACTTTTAGTAAACATGAGCTGTTCATATTTTTAATAAGAGGAGAAAAGCAAGTGAGCTAAATATTCTAGAATGTTCTCTAAATTTTTCACTTCCTTATTAATATATCCTTCTTTTGTAACTAGGGCTTTTTGTTCTGTCATATGGAGGCAAAATATCAATTAATCTTCACCTAAGAATATTTCTTCTATTGATTTTTAGAGAGAGTGGAAGAGAAAGAAGCGGGAGAGAAAGAGAGAAACATTGATGTGAAAGAGACACATCGATTGGTTGCCTCCTGACAGGGGCTGGAGATCAAACATGCAACCCAGGTACTTACCCTTAACCAAAAGTAGAACCCACAACCCTTCAGTGCACAGGCTGATCTCTATCAGTGAGCCACACTGGCCAGGGCAGAAATCATATGTTTAAGGCAGCGTTTTTCAACCGCTGTTCCGCGGCACACTAGTGTGCCGCGAGATGTTGCCTGGTGTGCCGTAGGTGCAGACAAGACAAGAATTTTATAATTTTTCACTATTTTGTTTACTTAATATTTCATAATAAAGTAATTATAAAATACTTTCTTTGTGTTTATTTGATTCCTACTCAAGAGAATTACTTTATATATAGTCAATATAGGCACAGAGTTAAATTTTTTAACATTTTCTAATGGTGGTGTGCCTCGTGATTTTTTTCATGAAACAAGTGTGCCTTTGCCCAAAAAAGGTTGAAAAACACTGGTTTAAGGCACAGGCATAAAAACATTACATAAAGGCAAAGTAATCTTACCAAAATATCTTTTATTGCAATTCTCATCACTTTTTCAGTCTCGTTTATTTCCAGAGGTCTAGCAATTGCTTCTGTTCTCAGTTCCTATGGAAAACAATGAAATAAAATTACATATATTTTCAGAAGAGGAATTCTCAAAACCAATTTCCAGATCTAGAAACCGCTTACTGGCTGGTTCCTAAAGGTTTAATTAAAATGTGGGTCTCTGATGCAGTCTCCTGTAATTCCACTGCCCACCTGGCCTCCCTCTGCCCACCTGGCCTCCCTCCGCCCACCTGGCCTCCCTCCGCCCACCTGGCCTCTCTCCACCCACCTGGCCTCCCTCCGCCCACCTGGCCTCTCTCCGCCCACCTGGCCTCTCTCCAATGCATCGGCCTACTTTTCAGCTACAGGTCCCAGGTCCCCACAGCACCACGGGCAACTCACCATCCCTCACTTCTCCTAAATTTGCTTCTTTACTGGCATTCTATTTAGGGGACTCCAAAACCAAGCTTAACTTGCTGTCTGAATCACCTGCCAGCCTCTACAATCTTTCTTATGATTAAGGTCCTCTAAGTTGACTATCATTGAAAACTACAACCAATGAGAAAAGTGGCCTTCGCCCTGCCCCTAGCATTAATCATGGACCAATCAATAGAGACATTTCTATCTTTCATAACAATACTGGGAGCTTCTGAAATATGGAATTTTAATGGGCATGCAGTTATGAGATGCCTGAATCACTTTATCCCACTCTTGTCTCATGCTTCTTTAGCTCCACAGTGCACCTTATCTCCCCATTGGTAGAAAACTTATCGAGAGAAGGGATTAAGACTCACTCAAGGCTCAGTGCCTTGTCTGTGGGTGGTTTGGTTCCTCGATGAATGTTGGTTGAGTGTATGAAAAACAAATACTGACTAGGGCATCTTTCTCAATCACAACTGCACACAGAATTTGAGAAGGGTCTCATGGCGTCCATGGTAACAGTTCAGCCACTGACTTTTCATCATTATGGAAAGGTGCTAAAGGGTCCCTAGTGAAATCTCACAATGAAGCCATCACTCTATTCCACTGACAAATAGCAAGTGACCAGCTCCTGTCTCTGGGTCTGTTATGAACATGTATAGACACGTGCACTATGAACAGAAAACAGTGGAAGCCCAAAGTTGCCCCATTACTTATCTAAATAAGCATTTAGACATTAATAGCAGTTTTGTTCTGCCAACTGCACTTTAGCAGGTGGCAGCCAGTATATCAAAAGCAGGCATGGTGACCTGGCATTCAACTCTCCCACTCTAGTCTTCTCTCCTAGGGCAGAAATGAATGGCAAGAGGAAAAAATACCATAACACTGTAGCAGCAATGCCAGAACACAGGCAAGGAAGTGAGAGAGAGTGGTCATGGCTGACATACCTGATGAGAATGGAATAAATTAAATGTATATAATTTAAAAATGTGACTCAGGCTCAGCCATAGGGAGCCAGGCTGTAAGGCGGAACCCGGGGGAGAGGCGAAAGGAGGTCCCGGCGCGCACACTGCGCGCAGAGAAGGGACTATCGGCTGTGCCGCGAGATTGCCCTGACGGGAAGGAGACTGGGGCTCCAGACTGCTCTGAACGCCACCTCCAACTCCACTTCCAACTGAACTGAACCCCAATACCGGGCTCATTGGGGGAGAGCATAGACTGTTTGGCAGCAGGCGAAAATCGAGGGCACCTTTCTCTCAGAGGCACCGGCAGCAGCGAGCACTGAAGGACCCGCATAGGGCGGGGCTGACAGAAGCCAAAGCTGCAGGCTCCACCCTGAAACCCCGTCCCATCTGTAACTGCAAAATGCGACAACAAAATAGATCACAAAAGAAAGAAATGGAGGACAAAAAGCGTCTGGATATAGAGTTCAAATCTACGCTTATAAGGTTTTTCAAGAATTTCCTAGAAAAGATGGATAAGGCCTATGAGGATATGAAAAGAGATCAACTAGAATTAATAAGGAGTCAACAAGAAATGATAAGGGATCAACAAGAAATAAAGAATACATTGTCTGAAATAAAAAATATTTTACTGAGTCCTAAAAACAGAAGGGAAGATCGCAAGAATCAAGTCAAAGATTTGGAACATAAAGAGCCAGAAGACACTCCTCCACAGAAGCTAGAAGGCAAGAGAATCCAGAAAATTGAAGATAATGTAAGAAACCTCTGGGACAACTTCAAGCGAACCAACATCAGAATTATGGGGGTCCCAGAAGATGAGAGAGAGCAAGATATCAAAAACATACTGAAAGAAATAGTGACAGAAAACTTCCCCTACCTGGTGAAAGAATTAGACTTACAAGTCCAGGAAGCGCACAGAACTCCAAACAAAAGGAATCCAAAGAGGACCACACCGAGACACATCATTATTAAAATTCCAAGAGCAAAAGACAAAGAGAGAATATTAAAAGAAGCAAGAGCAAAGAAGGTAGTAACCTACAAAGGAGCACCTATACGATTGTCAGCTGACTTCTCAACAGAAACCATGCAGGCCAGAAGGGAATGGCAAGAAATATTCAAGGTGATGAATAGCAAGAACCTACAGCCAAAAATAATCTACCCAGCAAAGCTATCACTCAGAATCGAAGGCCAGATAAAGAGCTTCACTAATAAAAAAAAGCTAAAGGAGTTCATCACCACCAAACCAGAATTATATGAATTGCTGAAGGGGGTTCTTTCAGAAGAGAAAGTAAACAAAGATAAAAATTATGAACAACAAATACATAACTATCAACAAGTGAATCTAAAAACCAAGTAAATTAAAAAAATCTGATGAACAATATTAACTGTTGAATATAATAGAATCAGAGGTATGGAAGGGGAGTGAACTGACGATTCTTGGGGTAAAGGGGAGAGGGGGGCGTGGGAAGAGACTGAACATAAACTGTGCACCTATGGATGAGGACAATGGGGAGAGGGGAAAGGGCAGAGGGCGGGGTGGGAAAATGTTAGATGAGAGTATGTGTCCTTCAAGTGCCATAAATCCTTATAGGTAATAACTAAATAATATTCCATTTCTTCTTAAACCAGTGGACCCCAAATTCTGCTGCACTCTGGAATCACCTGGAAATCTTTAAAAACTTGATGCCGGGCTCTCACCCCCAGACATTCTGACTCATTGGTTTCTGGGAAAACCTGGACATCAGGTACTTTAAAAGCTCCATAGGAGCTCTATGGAAGTCCTCCAGAACCACACTCTTAAGTAGCTCCTTAAATATGATGGAGCATACTCCTCACATGACATTAACTAGAATAGGATTGCAAGTAAACTTAAACTGTTAACTTTAACTGATCAGTAGTGACTGCCTAGATTACTGGTTCCCAAACTTTTCTGGGCGTTAGAATCACACAGAAGACTTGTAAAATCTCCAATGCCCAAGTCACATTTCATACCAATGATATCAAAATGGAAAGCCAGGCATCCGTAGTTGCATTGGGTGATTGCATTGGGCAGCAAGGTTTGGGAACCATCATGGTTCAGAAGAGGATTTTTTTGAGAAGAATGTTGAGGCTGAGTTCACCAAGAAAAGTACCATGATCAATAAAGTATGACATGGATAAATACTACTATGTGGCATGTCTTAGTAGCATGCCACATACTAGTATTTGCCATTCCTGAACTAGAAGTCAAAGTTATTAAAAATAGACCAGTGCCCACTGAAGCAAGAACAGCAGCAAACACTATATATTACTCTCACACATTGTATCATTTAATCAGGTACAGTTTAATAAAATCAGAAAAACAAGGGCAAAAAAGAATTGGAAAAGAAATCCTTGAAAGTCTGCTTAGCTGAGAAAGTAATTAAGTTATCTGAGCACTGCTTACCCTCAACTCTACCTCCTTGCCCAGCAAGTCATACAGAGATGCTCCTTTGTAGGTGATTTCAGAAGCAAGCTGCCTGGCTGCTTTCAAATCTGCAATCTGGAAGGAGAATATCAAAAACAGGAACCTCAGTGGCAGGTTTTTAATAGGCATTCAGAAATAATCAGTCTGATAGCAATTCCCACCTCCAGTCAGAATACTTGTCTACAGGACACATTTTCCACAAGACATATCCTTGCACCCTGTGGAAGAGAGCTCAGATACCAGTTTAGGAAACACTGATCTAAGTACAAATTGGAACAACTTCGGGTCTCTTTAAAAACCCAAATGTCAAGTCAAATGCAATTGACTTGCTTTCTATTTGGACTAGGTCACTACAGGGGACCCCTGCCATGGTGAGTGACAGGAGGACACACTTCCTAGTACAGCATCCTGATGCCTTCTGTCCACTCATTCTCTGCCTTTAGACTGCATAACATGACTGCTGGAAGGATCAAATGAGTTAACATGCAATAGAACCCAGCTCCCACAAGGGTGGCAGCTATTGCTATGAAGAGGAGGATGATGATGATTTAGCATCTAGCCCCGTGCACAACTTCTTTTTTGGGATTTGCATGTCACCTCTTCTTCCTTGAATATATTAAATTTTCAGAGTCCAAACAAACGTCTCCCTGCTCTGCTCACACTCCTTCTCCTAAACAACAAATCCCCAGTGTCTCTTTTTAAAAATATATATATTTTTTATTGATTTCAGAGAGGAAGAGAGTGGGAGATATCAAGATAGAAATATCAATGATGAGAATCATTGATTGGCTGCCTCCTGCACCGACCTCCTACTGGGGATTGAACCCGCAACCTGAGCATGTGCTCTTGACTGGAATCGAACCCGGGACCTCCAGTCAGCAGGCCAATGCTCTATCCACTGAGACAAACAAGCTAGGGCCCCAGTATCTCTTTTTTATTATCAAACCATCAGCAATGACTCTCAATATTCATTCATAGCTGTCTTTCTTCCTATTTCCTTAGTCCTCTAGGATTCTGTTCCTGCTAGGTCTACTTCTCCCTCCTTACTAGCAACAGGCTTTCAGGAAATAGTTGAATTACTTTATTATGACTTCTGCTTCTATCCAAATGCTGATGAGTACAAAACTGACGAACGGCCCTCATTCAAGGAGTAAGAAAAGAAGCAGTGCTATGAGTATGTGACATGTTCCATTTCAGAGTGAGAAATACACATTTCATCCCTCCCTACTAGCCGTTCACTGTCCTTACCTTTGAGCCAAGATCAAACTTGAATTTGCTGATGTCGTCCTCTCCTATTTTGGAGCCCTCCATCCCTTTTGTCTTCATAGCATTGTAAAGGACAGAGGTGATCTTCAGTAGTTCTTTCACTGCATACCCATCTGCTTGATAAAGCTTCTTAGTATTGAGTTTTATATGTGCTTTTGTGGCCTATTTTCAGACCAAAACAAACAAACAATTTAAGGTCTTTTCCATGTAGAATCTAAACCAAATCTCATATAGGTAATTTGAAAATGTCTCTGTGAACAATTGGGATATAACCTGATTATAATAAGAATCAAACTTTCAAGTGACTCATACATTACATACATTACAAGTGTAAACTGATATAACCTTTTCTTTGTTTTAATTGATATAATCTTGATGGAGAGCAATATGGTATAAGACAACACAATTACAAATACATATATCTTTTGACCTAGCAATTCAATCCTGAGAATTTATTTTAAGAGATGGCTATAGTAACAAAATAAATCAGATGCATATAGGTTATCTGTTACAGCATTAGTTCAAAGAGCAAAGGTTATAAATACCTAAATGACTATCCATATAAATTATATAAATTGTGATTTATCCAGGCAAGCAATGCTATTCGGGTGTTAAGAGAGAATAAGAAGTTCTATATGTATTTGGAAAGTTCTCCAAAATGTATCATTAAGTAAACAAGCAAGATTCTAAACAGGCCAAAACCGGTTTGGCTCAGTGGATAGAGCATCAGCCTGCAGACTGAAGGGTCCCAGGTTCGATTCCGGTCAAGGGCATGTACCTTAGTTGCGGGCACATCCCTGGAAGGGGATGCACAAGAGGCAACTGATCAATGACTGTCTCTCATCGATGTTTCTAACTCTCTATCTCTCTCCCTTCCTCTCTGTAAGAAATCAATAAAATATATTTTTTTAAAAAAAGATTCTAAACAGTATGCCACCATTTGTGCCAAAAGGAGGAAAAGAATTTATAACCTATTTGCTTACATATGCATAAACTCTGGAAAATATTAATAGTGATTACTGGGAATGGAACTGGGCAGAAGGCAGACAGCATAGAGGATAAGAAAGCCTTTTAATCTATCATTTCATGATGTACAAAAATTTTTTTTTCTGAACCATGAAATATGTAATCTATTCAAAAATAAATTAAAATCTTAACAAATACTGAATTAAAACTAAATACTTTGCTGGAAAAATGGCTTTACAGAAACCTGTTAATAGGTTTAGAAACTTGAAAGAAGCCCTAACTAGGACTTCTTTCTTTCTAACATATTTAATTTTACAACTCCATCAAATAAACACGAACTAACCATGAACTGGGCAACTGACTTAATAAAGAATACTCGATCTTGTTCCGTCTCAACATCAGAAGGTATGTCAGTCTGAGGTTCATACCTATGAGAGAGAGCAGACAGACACAGAGAGAAGACACCAGTTAATTACTATAAAGTCCAGAAAAAGTAAGTGGGCAACTGACACAAGAAGCTCTCTGAGTCCCCTGAGAAGTCAATAAGATTAAGAAAGACTTCAAAAGCAGCACAAAATACCAAATATCGAAGGGAGCAAATCCTCACCCCAAGAATAGGTCTAACTAATTTCAAAAATCAAATTTGGGGCTCAGCTTACAAAATTAAATCTCTCAGATCTCAAAGTTAAAATAATCAGAATGACTACTTTGGCTGACAGCCCTTAACCCAGAGCTAACCAGTTTGCTCTGAGAAGCAGCAGAGTTGTTGGAATTTCTTTCTTTCTTTTTTCTTTTTTTTTTAATGGAATTACTTTCTTTATGTTACTAATGACGGGCCAGGAATTGGCAGACTGCAGCCCTTAGTGTCTTTCTGTACAGCTTGCCAGTAAGAAGGATTTTATATTTTTCAAGGGTTATAAAAAACAAAACACAAGATAGAATATACAAGAGAGATCTTGTGTTGCCTGCAACACCTAAGGTCTTTGCTATCTTCTTTTTTTTTTTTCTTCTTCCATCTTTTTAACAAAAGTTTTCCAACCACAAATGTTAGATACTGGGTTTTACACACAAATTGAAATTGAAATTATTTCTAATCCAGTGTACCCATTTGAGAGTGTTCGAGGTACCTTGTCACTCCCTGATGAAGGTGAGGGAATGGAGAGGAACTTGGACCCCAGTGTCTGCTTCCTCCTGAGAAACAGTCTCCCTTTACCACTCACTGGTATATTTGTATTCCCACAACACTCTCTAAAAGTCAATTGACTTTTAACAAGGTTACACCTAAATCTGTCAAACTCAAATTTTATTGAACAGTTCCTTTAGCTTCACAACAATAACTTGTTTCTAGGTGGCTAATAAATAAAATTGCGTATTCATTCTTAGACTGCAGTGAAGTGCAATTCTAACCTTTTCACAAGCCAGAGAAGAACTTCAGATACAAGTCCAAAATTTGGTGTGCGGAAATTTTCCATAGAAATATGTCGAGGGTATCCCAAGGCTCTCATCATCTCTGTAAAATCTGTTCAAGTAAAATACAATTCAGTCAACTCGTTGTCAAACAACAACTAATTAACTTACTTTCTCTGCCTTCCCTTCTTATTCTCAATCTATTGACAGTTTTAGGGACTATTTATCAACTCTTAATAAAAGGGAAGTAAAAAAGTAGTTAAAACTTAAAATAATCTACTTCCTGAAAAACATTTAGAGTGCCATGGGAGACGTGGAAGCTGTACATTACAATGGGGTTTAGAGATTGGGTGTGAATTTAATTTCTCTTTTCTCTCTCTCTTGAATATCTTCTTACTACTAAAACTGAGAAATACCTGGTCTTATAAAATGTCATAAATAAAAATATTTTAAAATATTAACAGGGATAATATGGGGGGCGGTGATGGTGGTAGGGTAAAGTGCATGTTTCTGAGTTGTCTTTTTTCTTTCTTTTAGTGAGCACATAGTAACTTACTAACATAAATTTTAAAGATGAGTTGCGCTGTATCTAGAAAAATCTTAAAAGAGAATAGAGCACTATTTAGATTTATTATAAAACAGATTAAAAAACAGTAATACTAACACTCTGATACCAGAGGTTGCTGTCACGAAGCTTTAAGCGAACTTGGAAATGAACACAACAAACGTGTTTGAGTTCCAACAATATGCCAAGATCTATACTCAGTGTGCTCAAGGCTATTTAATGTCTGTCCTCGCTCTTCTTGACGGTAGATGTTCAAAATGTCCCAGTAACAGTCACAAAGAAGCGACCAGGGCATCAGAGATTAGGTGGGATTCCACCAGGCCACAAAAGAGAAGGCACCAGCAGAGAAAAAAGCAGCAGCGCTGAGGGCCTCTATCACTGTTTTCTGGGAAATCTGAACAGAGTGACGGAAAGGAAAGCAGCACTCTCCCTGTCAGAGTCAGGCATGCCTAAATACTTCTTCCCACTGAGCGGTTCTGTTCATTATGCAGCAGAGTAAGATTCTTACCATAAATCGCACAATTGTATAGCATTTGTTTAATGTCAAAATGTTCAGAAATCCCCTCCGTGTACACTCTTCCCAATGCAACTCCATTCAATGTCCCCTAGCAGAGTGCTCTCTCTGAACTACCAGGAAAGAGAAACTTGTCCCTACAACATATAGTCACCAAGAACCTTCAAATCCCAGAGGGAATAACTCACACTATGGGGCTAGTAGGCATATTAACAAAACGTGATGATGCATCTTCCTGTATATTTACATTGTAGAAAAAGAGCAACTCGTAACTGAAAGGAGTAATCTTTAATGGTGAAATTCCGGATACCAGCAATTTAGTTAGAAAATTGGCCTTACAGAGCACACCAAACTGGCAATCCTGCTGCCAGTTAGCTGAACTGCTTCTGATTCAGCAAATGACACTGTATAAAGGGCAAGAGATTTTTTTTTAAATTCTCACTTGAGAATATTCTTCACTGTTTTTAGAGAGAGAGGAAAGGAGAGGTAAAGAGAAAAATGGATTGGCTGCCTCAACCAGGCTCGAACCCACACACTAGGTATGTGCCCCGGCCTGGAATTGAGCCCACAACCCTTTGGTGCACCAGACGATGCTTCAACCAACTGAGCCACCCTGCCAGGACAAAAGGCAAAAGATTTTGATTCACACAGCACTAAGGCCCGTCCTTGGTTCCACCCAGTTCTGGCTGTGTGGCCTAAAGATACGTTACCTATCCTATCCGGGCCTCAAATTTCATCCAGGAATTATACCACCTACCTCGCTGTTAAAGTGAGGACTAAAATAAGATAGTGAATGTAAAATGTAACTAATTCTCATACCCAGTCTTCCACTTCTCCAACCTTCTAGCAAAGGCATGTGGGTTCCATTTCCCCCATCAGCGCCTTTAGAAAGTTTGAAGGCTTTGGAGTTTGGACAACCTGAATTTAAACTTTAGCGCCAACTCTTACCACCTGGGTGTGTCCTCTCTGTGCCCGCTCTCTCATTTCTAAATACAGAAGCGTGTATAGAGGAGTAAAAAAAAAAAAAAAAAAAAAAAAAAGCACACACACTACCTAGAAGATTGTAAATATTCACAAAAAATGTCAGCCGCAATTATTATTCAGCCGTCCCCGTCCCCCTTCCTTCGGTTTTATTGTTCGTTTCTCAAGGTCCTAACCTAACCCAGCCCCAAAACGGTTTCTGCGTTTTCCAATACGGTAGCGAAGTGGCTATACCAATCAATTAATAGCAGATAAAATTAAAACTTCAGTTCCTCAGCCGCACTAGCCACAGCCAGTGGCAGATACAAAACTTCCCATCACCGCAGAGAGTGCTGAGCCAGGGCGGGGGCGGCAGCGGCCGGGAGGGGCCCGGCGGGGCCCAGGCGAGAGAACCCGGGGGCCGGAGGCCCTGCCTCTCGGGAGGCCCGCAGGTCACAAGGGACAGGGTTGCCTTACTGCGGAGGTCGCGGAAGGACATGGCGCTCTGGTCCCCACCAGCCCGGAGTCTCCGCGGCCCCCAACTCGGTGCTGAAGGGTCTCTATGGCAACGCACGGAGCTCCCTACGGCGCGCAGCAGGGGCCAAACAACACAGGAGGCGAAGCGGCCGGACTGCGCGCGCACGCGCAAGAGAAGGGGAGGCGGGTTTGGGGATGCCACAGGAATAGAGGACGGAGGTGCGGGATTACCGCCCGACGGGGAGTTTCAAACCGCAGGGCATCTCTCTTGCAGAGAAACATTTGACACTGGCTGACACGTTCTAAGCACCTATTATGTTTATGAAACTATGCGAGGCGTCCTACATATTGCTTCCCATTTCCTCCTCAATTCCTTTTTAAAGAATGTACGGTACTGTCACGAAGCTGGGTATCCCTTGCCCAGCACACTTCTCTCTGGCGTGCGTAAACTGCTAGCTGTGAGTGCGTCAGGAGCCCCCGAAGACAGACCGCAGCTTTAAAGAGCATAATCCCGAACTTCAGAGGGAATGCCAGGGTTGACCGCGGTATCGCGAGAGGATGGCAGGTCTAGAATTGCGCATGCGCACCGGGCTTGTTCTCACAACAGGCCGGAAATCGGTCTGGGTCCTCGCGCGCCGGCGGTTGTCCTGGTAACCGTGCCTTCCTTGGGGAGTGTTTGTGCGCCTTGTTGAGGGACGGTAAGGCTCCAGGGTGGTGACCATGCCCCAATTCATGTCCAGATCACCTGGGGCCTCAGGTGAGAGCCTTCCCTCGGCTGCTCTGGTGGAAGACAGGTGGAAAGAAGAGCTGGGAGATGAATGGAGCTGAGCTTGGAAGGATGGGAGAGAGGGACTGCCAACCGCTGGGATGTCTCCTGCCCCCGTATTGGTGTTGGCAAAGTAACAGACACATAAATGCACCGACGGTAAAGAGAACTCCCAAATACATCCACACATATATGGTCAGTAAGACAAAGGTGACATAGCACTTCAGTGGAGAAAGAATAGTCTTTCAATAGAAGGTTTGTAACAACAATTGGAAACCCAAATAAATGAACCTTCATAATTACCTAAATATAAAACCTAAAACTGTCACCTTACAAGAAAATACTGTTTATATCAAGTGCCCAATAAGGTATTTTTAAGTTTCTAGAAGAAAAGTTAGGGGAAAGCTTTAAGAAGGATTTCTTAGATACACCAAAAAATATTTTTTTTAAGTAAACTGGACTTTATAAAAAGCTAAAACTGCCCTAACTGTTTTTGGCTCAGTGGATAGAGTGTCTGCCTGCGGACTCAAGGGACCCAGGTTCGATTCTGGCCAAGGGCATATACCTTGGTTGCTGGCACCTACCCAGAAGGGGACGTACAGGAGGCAGCTGATGTTTTTGTCACATTGATGTTTCTGACTCTCTCCCTCTCCCTTCCTCTCTGTAAAAAATCAATAAAAAAATATATTTTTTTTAAAAGTTAAAACTTCTCTTCAAGACACTTTTTGAAAAAGTATTTGATTTCAGAGAGGAAGGGAGAGGGAGAGAGAGAGAAACATTGATGAGAGAATGAATCATTGATTGCCTCCTGCACACTCACCCTCCCCCTCCTCAATGGGGATAGAGCTGCCAACCTGGGCATGTGCCCTGACCAGAATCTAACCCTGACCTCCTGGTTTGTAGGTGGATGGTCAACCACTGAGCCTCGCCAGTTGGGCAAGGTACTTTTAAGGAAATGAAAGACTAGCCCTCGTCGGTTTTGCTCTGTGAATAGAGCACCAGCCTGAGGACTGAAGTGTCCCAGGTTCAATTCCAGTCAAGGGTACAATTCCAGTCCAGGTTGCAGGCTTGATCCCTAGCCCGGTGCGTACAAGAAGCAACCAATACCACATGTCTCTCTCACATTGATGTTTTTCCTCTCACTTTCCCCTTCCCCTTCCCCTTCCTTTCACACTCTCAAAATCAATGGAAAATACCCTCTGGTGAATATTAACAAAACAAAGAAAATGGAAGGATAATCCACCATTTAGAAGAAAATATTCACAAACCATCTGATGAAAAGTTTTACCCAGAATACATTGCAAACTCTAAAAACTCAATCCAATTAAAAAGTAGACAAAAAATGTAAACAGATACTTCAAAGAAGACGATATAGGGCAAATAATGAGCTAAGCAAAAGATGCTCAATGTTATTTATTAGCCCTTAGGAAAATGCATATTAAACCACAATAACATATCACTAGATAGTTATTTGTATGGCTAAAATAACAAACAACAAAAAGCCTGACAGTGGGAACAGCTCCAAAGAATATGCACTGACTTGAACTTTTGTACATTATTGCCTCCACCATTTTACATTCCCACTAGTAGTGTAGGAGGATTCCAGTTTCTCCATATCCTCGTTAACATTTCTCAAATTCTTTAAATTTAATTATATCCATCTTGTGGGTAAGAAGTAGTTATCACATTGTTTTAAATTGTGTTTCCCTAGTGACTAATACTGTTGAGCATCTTTTCTTGTGCTTGTTGACAGTTTGTGCATCTTCTTTGGAGAAATATCTATTCAATTTCACCATTTTTAAATTGGGTTGTCTTTTTGTTGTTGAATTACAAGACTTCTTTATATATTCTGCATACTACACACTTTCCAGATATACTAGAGGCCTGGTGCATGAAATTCGTGCAAAGGGGGGAAGGAGTGTTGTTGTCCCTTAGACAAGCCTGCACCCTCTCCTATCTGGGACCCCTCGAGGGAAGTCCAATTGCCAGTGGGATTGGGTCTAAACTGGCAGTCGGACATCCCTCTCACAATCCAGGACTGCTGGCTCCCAACTGCTCACCTGCCTGCCTTCCTGATTGTCCCTAATCACTTCTGCCTGCCAGCCTGATCATCCCCTAACCACTTCCATGCCAGCCTGCTTGATGTGTAAGTGCTCACCTGCCAGCCTGTTTGCCTCCAACTTCCCTCCTCTGCCTGCCTGGTCACCCCTAACTGCCCTCCCCTACAGGGTTGATCACCTCCAGCTGCCCTTCCTTTCAGGCCTGGTCCCTCTCAACTGCCCTCCCTTGCAGGTCTGGTGCCTCCTAACTGCCCTCCCCTGCTGGCCATCTTGTGGTGGCCATCTTGTGTCCACATGGGGACAGGATCTTTGACCACATGGGGACAGCCATCTTGTGTGTTGGAGTGATGGTCAATCTGCATATTACTCTTTTATTAGATAGGATAGAGGCCTGGTGCATGGGTGGGGGCCAGCTGGTTTGCCCTGAAGGTTGTCCCGGGTCAAGGTGAAGTTTCCCTTAGGGCATAGGGTGGCCTGAGTGAGGGGCCTGTGGTGGTTTGCAGACCAGCCACCCCACCTGGCGACCCAAGGGGAGGCCCTGGTATCTGGGATTTATGTATCTTCTACAATTGAAACTTTGTAGCCTGGAGTGGAGCCAAGCCTTTTGCTTGCTCCATGGCGGCAGCCTTTTCTGTTTGGATTTGTTTACCTTCTATAATTGAAACTGTAGCCTTGAGTGGAGGCCTAGGCCAGCAAGGGCAGGTGGAAAGCTTGGCTTCTGTTGCCTGGGAAACCCAAGCCTTCCTCCTGCTCTCTGTGGCTGTAGTCATCTTGGTTGGGTTTATTGGCTAGTGGGCATGGCTTGTGCGCATGGCTTGTGGCTGTAGTGGAGTGATGGTAAATTTGCATATTACTGTTTTATTACGTAGGATGATTTGCAAGTATTTTTTTTTTATCACATTCTATAAGCTTTTCTTTCTTTTTTAAAATATATTTTATTGATTTTTTACAGAGAGGAAGAGAGAGGAATAGAGAGTTAGAACCATCGATGACAGAATCATTGATTAGCTGCCTCTTGCACACCCTCTACTGGGAATGTGCCTGCAACCAAGATACATGCCCCTGACCAGAATCGAACATGGGACCTTTTGGTCCACAGGCTGACGCTCTATCCACTGAGCCAAACCGGTCCCTGCAGCTTTTACTTCTTGAGAGTGCCTTTTGCAGCAGCAAAATTTTAAATGTTTATGAAGTCAAATTTATGTTTTCTTTTACTTGTAGTTTTGTCATATCTATTATAACAGTTCATTGCCAAAACCAAGATGATGAAGATTTATGTTTTCTTCTAAGAGTTTTATAGTTTTAGCTCTTACATTTAGGTCTTTGATGCATTTTGAGTTATTTTTTGTATTCTGGTGTGAGATAGGGCTCTTGCATGTGGCTATCCAGTTGCCACCCATTTGTTAAAGAAAATCTTTACCCCTTTGAATAGTCTTGGCACTCTTGTTGAAAATCAATTGACCATAGATATATGGCTTTATTTCTAGTCTCTCTAATATGTTCCATTGGTTGTGATGTCTATCCTTGTGCTGGTTCCATACTATTTTGGTTAAATGTAAATTCTTCTTTTTAAAAACTGTTTTGGTTTTTTGGGCTCCCTTATAATTCCACATGAATTTTAGACTCAACTTTCCTGTTTCTGCATAAAAGGCCATTGGGATTTTCAAAGTATCTGTAGATCACTTTAGGGAGTACTGCTGTCTTAACAATATTAAACCTTCAACTCATGAACAGGAATGTTTTTCCATTTTATAAGTCTTTCTTTTTTTGTTTTTAGCAATGTTTTATAGTTTTCATTGTTATTTTGCAATTCCTTGGTGAAATTTATTCATTTAAAAAATTTTTTAAATATATTTTATTGTTTTTATTGAGTTTTTTTTTTAACATATTTTATTGATTTTTTTACAGAGAGGAAGGGAGAGAGATAGAGAGCTAGAAACATCGATGAGAGAGAAACATCCACCAGCTGCCTCCTGCACCCCCCCCCACTGGGGATGTGCCCGCAACCAAGGTACCTGCCCTTGCCCGGAATCGAACCCGGGACCCTTCAGTCCACAGGCCGACGCTCTATCCACTGAGCCAAACCGGTCCCGGCCATTTTATTCTTTTTGTTCATTTGCCAATGTATAGAAATACAATTTTTGTGTTTATCTTATATCTAGCAACTTGGTTGAACTTTATTAGCTCTAATAGTTTCACTGTCTCAAATAATTTTGAGTGTGGACTAATTTTTCTCTATACACTAGTAAAATCATGTTATCTGTGAATTGATAGAATTGAAAGTTTCACATTAATTTTTCAGTTACAGTTGACATTCAGTATTTCAGGTGTATAGCAGAAGGATTAGTCATTTATATAACTTATAAGTGATCCCCCCAATAAGTCTAGTACCCACCTGACACCACAATTAGAAATTATTCTCCCTAGGCTTATGTTCCATCTCCATGTCTTTTTAAAAAGTGATGACAGAGACAGAGAAAGAAACACCTATTTGTTGTTCCACTTATTTATGCATTCATTGGTTGATTCTTGTATGTGTCCTGACCAGGGATCAAACCTGCAACCTTGATGTATTGGGATGACAATCTAGCCAATTGAGCCACCCATCCAGGGTTCCCATGACTATTTTATAACTGCCAATTTGTACATAAGCCCCCCCCCCCCCATTTTTTTTAACTCAACTCCCCATCTGGCTACTCTGTTCGTTCTCTGTATCTATGAGTTTCTGTTTTATTAGTTCATTTATTTTGTTTTTTAGGATCCACATATAAGTGAAATCACATGGCATTTGTCTTTCTCTGACTTATTTCACTTAGCATAACATCCTCTGAGTCCATCTATGTTTTCATCCTTCTTTTGACTGAGTAGTATTCCCCTATACATACCACATCTTTATCCAGTCATCTATCACTGGGCAGTTAGGTTGCTTCCATATCTTGGCTATTGTGAATAATGCTGCAATGAACATAGGATGCATGTATCATTTTAAATTAGTATTTTGGATGTCTTTGGATAAATACCCAGAAGTGAAATTGCTGGATTATATGATAGTTCTATTTTTAATTTTTGACGACTTCATACTATTTCTATAGTGGCTGGACCAATTTGTAATGCCAACAGTGCACAAAGATCCCCTTCCCCCAAATCTTTGTCAACACTTGTTGATTTATTAATAGCCATTTTGACAGTTGTGAGATGACATCCCATTGTAGTCTAAGTTTGTTTTTCCCTTATGATTAGTGACATTGAGCATCTTTTCTTACATCTTATTAGAGGCCTGGTGCATGCACTCAAGGGTTGGGGATGTCCCTCAGCTGAGATTGCGAAAGAACGCAGGCCAGGCCAGGCCAAGGTATCCCACCAGTGCACGATTGGGGCTGGGGAGGGACATGGGAAGTTGGCCAGCTGGGAAGAGACCACAGGAGGACTCCAGTGTCCAGCCCATCTCACTCAGTCCCAATCAGTCAGACCCCAGCAGCAAGCTAACCTACCAGTCGGAGCTTCTGCCCCCTGGTGATCAGTGCATGCCATAGTGACTGATCGACAAGTCAACTGTCTGCCCCCTGGTGGTCAGTGCATAGCAAGCAGTTGAGTGTTTTAGCATATTATTAGCATATTACACTTGGATTGGTTGAACAGAAAACCAGATGACAGGACACTTAGCATATTAGGCTTTTATTATATAGGATTGGCCATGTGTATGTCCTCTTTGAAGAAATGCCTATTCAGGCATGTTTAAATCTTTTCCTCTGCCCATTTTTAAATCTTTTTGGTGCTAAATTGTATGAGTTCATTATATCTGGATATTAACCCCTTATCAATGTATCATTGGTGAATATCTTCTCCCACTCAGTAGGTTGTCTTTTAGTTGATGTTTCCTTTGCTGCACAAAAACTTTTTAGTTTGATATAGACTAATTTACTTTTTGTTGGATTGTTTCTCTTGCCCAAGTGAGACATATCCAGAAAATTTTTGCTAAGAGTGGTGCCAAATATGTTTTCTTCTAGTTTTATGGTTTCAAGTCTTACACTTAAGCCTTTATTCCATTTTGAGTTTATTCTTGTATATAGTATAAGGAAGTGGTCTAGGCATATATATATATATATATATATATATATATATATATATATATATATATAGTGTATATATATATATATTAGCATATATATATATATATATATATATATATATATATATATTAGCATATACCTATCCAGTTTCCCCAACACCATTTATTGAAGAGATATTCTTAACCCTGTTGTATATTCTTGCATCCTTTGCCATAGATTGACCATATAGATGTGGGTTTATTTCTGGGCTCTCTATTCTGATCTGTGTGTCTGTTTTTATGCCACTACAATGTTGTTTTGATTACCATAGTCTTGTAGTACAGTTTGAGATCAAGTAGCACAATACCTCCTCCAAATTTGTGGGGGGGTTTTTCTTTTACAAGCAAGTTTATTTAGAAGGTCACAGAGGTAGAAAAAGTGAGTCAGCTGGGTTGTGTGGGCTCAGGAAACAAGTTATAGAGTCAAAAAGGGGGGCTTTATAGCTTAGAAGAAAGGCAAAGGTAACATGCCTGGGGCAATAAGAAAAGGGAAAGCATGGGAGCGCTCCAGGAGAGCACAGCTCAACTTTGTCCTTAAGATTGCTTTGGCTATTTGGGGTCTTTTGTGGTTCCACAAAGTTTAGGATTGTCCAGTTCTGTGAGAAATGCCCTCAGTGTTTTGATAGGCATTGCTTTGAAACTATAGATTGATCTAGGGAAAAAAAAAAAAAAGGACATTTTAACTATGTTAAATTCTTCCTATCAATGTATATAATTTCATTTATTTGTATCTTCTTCAAGGTCTTATAATTTTTCAAGTACAGCTTTTTTAACACATGGATTTAATATATTTCTAAGAATTTTTTTATGCAATTGTAAATGGTATTGCTTCCTTAATTCCTTTAATAGTTCATTATTAGTATACAAAAATGCAACTGATTTCTGAATATTAATTTTGTATCTTTCTATTTTATTTCTAATATCATTTCTCTATATATGTAGTTATGCCATCGGCAAATAATGAAAGCTTTACTTTTTCCTTACCAATTTGGAAGCCTTTTATTTGAAAGTTTAACTTTTTAAGAAGTTATTTTTCGAAGTGGTGATGCCATTTAACATTCCCACTAGTACCCTGTTTCCCCCAAAATAAGACAGTGTCTTATATTAATTTTTGCTCCCAAAGATGCGCTAGATATTATTTTCAGGGGATGTCTTATTTTTCCATGAAGAAGAATATGGTACACATTTATTGTTAAATGAAAATAAAGGACATTTATTACCTGTATTCGGTACGGTAGTACAGTAGTTGTCAACACAAACCAGACAAACTGAATCCTACAGTATCAAGAATTTACTCATTTATTCAATGACAATCATGTCATCATCTTCTGAAACATCATCATAACAATCCAATTCCTGAATTTCCTGGTGAATTTCTTGTGACTCCATTTCTTTCAGAATCAGTGGACCAAATCTCTAATGTTTAGCAATAGCATTCTGAGACAGAACCTAAGGGGGGTCTTATTTTCGGAGGAAGTCTTATTTTCGGGGAAACATGGAAGTATATGAGAGCTATAGCTTCTCCACAGCATTTCTTCACACTTCTTATGAGCGACACAATACCCTTACTTTACTTATGAGGAAATGGACAGTTAAAAAAGTTGTGACAAAAAAAAAAAATCAAACAAACTTGTGACTTACCCAGTCAGAACCACCTTAGCATTCTCAAAGCACTGACCCAGGTTTCACTAAGTCTGTACCCTAAACCTCATTTCCCAACCACAGATGAGGAAACAGATTCCCATGAGGTCACCTCTGGAAGTGACTCCTCAGCCTGCAAGAGCTGAGTCTGTTTTGTACGGCCTGTCCCAAGCCAGAGGGACCAGGAACCTCCTCTTGGGTCTCTATGACCCTTTCCTTGCTCTCCTCCCACCCTGTCTCTGTCCAGGGCATAGTCCTACCTCTAATTCAGGGGTTCAGGAAGGCTTCCCTGTGACATCACACAGCTGGTTGCTAAGGGAAACCTGCAGACCCACCCCCTAGGCAGGGGAGAGCAGAGCCCTGCTGCACAGAAGGCTGAGCCACTCCTCCCCACCAAACTGGCCCTCAATGGAAGCCTTGGTCTGTGCGTTCTCTGAGCTGCACATAAGAGAAGGTGTGGGGCTATGGGAAAGAACGGCAGGAAGGAAGATGTCCTGCTGCTCTGACGTGGGCCCAAAGCCACTAGGGACATGTACACATGGGAGAGGAATGGCCACTGGTCCAGGACGTGTGACCTGGACTGTGAGATTCTGAACCCGCTGTGAAATATCTATACTGGTACCAGAGTGACCTAGGGTAGCGGTAAAAAAAGCAAATGGGTAGAAGGCCCTAGCTAGTATGGTCAGTGGTTAGAGCGTAGACCCATACACTGAAGGGTCATGGGTTCAATTTCCGGTCAAGGGTACGCATCTGGGTTGCAAGTTCAAGTGCCGGCCCAATGGGCCTCCTGTAGGAGGCAATCAATGTATCTCGTTTACATCTCTCTCTCTTCCCCTCTTTTCTCCCCTCTCCCCCCTTCCTTCTACCCTCTCTAAAAGTCCATGGAAAAAATATCCTCAGGTGAGGATTAACAAAAAAAAAGGGGGGGGGATGGCAGGAGGACTTGAAGTCCTAAATTTTGGTGCCAGGGCTAAGGGTTCTCAGACATCCCTGTTGGCTGGGAGAGGAAAGAGGATTAATACGTTGGGTCATGGGAGGCCGGAGGCAAGGATTTAGTCCATTTGACAAGTAAGCTGAGGTTTAGCAGGCTGACATGGAGCCCATCACATGAGCATGTGATGTGCTATTCTCCCCACCCTCATGGCCACCACCCTCCTGCTTTCCCCTCCGCAGATTCCGTGAGCTGGGCCCAAGGACTCCCCAGTCACCCTGACACACCATCCAACATCTACGAAGGAGGGCTGGGGGCCCAGCAGCAGCAGTGCCCCAGTGCCCCGGGAAGCAAGCCCAAGAACTTCCGGCTGCGCCACCTCCGGGGCCTGGCACTCTATCTACCGGGCCACATGCAGCCTGCTGGCCAGTGTGAGAGTCACTGGCTGGGCCGGCTCATGGCTGGGAGCTGCCTCCCGTGGCCTGAGGGCCTGGCCTGGCCCCTGGACCTGCCACAGCGTACTCTGAACCCAAGTAACAGCCACTGCTCAGCCCTTCTGGAAGCTCAGCTGCCCAGGGTCAGCCTGGGAAATACAGGTGAGCCCCGTCTAGGTGATGCAGGAGGGAGAGACCCTTCCAGGGATGGGCTGGGTTGGAGATGAGATGGATGCAGATGGGCCCTTCACTCCCAAGCCTCAGGGTTTCTGTCCCCTCTCTGCAACCGACAGGCTCCCCCACTTCTGATTGGGCCTCAGTTTCCCCATTAGTGATGGAAGAACTTAAACCATGTTCCCTCTTCCTCCTCCCTCCCTCATGGATTATCTTTAGAGACACCCTCCCTCCCCCCCTCCACTCCTGTTTTAAAGGATGTCAGGTTCTAGAGGGGGGGCATCATAGGATAAGATAGGCTGGCAGCCTCCCCTGGGACCCTCCCAATAACTCCTCCCTCCCCCTTTCCTTAGCACCCAGTTCCAGCATGGATCCAGCCAAGGGTGCCTCCTCCCAGCCTGGTACCCATGAAGGCTTGGGGTTCAGGCCCAAGAGATCCTGGCAGGCCTCAGAGGAGTCCACCTGTCCATTGTGCAAGAGGATCTGCTCTGGGGCTCTGGAGAGGCCGTAGGGATCCGAGTGCTGTTTTCACAGCTTCAGGACAGGAGGGGAAGATGATCCAGGAGGTGGCGGAGGAGGCAGGTGCAGAGAGGAAGGGCTCAGCCCCACCAGTAGCCCCTCCAGATGGTGACACCTGCAGACGCCCAGCACCAGAGCCTGGGCCAGCCTTGGGGAAACTCGAGGGGAGGGAGGAGGAGGTCCTGAGGGAGGGACAGAAGAAAAAGGGGAAGCCTGGGCATGCCCTTGCAGCCTGCTCCAACTCAAGTAAACCACTTGTACCTGGGAGGCCGGGCTGAGTGGAGAGAGGGGCTCCCAAAGAGACTGGGGAGCCTGCTGGTCTAATCTCAATAAAAGCCAAAGCCACATGCGCCTGTGTCCCTCCGTCTGTCATCATCCAGTTCAGTCGGAGAAACAGCCCCTCGGCACCTGTGTTCTGAGAGCAAGTTCCCATGTTCTTGGCCCTGTTGATATTTGGGAGCAGATCATTCTCGTAGTGGGGCCATCAGGTGTGTTGTAGGATGTTTAGCAGTGAAAGCAGCCTCTACCCACTAGATTCAGCTAGCTTCCTCCTCCAACTGTGACAACCAAAGTCTCTCCGGATAGTGTCCAGTATCCCCTGGGGGTCGGATCACTCCTGGTCTGTGTGGTTAGGCCTCAGCCCTGTGAGACAGGATGGGAAGACCAAGGTTGGCCTCAGTGACCCTCACTGTCTGGCTCACTTCCAGTCCGAGCAGCCTGGGTTGGAAGCCCCTATGGGGGGCTCCTGCCATACCCAGGTGATAGTGTCTATGATTCTGGGGACCAGGAGAGCTGGGTTCCTTCCAGTCTGCCCCCAGGGTTCAGATCCGAGTCCAGTCTGTGGTGGCCTCCACAGGGCCACATCCTGGTGGTCTGGCCTGTGTATTACTTCCTGTCTTAACTTGGGATTGGCTCTGGGTCTTGTTTTGCCAGTAGATGTGGTAGAAGTAACTTGGCATCACTTCTGGCATGAAGGAAGCCTAGTAGCTTCCAGTGTGTGTGTGTGTCGGGGGATCAGCATCCACATAAAGAGCCCCCCACACTGTGGGAAACCAACCCACACAGGGGAGGCCGCCACTGACCTCTGAACCACCTTGGGAGTGCACCCTTCAGCCCGTCGAGCCACCCTTGCTGAAGCGTGGAGGGCAGACAAATCACAGCCTAGTCTTTCCCCCAAGGAAGGACATCTGCTACAGCCGAGCTGGTCTTCAAACCATTCTTCCTTAAGCCTCCCAAAGCTTTTTTGAAAAGCACTCCACAGAGGCTGACAAGTGGAAAAGCCATGGCCATGGCATGCTGGGGACAGGGAATGAGGTGAAGGAGCACCCAGGGCCTCAAACAAGCAGACACTGTGGGAAATGCACACTGACCAACCCAGGGCATCCTCACCCCATTCCCTGAATGGCCAGGGGGGTTGGAACTAGCCACCAGGAGCCAGTCTCAGCCCTTGGGAGCCTATCCTTGAAGCTGGATGGATTGGAAGGCAGTTACCTTTAGGGCAATGGTCTCCAGAACCCCTGGCCCTACCCATCCTTGCAAGTTAATACTTTGGCCAATGACTAACCAAGGGCCCCGAGGAGTCACCCCTCAATCCTGAAGCTGGCCCATTAAACAAGGTGTTATTTGCCTCAATTAGCAAGGGTGTAACTCACAGCACTAAATGCTGCTAGGACTCAGAGACCAGGCCAGTTCACTGACCTTGAAACATTCAATGCCTCCAGCCTCCATACAACCCCATGGGCTCCCTGACACCCAGCTCCTCAGGTGCCTCAGGCCCATTTTGGGGAGGGCCGTCTGGCTGATGTGCCACCGTCAAGGGAGCAGTACACACACAGGTTTTAGAGGGGCTGTTCAAGAGCTGCATGGCTCCTGGGTAACTGCCGGCCCCTGAACCAGTTTCCATCTGTCTAATGGGGCGACTAGCATGACTCCATACCCCAGGGTGGCCAGAAGCTCCAAGGAGAGGTTGCTGGGAGCACATGGTTCCAGACTTGCCAACCGCAGGCTCCCATGATGAGGTGCCCTGGACCAAAGGTCCCAGTCCCCCCAGGCTCCTGTGGCAAGGTGCACGGCCCAGGGTTCCTATCTGACCATCGCATTGTGTCACCTATCGAGCCTTCCCTAAGCCAGGATAGTGACCCCCAGAGGACATGCCCCAGCTCAAGGCCTAAGGCTGGCCAAGGAGACTCCTAAACAAATGGGGGCAGCTGCTTGAGGATCTTCTGAGTTTAATGAAAGAAGCCAGTTGTGCTTTGCAACTCTAGACCCTCTTCCCCAGGACTGCATTGTTTGGCAGGATAAATGACACAAAACAATCTGTCCTTTTACCTGGAAGCCATCCTTGGGACTTGACAGCAACCAACAAGCAGCTCCTGGACCATCTAAAACCACTATCCCAGCAAGGGGGCAAATCCCTCCAGGAATGGCCCAAAGTGCAAGACAGGATATGACCAATTAAAATCTATTTATTTGCTTGTAATCAGACAGAACACTACAATCTGTTCAACACTGGGCTAGACACTGCCGTGATTAGGGGCAAGGAGGAAGGGGCAGGGCAAGGCCTCGGCTCAATATGGAAGTCCAAGCAGAACCTTCTGGAAGACTCTTCCCTTACCCCATAGGGCAGAAATAAAAACCACATGATAACCGTTGATTCAGATTAGTGAGGACACTGAGCTGGGCCTCAGCTCAAGTCAATGTCAGTGAGGAGTGGGGACCAGTCAGTGAGTGTGAAGTGGCCGAGGAGGGAGAAGTGGTTTTCCTGCACAGGCTCGCCTTCATCTCGAGAAACCCCTTCCCCCACCACAAGGCCAGAGAGCCCCTGGGCTGGGAGTTCTGAGGGAGGGAAGGATGCCAATTCGAGGCCCCTTCGCTTGGTTGGCCCACCTTCTCCTCACTCAGACGGGTGCACTGTGGCCAAGGCTCCAGGACATTCAGCAATGCTGGGCGTGACTCTGCCACCCCCTTCACTCTGGAGGGCGGGGCTGGGGGTGAGCAGCTTCGGGGGGTAGGGTGGAGGGAAGGCCAGAAGCAAGTGCTGTCCGCATGCATGCTTCCTGGCACTGACACAGCCTCTTCTGTCTCTGTTCCCAGAGGCTGAGGACCACAAGGCAAGCGACTGCCCCGTCTCAAAGACCAGGTCCTACTTGATCAAACACCACACTCAGTCCTTGTCTGCATCTGGTCAGGCCTTAGAACTACATTTCACGGAACTGGGGGGCCGGAGGGGAGGGCCCTTGGGACCCTCACCACCTGTCCTCAGCCCAGCTCCCTGCGGCAGTTCAACTGAATGGCACATCCAGCGTGAGAGGCAGCTTCTCGCGCTCCGACAGCAGGACTGCAGACAGAGGAGTGGGAAACCTTCCCACTGTCTGACCACCATGCCAGGAACCAAGCCCAGAGCTCTGTGCTTGGGTGAAAGCTGCCCACCACTCGCCAGCCCCTCCTGGGGAGGTAGGGGCTGCTCCTGCCCCCAGGCTTCTGAGGGCTGGTTCTTTACAAGGGTTTGCATTCCCTTTATTTTATTCCTTCATTGTTCCGAGGCTCCTGTGTCTTTAGGGCCACGTCTATCCATAACACTTGGGCTCCTCCCTCTGAGGAGTTAATTCCGGGTTTGGAGGAAGGATTTGGATGGAACAGGCAGCGCAGGGGAAGAGGCCAGTGAGGGCGTGCAGGGAAGGAAGCCCTCTCCTGCCTCCATACTCCCAGGGCAGAAGCAGCTGGCCACAATGAACACTGGCCAGCCTATGAGGCTGGTGCACTCACATGGGGGCCAGACCAAGGCGAGGGCAGAAGTTTCCAGAGCAGGAAGGAGGGCTGGAAGAGCCTGCAGGAAAGAGAAGAGGGGAGCAAGGGTGAAGGTCTCCACAGAAACACTCTGCTCATACTATGTCTGGCTAGGATCCCACTGCTGTCCCTTGGTGCCCCCGAAGGGTGAGCCCTTCTCTAGGCCCAGAGTCCCTTTTAGTGACATCTGGGTTCCTCAGTCCCAGCACAAATCAAGGCACTGGGCCTCCCAGCCCAGGTGGCCATGACCCTTTCCGGCTCTGGTGTTCTGTGAGGTCCGAGAGACTGGCTGGCTCCCCATAGTACTCATGGTGTTCGTGGCCATGTCTATATCTTTATTTCAGTATAGGTTTATATGCTTACAAATATGTTTGAAGAGGTTTACCAAAATATTAGTGATTTTTTCTCAGTGCTGAGGTTTTACTTTTTTCTTCACTTTTCTATATGGTTTGAGCTTTAAAGTAATGACCATGTAACATATTTATAATCTTAATAAGAAAAAGCTATTGCCCTGGCCGGTTTGGCTCAGTGGATAGAGCGTCGGCCTGCAGACTGAAGGGTCCCAGGTTTGGTTCCAGTCATGGGCATGTACCTTGGTTGCAGGCACATCCCCAGTGGGGGGGTGTGCAGGAGGCAGCTGAGCGATGTTTCTCTCTCATCGATGTTTCTAGCTCTCTATCCTTCTCCCTTCCTTTCTGTAGAGAATCAATAAAATATATTAAAAATAAAAATAAAGCTATTATTTTGAAAGAAAGAAAGAAAAAGAAGTGGCCATGTCTGAATAGAGCCCTCATCTGTAAGGTGCCCACCTCAGGGAGCTTCACTGTGACTGCTGCTGCTGCCGGTAAAGCTGACATCAGCCCAGACACCGCTGGAAAGGTACTAAGTGGCTTTGGGTGGCTGTGGGGGCAGAGAAAGGGCTTGAACTTTTGGTACTTTGTCCATTTCTGTGAATGCATTATTTTTTAAAAAGTCGTTCAAGGGAAAAGATGAAGTTCTGGGCAAGGACTCAGGACTCTGCTTTCCTCCTTCAAATTTCTTTTTATTTATATATAAAATATATATTTCATTGATTTCAGAGAGGACAGGAGAGGGAAGAGAGATAGAAACACCAATGATGAGAGAGAACCACTAATTGGCTGCCTCCTACTGGGGATCGAGCTCACAACCCAGGCATGTGCCCTTGACCAGGAATCGAACCTGGGACCCTTCAGTCCGCAGGCTGACGCTCTATCTACTGAGCCACACTGGCTAGGGCAGTCCTCCTTCAAATTTCTGAGAGCTGCTCAGGTACTACCTCAGCCCTTAGTGCAGCAGGTGCCTCTCCAGAGCCTTGTTTTTATTGTCGTAAGCGCCAGGCCCTCCATTTCTCAAGACCATCATCCCAGCCAGCTCTGATCCCCTTTCCCCACGCCTGTTCTGGCGTACCTGTTGGAGACCGGGCACACCCGCCCCACGACGCTCTGCTCCCGAGCCATGTAGCGCCAGGCCTGCAGCTGGGGCCGGTGACAGGCCAGCTCCTCTGCAGAACACAGTTGAGGTCAAATGGCCAAGAAGGTGGGCTCCGCAGGGCGCCAAGGGGTGGGGGCCTGCTGGAGACTGCCCGGCTGGCATCACATGGTCCGGCTGTATTCAATGCCGCCCTTGGTGGAGATGCTCGACCATGGCAGGAAGCTGCAGAGCAGGCTGTGGGCCTGGCGGTAAATCCTGTGTGGGATGGAGCAGGGGCTCAGGTTTGCTAGAGCAGAACCCAGGTGCTGGATGTAGTCCGTGGGACGCTGTTAAGGAAGACTCCAACTCGCCTTCCCTGCCCACAGCCCTGGAGTGACACTGTCAGCAGAAGCCCAAACAGCAACCTGCAGGACTGAGGGAGATAGCATGCCATTCTCAAGGGAGGCCAAAAGTCCGCTTAGCCTCTGCAGAGTGCTGGAAAACCTCCATAGATGGAGGGCCTCCACTATGCAAAATAATAAAGGGCAGCATGTGGGAACAAAAGGACCTTCCAGGTGAGGCCTCAGGCACATGGACACCCAGACTAAGGTTAACAGTCAGGGACTGGTTGGTGTGTGTGTATGTGTGTGTGTGTGGGGGGGGGGGGGTTGTAAATCAAAAGAGGACTGGTTGGTGTGTGTGTATGTGTGTGTGTGTGTGTGGGGGGGGGTTGTAAATCAAAAGAGCAAGTGTTCCTGGTCCTCCTCCTCCCCTCAGTCCTCAGAGGGGCAGGGCCTCATTCCTGTGACATAGAGGGATCAGCAGTGTTAAGCCCTTAGCACAGAGACCGATTTTCACATGAGCAAGGAGACCTATGAGCTTTGCACCACATATCTCTTTCCTGTTTATTTCCTTATGAAATGGATAAGTCCTAGACTCATTTATTTACTAGTATTTACACACAAATACATGTACACACAGTATTTTCTGGGCCACACCCTATGACTATTAAGAAGTCTTCTAGCCACCCTCTTACCTGTTTAGGGCCAGAGACAGTTAAAAGGGAGGGAGCAGGGATGGAACACACCACTGAGTCACATAATCTACATTCTGGTAAGAAAAGTTTGAACTAAGTGTTCAAAATAGCAAACAACTCTTTCACCTCCCTTGCTCTCTCCCTGCCAGCATGCAGGCCCCGCCAGGTCAGGGGCTTTGTCTATTTTGTTCACTGTTGTAGCCCCACATACCAGGTACAGGAGACTGTCAGCCAATACTTATTGGGTGAATAGATGGACGAATGGATGGGTGGGTCTTGGACCAGGAGGATTAAAAATCCACCCCTTGTACTGGGCTCAAGTCCAGGGAACAACGAGTGCCAGAGCATGTTTGCTTTCCCAATATCTGCAACCAGACCATCAATTCCTAATACATGCAAATCAGATCTACCCACATCATCATCATCTCATCAGGAAAAAATGCATCCTGTGAGCTTGGCCTTGTGAATGTCATCTGAAAGCGACCACAGCTCCAGCTGATGCTAGGAAGCCAGTCTCTCACCCCCGAGGAGAAAAGGATATAAGATGGTCCAGGGAGGGTGGCCGCCATTGATGTAGAGGACATAAGTGAAGCCATCTTTGAGGACCCCACGGATGGAATAGTAATAGGGGAGATAGTGGTGCTGCTTGAAGTCTCTGTTTTCGTAGAAGTTTATTGCTGTGTTGTTGGTGGTGAGGACGTGCAGGTAGATGGCTTTGCAGTGGTCCTGGGCAGTGGTGGATATGTGATCCTTTAAACTCTCAAGTAAAAGGGAACCTGTAGGCAAAGAGGCAACAGTCACACATGACGGGGCAGGTGAGGAGAAAGCATAAGGCAGAAAAGGAAGTGACCTTCTCAGAGATCTCTACAGATCTCTCTGCCATTGTATCAAAGACTTCCCATAATAGCCACTGCCAAAGTCCCTAAAATCCCACAGCCAGACAGGGCCGGTGAGTGCAGACCACTGGCTGTCCAGGAACATGGATCAGGCCACATAGTTCCCTTCCAGGGGCTGAATCCACAGGAGAGATTCACTAGCCTTTCAGACAACAAAGTGTAAACCTAAGCCCAGGGAATGAGGAATGGGCAGACCTGGGTTACCATGAAGACTCTGCTGTGGCTGAGTGGGATGGGAACTTGGAAACATAAAGATGGCATGGCACCCCAGATGTGACAGGAATCTGACCCATAGGAGCTAGGACTGTTTCATCAATTACATTTTCTATTCTTAATCAAGCACACTTTGTGATCGGATATAAGTCGTGTGCGTGTCAGCAGGTGTGGTTAAAAGGTGCCCATTCTGTAATGAGGATCTTTGAGAGCTGTTAGTAATCTCATCTTGTAAGCTTTGGGAATGAGGCCATCCCGAAAGACCTGGTAATGTGTGGGAAGAGCATGGGCTGAATTGAAGGTCAACAGGGCAGTGGGTGGTAGTGGTGGAGTGTATATGCCAAAAATCATTATTTCAACCGCCCTTACCTATGCCGTGCTTTCTGAATTCCTTCACTACTCCCAGACTTAGAATGTATGCAACTTGTGTGTCAACAGAGAAGTTGGAGGCTAGAATATCTCCATCCTAAAGAAAAAGTCAGAAAAAAGTCAGGTTCACAGTTGAGGCACCGGTCGCACTGCAGAACATATCTCACGTGCTGACTCTCCCAGCTACACTTGGGTGGCCAGTGGAGCAGGAAGAGACAGAACAGAGAATAATGGAGAGTCAGCACCGTCCCATGGAAACAAGGGGGTGTGGGCCTTTCTGCTAAAATTAAGACACTCACAAAAAGTCGCTTCTCTTTGGAAGGGTGGTAGACCATACAAGGAAGAACACTGACACCAGACAAGTGAAGCTATGATGGTAAAAAGGAAATGACTATGCTGTGTGGACATTAAATGGTGCTCACACGTGTCAACTGACACACCAAGAGATAAAACAGCCAGACAAAGTTTTACAAGTTTAATTAGCCCTGTGGCCTGTGTGACTCAGCTGGTTGGGCATTGTCCTGTGCAAGGTTGCTGGTTTGAGTACCAATCACACACCCAGGCTGCAATCTTGATCCCAATTAGAGGATGTGCAGGAAGCAGCCTCTCATATGGATGTTTCCTTCTCTCTCTTTCCTCCTTAATTTCTAAGTATCAATTTTTAAAAATCTTAAAAAAAAAAAAAAAAAAGGATTATGTGCTGCGGCAGGTGGTCTTAGGGTACAGAGGGTGGGGAGTCTGAGTGGCCTCTCTGCTGTCCACACCAGGCAGAGCGTCACCAACCCTTGTTGGTCTCTTAGTTCAGAGATAAAATTCTGGACTGAGAGAGTTGTGAGTTAGACCATCTTGAGGTTCTGATGTTCTTCTGCTTTGTAAAGAAGAAGGCTTGGTGGATTCCCCCCACGGAAAGAAAGCTTGGTGACTTGGCCTCTCTCATCCCTGTCCACTGTTCACTCAGTGGCTTCCGTGTGCTGGGCATGGGTTGGCCTGTCCCTGTCCCTACTCACCACTCTCCTGACCCTGACCCCGGCCCCAGCACTCCATAGTACAGTTAAGCAGGAGAAAGGCAAACTTAGTCTCAGGGAGGCATCCTTATTGCTCTTGTTACTTGAAGCCCATGGAAGGGTCAGGAAGGTAAAGTAGGTACTTCATTCCCCAGAAGACATCAGCAGGGGCTCTCTTTCCTCAGTGTCGAATTCCTTCTGCCTCTCAGCGAGGCCAGAGAAAATGCCAGAGTACAAAGGCTCTCCCGACACCCAGGGAGTAGAAAAGAAGGGCTCCAATCTCTGCCCTCATGGGAAAACGCACACATTCAAAGGAGTTCAGAGATCTAGTCACCATGTGTGTGGGGCTGGACAGTTGATGGGTGCACATAGGAAGAGCTTCATAGAGAGGGTTTTGGAGAACAAGTCAGGGGAGAGGAAGGGGGGACAGTTTGTTCTGTGAAAGAGCAAAAAAAACTTGATGCTTGCTGAAAATGCCAATGTTTCTTTTTTTGTTGTATCTTAGCACAGAAAAATAGAAGAAAAAACTCAGAAGCTAGGATAGAAAAGTTACTCTTAAAAGAAACCAACTTGCCAGAATCTAATTACAGGCAAATTAGGGTAGACCTGAGTGGGTCGGGACTTTAAAAGAGAGATCCGCCTAGCTAGCTCAGTGGTTAAGTGTCAACCTATGAACCAAGAGATCATGGTTTGATTCCCAGTCAAGGGCACATGCCCGGGTTGCAGGCTCCATCCCCCGTGGGGGGCACGCAGGAGAGAACTATGCAGCCTTGATGTTTCTATCTCTCTCTCCCTCTCCCTTCCTCTCTGAAATCAATAAAAATATATGTTGAAAAATAAATAAAATAAAAAGGAGAGATATCCTTCTTGCACTTTTAAATAAACAGCCTCAAGCCAAACAGAGAGAAGCAGCTGCCAGTTGGTGGTGGTTTTTCCCCTCCATGAAGTAAATACCCATGTATAAATGCTACTCAGTCACTTTATAAGATGGCTTAGGGAGAATGTTTGTTTGTTTGTTTGTTTGTTTTAATTTATTTACTTTGAAGATCTAATTTTCTTTTCTCTTCTCTTCTCTTCTCTTCTCTTCTCTTCTCTTCTCTTCTCTTCTCTTCTCTTCTCTTCTCTTCTCTTTTCTTTTCTTTTCTTTTCTTTTTTCATGTGCCCTTGACTGGAATCAAACCCGGAAACCTTTGATTCACAGGCGTACGCTCTACCCACTGAGCCAAACTGATTAGGGGTAGGCAGAATCTTGACGCAAGTCAACCACATGGAACAACGTGTTTGTGACCATAACCTCGCTTTTTACATTTAGAGGAGGACTTGGTAACTCAGGGACCAAAGACACTCCAGGGTTCTTAGATAGATCTTAGCGAGGTCTATGAAGTTGAAGAGGAAAAAAAATATATTGTTTTTACTAACCTGTAACTGGAACTTAGTGTTTCCTTTAACAAATCACAGCAGTATTAGCAGTTTCTGTGACACGGCCACCAATACAAATCACAAACCCTTACAACTCTGCAGATTCTCAGTGAATCTTTTACACCCCCTCCCAATTTCAAAATGACAATCATTAGAAAGAAGCCTGCAGTTAGGACGTGTTACTTAATGTACATATGACTGTATTACATACACACAGAAAGAAACCACCTGGATATGAATCTCATACGTGGTCTGGGCTCCTAAGAGAAAGAGAAAGAGCCACAGAGCAGGCAGCGTGATTCTGTCCCCAGGGCCTGGCAGCTCCATCACCACCACACATACTTACCTCCTTGTGTATCTTGGTCCTACTTTTTATTTCAGCTACTATCATTCCTACAATGGTACCCCTGTAGGTTGCAGCAAGGGAAAAGAACTTCTTGTTGGAGGTGATGTCACGATACCATGAGTCTGGGTACCTGAGGAGAACAACCTTAAGTGAAACTGCCAAAGGCCAAGTCCAACTAACCTCGTGCTTCAGACAGTGGACCCACAGGGGATTCGAGGCACCTTGTCCATTGCTCCAGGATTGATAAGGAGCCTGCCCACCACTTAGTCTCCAACAAAGTATATCATTCTCAGTGAATCATCATCTTAAAGCAGCAATCTATCCAGACAGGATAGGGGGCTTTCTGATGGAAAAGTGAGTTTATAAGATATAGATTTAAGAAGGGGGGGGAGACCTCCCATGACACTCTCTCCATGAGAGCAGTACCTGGAGGGGCAGCTGGAAGAGTTCAAACTCAAGACCCCAGGGGAGCAGAAAAGAACGTTTCACGCAAAGCCCTCTGACACCGTGATGACAGACAGATGACTCGGCCTCAGTACGGAGTTTTGGTGAGGGGACAGGACACTCTGTGTTTTATTGTTTGTGGGTTTGGGACATAACAAGTTAGTCCAGATGCCTTTCCTGAGACCAAGAGCTGAAAGACGGTGGAGACACAGTGGAGAGGTTCTCCGCTCAGGTCTACTCTGCAGAGGCCGCTGACCACCCACCAAAAGGCTTTCTGAGCCCAGCATCGCCCAAGCTCCTCTCCGGATTGTAGTGGGTGAAACCTGAGGTTAAGACTCATAGAAACAAGCAGGACCTTGTTTATTTTTCATTTTTAAAAGTTTGCACTTATTTTTTTCACAACAAAAGCTATATGTGCTTATTATAGAAAAATCGAGGAAATACAGACAAGTAAAATAAAACAAACTTGTAGCTACTAATAATCTACCATTCCAAAATACCAAAAACACATATCTTCATAGGCTTTTATCTTATGCATGTTTTCAAATAAAAGTGAAATTGTGGTACATACAATTTTCTAGTCTGCTTTTTTCACTTAATATCTCATTAAAAAACTCCTCAAGTAAATCTTGATGACAGATTTCACTTTTCCTGATGAATAATATTTCATTTTCGCATGCACATATTCTAACATATGTCAGCCATTCTTTACTGTTAAGATACTTAAGTTGCTTCTCAATTGTCTGATTTGTAAATAGCACTGCATCGAACATCTTTGTAAGTAAAGTTTCTCAGCAAAGCCCTTTTGGAGAACTCTGCATAAGGTAGAGTGAGATGGAAAGGATGTGACGGCCGTCAGGGAGCGGGGCCTGGGCTCCTCTGACAGGCAAGGTGACTCTGGGCCACCACGACCCCTCCAGGACATCCTCACCTTTGCACAAGCCTTCCAGCTTCATCAGATCCGTGGCATTACCCCATCCCTCCAATCTACAGCTGTGGGGCAGAGGGCACCACTTGACTTACTCGATGGGGAACCAGTCGCCACAGAGATGCTTCACAGTGTCTATGTCATCGTGGCAGAGGAGGCGCAGGCTGACCTCACTGAGGGCGTTGGATGGCACCACCTCTGTCATTCACACCTGCAGGGAGAGAGGCGAGGTCAGGAGAGCAGCCAACCTCCCCTAAACACCTCACCAGCTCACAGATCCCATTATGGCACATTCACTTCCTCTTCCTCCTCCTAACCTGTGGTGCAGGAAAGATGGGAAGACTAATGCCCCGCCATGGACGGTGGTCCCCTTAGTAACTGCATGAAGTTCACAATAATCCCCTGCGCCAAGTGCCACAATCACCCCCACACTGCAGACAAATAAACTAAGGCTTGGGAAGGGCTGGCAGGATGGGACCTAGGGTCCCCTCACTGTTCACTTGGAACACCCCTGAACACCAGAGAGCAGCCTGCCTTTGGTCAGTTTTCTCTCTCCTCTCTGCCCCTCTGAGGTGCCCTGGCCAGTGCCCTATCTCCCTCACATTGCCATTCCTCCATCGCACAAAGCACACAGCCCCAGCCGTCCAATTTCTCCCGACCTGGGCCCATGGCCATCAACCCCATCAGAGCAGCCTGGGCAGGGGCCAATGACCTGCTGGATTTCCAGGAAAATTGGCACTTGCTAGGCGGGTCATTGCTCCTCCCTTATCCAGCAAACAAAACTCATGAGCAAAAAGAGAGAGAGAGAGAGAGAGAGAGACTTGCAAGACACCAGAGGTTCAAATCAGGGTCAGGAATTACTGACAATTATTTTAAATCAGGAAACTACATTCAGCCCAGGTTGGTGATGGATCAGCTGTCCTTGTTCCAATTAAGATAAGGCAAGGAAGCAGAAAGAAAGCCAAATATTAGACTCTGGCAAAGGGAACACAGGAGTCTTTCTTCTTTATGTTGAAAACTGGTAGTAAAAGGCATAGGACCATGCATTTACTACATCTTTTTAGGATAACTGTGTAGTTCATCCTTGATGGATGAGGAAAAATTCTTTCTATAGAAGAATGAAAGCCAATAAAAGTAGAAAAAAATGATAGAATCGGAATGTCATCACTTTGAAAGTGCTGATGAAAATAAATGAATCAAGCAAGAATTATCAAAGACTTTTAACCCCAGTGGAGGGAGCAGGTGTGAGGCATGGAGGCAAAGTACTGCACCCGAGGACTTAGCAATCACCAAGGAAAAGCCTTTCAACCTCAAGATCCTGCAGTCACAGTTCCCCAGTAATGGAGCCCAGCTTCTCTGACCAGTGTCATGCATACGAAATCCACAAAGCCTTCAGGTTTCCACATAAAATGCTAGGCCTAAAGCCAGCTGTGCCTCCAGGCCTAACATTACAACTACAGATAATAGCCGGCACACAGGCATGTATATTCAACAGCATTATGACATCCAACAAACACAGAATGCTGATATTCTACAAGATGAGCAACCTGTTCTCTTCAAAAAGTCAATGATGCCCTAGCCAGTTTGGCTAAGTGGATAGAGTGACGACCTGTGGACTGAAGGGTCCCAGGTTCGATTCCAATCAAGGGCACATGACTGGGTTGCAGGCTCCATCCCCAGGAGGTAGCTGATCAATGATTCTCTCTCATCATTGATATTGCTATCTTTCTCTCTTCTTCCTCTCTGAAATCAACAAAGGCAATGCCATTAAAAAGACAAAAGTGGCTGAAACCGGTTTGGCTCAGTGGATAGAGCATCGGCTTGCGGACTGAAGGGTCCCAGGTTCGATTCCAGTCGAGGGCATGTACCTTGGTTGCAGGCACATCCCCAGTGGAAGGTGTGCAGGAGGCAGCTGATTGATGTTTCTCTCATCATTGATGTTTCTAGTTTTCTGTCCTTCTCCTTTCCTCTCTGTAAAAAATCAATAAAATAGCTGAGACCGGTTTGGCTCAGTGGATAGAGCATCAGCCTGTGGACTGAAAGGTCCCGGGTTTGATTCCGGTCAAGGGCATGTACCTTGGTTGCGGGCACATCCCCAGTAGGGGATGTGCAAGAGGCAGCTGATTGATGATTCTCTCTCATCGATGTTTCTAACTCTCTATCCCTCTCTCTTCCTCTCTGTAAAAAAATCAATAAAATATAAAATAAATAAATAAATAAATAAAATTAAAAAAAATTGGAAATATATATATTTTTTAAAATCAATAAAATATATTTTTTTTAAAAAGTGGACTAAAAGAGACAAGAAGATCTGTAACCAAATGTAATATATAACACCTCTACTAGAAAAAAGGGCTTTGAATGCAAAGAATGTAGTGCTGAAAGGTGTCCACAGCCACAAAATAAGGAAGAGTCACGTCACCCACCTTTCAACGGCCAAAGACACCGAGGCTCTGAAGGCAAACTAAACACCCTTAGAGAAGAGCACCCGGGAGAAATGGCTTGGCCATCATGCCATCATCAAATCCCCCAGAATACGGAGTCAGCCATGAAGAAGACAGAAGACAACAATACACTTGTGTTCACTGTGGATGTCAAGGCCAACAAGCACCAGGTCAAACAGGCTGTGAAGAAGCTCTATGACACTGACGTAGCCAAGGTCAACACCCTGGTCAGCCTGATGGAGAAAAGAAGACATATGTTTGTCTGGCTCCTGACTATGAAGTTTTGGATGTTGCCAACAAAATTGGGATCATCTAAACTGAGTCCAGATGATTAATTCTAAATATAAAAATTTTACACTGAAAAAAAAAATTCCAATGAAGCTTCAAAGAATGACAGTGTAGACACTGGCTGTGCAGTCTAAGGACACAGGGCACTGTTTTAGGAGTTGTGTTTGAAACTACCCAAAATGCTAGGTTATTAACCACAAGCCCACTTTAGGGCAACGCCCTTCCCTTTCCCTCAGGACCAAGAAAACTGTCAAAACTTAGAGCCACCGAAACCAGTTTGGCTCAGTGGATAGAGCATCGGCCTGCGGACTGAAAGGTCCTGGGTTCGATTCCGGTCAGGGGCATGTACCTTGGTTGTGGGCACATCCCCAGTGGGGGTTGTGCAGGAGCAGCTGATCGATGATGATTCTCTCTCATTGATGTTTCTAACTCTTTATCTCTCTCTTCCTCTCTGTAAAAAAAAAAAAAAATCAATAAAATATATTAAAAAATAAATAAATAAAATGGGCTGGCCCAGATCCTGCCTCCCATGGGCTACAGGTCTGCTAGGATGGGGTTGGGGTGATCTGGGGAAGACGAGGCTGAAGATCAGGGAGGCTGGTAGGAGGTACAGACTTGAAGAGCCACCAGCCCACCAAGGCCAACCTGTAGCTTACTCTGGATTTGGGCCAATTTTAATATTTCATATTCAAAGAAAAAAAAAATCTGTCATTTTCTTGGTGTAAGAAGTGACCAAAGAAAGTTATCAAAACTCAAACAACCACAAGTTTTCATCGATGTGGTCTTAGCCGCTCAGATATTTTGAGAAAGGAAAGATCTTTCTCAGATTTTCCATAGCTAGGAAATCAACACAAACCACAAATCACCAGATAAATCTCAAATCCATTTTCAGCCCTAATGAGTGATCTATGCCAGGAAACTCCGTATTATCCTTTTTTCCTGGAAAACTAGTTCCAGCGGTTCATCTGGGGCGTGGCAGGCTCAAGTTAGCCCAAGACACAGGGTGACTTTACTGCCGCACTCATTACCTTGGCAGAGCTCCAGGTGTCTCATCAGCTGTGCCCAGTTTTGTTCTCAACCAACAGGAAATGTGCTCTGAGCTCCTCCTACAAAAAGGAGCTGCAGGGCAGGATACTGTCAGCTCACTCTCCGTCCCTACACCAGAGGGGGCAGGACAAGGCCACTGGCAAAACCAGCCAGGAGAGCCAGGGGTTGGATGGCACAGGTAGAGCCAGGGGTTGGATGGCCACAGGTAGAGCCAGGGGTTGGATGGCACAGGTAGAGCCAGGGTTTGGATGGCACAGGTAGACCCGGGCACCCGAAGAGCTAGAGCTGCTGCCCAGTCAGTAAGTGCTAAGATGCAGGGCCTTGACCTCCGTCCGCGGTTGCCTGTGGCAGAGGACTGACTGCAAAGAGGCTGAGGGTGGGACAATCCCTGGGGGGGGGGGGGGGGGGGGGATGGAAATATTGTATATCTTAATGGCGGTGGTTACACACACAAACATATATGCACACATTAAAACTCATTGAGTACATTTTCTTATATGTTAAACTTTAATAAAGTTTATTTTAAAAGATTAAAAAACCACTTTACAGTGAGGTTTGATAGCAAAGGAAGAGATCCATAATAAATGAGCATCTCTTATGCTCTTATGGGATTTACAAATTTTCCCCCTAGTATCCTTGGGGAAAGCTCTTGTTCCCTCCTTGTTCAGCGTTCAATAAAAATACTGGGCTCCAAGAAATATAGCTATTTGTGGATTCTCACATCCCTATTAAAAGCACTTCCATGTTTTCAAAGGCCAGTTCTTTAGATGCCTTGATTTAAAAATAGAAACATGTCAAATTTAACCAAGGGAGAAAGCTGGATATTACAGTGCCTAATCTGTCCCAGCCCAACTGTCAGTGGGTAGAGAAGGTGGCAGGAAGGCACAGGAGAATCTGGCACCACCTATGTGCCAGTGAAAGGAAGAAATGGAGTCAAGAAGAGGCAAATTAACTGATGGTGGTGGTGCAGGTGGGAGGCAGGTATGGCAAGTGGCTAAGCTGGAGAAGCAAGTCAGGAAACCCTTATGTAGCACCTGTGGGGACTCACTTGTCCATCCTGAACCTTCCACCAAGTACTGATCTCTTATTGCTACCATCAGGGCCCAAAGGACAAGGATTCTGAGATTTGCTAGAAACAGGTGACGGTGAATGAAGCCAGAGCAGAGGCCCGGTATTAGGCCCTCTAGTCCATCCTGAGCCCTAGGGTGCTGATGGGACCGCACCGAAGGCACAGATGCACAGGCCACCCCTTAGTATACATTTTCCTACAGACACTGACGTGTCTATATTACAACAATAGAGACGTATTGTACAGGAGAATTCTAAGTTCACTTGAGTTTTTTGAAACTTTATTTTAGAGAGAGAAAGGGAGGGGGGAGAGAGAAACATTGGTTTCTTGTTTCACTTATACATTCACTGGTTTATTCTTTTTTTAGTATTTTTTTCAGAGAGGAAGAGATAGAAACATCAAAGATGAGAGAGAATCATCGATTGGCAGCCTCCTGCTAGCCCCTTACTGGGGATTGAGCCCGCAGCCGGGCATGTGCCCTGACTGGAATCGAACTGGTAACCATTCAATCCACAGACTGATGTCAGTCCACTGAGCCAACCCAGCTAGGGCTATTCTTCCTTTTTCAAAAATTATTTTAATCCTCACCTGAGGATATGTTTTTTATTGATCTTTTCAGAGAGAGAAACATCAATATGAGAAACATGGATGAGTTGCCTTCCTTCCGCACCCTGACCCCTAGGTATGTGCCCTGACTGAGAATTGAACCCACAATCTTTTGGCATAGGAGGGATGACCAAGTGACCCACCAAACAGGGCTTACTGGTTTATTCTTGTATGTTACCCACAGCCTTGGCACACCGAGATGACGCTCTGACCAACTGAGCTACCCAGCCTGGGCCACTTGAGCTTTTAAGTAGAAACATGAAATCGCAAAGGTCAGGCTTGTAGTGAGAATTCTTCCCGAGGTTTCACATCGTGTCCTTGGCATTTAGGGGATTGGTGAGTGGAGCAATTCTAGGAAGGGCAAAAACTAGATTCTCCAAGACCCAAACGAAGGGCCTGCTGGCTCACCCCTCAGCCCATCCTTCCCCCTTCCCCCAATCTCATCCTCCTGAGGTTGTCTGCAAGCCTGTCCTTCTTCTGTGCTGAAAAGACCTTTCTGGTCCCTGAACCCAAGGCTGCTTTTTCCTGAGGACTCGGGTGGCTGCAACGGGGTGGGCCCTGGATATCTGGCATCCCCTCACCCACACTTCCTGAGCACCTCTGTGTGCTCAGCCAGAGTGAAAGTGGAGGAATGGCTGCCAAGATGCCCGCAATGTCCACAGGAGCATTTTCCATCTCCCCACCAAGTGCTGGGGATTCGGAATTTGGGGGCTCGGAATGGAATTGCTCCAGGTTCTGGAGGGTTTTCCTGGCACTGTCACAGGGCCCTCTACTCCCACTCAAGTGTAAAGCCAGAAGCAATCCTATTTGCAGACTATATCCTGACACCAGAGGTCCACAGGGCCTCTCCCTTGTTCAAAAGCAATGCTTCTGGATCCCAGACAACCCACACTAAACTTTAAAAACCACCCTTTCCTCTTAATGGCTTAAGAAGTGCATTGGGTCAAAACTGGTTTGGCTCAGTGGATAGAGCGTCGGCCTGCGGACTGAAAGGTCCCAGGTTCGATTCTAGTCAAGGGCATGTACCTTGGTTGCGAGCCCATTCCCAATAGGGGGTGTGCAAGAGGCAGCTGATGGATGATTTTCTCTCATTGTTGTTTCTAGCTCTCTATCCCTCTCTGTAAAAAAATCAATAAAATATATATTTTTTTAAAAAAAAGAAGTGCTATGGACCCTACCCCTGACCTCAGCGGATTTAAAGGCCAGCATGATCCACTACAACCTTCATCACCCTAGAACCTTCCCCTTTCCTTCTCTTACTTCCATAGGTACCAAAGTGTCCTCCCTCCTTGCCAAGACTAGTCCAATCTCCACTTACTGTGCCCTCCCAGACCCTGCAGGGATGCTGGAGTCACAATGACCCGGGGTCAAATCCCAGCTCTGATGTCCATGAGACATCTCTGTCCTGCTCCATGCTTCAGCTTTCTTTCTCTGGGAAGACAAGTGAGATGGCCACTTCCAATGGCCACTCCAGGCCTTGGTCCAACTCCTGTTTCTTCCCTCCCTGACTCAAGCACTCCCTTTCTCCAACATTTTCAACCTTCTCTTTTGTAAATTCCCTTCCAATGGGCTGTAAATACACCATGTGTACCCTCTTCTGGACAAGTCTCCTGCCACCTTCTTTTCCTCCAGTGTAACTACCTACACCAGCACATTTGCTGCCACCTTCTTGCTTTATTCCTGCCCCCGGCCCCCTTTATCACTGGTGACAAACCAACAGCTCCCCCTCTGAAATCCAGCAGCCCTCCCCTGGGAATGGCCTCCCCCATCTCTCTACAGCTCACACCTCAGCTCACTCCTCTTGAGCCCCTGACTCACTTCACCTTATGTCAAAGCACCACCCTGGTCCTTCCCTGGCTGCTTCTCCAGGCTCCTTCTCAAATGAAGCACAAGGGAAGATTAGCACTCTTCCACAGCACATGTATTAAAAACCACCAGGCCCTGGGGAATGTGAAATTCTGCAGACGCCAGGTTTACTGGCTTGGACAGTGGTCAGCAAACTGCGGCTCGTAAGCCACATGCAGCTCTTTGGCCCCTTGAGTGTGGCTTTTCCACAAAATACCACGTGTGGGTGCACACGTACAGTGCAACTGAAACTTGGCAGCCCATGCGCAGAAGTCGGTTTTCAGCTCTCAAAATAAATTTCAATCATTGTACTGTCGATATTTGGCCCTGTTGACTAATGAGTTTGCCGACCACTGGGCTTGGACAACCCAACAATAAACTCCAAGTGTTTAGGACAGAGAGGGGAGAAAAGGAAAAGTAAGCAGTGATGGGCACAGGACACTGCCTTGCTCATCAGTAAAATCGGTTAAGGACTAAAAGGAGAGGGAGGGGAAACAGTGAGCACACTTCATAGCTGGTCTGCAGAAAAGAGCAGCTGCTGGTGGGGCAGGGAGCTGTCTCCAAGGAAGCCTGGGTTCCTTCCAAAACCTCAGTGTAGGAGGAACATGATTAATTTATAGGGTGACAAGAAACAAACACCCAGCACTCTAGTTCCAAACAGCCTCCCTCTTAAAACTCAAGCCATTGTGCTCAGAGGGGAGCCTGTCTATTCGTGACATACAATTGATGATACGGAAGAATTCCATTTTGCATGAAATTCTGAAATTGCTAAGGGAACTGACAGTGACAGAAATCAGATAGTGGGGTGGGGAACATAGGGCAACTTACTGGGGCATCTCTGTCTCCTCTGTGGTCATTAAAGATATGGATCTGCTCGGTTAAGATCTGATCACTTGGCTGCATGCTGACTATACCTCAACTTTAAAGACAATAACAGGTGGTTCCAGTGTGGTCCCAGCTCCAGACCATTCTTTCCTCTGGGCTAAAGATTCTGTCATCCCCTAATTTCATAGAGAATTCATTTAATCTTTTATTTACCAACATTGTATTGAAAATCCAGGTATTGCTTTAGATTCTGTGTTTGCAGCAATAAGCAGAGTCAGAAATCTCTGATTATACAGAATATAGAGGTATATTGGGGGCTTTCCTGCACTATTACCAAAATACTCACAGAAGCCACTTCTTTTTTTTAAAAAAATATTTTATTGATTTTTTACAGAGAGGAAGAGAGAGGGATAGAGAGTTAGAAACATCGATGAGAGAAAACCATCCATCGGCTGCCTCCTGCACATCCCCCACTAGGGATGTACCCGTAACCAAGGTACATGCCCTTGACCGGAATCGAACTTGGAACCCTTGAGTCCGCAGGTTAATGCTCTATCCACTGAGCCAAACTGGTTTCGGCGCCATTTCTTTTGCTCAAGGATTTCCATGGCAAATAGCACATTAGTGAACACAAAAAGTGCTGGCAACCGAGCTGTGTAGAGAAGGGTTAATTCAACTGTGTGGAAGGTGCTCTCCAACATGAGCCACAAGGAAAATGGAGGAGATCCATCCCCTTGCATTTCCCCCAAATTGCACCAAAGACCCAAGCAGTCCAACTAAAAAAAAAAGAAAACTGTCAAATGTTGCAACATTCTTTATCTTTTTTTAAAGTGCGGTAAAATATACATAAATTGTATCCTTTCAACCATTTTAAAGTGCACAGATCAGTAGTATTCACATTGTTGTGCAACCACCACCAATGATGGTCACCAGTGACTATCATCTTTCCAAACTGAACTCTAACTCCCTGCTCCTACTGTTCCAGCCTCCAGCAACCACCATTCCACTTTCTGTCTCTACAAATGACACCGGTCACTTTTTTATGCTTAGTGGTACCTCTTAACTCAAAATGTCAACTGAGAAGGAAACCTTTAATTTCGCGTAGTAGTAGACTTCCATCAAAGTCTCCCACAGATGTGGCTCCATACACGGCTTTTTCAACTTCCTAGGAAGGCAGGTTTCCAGACCTGAGCATCTTTTCAGCATGAGAGAGGCCTCCAAGCAGTTTGGGGCATCGTGCATTCTGGAGCGGTGCTTTTTACCTTTCCATTGTGTCCAAGATGAGCAAGATCTTATTTTGTTTAAACTTTTATTTTACCATTTTGCTTTTCCACTTCATATTCTCAGTGAAGGACAGGCTTTTGGGCCACGGTGCATGTGTACTGCTTGCACACCCCATGCTCCTTCAGAAGGCGTTTGGGCTAACCTTGGGCATGGCAGACTGAGAGAATCCTCTCCTTGCCTAAGGACGTACCCCAGAGCAGCTGACAAGCTTCTTTTGGAAGAAGGACTGCATTGTGGTGTGCGTCCAAGGACTGTTTGCCTTTTGTGGCCCCATGAGGTCAATGTCAGCACTAGAGAAGACAGTTCAGGTAGAGAGAGAGACAGGACAAAGAGGAAGAGAAGAGATAAGAACAGGAGGGTTTGAACTGGGGTCCAGAGGCAGGAAGCCAAGACCAGACAGAACCCGTGGTCCCCTCACCTGAAAGCTCAGCAGTCATTTCCCGGAACAGAAAATGAGGCCAGCTCCCAGCCACACGGGAAGATAAGCCAGAGTAAAAGCCGGTGACAAGTGGGGCATGGCCGGCATGGGCGGTTAAGGATGGCCTGGTCAAGAAGGGCCTTTGCCCGGAGGCCTTTCTTTTTTTGTTAATCCTCCCCAGACTATTTTTTTTCCATTGATTTTTTTTAGAACCAATGGAAGGGATTGGGGGAGGGGAGAGAGAGGAGAGGGAGAGAAGACATTGATGTGGGAGAGACATCAATTGGTTGTCTGCTGCACATGCCTGACCAGAGCCAGGGATCAAACCTGCAACTGAGGTGTATGCCCTTGACTGGGAATCGAGCCCAAGACCCTTGAGTGCACAGGCCAACACTCTAACCACTGAGCAATGCTGGCTGGGGCTGCCTAGTGGCTTTTTGAGCTGGGATCTTGATAGGAGGCCATTTGAGAGGGCATGCCTAGAATATAATTCCCAGTTCAGTGAGCCAACTGGGTTGGTGTAAAAAACAAAACAAATCAAACAATAACAACATTGTTGTAAAAACTTGTAATAACTACATTTTTGTGGGGTGGGAATCAAAGGGTAATAAAATACCCAAGAATACCTGGGGCTCAAAATCAAGAGCAAGCCGAAACCGGTTTGGCTCAGTGGTAGAGCATCGGTCTGCGGACTGAAAGGTCCCAAGTTCGATTCCGGTCAGGGGCATGTACGTTGGTTGCGGGCACATCCCCGGTAGGGGGTGTGCAAGAGGCAGCTGGTTGATGTTTCTCCCTCATCGACGTTTCTAGCTCTCTATCTCTCTCCCTTCCTCTGTGTAAAAAATCAATAAAATATATATTTTTTAAAATCAAGAGCAAATTGGTTCTCCCACAGAGAACTTCAATGGCTACCAGAAGCCCTAACACTGCTTGGGGGGAGGGGTGGCTGAAATGGACATGCAGCTACTCAGTTTGAAAGGAAAAAGTACAGCAACGGGGGAATCCGATTTCAGAAACCCTGTCGGTCCCCTGGCTGCTGCCCCTCCAGCATATCAGCCTCTCTACTTTTTTTCACCTTTTCCATCTCATTCTGCTGGGTTTTATTATGATTTTTTTTAAAGAATTATTTTTATTTTTATTTAAATATATTTTATTGATTTTTTACAGAGAGGAAGGGAGAGAGAGAGAGAGCTAGAAGCGTTGATGAGAGAGAAACATCGACCAGCTGCCTCCTGCACACCCCCTTCCGGGGATGTGCCTGCAACCAACATACATGCCCCTGACCGGAATCGAACCTGGGACCTTTCAGTCTGCAGACCGACGCTCTACCACTGAGCCAAACCGGTTTCGGCTATTTTATTGATTTTTTACAGAGAGGAAGGGAGAGGGATAGAGAGCTACAAACATCAATCAGCTGCCTCCTGCACACCCCCTGCTGGGGATGTGCCTGCAACCAAGGTACATGTCCTTGTCCGGAATCGAACCTGGGACCTTTCAGTTCGCAGCCGGGTGCTCTATCCACTGAGCCAAACCAAACCGGTTTGGGCTTATTATGGCTTTTAATCTCTGCTTCTCTAGGTTTACATTTAGGATCCTTCAGAGTTAAATAGAAGTTAAATATTTTTTAAAATGGGTCAAATGTGGTATACATTAACACAGGATCGTGAGGTAGACTTTTATACCAAAAATGATTTTTGAAAAGTAATTCAACCTTCTGTCAGCATTTGCCTTGGGGTCATGGCAGATGTCTGTGTTCTATGCCACTTAACTTCTGTTTTTCTTACAGTGAGTTTGGGTTGCTTTTAGTATAAGAAAAAATTTTTTTTCAGGTGGTAATGTAAAAATTGTGAACATATTTTTATATTAAAATAATCTCATGGGTTGTTTTCAATTAGTAATAACTTGGAAATTTTACATAGTCTCTTCAAATTGTAAGTAGAATAATTACCTATTTCGTCCCAAAATAGACTTAGTGCCAACTTTTAAAACTTTCTTTTTCTTTTCTTCTTTTTTTAAAATATATTTTATTGATTTTTTTACAGAGAGGAAGACAGAGAGCTAGAAACATCGATGATAGAGAAACATCTGCCAGCTGCCTCTTGCACACCCCCTACCGGGACCAACGTACATGCCCCTGACCGGAATCGAACCCGGGACCTTTTAGTCCAAAGGCCGACGCTCTACCACTGAGCCAAACCGGTTTAGGCTTAGTGCCAACTTTTAAACCCCATACCGTTGGAATAGCATGGCATTTTGTGCACCAATGCCAAAAATAAACAGATTCAAAGCTGTAATGAAGCAAAGAGGGGGTGGTTGTGGATAAGGACACCAAACAGATTTGTACAAATATTTTAAAGAGTTCCCTGTGTAGCTGAAACCGGTTTGGCTCAAGGGTCCCAGGTTCGATTCCGGTCAAGGGCATGTACCTTGGTTGCGGGCATATCCCCAGTGGGGGGTGTGCAAGAGGCAGCTTGATGACTCTCTCTCATCGATGTTTCTAACTCTCTATCTCTCTCCCTTCCTCTCTGTACAAAAATCAATGAAATATATTTTTTAAAAAAAGTTCCCTGTGTAGTCACTAAGCACTTTTAATGACTACATAAAATTTAATTTTAACAAGTATGTTTTTTAAGACAACCACTTTAAAAAAGGCTTAAAAAGAACATTCCTTTTTTTTTTTTTTTTTGAGGTAAGGGAATGCTCTTAAATCTTTTTGTTTTACTATGAACACAAAATAACAATTCACATGCAATATAAAGCAAAATTTAGGAATCCCCTTCTTACTCCTTCCCCCCAAAATGACTGCTAATGGCCTCTCACCAGAAAAATCAGTGTTTTAAATAGAGAGGGTTTGTCTGGTAAGGAGCTTGAGGGGCCTTTTGTGGTGGTGATTCAACAGGTAATTCATGACCAGTCATCAAGCAATGTCCTTTTCTGTATGTATATTCTTTTTAACTGATTTGAGAGAGAAGTGGGATGAAGGGAGAGGGGGAGAAAGAGATAACACTGATTTGATTTGATGGTCCCTTATTTATGCATTTTATGCATTCATTGTTTAATTCTTACATGTGGCCTGATGGGGGGGGGGGGGGGGGGAGTGTGGAAATTGAACGCCCAACCTTGGGGTATGAGGATGATTCTTCAACCAAGTGAGCTAACAGGCCAGGGCTTGTATGTGCATCTCAATCAAAGGGTTAAAAACGGGAGGCCAGAGAAAGTAACTTGAAACTAAGTACCCTGTTTCCCCGAAAATAAGACAGTGTCTTATATTAATTTTTTCTCCCAAAGTAGCACTAGGTCTTATTTTCAGGGGATGTCTTATCTTTCCATGCGCTAGGTCTTATTTTCGGAGGGTGTCTTATTTTCGGGGAAACACAGGTATAAAGAGCAGCAAATATCTGACCAGCAAGACCTCTTGAATAGTTTACAACTAGAGTCAGAAGGAGTCATGTCTAAAAAGCAACCAGTTTGAAAAAGGCATCCAGCATCACTCCCGGGAACTTCAGAAATGATGAAACATTGTTGCGTTAACATACCAGCCAAGAATTCATTCCAGTGCCTAAGGGACAATTACCCACAGACTAGTTTATAAAATGAAATTGCTTCTGTTACTTTCAAGATGGGCTCTTGGAAATAAGAGGTAGAGCTGGAGGAGCTACCACTTCAGGGAGGACACTGTCTGATAAGCAGTCAGCTTCCCCTTCGGGTTGGAGAGCTGTCCCCAACTGAGCGAGACCTCTGGGCTACTTCAGCAGACAGAGCTGAGCTCTGGGAGTCCTCCCTGCACCGTGTTCCGTGTGGCGGCCGCAGTGGAAGGCTGCTGCAGTGTAAGGCTGCCATGCCCACCTGGTTTAAACACACCTAAGGCTGTGCAACAGCAAACTGTTGCTAGCAGGTACACTGAGGCTTAGAGTCGAGGCACAGCAGCCAGGAAGGACAGCATCACCCTTGTCAGGTCAGGCGTACCTTTTATCTCTCAAATCTCCTACCATCCAGGAATTTTCTTCCGCCCAGGGCAGAGCGTGCTGTTGCTTAGCAACTTCAACAAGTCATATCCCAAATAGGGAATAGAGGTGGCTAAAATAAACACAGTGACAAAATCACTGCAAGTTACAACTGGGTGGGGCTAAAGATAGGAAACACAGACTATTTTTCTTAACCCTGACCTGTGAACACCACACCATGCCCTGACTCTGTTGCTTGTGGTTTTTAACTGACTTTACAGAAACCCAGAGGAAGTATATGAATTTGGTTTTGCTTTCGGTCCCTTTCAATTCAACGATGCTCAAGACTCCCCCTTCCTCCCTTGTACGATGGGCCAAAGAACGTCTATCACTACCCTCTACATCACAAAGTGCTAGGAGGGTTGTGGTATTTCTGTAGATGACCTGGAGCAGCTGGTGCCGGTTCAGCCAATTAAACATTAACTCGGGGTTTTCTGTCTTTAAGCTTTCTGGCAAAAGGTCTGCAACCCCAAGTGACAATCACTTCAAGAGCCACAGGGAACTGCTGCCTGGGGCTGGTACCCTTTCCTTCCGGACAAACGAATCGTCCGGCTGGCTCGGCTCAAGGACTTGGCAGAGAGAAAACAGATCAATCGATGAAGCACGACCAAGACAGAGCCCCAGGCAGGCTGTCCGGAGTTCACGGAGGGCAAACACGTCGGCAAAATAACTACAAACCGTCCAAGTTCACCTGTGACAAGACCAGGCGCTTCACCTCCGCGGGGAGCGAAGGGCAGGCTACACTCCGGGTCTCAATCTCCCCACAACCCGTCCCGGGGCCCCGCGCCGAGGCGCCCCCCAAAATAGGACCGGCTCCCACCTATGGCTGGGGGCCACGCCCCTCGGAACCCTAGGATCTGGGGCGCTCCCCGCCTCACCCCGCGGCCCCCTCCTCGCCCCAGTCGACCACGACCTCCTAGGCAGCCCCCAAACCCCGCGGAGATCTGGGCACGGGCCGGCCTCCCTCCACTGGCCCGGCTGTCCCGCACCCCACAGGGGCCCCCGGCGCCCCCGTCCGCCCCCACCCGAGCTGCAGCTCCTCCCCACTCACGACCCTCACCCCCCCGAGCCGGGCCCGGCGCCTCCATCACAATCCCGAGACCGGGGGAGCCTCACCTCGGGCGGGAGCCGGCGGCAGCGGACGGCGCCGGGGGCTCAGCGCATCCTGGGGTCGCAGGGAGCCGGAAGTGGGGCCGCGCGGAGCCCGCAACCAGTTATATAACCGGCAGGGGCCGCAGCCGGGACTGAGGCGGCGGCCCACGGCACTTCCGGCTCCCTCGCTGGGCCGGAGGAGCAGACCGGAAGCCCATTGGCCCCTAGCGCGCACCTAGGGCGCCGCCTCCCCGAGGCTGACGCCGCCATCTTGGGAGTGGGCAGGCCTCCCCGGAAACCAGGTGGCGGAGGCGCGGGGACGCCGGATGGGGAGCGTCTGCAGGGGCGAGTGAAGTTCCGAGGGGCGCCCTCACGAGATGGGCAGATCGGGACAGGCAGATTGCTGTCATTTCCCTAGTTGGGTTTGGGGTTTGGCTGCTGGCCCATGCCCAGCCCGTGCAGGGTACCGAACCAGGCTAACGTGATTGCGGGACCTATCCCGGCGGCGGGCACGAAGCCAACAGCCTGACGTCCGTCTCCGCAGAAAGGCCGTTCAGGGCTGCGGCTGTGTGAATCGGCAGGTGTCCCTTGCCCTCAAGTTGCAGGAGCGTCTGTATCACAAGATCCAGGGAACTTTGTTGACCAAAATCGGATGTTAACTTTAAAGCAGGAATTTATTCTTTGCCTTTCAATAACTTACCAGTGGTCAGCAAACTCATTAGTCAACAGAGCCCAATATCAGCAGTACAACAATTGAAATTTCTTTGGAGAGCCAAATTTTTTAAATTTAAGCTATATAGGTAGGTACATTGTTATTAACTTAAGGTCCTCCTATGCTGGCCTTTGCAAAATCTCAAGGAGACGAAGAGCCGCGTGTGGCTCGCGAGTCGCAGTTTGCCGACCACTGACTTAATGGTTCACATAGCCAACGAATGGAATAAAAAGGACCTGCTTACAGCCAAGGGCGACGATGACCAATCCTTAAAGGATTTAAATCATATTTAGGAGAATAAATATCATCACGGATTAAAAGTCCAAATAAAATAGCAGAAGTGTTAAAAGTGCATTGTTTAATATCTTGACAAGGAAATGGCACTTAAAGAGATGTTTTTATATTTTTTATTGATTTCAGAGAGGGAGAGAGAGAAACATCAATGATGAGAGAGTCATGGATTGGCAGCCTCCTGCGTACCCCCTGCTGGAAATAGAGCAGAACTCCAGGCAAAACCCAGGCATGTGCCTTCACCTGGAATCCAACTGTGACCTTCTGGTTCATAGGGGGAGATGCTCTGAACCACATGGCACAGAGATTAGAAGTTTCAAAGGCAATTGGTATACATAGATCAAAGTGATATAAAACAATAAGGAATAGATCACCTACTGTCTACATATGTGTAGTTGCTGGTGGAATCCTGATTTATGTAAAATAACCTGTATTTATATTTACTTTTTGTAGTGTTTCTGTTAAGTTCCTTTTTAAAAACTATATTTTATTGATTTTTAAAAATATATATTTTATTGATTTTTTACAGAGAGGAAGGGAGAAGGATAGAGAGCTGGAAACATTGATGAGAAATATCGATCAGTCACCTCCTGCACACCCCCAACAGGGGATGTGCCCACAACCAAGGTACATGCCCTTGACCGGAATCAAACCTGGGACCCTTCAGTCTGCAGGCCAACACTCTATCCACTGAGCCAAACATGTTTCGACAAGTTCCTTTTTTTAAAAGGCTGAAAAATCAATTGGAAAAAATGAAAATTAATATTAATACTATTTACAACTCTGCAGACTTTTAGGTTTAAGCACTGCAAACATGCTACTGTAAGCAAAAATGCTATAGTAAACTGTGTTTAGGCCCAGAACATTTTGTTGCAAAAAAATTAAGAGGAATTAGAAAATCCATATAATGTGAAAGGTCGGTAGGGCACTTAAGAGTGAGGTAGGTGTGTTAAAATGCAGATTTTGAAGCTCTACAACCTTTCTAGAGATGGGCTGCAAATTTATTTTTATTTGTTTATACTTTATTGGTTTCCTAGGGAGAGGGAGAGAGAAACATCAATGATGAGAGATAATCATCATTTGGTTGCCTCTAGCACCCCACCCCTGCCCCCCACACTCCACTGGGGATTGAGCCTTAAACTCGGGGCATATGACCTGGAGACTTCCTGGTTCATAAGTTGATGCATAACCACTGAGCCATGCCATGGATTACAAATTTAGATCCAGTCCTTCCAGAACCCACTTTGAAGAGAACTGATTATAAGATTTGACAAATTAGTGTGTCAGGGGCTGCTAATTGTCCCCTGGTGTCCATTGTCCCACTCCTCCTCTTCCTTCTCTTCTTCTTCTTTTCCTTCTTCTTCTTCTTCTTCTTCTTCTTCTTCTTCTTCTTCTTCTTCTTCTCCTTCTCCTCCTCCTCCTCCTCCTCCTCCTCCTCCTCCTCCTCCTCCTCCTCCTCCTCCTCCTCCTTAAAAATAACTGCTTTATTATATCTTCTTGTAGTAATAGAATCTTACCCCCAATAGCAGGCAAATAGCTGTCAAGGTAGCTTTATGTTTCTTGGCCTCCCTTAGGGCAAAAGTGAAGCTATGTGCCAAAGTTTTTTTTACCAATGGACAAGAGTGAAAGGGATGTAGGCAACTTCTGTGTCATGTCCCCAAAAGAAAATTGCTTGAATGTTAACAATTGGTGAAACTAGGTGAAGGGTACATAGTTGTTTACTGCACTATTCTTTCAAATATTCCTATTTGAAAAGCATTTCAATAAATAGATAGGGTTTTTTGTTTTTAAAGGAATTTGCTTGCTTTCCTTCTCCTCTACTTCACCTTTCCCGTAGAACATGGATGCAGTGGTAAGCCCCTTCAATCACACAAGAGAGGCAAAACCCTACCTAGGTTCTTGCTACTCAAAATATGGTCTGTGGTCCAGCAGTAGCAGCATCACTTGGGAGCTTATTAAAAATGCAGAACTTCAGGCCTCACCCAGATTGACTGAGTCATAATTTGCATTTAAGACTCTGCATTTAACAGATCCCTAAGTGATTTATATGCATATTAAAGTGTGAGAAGCATGCTCTAGCTGATGATAGAGTTATAACATTCTACTGTCTGTAGGGTTCAATGTACAGCTGAAAGTATTGTAAAATGAGTTTCAGATAAACTGTCAAAACTGAAAAGGGCATACATAGCCATTCAAACTTTAAAAACACTCTCTTTAAACACAAATGAGAACATAATAATGATAGCTCTTTCCCCAGGGCTTACTATGTGCAGGCACTGTGTTAAGCATCTTACACAGAATCTCATTTATTCTCAGAGCAGTTGTTTCAGTTAGGTACCATATGTTACTGCAGGGATATTCAAGATGGTTGTCCTCCTAAAAACAGTCCATCTTCTCCTATTGTGTTGACTCCACCCGCAAAATGGTCTTAATCTTCTAACCCATTAAGGTCAGCCATTCCCCCTTGGCTTGGTGATTGGCTCAGATAACTCAGCATGTGGGAGGGATATCTCTTGGTCACAGGGATTGGCTCAGGAAAGGTCTAATCAGCAATGAACTCAATACTGATTGGTCCTCCTACTCTTTGCCTTCCTGGTTTCTTTTTCTTCTTCTTTTTATTTTTTTTATTTTTTATTTTTATTTTTATATATTTTATTGATTTTGTACAGAGAGGAAGGGAGAGAGATAGAGAGTTAGAAACATCGATGAGAGAGAGTCATCGATCAGCTGCCTCTTGCACACCCCCTACTGGGGATATGCCTGCAACCAAGGTACATGCCCTTGACCGGAATCGAACCCGGGACCCTTCAGTCCCCAAGCCGATGCTCTATCCATTAAGCCAAACCGGTCTCGGCTTCTTTTTTTTTTTTTTTTTAATACATTTTATTGATATTTTACAGAGAGGAAGAGGGATAGTTAGAAACATCGATGAGAGGGAAACATCAATCAGCAGATGCCTCCTGCACACCCCCTACTGGGGATGTGCCCGCAACCAAGGTACATGCCCTTGACCGGAATCGAACCTGGGACCCTTCAGTCCACAGGCCAATGCTCTATCCACTGAGCCAAACCGGTTAGGACTATTTTTCTCTTGCCTACTCATGGCTCTTCTAATCCTCTGGCCATGGGTCAAGCAGAGAGATACCAGAGGCACTACCAGTGGACAAAGCCAGCAGTCTTTACTCCTCTAGTCTAGCCACATTCCAACCTGCCAAATAAAGACCAGTCCTTCATGGAACACTTAGAAAAAAACCCTCAATTCCTGCCTCCTCAGCTGTAGAACCGTCCCCCAGCTTAGAGAGAGGAAGGTAATCAGGTTCCTCTGGGCCGGGGAGGGCAACAAGCTACCATCTATATTTGCAGGCTCAGTCTTTCCTGAGCCCTGGTTTAATTACTACTCTGTTAATTATGAAAGTAATACATACTATCATATAAGTGTCAACTTTCTCTGCAGCTCCACAAAGATCTAAGGTCAGGACCTCTTCAGAAATTAGGGCACTTTAATTGTCACCTCTCCCTTCTAGTTCCCAAGCTCTCATCTGGCCTAGAGAGGAACAAAGTTGGATACTGCTCTCTTTTACCAACTAGGGTGGATTGCACTGTCTAGGGTAGGGGTGTCGAACTCAATCAGAGAAGGGGCCAAAATCTAAAATCCAGCCTAAATCGCGGGCCGAATGGTTTACTGAACAGTCATAAACTGTCATTGTGATGGAAACGCAGCGGAGTGCAGTGATGACAGCGCGGTGCGGGCCACATTGCAAGGCCTGGCGGGACGGATTTGGCCCGCGGGCCTTGTGTTTGACACATGTGGTCTAGGGCCCTACTCACTATACTCCATCCGATGGACTGGGGTTGGGGAGAGGGGAAAGCAGGGGCTGGTGATCAGGTTTCCCCAGCAAACATAAAGACATTCAGGTATAAATGGCATTGCAATGAGCAGTCTTGTACAGAAACCTGCACACAGCTCAATTATTTCCTTAGAGAAAATTCCTGGAATGTTGGTTAAAACTTTTCAAGGGAGAAGGCTCCTGTCTCACACATCCTTTCCAAGAGGCAAGGTATTATCATTCATCATTCCTTCTCTGCAAACTAGGTGAAAAAGATCTCACTATTTTAATGTGTATTTCTTAGTAAGTTTGATCACTTTTTCTTATTTTCATTAGCCATTTATATTTCTTCTCTATATGATTTCTACAGATGTGTTCAACATGATATTTTGATTTTGATTTAATCTGAGGGAATTTTCTGACATAAAAAAAAATTTTTTTTAGAAGTATTCATGCCCATGGTAACTTTTTAAAAGCAAAACAAAAGGGTATATGGAAAGTAAGTTTCCCTCCCTCTGACTCTGAATACCAGAACTCTACAGGTAACTACTGCTACCAGTGTCTGGTATTCTCTCAGCGATCTTATTTACACAGACAAGCAATATGACATTTTCACAAATAAAAAGCGAGTATGAGGGAGATGAAGGCCATGCTTGGATATTGGATTCTTTTCTTCTTTCTTCCAGAACAGACAGTGGGCACTGTGCCAGGAGCTGTGGTTATAAATGGTGACTGAGATACATTCTCTACCTTTGAGAAGATGTGAGATTACAAGATGGTTTGATAAGGATTTCAACAGAAGTACTTACACAGGACAATGGAATGAGTGAATGCGTATTTACTAAGTGTCTGTTACATGCTACTCATTGTGTTACAGTACTTCCTGAATGTCCTCATTTACTTTCCTAATGACCCTGAAAGGTAGGTACTGTTGTCCCACTTACAGATGATGAAAGACACCCATCCAACCAGGTCTTTGTAGCATGCAGCATGAAGCTTCTTTCCTCAGCAACACCATGAAGAATGAAAGCCAAGAAACAAATGAATTGGTTCATTATTTATTTTTTTTAATATATATTTTATTGATTTTTTTCTTTTTTTTACAGAGAGGAAGGGAGAGGGATAGAGAGTCAGAAACATCAATGAGAGAGAAACATTGATCAGCTGGATGTGCCGCAACCAAGGTACAAGCCCTTGATGGAATAGAACTTGGGACCTTTCAGTCCAAAGGCCAATGCTCTATCCACTGAGCCATCATTAAGCTGGTTCATCATTTAAAGGCATGATGCCTTCTCTTGATCATAATTTTCCTGACACACCCAGGAGAACAGCTAAGTTTCCAAAAGCAGTCTTTCCAGGAAGACCTTAAAAATATTTTTCCAGGGTCTCAGAAACAGATCATAAACAAACCCTTTCATGGCAAGCCCTGGGGGACAGTCAGCTTATTGACCATCTCTCGGCAGCTGAGGAAAGCAAAGTTATATATTGGCTAAGATCTAAGCAATTAGGGGAGAGACTGGGGAAGGAACTCAATTTTAAAATTACAAATCCCTACACCACAGCACCCGTGTCATTAATGTGGAAAATATGTATCAGTGGGGCTGTTTCAGTGCTTAGTATCATTAGGCATACTTCTGAAGAAGCAAATGGCCAACTCTACTCCCTGATTCAGGCTCTGAACCTGATCTCAGTTCTGCCGAGTCTTGGGGCACAATGCCCCTAGATCAGCGATTTTCAACTGCTGTGCTGCAAGAGGAACACTGGTGTGAGCAAGGATTTTTAACACATGCAATAACAGACTATTTAGTGAGGGGCACTGACCTCTTTTCCATTAGACTTTTAAATAAAAAAATGACAACAGCCAATACAATAGCTGTGAATGAATCAAAGTTATAACCTTTTTATTATCAGATCAGAAAAAAATATATTGTGTGTGTGCCAGAATTTTAGTAATTACTTTATGTGTGCCATGAGATGAAAAAGGCTGATAATCGCTGCCCTAGATTAAATCGACTAGCAACCAGGCCTAAGCAGATCTGAATGAACTTTGTCCACACGAAGACAACCCCCTCTGCTACATTCCACTCCGATACATTACACCTGGTTACATTCCACGTACCCACAGCCCAAGACACAGACTAAGCTCAGGCCAGGACTAGGACCAGCACTCTGGGCTACTCATTCACCTCCCACCGGCAGGACTCAAGTATTGGGACCACAGGGCACTGCCGGATGGACCCAACTCTCAGTATCGATAATCTTTCAGGTTCCAGAGTTTCCTTGTCTTCTTGCTTGCTTCCTGCCTGAAACATTACAAACCTGGGGAGTCACCCTAAGTTAGCTCCATTTCAGGGTGCCATCCTGCACGGAGCTCACCAGGGAGACCCAGGCAGCGGAACCGGAAATACTTGCTTGGAAACCCTGAAAAAACTACATCTCCCAGCATGCCCGGTGAGCCATTGGTCTGGCGTTACTGGTCAACACTGGAAAACTGGCCTGGCACTGATTGGCCGAGTTGTTCAGGTGGTTGGAGCATCCTCCCAGACACCAAGAGGGAGGCAGCTTCCATTCCCGGTCTGGACTTGTAGGGGAGGCAGCGGATAAATGTTTCTCACACCCATGTTTCTCCCCTCCTTCCTCCCCCCATGCCTGCCTGTCTGTCTCTCCTCCCCCACTCCCACCACCACACACACTTCCTCCAGTCCTGGGGTGAGGATTTATTTTTATTTTTATTTTTTAAAGAGAAAACTGGCCCCTCCGCCCCGGCTGGATTTGCTCAGTGGATAGAGCTTAGGCTTGTTGACCAAGGGTCCCGGTTAGATTCCGGTCAAGGGCAGTACCTGGGTTTCAGGCTCCCCGTGCCCTAGTCAGGGCTCGTGGAGGAGGCAACCAATCAATGTGTTTCTCTCACATCGATATTTCTGTCTTTCCCTCTCCCCATTCTCTCTAAAAACCAATGGAAAACTACCCTAGCGTGAGAATTAAAACACACACACACACACACACACACACTGGCCCCTCCATGGTACACTGGCCAACCACTTCCGGCAGCTTTGGGAAAGTTGGGAAGAATGGGAGTGGGGGAGACACAGTGGCTGGGACGTGTGGTCTCAGATATTAATGGGTCGCATTCTGCTGTTTCTGCCTGGGTAGCAGGAGGTTTTTGCAAAATTATTAGTTCCAGAGCAGTAAGTGGAGCCCAGGAGTAAGCCTTTGGGTGCGGTGCGTAAAGGAGCTTTGCAGAGAAATTGGACCTCTCAGGACTAATTTCACCCCTCCCAGTCCTGACCTGAAGTCCCTGAGGAGTCTTGAAAAAGACCCTCCCAACCGGGTCGCGGGCGAGATCAGGTCCCTTCTCCCAATCTTTTAGAAGAAGGTACTCCTGTGTAACAGAGGTGTTGTTGGTGGGATGGGCTTATCTCCAAATAGCCCTTCACCTAGATGTCTCCCCCTAGGAGAAACGGCTTACCAGATTCTTGCTTTCAGAATCACCACCGGGGAGCCGGCTATAACAGAGTACCTCAAAGTGTCTTTCTGAAATGCTGCCCAAATTACAGATTTCCAGGATTCATTACACACCTGTTGAATAAACACAAGCAAAACCTTTAGGTTGCCTGCCTGTGTGGCTCAGTGGTTGAGCTTCACTTATGAACGGTTGAATTTCTGGTCAGAGCACAAGCCCTGGTTGCAGGCTAGATCTCCTGTAGGAGGCATCCAATGGATGGTACTCTCTCGTCATTGATGTTTCTACCTCTCTCCCCCTAACCCTTCCTCTCTACAATAAATGAATGCAAAACATGCAAAATATTTTATTTTGGACTCAGAGCTTGCAAACCACCAGAAGAGCTACACAGGAGAAGAACCTTTTAAATGTATCACATATGGCCCCTGGCCAGTGTCACTCAGTAGTTAGAGAGTCAATCCACGAACTGAAGGGTGCCGGGTTTGATCCCCAGTAATGGGTGTGTCCCTGGGTTGCAGGTTTCATCCCTGGCCAGGTTGGGGTGTGTTACGGGGTCAACCAATGTGTTTCTCTGACATCGATGTTACTCTTTCACATAGAGGTCTCTTTCTCTCCCTCCCCTTACCCTTCCTTTCACTCTCTAAAAATCAATGGAGCCCTAGCTGGTTTGGCTCAGTGGATAGAGCATCAGCCTGTGGCCTGAAGGGTCCCAGGTTCCATCCTAGTCAAGGGTCAAGGGCACATGCCTGGGTTGTGGGCTTAATCCCTGGGGGGGGGGGGGGGGTGCAGGAGGCAGCTGGTCAATGATTCTCATCATTGATGTTTTTCTTTCTCTCTCTCCCTCTCCCTTCTTCTCTGAAATCAATAAAAAATATTTTTTAAAATCAATAGAAAAAATATCCTCAGGTGAGGATTAACAATAAATAAATAAATGTACCATGTGTAGGAAATTTTTCAAGTTAAATTGCATCTCATTATTCATCAGCAAACCTATAAAAAATCGTGTAAATATAGCAAATTTTCATTATTGCTTGTGCTTCCCAATATCTATACTGAAAATTGAGAAATGATTACCCTATTTGTCCCAGGTATTGGGCTAAGCATTTTATACACATTCCATGTAATATTATCATTTAATTTTTACCACAACCTTGATCTAGGCACTATGATTTCTATTTCACAATCAAGGAAATATAAACAATGTCACAGCTAGTGAATGAAGCCAGGATTCTAACTCAATAACTCAATTACTGTTCAAATTCCATTTGTATGAGCTGGAGCATAACACAAACTTTTTTAAATTTAGTTTTCATTAAAGTAAAGGTTATTGCTATAGTTCTTTTAATTTTGCTTACATGGTTTTTAAAGAAGTTTTAGAAGGAAGAGATTTATTTTTATTTTTTTCCCATTCTGCAGACATTACATCTAGGAAAGTAAAAACGACTGTTTAGTGAGCATGCTAGATACTTTCCATATATTACATAATTTAATCTTCAGAATAAATCTATATAATAGTTATTCTTAAAGGAGTTGGATTTAAAAGTTTTATTTAGAGCTTTGTTGCAATAGGTAATGAATAATCTACTCACATCTCCCCGTTTAACATAGAAAAGTTAAAACTAAAAACAAGTGACACTTTGTAGCTGTTTTAAGTTTTTGATTCCTGAGATTTCATATAATTAAGTGGTATTGTTTTCTTTTTAAATTATTTTTTATTAATTTCAGAGAGGAAGGGAGAGAAGGGAAATGGAAACATCAATGGAGAGAATCATTGATTGGCCGCCTCCTGCACAGTGGGGATCCAGCCCACAACCCCGGGCATGTGCCCTGACTAAGAATTGAACAGTGACCTCATACTTCATAGATCAGCACTCAACCACTGAGCACTGGCCAGGCAAGTGGTATTGTTTTGATTAGTCATACAAACTGAGACTACAGATTTTGCTCAAAGTAATCTGCCAATTTAACACATGTGTGCAAAGTAGGTTATAGTTTGTCTGAAGAGTCTGTTTTGAATTATTCATTAAACTTATTTCTATAGCATTTCAGTAGGAAAGTGTCTACTTTGACCATCTGTTTAAAAAGTAACTGAACGATCTTCATTAGAAATGTGTGTATACATTCATCTGCTTTAATTTTGTAGCCTGAGAGAGCTATTGAGCTGATAACAGTATGACCGTCATCCATCTTTTCAGGCCCATTGGACTACAGGTGATTTGACTTTTATTTATTTATTTATTTATTTATTTACTTACTTACGTTACTTACTTACTAGAGGCCCAATACATAAAATTTGTGCATGAGTGCAGTCCCTAGGCCTGGCTGCATGATTGAAGTGGGAGTGTTTGGCGTGGAAGTGCAGGTCATAGTTGACCTCTGGGTCCTGGGCAGCACCTGGGCCCTTGGGCCCCGGGCCCCACACACCCCCCTCCACCTGAGTCATGGTGCTGGAGTCCCCACACGGAGATGCAGTGAGTGCGGCCAGAATCTGTGGGCTGGGGTGCAGCGTGGGCCTCTGGGCCGCCCAGCAGGGCTGCACAGAAGCCAGGCAGCTTGCTCTCTTCCAGCTGGCCTCGCAGACCAGTTTTGCTGTAGGCTGGCTTTGCCTGAGCCAGCGTTGCCCACTGGTCCACACTTCCAGTAATACCTCCACCAGACCCCTGACAGCCACCCTGAGGGAAGACCAGGCCTCTTAAGCAATGAGGCATTTATGCTCCATGGAGCCTTTGCCTTTGCTAGGGTTCTCATCATGCTGAGACACATAACTCAGATTTTCTTATTTAAACCTTAAGTTGAAGAAACAGATTTGAAAGGGGAACTAGAGCCAGGGTTAGATCTAGATCTGTCCAAAGCCAAAGTTCATTCATACTTAGTGCATGGTTTGAATGTTTGTGTGCCCCCATCCCTGCCACAATTCATATGTTGAAATCCTAACCCCCAAGGATGATGATATTAGGAGGCAGGAATCTTTTAGACATAGCGGTACTTAGTTCTTGGTGGCGAAGGTGGGTGGGGGGTGGGTGGGAGAGAACCTCTCATGAATGGGACTCTTATAACAGAAACCCCAGAGAGCTCCTTCACCCCGTCAATCGCGCTCACATGACACAGAGAACTCAGCCTGCTACGGACCAGGAAGAGGATTCTAATCAGAACATGACCTGCCTATGCTGGCTCCTTGATCTTAGGTTTCAAGCTCCAGAACTATAAGAAATAAATGTCTGTTGTTTATAAGCTTCCAAATCTGTGGTATTTTGTTATAGCAGCCCAAGCAGACTAAAAACACCTGGCTACGCTGAACTGTCTCTGGACACCCCTTTCTTTCTTAAAGTTTTCTAAAAGGTAAAAACCTCCCTCAGAGCATTGTCTTTGGTCTGAACACCCACGCTCTGCATGAACTCTACTTCTCTGCAGGATCACTTCCTGAGCTCTATCATTTCCTAAGTGTGTCACTCTCAGAATCCATCAACTCCGATTTTCCCTCCTGATGATGAAAGCATACTGCTCCTGTCCTCTCCTGACAAGGCTGAATCCTTTGTAAAGGTCCCCCCACCCAATCACTGGGAGCAGACATGCCCATGCCCCATGCCCCTGTTCTCATACCTCCCAGTGGGACACTGGTGAGCCCTCATTTGTACCCATTTTTAGATGTTCTGCCCTCCTTAAAGCTGCTCCTGAAGGGGATGCTGTCTCACACATCTTCTAGAGCAGTATTTCCCAAACTTTTGACATATGTGTACACCTTTTATAATTTTTGTAACGCTGAGTACCCTCGTACTCATGAGAACATAGAATTAGGTGCAGCTAAGCACGGTGCAGTGCATATCCCCATCAAACTCTTCCCGTACCCCTGTGGGTATGCGTACCACACTTTGGGAAACACTGTAGCCCTTCCCTAGACCTGTGGTAGGCAAACTGTGGCTCACAAGCCACATGTGGCTCTTTGGCCCCTTGAGTATGGCTCTTCTACAAAATACCATAGCCTGGGCAAGTCTATTTTGAAGAAGAGGCATTAGAAGAATTTTAAGTTTAAAAAATTTGGCTCTCAAAAGAAATTTCAATGGCTGTACTATTGATATTTGGCTCTGTTGACTAATGAGTTTGCAGACCACTGCTCTAAACCTTTGCATCTTTTCTTGCTTGCAGGTACTTTGGAAACACTAGTGTATGGCACTACTCTCACAAGACTGTAGGCTCTCTAATAAACTTTCATTGGATTTCTGAAATTAAGGTATCTGCAAAACACCTGTACATGAATGTTCATAGCAGCATTGTTCATAAAAAATAGAAACAGCTGAAACCATTTTGGCTCAGTGGATAGAGCATCGGCATGCGGACTGAAAGGTCCCCAGTTCGATTCCAGTCAAGGGCATGTACCTTGGTTGCGGGCACATCCCAATAGGGAGTGTGCAAGAGGCAGCTGATCAATGATTCTCTCTCCATCGATGTTTCTAATTCTCTATCCCTCTCTCTTCCTCTCTGTAAAAAATCAATAAAATATATTATTAAAAAGAACCTAGAAATGACCCAAATGTACATCAACTAATGAATGGAAAAACAAAACATGATCTATCTATTCAATAAAATATTATTCAGCCATAAAAAAAGCATACAATAATGATATTTTCTTACAGGGGGTACCTGATTCCAAAACAGCAGATCAGTGTTTTGTGCTGAGACTCTTTAGTAGAACCATGCATGGGTGAAGGGAACAGGGGAAACCTACATCTGAAGAACCGAGTACAGTCCTGGCTGGTGCGGCTCAGCTGGAGCATTGTCCCATACACCAAAATGTGGCAGGTTGAAGCCAATCAGGGTACATTCCCAGGTTGTGGGCTTAATTCCTGGTCAGGGCACATACAGGAGGCAACCAATTGATGTTACTCTTTCTCCCCCTTCACCTCTTTAAAACCAGACATGCAAATGTGGCTGGATGCTGAGGAACCTTCCTCCAGGCCCTCAGATTATCACAGGCACTCATTACCTTATCTGCCAAAGGAAAACTGGGCTGGGGGAGGTAAGGTAGCATCACCTTTTGGGAATGAGTGATAGAGTGGTGCTTTTTTTTTAAAAATATATTTTATTGATTTTTTACAGAGAGGAAAGAAGAGAGATAGTTAGAAATATCGATGAGAGAGAGAGTCATCGATCAGCTGCCTCTTGCACACCCCCTACTGGGGATATGCCCGCAACCAAGGTACATGCCCTTGACCGGAATTGAACCTGGGACCCTTCAATCCCCAAGCCGACGCTCTATCCATTGAGCCAAACCGGTTTCGGCTAGAGTGGTGCTTTTGTCACCTTTATTCAAGGTTCACTGCTAAACAGGTACCAAAGACATTAAGATTCAACAATTAGCCGAAACCGGTATGGCTCAGTGGATAGAGCGTGGGCCTGCAGACTGAAAGGTCCTGTGTTTGATTCTGGTCAAGGGCATGTACCTTGGTTGCAGGCACATCCCCAGCGGGTGTGTGTGTGTGTGTGTGTGTGTGTGTGTGTGTGCAGGAGGCAGTTGATGGATGATTCTCTCTCATTGATGTTTCTAACTCTCTCTCTCTCTCTCTCTCTCTCTCTCTCTCTCTCTCTCTCTCTCTCTCTGTAAAAAATCAATAAAATATATATTTTTTTAAATTCAACAATTATTGATTTTATAATTAGAAGAGAGAAAACACATACACACAGGTTCAAAGTATACCAAAGAAATGGAGCTCTTATTTAAGGAGGAGTTTCTGTCCCAACTCTCATGAATAAGAAAATTGGAAATCTATGTTCTTTCATGTTTTAACTCTTAGATATGCAAAAGCAATTTTGCAGATGTGATTATATTAATGATCTTGATGGGGAGATTATCTTGAATTATCTAAGTGAGCCCAACATAATCATAATATTCCTAAGAAGAGCAAGGTTAGAGGGTCAAAGTCAGAGAAGGTGATGTGATGATAGAGACTAGAGGTAATGTACTTTGTTGTTGTTTTTTTTTGTTTGTTTTTTTCTTTAATGCATTTTTAAAAAAATATATTTTATTGATTTTGTACAGAGAGGAAAGGAGAGAGACAGAGAGTCAGAAACATTGATGAGAGAGAGTCATCGATCAGCTGCCTCCTGCACACCCCCTACTGGGGATATGCCCGCAACCAAGGCACATGCCCCTTACCGGAATTGAACCCGGGACCTTTCAGTCCCCAAGCCAACGCTCTATCCACTGAGCCAAACCGGTCTCGGCTTTAATGCATTTTTTAAATAAATTTTTATTGTTCATATTATTACAAATGTTCCTTTTCACCCCCTCCCTCCATTGCTCCCCTCCACCAGGTTCCCACCCCACCCTCTGCCCTTTCCCCACCCCCATTGTCCTCATCCATAGGTGCACAGTCTCTTCCCACATCCCCCTCTCCCCTTTTCCCCAACAATCATCAATTCACTCTCCTTCCATACCTCTGATTCTATTATATTCAACAGTTAATATTGTTCATCAGATTTTTTCTTTTTAAATTTCCTTGGTTTTTAGATTCACTTGTTGATAGTTACGTATTTGTTGTTCATAATTTTTATCTTTATTTACTTTCTCTTCTGAAAGAACCCCCTTCAGCAATTCATATAATTCTGGTTTGGTGGTGATGAACTCCTTTAGCTTTTTTTATTTGTGAAGCTCTTTATCTGACCTTCGATTCGGAGTGATAGCTTTGCTGGATAGATTATCTTTGGCTATAGGTTCTTACTATTCATCACCTTGAATATTTCTCTCTTTTTTTTAAATATATTTTATTGATTTTTTACAGAGAGGAAGAGAGAGGGATAGAGAGCCAGAAACATCGATGAGAGAGAACATCGATCAGCTGCCTCTTGCACACTCCCCACCAGGGATGCACCTGCAACCAAGGTACATGCCCTTGACCGGAATCAAACCCGGGACCTCTCAGTCCACAGGCCAATGCTCCATCCACTGAGCCAAACCGGTTTCGGCCACCTTGAATATTTCTTGCCATTCCTGTCTGGCCTGCATGGTTTCTGTTGAGAAATCAGCTGACAATCATATAGGTGCTCCTTTATAGGTAACTATCTGCTTTGTTCTTGCTGCTTTTAATATTCTCTGTCTTTTGCTCTTGGAATTTTAATTATGATTTGTTTTGGTGTGGTCCTCTTTGGATTCCTTTTGTTTGGAGTTCTGTGCGCTTCCTGGACTTGTAAGTCTAATTCTTTCACCAGGTGGGGGAAATTTTCTGTCACTATTTCTTTCAGTATGTTTTCGATATCTTGTTCTCTCTCATCTTCTGAGACCCCCATAATTCTGATGTTGGTTCGCTTGAAGTTGTCCCAGAGGTTTCTTACATTATCTTCAATTTTCTGGATTCTCTTGCCTTCTAACTTCTGTGGAGGAGTGTCTTCTGGCTCTTTATGTTCCAAATCTTTGACTTGATTCTTGCGATCTTCCATTCTGTTTTTAGGACTCTGTATAATATTTTTTATTTCAGACAATGTATTCTTTATTTCTTGTTGATCCCTTATCATTTCTTGTTGATTCCTTATTAATTCTAGTTTATCCCTTTTCATATCCTCATAGGTCTTATCGATCTTTTCTAGGAAATTCTTGAAAAACCTTATAAGTGTAGATTTGAACTCTATATCCAGTAGCTTTTTGCCCTCCATTTCTTTTGTTTGTGATATATTTCGTTTCGGCATTTTCGCAGCTTCCCTGATGGGGCGGGGTTTCAGGGTGGAGCCTACAGCTTTGGCTTCCGTCAGCCCTGCCCTATGCGGCTCCTGAGTCTCAGGATCCTTCAGTACTCATTGCAAGCACCTCTAAGAGAAAGGTGCCCTCGATTTTCGCCTGCTGCCAAACTGTCTATGCTCTCCCGCAATGAGCCCGGTATTGGGGTTCAGTTCAGTTGGAAGTGGGATTGGAGGTGGCGTTCAGAGCAGTCTGGAGCCCCTGTCTCCTTCCCGCCAGGGCAATCCTGCGGCACAGCCAACCGTCCCTTCTCTGAGCACAATGTGCGCGCCGCCGGGACTTCCTTTCGCCGCTCCCCCGAGGTTCCGCCTTACAGCCCAGCTCTCTCTGTTTGAGTCTGGGTCCCCGGGGTCTGGCCTAGAACTGGGGTTCAGAGCAGTCGGAACTGGGGCCCAGCATAGTCGGAGCTTTTATCTTCTTCCTGCTAGGGAACGCCAGCCAGGCACTCAGCTGCCCCTCCTCTCCGGCTCCGTCCTCTCCGCGCGTGCCGCGTGTCTCCGTACCTTGGGCTTTTACAGCTCCTCTGCTCTTCTTTCTGGTTTTCTCCTTGCTTCTCGTTGTAGAATTTCCAGTCAGTCGACTTTCCTGTAGTTCTGGGTAATGTCCATTTTATATTTTAGTTGTATTTTATTGAAATTGTTGTGTGCGGCTGCGGCTAGGTGTTTACCTGTGTAGTCATCTTGGATTTTCGGTAATGTACTTTGAAGTGGAGAGAGCATCGGCCTAGGGAGTGAAGGGTCCCAGGTTTGATTTCGGTCAAGCGCACATGCCTCAGTTGCAGATTCAGTCCCCGGTGAGGGGCGTGAACGCGTGCAGAAAGTGGCCGGTCTCGACCATCATTGATGTTTCTCTCTCTCTCTCTCCCTTTCCCTTCCTCTCTGGAATCAATAAAAAGTATTTTTTTTAAAAATGTTAAAAACAAAAAAGATGGAGGAAGAGACCACAAGCCAAGGAATACAAGCAGCCACTAGAAACTGAAAAACAAAAGGAAACAAGATTCACCAGAAGGATTCAGGGCTACTTACATCTTAATTTCAGCTCAACACAACTGATTTTGGACTTCTGACCTCTGGAACTCTGAGATGTTTGTGCTGTTCATCCATAAGAAATACAGATATAAGTAAGATTAGGAAAGTTAAGAAACGACAGTGAAATTGGCATGGAAAAAGGAGGTGGGGAGGTTAGGAACAGAATGAAGAACCAACAAGGCCCTGACCAGTGAGAGGCAATAGACTAGAGTACCTGAGGTATGGTCTAGGCCAGCAGTTGCTAACCTTTCAAACCTCATGGACTACCAGTGGTCCACAAACCACCAGTTGGCGACCACTGCTCCAAAGGTTTCCTTAAACCAGTGGTCACCAACCTTTCAGACCTCACTGACCACCAGTGATCCACGGACCACCAGGGACGACCACTAGTCTAGGCCTAATAATGAAGATGAATTTTAATATCTAACCTAATGTATTTGTTGGGAAAGGGACTGTGGATTAGAATCTAAAGGGTCACCAAGCATGATGAAGGCCACTGGGCTTCCATTAAGTCCACCTCTGCCCCAAAGACAAAAGGTTTCATCTACTGCATTCAACAGATTGTCACTAGAATCTCTGATTTAGACAAAAATGGGCCCCGAGGAGCCCCTGGCTCTTCAATTACTGACACTTATTTCTCTATTTCTCCTGGTGGCATATGTGCTAAGTCCAACAGCTAAAATGGTGGTACAACAGGTTCTTGCTCTTAAAGACCCTTTATCTTGTATGATTCAGCTCCCCAACCCTGGAACTACATACATTTTAGATCAGATAATTCTGTTGTGGGGGCCATCCTGTGCACTGTTGGATATTTAGCTGTACTCTTGGTCTCAACCCACTAGGGGCCAGGAGCTATCCCTCCTTCCCCAACAATGTTTCCAGACATTGCCAAATCTCTGGGGGGCAAAATGTACTCCCAGTTTGAGCACCACTGGTGAGCAGAGTGGTACAGGGAATGACATGCCATTAAGTCTAAGTATGCTTAGAACTTGTCAGAGAAGGATTTGCAGAGCAGGCAACTCTTGTGAAGTGAGAGAGGATGGAAGGGGGGCGTGTTGCAGGCTCTAAAGGCAAATGAAACTGTATACAAATATCTGGAAGGCAGAAATGTAAGTGTGTGCACTTGACCCTTTGCTGTAAGGAAGAATGACAGCACAAGCCACAGTCCTGAGGGGGCAAAATGTACTCAAATGTACAAGGAATACAAGCAGCCACTAGAAACTGAAAAACAAAAGGAAACAAGATTCACCTCTCAGAGTCCCCAGAAGGCTTTAGGATACTGATGCTTTAGGAAGAATGCTACCTACCAGTTTTCTGTTTGAGAGTGCACCCATCTACCAAAGTTTCCTCTCAACTGGGGGATCAGCTGGCTTGCCCAGGGTAACTAAAAATTGTATAATTGCATTTTAATTTCCACTATGAGAGAATAAAGGAATGGGATTAGGTAATCTCTCAGGCATAGTTCCAGGACTTTAACATCTTAAATAAGTATATTTTGTCATTTTTAGAAACCTCATTTTGGCTTAATTATATATATAATTAACCCATTTCAATAATTCTCAGTAAACATACTGAAATAATCCAGTTTTAGAACATTTTCATTTACCCAATTATTCTGTTATTCCTAAAGCTACTGGCAAGAGAGGAAGGAGAGTCCTAAGGATTCCCTTTGACATCTGCTTAGCGATCAACATCCACTACTTGCTCCTGGTTGTAGCTTTTCCCTATCCCTTGGACAGGATTGAAGCAGCTGTGTAGATTTTCTTTTCCTAAATCAAGGGTGCTTTGATATAAAAAGATCCCTCAATATGTGTGTGTGGTAAGAGCATGGAAACCCTCTCCTCAAACAAGTATGTTCATATTCTCCCTTCATGTGTCCTTTGTTATGAACAGCCAGGAATTACAGAAAGAATACTAGGGTGTTTATATTCCAATGAACTTTTGCTTTGAAATTCTTGTGTATCACCCATCTTTATTAAAGAAGTGTGTACATGATAAAGATTGCCTGGTATAACAGCAAATGTATAACTATATATAGAATATACCTTTGAGGATAAATAAAGCAGTGCAGAAAAGATTTCACATGGGACAGGGACTCCTGTAGGATCATCCTGATGCTCCTTCAGTAGTTATGCCCCACTCTCCAGCAGAGACCCTAGTTCCCTTTCAACCAATGTTCAAACCTGCCATTTCTTTACCCTGTCACCATGCATGGTCATGTCCCCAACAGCTTCTTCTGAGATCCCTCACCAGAGAAATGTACACTATCATTCTCCAGGGACCTCTTGCATTCCTTATAAGTCCCGCAGACAGTCTTTATAATTTATATATAAATAAGGGAAAGGAGAAACACAAATACCTTCCTTCTGAACAAATTGACCAAAGCTTTGCTTTCAGTCTCCATGGTGAAGTCTATGATGCTGGTGAAGGTTTGAACTCTGGCGAAAGCTTTTCCCACACTGGCCACACTGGTATGGCTTCTCTCCAGTGTGGATCCGCTGGTGCAGTTTCAGAGTTGATTGCCGCCCAAAACAGTTGCCACATTCTCCACAGGTATAGGGTCTCTCACCTGTGTGGACTCGCTTGTGTCTTTTCAGCTCTGAATTCCATGTGAAGCTTTTCCCACAGTCATCACATTTGTAAGGTTTCTTCACTGAGTGGGTCATCTGGTGACTAAGATGTTGCAAATGACTGCTCAGGCTTCTTTTACTTCCTTTGCTTTTCTTCAGCTCTCTCAGTAGATGATTTTTTAGGGGGCTACTGATATATTCCAGTTCCCTGTAATGTCTCTGGAAGTGAGTGAACGGCTTTTGAGCATTTGGGGGGCTGACCTGCCTTCGCGACAACCAGGATTCACTCATATTTGCCCCTCTTGGTTCAGGACTCTGCAGACGATTCCCTTTGAGTCTGCTGGGTGACACTGCACATGGCTTTGCTCCTTTAGCCCCTTCCTGTTGTGGATTCTCCTTGTTCTCACTTTTCATTCTGGGGGCCTCTATAATTAGAAAGAATCTGTTTCATATTTTGGGCTTCAAAGAAAGAACCTTAGCAAAAGAATTATGAAAATACTGTAAGGTTTCTCAATCTGTGGTCCTCTACTGGCAACCTGCATTAGACTCATCTGGGGCACTTACCAAACAAGCAGACTGTTGTGTCAGAATCTTTTGGGGGTGGTACCTGGAAATTTATGTTAAAGTTAGGAACCAACTTTAGGAAAGGAGAAATAGGGAAAAGAAAACCCAAAGGCCTGAGTATCAACTAAGGAATAAAAGGAAGAAAGAGAGTTGGAATTTCAACTGTGCAATTTCACTCTCTCTTCATGGACATTAAATAACCACCACTTTCTCTTTAATAATGGTAAATCCAATGAATGTGGATTTCCTTTTCTTATAAAATTGACAGCATTTGTGTTTGGAACCTGGAATATGGGTTAGATATGCATCCTATTTACAGAAACTACCCAACTTCTAACAGGATTGAGAATGAGGATGGAAATTAACTGGAATAGACTCTGGGCTAGTCAGAGGATCCAGAGCTGTGTTATCCCATAGAATCCTTGACATGTAGGCAATATGTGTGTGTGTGCGTGTGTGCAAGTGCTATTCAATATAGCAGCCACTAGCCACATGCAGCTACTGAGTACATGAAATGTGACTAGTATGACTGAAAAACTGGATTTTATACTTTTAATTAATTTAAATAAGCAGCCCATGCAATTATAATCAATTGCTCTTTAACAAGGTTGACAAAACAATTCAATGGGGAAAGAATAGTCTTTTCAATAAATGGTACTGGGCTGAAACTGGTTTGGCTCAGTGGACAGAGCGTCAGCCTGTGGACTCAAGGGTCCCGGTTCGATTCCAGTCAAGGGCATGTACCTTGGTTGCAGGCACATCCCCAGTAGGGAGTGTGCAGGAGGCAGCTGATCGATGTTTCTAACGCTCTATCTCTCTCCTTTCCTCTCTGTAAAAAATCAATAAAATACATTAAAATAAATAAATAAATAAATAAATAAATAAAATGGTACTGGGACAACTGGATTTCCAGATGCAAAAGAAGGAAGTTGGATCCCCACCTCATAACATATATAAAAATTAACTTAAAATTCATCAAAAACCTAAATGTAGGAACTAAACCAATCTCTCTTTAAATAAAACATAGAGCCAAAACCGGTTTGGCCCAGTGGATAGAGCATCGGCCTGTGGACCGAAAAGTCCCAGGTTCAATTCCGGTCAAGGGCATGTATCTTGGTTGCAGGCACATCCCCAGTGGAGGGTGTGCAGGAGGCAGCTGATCAGTGATTCTCTCTCATCGATGTTTCTAACTCTCTATCCCTCTCTCTTCCTCTCTGTAAAAAATCAATAAAATATATTTTAAAAAATAAAAATAAAACATAGATGTAAATCCTTATGCCTTCAAATTAGGCAATGGTAATTTATATAAGTGACCAAACCACAAACAGATATAGAAAAACAAAAACAAAAACAGATAAACTGGACTAAATTAAAATAATAAACATTTATGCTTCAAAGAATACTACCAAGAAAGTAAAAAAGAGCCCTGGCCAGTGTGCTTAGTACTTAGAGCATCAGCCCAAGCACTGAAGAATCACAGGTTCAACTCCCAGTCAAGGGCACCTACCTGGGTTGTAGGTTCCATCCCCAGCCCTGGTCAGGGCTTGAGTGGGAGGCAACCAATCAATGTGTTTCTCTCTCTCTCTCTCTCTCTCTCTCTCTCTCTCTCTCTCTCTCTCTCTCTCTCTCTCTCTCTCCCTCTCTCTCTCTCTCTCCCTCCCTCCCTTCCTCCCTCCCTTCCATTCTCTCTAAAAATCAACAGAGAAAACGATCCTCAGGTGAGGATTAACAACAAAAAGTAAGAAGTAAAAAGACAACTCACAGAATAGGAAAAACACTTGCAAACTCTATATAAGGGTCTAGTATCCAGAATATGTAAAGACCTCTTTCAACAATAAAAAGACTAACTCAATTTAAAAATGAGCAAAGGATCTGAATAGACATGTCTCCAAAGAATACATAAGTGGCCAATAAACATATGGACAGATGCTCAACATCATTAGTTATTAGGGAAATAACTCAAAACATCCACGAGATACCACTTCCCACCTAATAGGATGGCTGTTACAAAAAAGACAACAGTACAAATGTTAGCAAGGATGTAAAGAAAGTGGAATCCCCATAGACTGTTAGTGGGAATGTAAAATTGCACAGCCTCTTTAGAAAACAGTCTGGTATTTCCTCCAAAAGTTAAACATAGTTACCCAGTAATTCCACTCCACAACCAAGAGCAATGAAAACATGTTCACTTGTAAACAAATATTCACAGTAGCATTATTCATAATACCCAAAAGTGGAAACCCACATGTCCATCAACTGATAAAATTTCCATTAATATAATACCATTTAGCCTTAAAAAGGAATAAAGTACTGACACATGCTAAAATATGGATTAACCTTGAAAATATGTTAAGTGAAAGAAGCCAATCACAAAAAAGCACATTTTACATGATGCTGGACAATGAAATGTCCAGAAAAGGTAAATCTAGAGACAGAAAGTAGACAGTGGTTGTTAGGGATTAGAAAGGGAGGGATGGAGAGTGACTGCTAATAAGTATGGGTTTCTTTTTTGAGGTTATGAAAATATTCAGAAATTAGTGGTGATGTTTGCACAACTGTGTAATTATACTAAAAGACAATGTAATTATATTAAAATTCACACTCTAAAAGGGTGAATTTTATAGTATGTGAATTATATTTCAATAAATAACATCTACACAGTTGCATGTGGCTAGTGGCAACTATATTGCACAGTGCAGCTCTGAAGGAAGACGCTGTTGGATCTTAGGAATGAAAAGCATGAGAACATACAAATGAAGGAAGATAGTACACACAGCCAGTTGCCTCTGCTGAGCCAGGGGAAGGGAGTGTGGGTGGTCCACTTTATTCAGGTCTACGAAGGCCATAGATTATGGGGCAGGACCTCACCCAGAGTCACAATGATTTCTATTGGATGCCCCAGTTCTTCTCCATTCTTGAGTTCTGAGAATAATCAAATCAAAGTGTTTCACTGACTGTAGCAAATCTGAAGGGATCAAGGCTCTAGTTTTCTTGTAACTCTCTAACTTGCTGACTGTAACCTATATTTACTTCACCAAGACTGGCCAATGTCACTGCCATTCAGTTTTAGCATCACAGGGCTGGGTGGCGTAGGGCTGAGAGTTATACTGGCATTGTACCAGAGACAGGTAAGGAAGTGGACACAGAAGTTTAAAGCACAGAAAATGTATTGGAGAAGGAGGCAGAAAATAATATGGAGTGGGCTTTTTCTCTAATGAAAAGAATATTCTGTAGGCCCCTTCTAAATAATAGTATAGGACCATTTTAAGTGATGAAACTTAGCTTGCATGGAAGTTCATCAGTGGTCATATTTGGATCTGTCTACGCTATATAGGAAGCTCTAAAAGGAACAGAAAAGCACTAGAACAGTCCTGTTGTGTACTATATTGTCCAATAGTCATTAACAGAAAATGAAAACAGAATTCTTATGTATAGTATCACTACTATTTTTTTAAAATATATTTTTGTTGATTTCAGAGAGGAAGGGAGAAGGAGTGATAGAAACATCAATGATGAGAGAGAATCATTGACTGGCTGCCTCCTGCATGCCCCACACTGGGGATCAAGCCTGTAACCTGGGCATGTGCCCTGACTGGAAATTGAACTGTGACCTCCTGGTTCATAGGTTGATGTTCAACCTCTGAGCAACACCGGCTGGGCATATCACTACCATTCTAATTAGTGAAATTTTTTCAGGCATAAAGATCTACTATTACACATAACATTTTAAAAAAATATCATCATCTCATCTATAGCTTTTCAGAACCCTGAATGCTTTGATGGAGATGAAGACTGATGAGAGGGAGAGAGGAGGCACAGAGCATTTACCTGTCCCAGCCAATTTGGTGGCTGGCTCCAGAAGGAGTGGGGATTTTTCCCACTGATGGGGGCTAAACTGGTCCAGAAGTCCTGCCTGGAAAGGCTCCTCCAAACAGTTCTCCCTAGGGTATCTCCTAGGAGTTTGCAGTTGAAAGTCTGGCAGTTCCTGTTCTCCAAGCTGAGATCCAGTTCTCTCCAAGAGCACTTTCTGCCCCTGCATACAAACAGCCACCTAGGAACAAGCCCCATGCATTAGAGGGCAGTCAGAGGACTGACTCAAGGCAGCTTGACCTCTCACTGCTCTGTAATGACCCCTTACTGGGAATTCCTGACAATGGACTGGAGGCCAACTTAGAGACTGCTGAAACTCTCAAAGAAAACACAGGGAAGGACATGGGGAATGACCAGAATGAGGCTGCTTCAAATCAGCCAATACTTCTTGAGTGGAGAACTCTAAAGCTTGGGCCTTGCTCAAGACCTGAATCAAAGTCATTAAAGAACAGGCACAGACAACAGGGTCAGTCATGACAATGGTTCAGCAGATTCCCACCCTATGCCCACCTGCCTCCCAACTGCTAAAAACAGGCTCTGTAGAATTGGGAAGCAGTGTAGTAAGGGCCATTAAAAACCATCTTCACCTAATAAATAGTTCTGCCCAAGGCTCTAAGAGGACTGCCCCACTCCTGTTCCCTAACCGCTTCCATTCCCCAAAGCAAATGGTTGTTTGCTTCCTGCTGAGGCTCTTGGTCTGATTTAGAGGGTGCAGGTTGAAAGGAATACTAGCCAACTGAGCTGTGACTTCCTGATCTAAAGGAAATACCTATGCAAGACACTTGACTGGAACGAGGTTCAATGAAGTTACTCATAAACCAAAGTCCTACCCAACAGGATTACGCTGTCTGCTAAGAATCCTGATTGTAGGAAACCTTCAAAAGGAATGGAGGGGAGATTTGTCAGCAAAGATTCAATAACCTTACTGATCCTCCACTTTGTCATGGAAGGGCCCCTGGGTGGGTTTTCTGAAAACCTGGTACATCTGGAGGTAGGGGAATGTTTCCAAAACAGAGGCCAGAAAACATGTTGGAAGCCAACCTGGTCCATTCCTGGGCTCTAATTAAAGAGAGCCCAAAAACCAAACACTATCCAGATGGGGGCGGAGGGGGGCGGGGAGAATCCTACGGACCAATAGAGAAGACCCGCCTTACCCATTGCTTTGGTCTCTTGGCTCCTCTGTGAAAATCTTCCACCAGAGTCACCATCTCCTTGCTGCTCATTGGACATCGATGCCTGACCTGAGCCTGGATTTCGGGGGGCAGGATGTTCAGGAACTGCTCCAGCACCAGCAGCTCCAAGATCTGCTCTTTGGTGTGCATCTCCGGCTGCAGCCACTGCCAGCAAAGCTGTCGGAGCCGGGAGAGTGCTTCTTGGGGTCCAGACACCTCTTGATAACAAAGCCGTCTAAAGCTCTGGCGGCAGGCTTCGGGATTGGGACAGTCTTTTTGCAGAACCGCCCCCCGCTTCTCTTCTAGCTTTGTTATGATATGTCTCTCTGGCTTGGAAGAAGCCTGAATGTGGGACTGACAACTCAAAGTTATCTCCATCTTAGCTGCCATTTTGGGGCTCAGGAGACAGCTTTTTTCTCCTCGTAAACAGCTCAAGCCTGAGGGATCATAGCCCTGGAGAAGTCTTCCTAAATGCCAGAAGCGAAGTTCTTCTGAAGATGTTGAGGACAGGATGCAGACAGGCCCTTCTCATTCACTGGCCTTGACTCCAAACTCCTGAAGACAACACAGTCCCTGGGAGTGGAAAGAGTCTGTCTTTCCGATAGTTTCTAGAACTATCTTGTGAAGGAGAAAAGTCAGAAAGTCCTCAAAGGAAACTGTAGGGGAGTTACTGCTTTTATTTCACCGATGAGCGCACCAAGTCTCAGAAGAAGAAATGCGCAACAAGACCTAGGAGAAGTTCAAGTTGTCAGACAGCCGCCACCAGCTGTCCTGTGTTCTGGTTGGGCAGACCTCCGGCCTCTCACCGCGGGGTGGTCCCAGCAGGCCGCGGCGCCCGCCGGGGCTGGGAGTTAGCGGAAGCCTCGGAGACACGGTGGCGGCTCGTTCCAAGGGTCCGAAGGCCCAGCCGTTCCGGCCTCCGAAAGAGCCCGGCTCGGGCTCCACACCCCAGCTAGCCCCGGGCCTGACGAAGCTCCGGCGCTCCCGGCGCGGCTCAGCTTGGTGTCCGCGTACCAGCCGGGATGGCCCCCGGGAAGGCAGCGCCGCCGACAGGCCGCACCCCGCGCCCACCGGCGGCGGACTCACCTCACTGAGTATCGGGAGCCAGGGCGGGGGCGGGGCAGAGCCTCTGGCCGCGGACACGCCCACACTGCGGAGGAACCACGCTACGGGAGAGCCGCCTTCCTCGCAGCGGGATTGGATCTTCGAGGGCATGTTCTCCTGCCTATTGGCTAGTATATCTGTCGATGCTGATGAGTAACGGCTTCCAGCCATCGTAGTGCACCCTGGGAGTTGTAGTCCGGTGGCACGACCCGAGAGACCCGCGAGCGTTCGCACAGGGCAGTTAACGCCCCCGCTGGAAGCCTGAAGTCGGCCGGCGGCTTGGAAGAGGAGAGTGCGGGCGTCAGGTGAGTGCTTCGCTTGCTCCTGGCTGGGGGCCCGGGGAGTGCCCGCAGCTGGGCACCTTTTGCCTCTCAAGTCGTTTCAGAGCGGTGGAACCAGGCCCGGGCACCTCTCGCATGCCCGGCGGTCACCTTTCTAAGTCTTGGCGCCCTGGGTGCAGCTGAGAGGACCAGGCCGGGTTCCCATCTCTGTGCCCGCGCCCTGACTCCTCCTGGCCGGTGGCCGTGACCTCCGTCTGCCTGCAGCGCGAGCCTGCGGATGTTTTCCCACTCCACGCCAGCCACAGTGCAGAACCGCTTTAGCAGCAGGTGCTCTAGGGGCACTTAGTGCATCCTTGACAAGTGAGAGTGAATCAGCCCGTCCCCATTCTCACCCTACTTTCTGCTGAGTGGATCATCGCCAGAGGGAAACAGGTTTTTGAGAGACCAGAATTTTAAAATTTATATGAATGATGTCAGCAGTTGAGAGGAGTGCCGGCTCCGCCTTCTGCATGAAATTAGAATAGCATTTGTTAAATTATTCTTTCAGATAAAGTACGAAAATGTGTTAGACAAGGAGGGGGGGGGGGGGGCGGATGGCTGCAGGTTCTAGTCCCAGCCTTGCTGCTGAGGAGATATGATACTCCTTTTATTTATTTAGTTAGTTAGTTAAAAATGACTATTAACAGCAATGCTTTTGATTCCTCTAGCTCTAGCCCAGACTGCCACATTAAAATGGAAAGACAATATAAATGAAGGCAGTTCAAGTTCTTTGGAAGAAAGGCAACCTAACCCCCCCCCCCCCCTTTAAGTCTTTATTGTTGAAAGTATTACATACCCCCCTAATCCCCCCTCCCCATTTACCTCTTCTAGCCCACCCCTGCCCCCTACTCCAGGCCTTCACTATCCTATTGTCAGTGTCCATGGGTTGTGCATGTATGCATACAAGTTCTTTGGTTGACCTCTTTCCATCCACTCACCCTCCCCCACCTTCCCTTTGAGATTCCACAGTTTGTTCCATGCTTCTATGTCTGTTTTGTTCATCACTTTATTTTGTTCATTAGATTCTACATGAGTGAGATCATGTGATACTTATCTTTGTCTGACTGGCTTATTTCACTTAGCATAATTCTCTGCAGGTCCCTCCATGCTGTTGCAAATGGTAAGAGTTCTTTGCTTTTTACAGTAGCATTCCATTGTGTAAATGCACTACTTTTTTATTCACACATCTGCTGCATTTGGGCTGTTTCCAAATCTTAGCTATTATAAATTGTGCGGCTATGAACATAGGGGGTGCATATATTCTTTCTGATTGGTGTTTCTGATTTCTTGGATTATATTCCTAGAAGTGGAATCACTGGGTCAAATGAGAGTTCCATTTTTAGTTTTTTGAGGAAATGCAATACTGCTTTCCATAATCGCTGCAGCAGTCTGCATTCACACTAGCATTGTGCTAGGTTTCTCTTCACATTGTAGCCAACAGTTGTAGTTTGTTGATGACAGCCATTCTGACAGGTGTGAGGTGATCCCTCATTGTCTTTAAATTTGCATCTCAAGATGATTAGTGACTTTGAGCATTTTTTCATTATGTCTCTTGGCCATCTGTTTGTCCACATTGGAGAAGTATCTATTTAGGCTCTTTGCCTATTTTTTTAATTGGATTGTCTTCCTTTTGTTAAGTTGTATGAGTTCCCTATATATTTTGGAAATTAACCCCTTATTGGATGTGTCATTGGCAAATATGTTCTCCCATGCAGTGGGCTTTCATGTTGTTGATGGTTTCTTTTGCTTTGCAGAAGCTTTTTATTTTTATACAGTCCCATTTGTTTGTTTTCTCCTTAGTTTCCTTTGCCCTAGAAGTATCTATAAACATATTGCTATGAGAAATATCTGAGATTTTGCTGCCTATGGATTCTTCTAAGATTTTTATGGTTTCACGACTTCATTGAAGTTTCTTATCCATTTTGAGTTTATTCTTGTGTAAGTTGGTGGCCTACTTTTTTTTTTTTTTTTTGCATTTATCCAATTTTCCCAACACCATTTATTTAAGAGACTGTCTTTACTCCATGTATGCTCTTGCTTCCTTTGTCAAATATTGAGCATAATGGCTTGGATCAATTTCTGGGTATTCTATTCTGTTCCATTAATCTATATGCTTGTTCTTGTGCCAGTACCAGGCTATTTTGCTTAGAGCGGCTTTGTAGTATAACTTTATATTTGGTATCGTGATCCTTCCATCTTTGTTCCTCTTTCTCAAGATTGCTTTGGCTATTAGGCTCTTTTTTAGTTCCATATAAACTTTTTGAGTATTTGTTCTAGATCTGTGGAATATGGTGGTGTATTTTAATACGGATTAAATTGAATCTATAGATTGCTTTGGGTAGTATGGACATTTTAATGATGTTGATTCTACCAGTCCATAAACACAGTATATTCTTCCACTTGTTTGTGTCTTCCTCTATTTCTCTTTTCAATGTCCTGCAGTTTTCCTAGTACAGGCCTTTTACCACCTTGGTTAAGTGTATACCTAAGTTTATTAAATTTTTTTGTTGCAATGAAAAATGGGATTTTTTTTTAAGTTTCTCTTTCTGAGAGTTCATTATTTTAAAAAAATATATTTTATTGATTTTTCACAGAGAGGAAGGGAGAGGGAGAGAGAGCCAGAAACATCGATGAGAGAAACATCCATCAGCTGCCTCCTGCACACCTCACACGAGGGATGTGCCCTCAACCAAGGCACATGTCCCTGACCGGAATCAAACCCGAGACCCTTCAGTCAGTAGGCCGATGCTTCATCCACCAAGCCAAACCAGTTTTCGCGAGAGTTCATTATTGGTGTAAAAAAAAAAAATGCCATAGATTTCTGGGTGGTAATTTTGTATTCTGCTACATTGCCGAATTTATTTATTAAATCTAGTAGTTTTTTGAGATATTGATTGAAGGTTCTAGCACGGGAGTGCAGCTACTCATATATCTTGACCAAAGACGGGTCCTTTCCTCTGGGGCAAAGGTCATCCTCTTCAACTGAGCAAGTCCTTTCCGACTGAGCATGCAGCTTCGGGAGGGATGCACATGGGTTCGCACATGGGTTGGTGAGGGTGGAGGGGTCACCCACCTAGTCAGTCAGATCAGCCAAATCAATCCTGGTGATCAATGGGGTGATAGATGTCGCAGCCAAATAGCCCTCACATCCAAATCTAGCAGGGTTTTTTTTTTTATAAAGTATATTTTTATTTCAAAGAAGGGAGAGAGAGAGAGAAACATCAATGATGAGAGAATCACTGATCATTTTGCCTCTTGCACACACCCCATTGGGGATTGAGCTCACAACCCAGGCATGTATCCTGACTAGGAATCAAACCTGGGACCCTTCAGTCTACAGGCTGATTCTCTATCCACTGAGCCAAACCAGCTAGGGCAAATCTAGTAGTTTTTTTTATGGAGTCTTTAGAGTTTTCTATGTACAACATCATGTCATCTGCATTTCATGACAGTTTTACTTCCTCCTTTCCAATTTGGATGCCTTTTATTTTTTTCTTCTTGTCTGATTGCTATGGCTAGGACTTCCAGTACTATGTTGAACAATAGTGGCTGATCATGTGATTTTTGTCTTGCAATTTGTTTATGTGATGTATCACATTTATTGGCTTGTGAATATAGTGCCAGCTTTTCATCCCTGGAATAAATCCCACTTAGTCATGGTGTATTATCTTTTTAATGTATTGCTAGATCCAATTTGCTAATATTTTGTTGAGGATTTTAGTATGTTCATAAGGAATATAGTTTACTTATCTGGTTTTGGAATTAGGGTAATGTGGGCTCATAAAAAGAGCTTAGAAGTATTCCTTCCTCTTGAATTTTTTGAAATAGTTTGAGGAGGATAGTGTTAGTTCTTCTTTGACTGTTTGGTAAAACTCCCTGTGAAGCCTTTGAGACCAGGGCTTTTGTTGCTGGAAGTTTTTAAATTACTGCTCAATTTTATCAGTCTTTTCAGGTTGGTTTGTTTTTATTCTTCCTGGTTGAATTTTGGAAGACTGTATTTTTCTAGGAATATGTCTAGATTTCCAGTTTGTTGGAATGTAGTCATTGATAGTATTTTTTAACTATTCTCTTCTTAAGAGAAAGTTACAATTGGAAAGGTGGTCCAGTTCTTGAGGGTGGGGAAGGAAAGGGACAAGACCCAGACATGAGGATGGACAGCTGGACTGCACTGTGAGTAGTTTGAAGAATTCATTAATAGAGAGAAATCTGGCTGGAAGAAAACTATATGTTTTTTTTTTCATATTCTATAATGTTTTGTGCCCTTGACTTAGATTGTGAAGGGAGTAAAGATAAAGGATGGAAATAAATCACAAGAAGCAGAGGGAAAGAATACAGGACAGTTTAATGTTGTATTTTTGCATTCTCCCTTCAAAGTTGAGCCCTTTCCTTTTTTAAAAACACACACACTTGTTTTATTGATTCTTTTTAAAAAATCTCCTTAGAAGAATATTATAAGGATTGGAGATTTTATTTTTATTTTATTGTTTAAAATATATTTTATTGATTTTTTTTTTTACAGAGAGGAAGGGAAAGAGACAGAAAGCCAGAAACATCGATGAGAAAGAAACATCGACCAGCTTCCTCTTGCACAGCCCCCACCGGGGACATGCCCACAACCAATGTACATGCCCTTGACTGGAATCGAACCCGGGACCTTTCAGTCCGCAGACCGATGCTCCATCCACTGAGCCAAACTGGTTTCGGCTTATTAATTTTTAGAGAGAGGGAGAAAGAAACATCGATTTGTTATTCCACTTATTTATTGGTTGATTCTTATATGTCCCCTGACAGGGGATGGAACTTGCAACCTTGGTGTATTGGGACGATGCTCTAACAAGAGAGCTATCTGGCCAGGGAGGCCCTTTTCAACTATGATTCTGCACATCTATGTCCTCTCATGTCTCCGATTCTCTTTCATTGGTATCCAGGAGAACCCTTCCCAGTGATATGGAAAGACTGGCATCTGACCTCGCATGGAAGTGGCAACCAGTGAGCCAGTTCGTGAAGCGAAGGATGGCTGCAACGAAGAGTTCCCAGGCACACTCATCCCCAAGCAAGGAATCCACAGAGCCAGAATCAGCCCTTCACAACAGCCTTGACTATGAAGCTTCCCACCAGCGCTTCAGGCAGTTCTGCTACCAGGAGGTAGCTGGCCCCCGTGAAGCCTTCAGCACACTCTGGGACTCTATTGACAGTGGCTGAGGCCTAAGACACTCAAAAGAGAAAATCCTGGAGCTGCTGATTTTGGAGCAGTTTCTCACAATCCTGCTGGAGGAGCTCCAGACCTGGGTGAAGAAACAGCGTCCAGAAAATGAGGAAGCTGTAGCTCTGGTTGAGAATGTACAGAGTGTACCTGGGCAACAGGTGAGAAAAGGAAACCGGAACCTTGTGGTTTGGATTATAAGAATCTGGGCTGAGGAGCACAGTATCTACTTTCTAGAGCGGTGCTTAGTTGCTCTGACACCCACCAAAATACTAACTTTAGTTGGTCCTATGCCCTTAGTCTATGGGAAGAATTTCTCATTTGCTGAAATATCTTAGACATTCATATATTCAGTGAATGTTTAGAGACCCTAATTAAAGTGGTAAAAATACTCAGAACAGTTCTCCAAAACAAGGTCAGGAAAATTAGAGAAATTGGTGAATTAAAATATAATCTCTCTTGCTAGAAGTTACACTGAGGACACAGTGCCATGGGTAGGACACCCAACAAAGTTGTATTGGAGTTAGTCTTTCCTGTCTGGATTAACAGCGTCAGTCAGGGACAGAGTGACAAGTTTCACATAATATCCTCATGTGGAGGTAGGGACAGGTCTGAGATCCAATTAGTGTAACCACCTTGTACACTTTGGGAGGAGGGAGGTATAAAAGGCTCAGGGGAAGGAAAAGTTAAATGAGGGTTAGGTTGTGAGAGACTTGGTGGAAAAAGGCAACTGAAATCTGGATCAGAAGTCTGGGAGAGGCATAGAGTTATGGAAAATTGTGGGTCAGTGTGGTCTGAGCAGGAAGCAGCTAGCCGGGTGCTGAGTCTACATGGCTGGAATAGGAAGTAGTTATGTTTTCCAGGGAGAAGGTGGGATATAAATGAAACTTTGTAGTCTATTATGTTGGAATCGGTTGTATTAAGGTGAACATGTTTACTGTAACCTTCTGCATAGTAGTTCTTCATGTATCAATACTTAAAGACATTAAACCCTGCCCATCCAGCTTAATCTCCTTCAGAATACTGATTTATAATTTATCTTATTTTTCTTTTTCTTTCAAAGTTCTAGTTTTTGTTTTGTCTCAATTATTTTAGAAAAAATTAATTAAAAATTTTCTTGCCAAAACCGGTTTGGCTCAGTGGATAGAGTGTTGGCCTGCAGACTGAAAGGTCCCAGGTTCGATTCCGGTCAAGGGCATGTACCTTGGATGCAGGCACATCCCCAATAGGGAGTGTGCAAGACACAGATTCTCTCTCATCGATGTTTCTAACTCTGTCCCTCTCTCTTCTTCTATGTAAAAAATCAATAAAATATATTTTTAAAAAATTTTTCTTAATTTAGGTGAAATTCACATAACAAAATTAGCCATTTTCAAATGAACAATCAGTGGCATTTAGTTCATTAAAAATGTTATATAGCCTTGGCTGGTTTGACTTGGTGGATAGAGCGTTGGACTGTGGACCAAAGGGTCCCGGGTTCAATTCCAGTTGGGGCCCAGGCTCTAGTTGGGGCACATGTAGGAGATCATTCCCTCTCTTCCACTCTCTCTGAAAATTAATGGAGGAATGTCCTTGGGTGAGGATTTAAAAATATAGATATTACACAATCACTACCTCTGTCTAGTTTTATTAAACACTGTATTCATTAAGCAGTTTCCGTTCATTCTATCAATGAATTTGCCTGTTTGTTCTGGACTTTTCATAGAGATGGAATCCTATATGTGACATTTTGTGTCTGGTCTCTTTCACTTGGTATGTTTGCAGCATGTATCACTTCATTCCTTTTAATCACTGACTGATATTCCATTACATGGACAGGCCAAGGCTCTATATTTATGTCTCTTTCCATTAAGCACTTTAGCTTCATACATTTTTAGATAGCCTACAGACCACTGCTGCCTTTTCCGCTTCATTGAAAGCTGCCCTTGCAAGTTGCTAAATAAGTTTTAAAAGCTTGCTCATCTTGCCGAAACCAGTTTGGCTCAGTGGATAGAGCGTCTGTCTGCGGACTGAAGGGTCCCAGGTTTGATTCTGGTCAAGAACATGTATTGTACATTGGCTGTAGGCACATCCCCGGTGGGGAGTGCAGGTTGATGTCTCTCTCTCACCAATGTTTCTAGCTCTCTATCCCTCTCCCTTCCTCTCTGTAAAAAATCAATAAAACATATTTTAAAAAAAAGCTAGCTCATCTTTATATAACTCAAATCCCAGAGGAGAGCATGGTGTCTTCATGCATTTTAAATTGGTAAGCTTCTGCTAATGAAAGGGGTAATTGTCTAAAAGGTTTATTAACATTTGTATTTTTTGAGCAATATAAATACTCTATTAATATCTTTTTAAATGCTGCCATTTAGCATTTATGTTCTTTTAATCCTTGGGAACATCTGTGCTCGTGTGTGTGGTTTCTGAAGCTTGGGGTCTGAGGAAAAGGGGTAGGACTCACTGTGTCCCAGTTCTGCCCCCGTCCCTCACCATGCCCACAGGCTGCTCAGATCCCAGGTGTTGTAACCGCCCCAAGGCCACAGGCCTCTGAATGTCATTAAATGAACAATTCCTTTTGTAGAATTCTTGAAGGTGGGATCTGGGGAAGAATATATAATCTTGGTCTGGAAAAAAAAATGAGGTTTGAGTTGTGGTATTTTTAAGAGTTTTTAGTTATCTCTAGTATTTGGCAGTGTGACACTTTCACCACCACCATTACTGTCTTAAAATTTTTCTATAATGTGCATGTATTTCTTTGGAATAATAATAATTTTAAAAAAGCTGTTTTGCGAATAGTAGTAATCATCCAGTAAATTAACTTCTCTACACGCACTGAGGCATTGGCTATGAAAGTCTTCCTCAGACTTGATTGTGCATCATACTCATCTGGAGACATGTTTAGATTGCCAGGTGTCATTTCCAGACTTTCTCAGTAGATCTGAGGTGGGTCCTAGGAATATGCAAGTGTAACAGGTAGTGCTGATACTGTTGGTCCAGGGATTCCACTCAGAATCCGTTATGTGGAAGCTGCCTTCTAATAGTGGATATTTCTCCCCTAACCTGGCTTACTCCACAGGCTACAGGAACCATCTCCAGAAAAGGGGTCTTCAAAATCAGGAGATGTTGCTGAGCTCTGTACCACTGAGATCAGGTGAGCTATGGTTATATCTTTTGTCTCTTAAAGTTCCCATTTCATTTTGTACTAACTCACTCTAAAACTCATTCAAAGAATTTTATGTGGTCTGTTGAGCTTTCCGTGGGTTTTTTTCTTATTCTGTCTACTCTGGCATCACATGGCTGCTTACCTACCCCCATCCTTCCCAAAGAGGCCATGCCTCCCTTTCTTTTTTACAAAAAAATATTTTATTGATTTTTTACAGAGAGAAAGAAAGAGGGATAGAGAGTTAGAAACACCGATAAGAGAGAAACAACGATAAGCTGCCTCCTGCACACCCCCTACCGGGGATGTGCCCACAACCAAGGTACATGCCCTTGTCTGGAATCGAACATGGGACCTTTCAGTCCACAGACCGAGGCTCCATCCACTAAGCCAAACCAGTTTCAGCCATACCTCCCTTTCTTTGTTTTGCCTCTGACCTGATAACTATTGTCCTGACTCTGCCCCACCCCAGGCTTGAGCAGTGCTATTTTACTTAATTTTATTTATTTATTTATTATATATTTTTTAATCCTCACCAATAAAAGTAGGGTGACCACAAATTTGGAGCTAAAAAGTGTTATAATTGGAAAATAAAATTTAGGCTTTTTATTAGCAGAAGACTTAGTCACATGAAGAATTCAATTTAGGTATTTCTTCTTTTTTTTTTTTTCTTTTTTCTTTTTTATAGCAAAGATGGAGATTTATTGAAGAACAAGGACAGACTCCCATGTGGGAAGAAGGAAAGAGTCCCCCAGAATGGACTCCCATGTGGGGAGGGGGAAAAGTTCCCAGGTATTTCTTCTTTATGGTAGTTTAATTGTAATTCTTTCCATTGTTTTCCTTCTCTAGAGTCCAATGTAATTTTATTCTTTCAGGTTCTGAGATGAAGAATGGGATTACAAAAGACAATCTAAAATAGGATAATTCAGAAGTATTGGAAATGAATAAGGATTTACAGAGAAAGTTTAGTAGAAAACTTTTTTGGCACTTCGAATTCAAAACAGGCTAGGAGCTGAACCAATGATAAGAAAGCAACACAAACACTGACCAGGGAGAGTGATGAGACAGCTCCATCCCAGGAGAGAATGAGTCACCAGAGATTTTGGAGTGAGAAGCCCTGGATACATCTCTTGTGTGGAAGAGAATACTCTCATAGTTCTCTCTTCTCTCATCATCAGCCAGCCACTGAACTGGAAAGAGCTTATAAATGTCATGAATGTGGGAAAAGCTTTGGCCGAGTTTTTACCTTGTTCGGCATCAGAATTCACACAGGAAAGAAGCATCACTAGTACTGTGAATATGGGAAAGGCTTCAGTGAACACTCCTACCCCACTGCCCACCTGAGGACTCACACAGGGAAGAGAGCATACCAGTGTGGGGAGTGTGGGAAAAGCTTTAACCAGAGCTCTAGCCTCACAGTTCACCAGAGGACCCACACTGGGGAGAAGCCTTATCAGTGCACTGTCTGTGGGAAGAGAGTCAACAACTTTCCATTTAGCGCTCATTGGCAAGTCCCCATTGTGGAGGGCCTGTACCAGTGTGCCCAGTGTGGGAAAAGCTTCAAGAACAGCTCCCACTTCAGTGCCCTCCAGGAAACCCACACTGGGGAAAAGCCACATAAGTACTTCCAGTGTGAGAAAAGCTTCACTAAGAACTCTTCCCTCTTCTGCCATCGGGATATACATAGAAGAGACACATTACAGAAAGCAAGAGATGTGACAAATATGTAGAAAACCTGATATCAACTCCTTAGGTCAACATGTGTTTCTGAGAACTTCCTTGTTCTGTGGATAGTTCTACTAGCCAATCCCTGGCTCAGCAGGAAACTTGACAACTGGATCTCAAGAACCATGTCCAGGAATAGGAATCAGCCTAAGAATGCATGAGCCTCTTTCTATTTCTGCTCAGAACTCCACAATCCTGTCTCACTGTGGATTTCCATTTTGCTTTGAAGGAGAGAATGATATAAAACCCATAATTCCTGCTGGGAAACTACAGTATCCTTGTTCTGAACAAAGAACGTATAACTAGTGGCCTGAGAACTGTTTCTGAGCCATATCAGATAAGAAATACTGTCCCTTCCTGGGGAGTACATCTAGAATTTTAATAGGCTGGATCTGTTCTAAATCAATAATTGACCACTAGGTACTTACTGCTATATACAATATTCTGCAACAGAACCATGAACAAAGGAAAGAAAGGATAGGTTAAGCCATTGGGTAATATTAAATCAAAACAACCTAATCTTAAGCAAGTGTAATTATCTAGGTTAATTTTGTAAGATTTCTCATCTCACCATCACTCCCAACCCAGTTTTTTTTTTTTTTCTCTCATTGCATTTATACAAGTTTATATGCATTATTATCTTTGATGAAAATAAAGATATTTCTCCCTCCCCTTCCTTGGCCTATGGTTATAATTTTCTCAATTAGAAACTTTACACCCGTGTTGAAGCCTGCAGGGTTCTGAAGAGGATCTGTGTGTAGTATCTGCTTCAGGGCAGTAGGTCATGCAGGAAGAGTGTAAGGGGCAAGAAATAAGCAGAGAAGGAATAGAATTTGGTGTGAAGGATTTGAAGTCACAGTGAAGGGAGATCAAGGGTACAAGGAAAATGTAGGGACTGTAGGAGACTGTGCCTGCAGGTGAAAGTAAGAGTAAATGTGAGGAACACTAGGAACCAAAACTACAACTTACTGATACAGATCAAGGCATAGATATTCCAGCTTCTATGAACTCTCCATAGATAAAATGTAGTAAAAGATGGGTATGTTACAGGCATGATGTTAGTACCTTGGCTAAGGTATGTTGAAAAGTGAGCAAAATGTCTCTGAGTTGTTTTGTTTGTTTGTTTGTTTTTCTGAGGAATTCAATATGAGCAAAACAGGCACAATTTTTTTAATTTTTTTTTAATTTTGGGGAAGAGGAGGATGCAAAGGCAGGACAGAAGAACATACTTCAGTATTTCCTCAGTTTGAGCCTTGCTGGAGCTACTCCAAGATTCCCTGCATACAGGGTCCTTAAGCATGGCCCTGATAACAAGCTATGTAGGTTAATTCCCAAAGACACATAATTACATACTCTGCACAGAGGCAAAAATTAAATTTTCCAAAATCATGGGCAAAGGCAATGAGTTAGGTTTGAATGTGACCTGTTTGGGACAGTCTGGCTTGGAATGGATATATTATTGAGGGGCTTTGGATATGAGCTTGAATGAAGTTAGATTTGATGACTGAGTCAATTAAAATGCCAGGAAAGTGGAGATATTTAAGGAGGCCTCACCATCAGGGTTCTCCCACTCATGGGTTTGCAGTGGCGAGGGAAAACTGATGCAAGTGTTGACCTCCTTGCAGTTTTAGTTTGCCTCTACCCTCCAACGTGCTTTATTCTCGAGTATGCTGAGCAGAAAAAGGAATACAGCACTAGACAGGTAAGAATTGGAGAATATATTCATTTAGGAAATATTTGATTGTCTATAGTGTACCAGGTTTTATAGTAGGAGGTACATACAAAGCATTGAACAAAGACACTATCTTCTAGAACTATCCTCATTGGACACCTGAGAAATACCAGTGTCATGCCCGGCCGGTGTGCCTCAGTGGTTGAGCGAGATGACCTATGAACCAGGAGGTCACAGTCTGATTTCCAGTTAAGGCGCAGGTCTATAGATAATTCTTATTATTGATGTTTCTCTTTCTCTTCCTTTCTAAAATCAATAAAAATATATTAAAAAGAAATAGTGCCTGTCTGGCAGCACCACCTAGCCACCAACCCCCCAACAACTAAATGCCAGCTCTGCAAGGCCTCTCTTCCAAGCTTCCAATTTTTATTTTTATTTTTTTTGGTGTAAACAAAACTTTATTTATAACATAATAAACATACTTTCCATAAATTTCTTCACAGTTAGTCCAAAAAATAAAAGCTCTGGTTTAATTAGAATTTACGTTTTGCCTTTAATATTCCAAAATCTATCCATGTCACCTTTGAAAATTTGTTCATGCCTAATACTATAAGATAGGGTAAACCGTGATCAGTGACCAAATTCCTAACTTTTGCTGTTCAACCATTTTTCTTGATCTTGCTCTCTGACTCCATATATTCCAGAATATTCAATGGATTTGTAATAAACTTCCAAGATGAAGGGAAATTTCTTGTTCATTGTTTGCCTAAAATCTTGGCTTGTGTCCATCTTATTAAACAGAATGTATGCTCCGACGACGCCCATTAATTCGGCTACTAATACTCCTTTAAAGACTTTCTTTGCCAGTGGTTCCAGAGGGCGGCCCATCCTGAGGCCCGTGCACTAGGAGCTGTGCCTGCATCCAAGCTTCCAATTTCTGATAAACACACACTTTTTCTTGTATTCTCACAAAGCCCTCTATGGTGCTTCCAATAGTTATGATCTCTATTAGCTTAGTGTTTATGTAGCATTGCCTAACATTGCCTCAGTGCACTACCCCACTGAGAATGAATCTGAAGTAGGTTGTACAAAAGGCAACACTCCCAAGTCTACAGAGTTCTTCAGACGTGTAACAATATCCTCTTGGTTTGATTCAGCCCTTCAGATGTTCATTAAGAAGCCAGGTTTCTCCCCTGTAAATTAACTACGAGGGCTCTTCATATGGTTTTTTAGTATCTCCATCACCGAAACATTTAACTAATTGGTTAAATTTTTCAACTGACACTATTCCTTTTTTTAAAAAAACCCACTTAAATATATGTATTTTTATTGATTTTAGAGAGAGTAAAGGAGAGGAATAGAGAGAAACACCAAAGAGAAACATAGATTGGCTGCCTCCTGCATTCCCCTACTGGGGATAGAGCCCTCAACTTGGACATGTGCCCTGACCTGGAATCGAACCATGACCTCCTGGTTTATAGGTCATCGTTCAACCACTGAGCCACACCCAGCAGGGCAACACTATTTCTTTTTTCCAGGAATTCCTAACTATTTCCCAAAGACTAAACCAGATATTCTCACTATAATCCAGAGAAATGTAGAGCAAAGCCTATTGATTGTTACCCTTTTTCCTCAGCCTAAGGTGGTGGATGGGTGGTCATAGCCAAAGCAGAGCTAGACCCCTGAAACCTCCTTACCCCACTCTCCTTGGCTCTTGCTACCTCTTCTATGCTTCTTCTATAAGGGGATTCTTTGCCGGTCAGTTTAAGAACAGCCCAGGACTTCTGGTATCTTGAACTAGAGTGCCCATTTTATTGCTCACAGATGAATCCTTGCTTTCATTGTTATTAGTTCTAGCCTCCTTGTAGCCCAGTTGCTCATCCTGGCTTGACTTCTGGGTAGAGATAAGAGAAAGACTGAGCATTCTTTTATTTTTTTAAAAAAAATTCTATTTTTAATATATTTTATTGATTTTTTTACAGAGAGGAAGGGAGAGATAGAGATAGAAACATCGATGAGAGAGAAACATCGACCAGCTGCCTCTTGCACACCCCCTACTGGGGATGTGCCTGCAACTCGGGTACATGCCCTTGACCAGAATTGAACCTGGGACCTTTCAGTCCACAAACCAACGCTCTACCACTGAGCCAAACCGGTTTTGGCAAGACTGAGCATTCTTTTAGTGCTAATGCCAAAAGTGGGACTAAAACTCTTTTCTTAACTCAATGTTTTATCCTGTTATTAAAATTGAATAGGTACTGCAAAATATTCTCACCTAAAAATAAAGTCTCGTCATTTTTTTAAAATATATATTTTATTGATTTTTTACAGAGAGGAAGGGAGAGGGAGAGAGGAACATCGATGAGAGAGAAACATCAATCAGCTGCCTCCTGCACACCCACTACTGGGGATGTGCCCGCAACCAACATACATGCCCTTGATCGAAATTGAACCTGGTACCTTTGAGTCCACAGGCCAACACTCTATCCACTGAGCCAAACCAGTTAGGGCAGTCTCGTCATTTTCTTACCTCAAAAATTACACTCCTCAGAGGAAATGATTAGTACTGTGTAGTACTTTCTGGACCTTAATCTGTACTAGTATTTATACCTATGTACTATATTTTTAAGTTTTTATTTCAATATATTGACCTCATCTTTAAAAAAAAATCACAAACTGCTGCATTTAAGTATGTACTGCAACATATTCAATCTTCAATTATTTCCCTTTGATATGACACTTTTCCTAATCATGTGTTATTCTAGATTGCAATATTCTGGATATATATTCAAGAGGGAGCTAATGAGTTGGGGTGTTTAGTATAAGGGAAAAAATAGTGGCAGTTTCTACATGTTCTGCCTTTATTCTGTCCCCCTCATCCTATAATCATTTCTAAATACTCGCTGCACAATGAAGGTGAGTAGTCCATCAGGATGTAAACGAAGGGAGGTGAAATGTGAAATATACTGATACATCTCCTTAGGTTATGTATCCCATTTTTGATTAAGCATAACACTGAGCAGTTTATTCTAAGCACACTTATCTACATTGATCCTTGCAACATATTTGCAAGCTATTATATTTATTTTGTAAGTGGTGAAACAGTATTACCACTGACTACCATAACTGCAGGATATAACAAAATGCTCAAGTACCTTTGGCTCCGGTGTCATGAACTTCCTAGGGTACCTTGTCTCCCTATTCAGAGGGCAATGTATCTAGCTGGTTGCACTGACAGGGAAGAGCAGACTGGGAAAAGCAGCAGGGGCAGAACAGTGCTTCTCTGCAGCCCTTGTCATGTATCTTCTCAGCCACCTAGAAACATCCACAGGCCACCCTTATGGTGTTTCTTAGGCTGCAGGTGAGAGTAGAGCATGGGTTTAATTATTGCTCCAGGGAAGGTATGGGAGGCAACAGATCATGTTTCTCAAATCGATGGTTTTTCTTTTTTCTTTCTCTAAAATCAATTTTTAAAAAATCCCCAGGGAGGATTAAAAACAAACAGGATAAAGATAAGGAACTTGATTTAAGAAAGTAGCTCTTAGGGTAGATTTAGTCAAGTGACTGTGCTGAAGAGTAGTCCACCACCACCACCTGGAAAATTCAGGATCCAAAGCCTTTGCTTCTGTCGTTGGTTGCATTGACAGGAAAGAACAGAGTCTGATTGTGAAACAAATCAGACTTGGTTAGCTTTGCCAAAACTGCCACAAGTGACAAGGGTCAAGCCCGTGGAGAACAAGAAGATGACGTGTCACTAAGACCTTGAACTTTTTGAAACAGGCCATGTTATGTAGTAGAAACACACAGCACTAATGTCTCCGTGGTTAAGCACAAGGGTTTATTCCTCATTCCCACAAAGCCCGTTATAGGTCTGGGGACTCTCCAGAACAGCTGTCCTGCCATGTGAGAGAGACAGCATTCCAAACTGGTTTGATCTCATGGCTCCTCTCTGTATGTGCTTCCATGATTGAGGCAAGGAAAGGAGAGTACTAGAGTTCCACACCAACAAATAAATGCTTCAGTCCAGAAATGAGGCTTCTGCTCATAACCCAATGAACAACCTGATGAGCTAACTGCAGGGAGCAGAAAAGCATAACCATTACCCTTTTTACTCTTCACTAAAATACTAATTGCATAAGGATATGCATTTCCCCCCCTCTTTTGTTCAATACTATATCCTTGGCCTACAACAGTCCCTGCCTGGCACATAACAGGCCCTCATCAAATTAAATGAATGAGCAGGGCTAGGAAGAAATCCACATACATCTTGGGAGATGAGACAGAACCCCAGGGATCTAAGGCTGAGGCTGTTGGGTAAGAGCTATGCAAACTAAAGATTCAGAGCTGGCCTTGATTTAAAAATACATGATACAGGTTTATCTTGGGAACAAAAAAATCCCACTGAGAGTGCCAGACAGCTCAGGTGATTTACAAAGAAAAGCACTGAAGACACAGATCAAACCAAGACAGCAGGCCCCTCACTCCCAGGGCTCCGCTCCTGAAAGCTGCAAGACCCTTAGAGCGTCACACACAACAATCGACTGTCACACCAACCAACCAGAAATGCATGAGTAAGTCTTTCTCTCCATCTCAAATCAATTTTAAAAAAGCCACAAAGGAAGATGAATGATCCAATTAAAAAATGGGCAATGGACCTAAATAGAATATTTTCAAAAGAAGACAGAAGGAAGGCCAAAAGGCACATGAAAACATGCTCAAAGTCACTAATTATCCGAGATGCAAATCAAAACAACATTGCGGTACCATCTCACACCTGTCAGAATGGCCAACATCAACAAATCAACAAACGAAAAGTGTTGGCGAGGTTGCGGAGAAAAAGGAACCCTTGTGCACTGCTGGTGGGAATGCAGATTGGTGCAACCACTGTGGAGAACAGTGTGGAGTTTCCTCAAAAAACTGAAAATGGAACTCCCATTTGACCCAGCAATCCCACTCCTAGGAATATATCCCAAGAAACTAGAAACACCAATCAGAAAGGATATATGCACCCCTATGTTCATAGCAGTACAATCTACAATAGCCAGAATTTGGAAACAGCCTAGGTGCCCGTCAGCAGATGATTGGATCCAAAAACTATGGTACATCTACACAATGGAATACTATGTTGCCATAAAAAAGAAGGAATTCTCATCATTTGCAGCAACCTGGATGGAATTGGAGAACATCATGCTGAGTGAAATAAGCCAGTCAATGAAAGAGAAACACCACATGACCTCACTCATTTGTGGATAATAAAGATCATTATAAACTGATGAACCAAAAGATAGATATAGAGACAGTAAAGCAACAAGCAGTTTGTCAAATTACAGCGGGGAGGGGAGGAGGATCTGGGGGAGATAATAGATCAACCGAAGGACTTGTATACATGCATATAAGTACAACCAATGGACATAAAACTCTGGGGAGGGAGGGGATTTGTGGGAGGGAGGGAGGGGGGCAAAAAAAATCAATAAAATATGTAAAAAAATAATAATTTTTTTTAAAAAAAGCTACAAATGTTCCTCTAATGTAGTCAGTCCACCCAACATGTTACTAGGGAGCAGGGAAAAAACACACACACTGATTGAGCCAGGATGATAGGTGCTTTTTTTTTCATCAACCCCTGTAATCCCCAGATCAACCCTGAGGTGTTATCTCTATTTTATTAAGAGACTTGAGAGTGTTTCAGTAGCCAATCAAGAAACAGCAGTGTTTTATAAGCTAGAAATAGATACAATGTCGTTCAGGCTGATTCCATGGAGGTATCATACAAAGTCCTGATAATCCTGCCTTCAAGTCTGACTGATGAAGCTAAGTGACAGCCGACAGACCCACTAGCTATGGGTCTGTCCCTTTGAACAGACCAAGTCCCTGAGTATTTGAGCCCTAACTTCGTTTGTGAAATAACACATTTGGAAGAGATATTTAACCTTTTCCCTAATACTACCTAAAAGCTCTTAAAGGAACAATCTGAGTCAAAGGTAAAGGAATATACTAATCTTGTCTTCCGTTCACCTACCCACGTAACAGACCAGGTACCCCAGTGGTTGTCATCAAGCTGGGCAATTTGGGGATCCACCGGGGTGAATCAGACAGATCTGACTTTCCGTTGCTTGCACTGAGCGGAGATTTGTCGTAAACATCAATGACTACCTGGCAGAAGCAGTTGTGCAGAGGGAGCAGTCTGGATCTGTAATCAGAAGGCCCAGACCAGAGTCCTGCATTAGAAAACCCACAGACTAGCCATGGCCGGGTAGCTCAGTTGGTTAGAGCATTATCCTGATTTGCCAAAGTTCGGGCCCAATCCCCAGTCAGGGCATACATAAGAATAAGCCAGTAAGTGCATGACTAAGTAGAACAAGTAGATGTTTCTCTCTAAAGCAAATTAAGAGCCTTAGCCGGTCTGGCTTAATGGATAGAGCGTCAGCCTGTGGACTGAAGGGTCCCAGGTTCAATTTCAGTCAAGGGCACATATCCGAGTTGTGAGCTCCATTCCCAGTGGAGAGCATGCAGGAGGCAACCACTTGATGATTCTCTCTTCTTTGATGTTTCTTTTTCCCCTCTCCCTTCCTTTCTAAAATCAATAAAAATATAGTACTTAAAATTAAAAAAGAAAGCTCAAGTCTAGAGATGTTCAGCAGTCTATCAAACTCTCCTAAAGCTACTGCTAATTGTTGCACTGGAGAAAACAGACACTGATGGACCATGCCTGTTTAATAGTTTACAGTGTAAGACAACCAACATGGGTGTGGATTTGTCCACCACTGAGCATGAGTCCTCAAACATTTCTTTGGAAGCCTGGTCGTAGGCTGACTGAATTCCCACCATGACCATAGAATCCCGTCTACATCACACAGTCCTCTCAAACATAATTCCTTGTTCTTAAACAAAAGTCAAATTAATGAGTAAACAAACAAAACCCTGAGAAGTTGACCATAAACTCCAATTAATTTTATTTTAGGCCTCAGGAAAGTGCTAATTTTTATAATTGTCTTGTCCTATTAACCTTGTGAGGGAAGGAAACAGTTTATTTTGCAGAAAATTCTTTTTCACATCTAATACATATTCCACGACTAAAAATTTCAACTGTTTCCATATGATCTACTAGAAATGTTTTATTTTCTCAAATACCACCAATGAGAGGCACAAGATATTAGTTATTTGGCAGATACCCTAGTGATGAAGTAAATCTGACTCCATCACAGAAAACTTGTGCTAATAGGATTGAAGAGCTAAAGTAGCTAAAAGTTCAAGAGGACTCACATGATGTCCAATAACGAGAGAGGAAGAAAGTCCAATTTGGTTCTTGGAAAACTTTACATTAGAATTCATTTCTACCCTATAGGGCTATTAAAATTATCCTATTACCCTAAAGTAATAGTATGCAATAAAACAAGGCTGTTATTGCTTTTGTTACAAAAGACCATGCTACAAATGTTTCTATCACATTTTTATGAGTAGTTGGGAAAACCAACAATATATCTGTGACCACAGATGATTGATTCATAGTTTCATGTACTATTTGAGGCTGAATTTGCTATACTGCCAGGTACAATCCCAAACAGATTTTTCCCTCACTCAGACTGTTTTTCAAACACCTTTTGCTACGAAGCTCCCCAAAGGCTAGTAAAAACAGTAATAATATAACTTCTACTATGTCCCCTGCGGAGTCCAGCTTGATTCCTTTCTGTGAAAGTTTATATACCCAAATTTTCCAGATAAAAAAATTTTTTATGCTTCCTAAATTTGCATTTTCATGAACTTTAAGGTCAAGCTCCACTTGGTAAAATTCTTCAGACTGAGGATATTGAACAAGCTTCCCTTCATTGGTGGTTTCTGGTGCCTGAGAAGGCTTGACCACCTGCTGAAGTTTCTCACACATATGCTATAGGTGGGTTCTCTGGTGTTTAATAAGGTGGGATTTCTGAGTGAATTTTTTCCCACATTCATGGCATGTAAAGGGCTTCTCTCCGGTGTGAGTTCTTTGGTGTGTGTGTAGACTTGAAGTTTGACCAAAGCTCTTCCCACACCATGAGCATTTGTATGGTTTTATCCCTTGGTGTGATTTGAAGTGCTTATTAAGATCTGAACTCCTCCTAAATCTCTTATCACACTGTGGGCATTTATACGGTTTCTCTTCAGTATGAATTCTTTGGTGCTTAATAAGGTCAGAGCTAACTCTAAAGCTTTTCCTGCATTCCTGACACTTAAAAGACTTCTCTGCCGCACGTTCTTTCTTGTGACGATCTATAAGTTTCAGCAGCTCTTGTCTCCATGTTGAAAGTTTCTCTCTTTCCTTCACTGAAAAGTCTTGGTGACATTTCCCCTCCCTGTGCATATCACCATGATTCTCTTTGACTGTTGTTTTCTGGGGAACTTTCACTCTGTCCGTTTTTGAAACTATGTCATCTGGTGTTGGCATTTCTAAGTCAGAAAGGCATATAGATTGATGATTTTCAATGTTATTTTTGAGGCTTAACCCTGTTGGAATAAACATAAAAATCAACCAACTAAATGGCAGAAAGAAACGTCAAGAATAGAGACAAAAATTCAATGATCACTCAATATAGATAAGTAGAATCTTATAATGTTAAATCTTTCAAATGTTCCTATTAGGGCACATTTCCTGTCTTCCCATGGTGTATTTATCTATATGCAGCACTCCAGGGCTGTCCTTGAACTCATGGCTCTTTCTCTTGCTCTAGACAGGAGATGACTTTAGGTTTGGAGAACACAAATATGGCTATGAAATGGAAAAACTGAGGTCAAGGACCGCTAACTTAACAATGTCCATTAATTATAGACTATTTCAGGAACAACAAAAAACACTTTTACAGTTTGTTACCCCAAATGGATAAATGGATAGACTCTCATATCAGGTACCAGGTTGATATACACTGCATTTATAAATAGATATTCAAAGTGGAGATTAAGAAAAAAAAACAAAAAACTAGCTAGCTTGATTGATCAAAAGGACACAGTTCATGGGAATCTTGTGCATTTTCCCCTTCGCTGCCACCAATAATACCCCACACTTGACTGAGTTGGAATAAAACTCCAGGGTTGGAGGGAATGCAGGCTGTTTCTATCAACTCTTTAGGCCTCACCCTGAATAACACCTGGTCTAGCGGGGTCAATATAAAGACCAGTGGGTTGGGAATCATATGCATAAGTGATTGCTGTCGTAATTATACTTTTATTTAGCAGCTGAACACCAGATACTAAACTGGTATTTCTACCACTCATAGCTCATTGGTTCACATTCCATTGAATGAAACAAACCAGAATCACTTCGTGGACTTTTTGTAACTATGTATTATCAAATATGAGATGTAGTCATCATTCAGTCTTTTAACATGTGTATCAAATAGCCATGGTGTGCCAGACACTCTCTATCAATGACAGACATAGTGATGCATAAGCCAAAGTTCCCTGATCTCAGAGAATTTATCTGCAATTGGGAGAGTGAGACAAACATGAATAATCAAACGAAATGCCAGGAAGTGATAAATGTTTTAAGAGAAACAAAAGCAGGCAAGAAAGCATTTAAGGTTCTACTTCCCATCCCACCAGTATGGCTCAGTGATTGAAGTCAACCCATGAACCAAGAGGTCCCTGGTTTGATTCCAGATCAGGTTGTGGGCTCGATCCCTGGTGGGGGACAATCGATGTTTCTCTCTCATTGATGTTTCTCCCCCTCCCTTTCTCTCTCTAAAATCAATGAAAACATTATTTTTAAAAAACACACATATTTAAAAAAAGATTCTGCTTCTATTAAGCTATTCTAGATAAGGCTGTGTGGAAGGCCTCTTTGAGAAAGTGATATTTGAATTGACCTAAAATTGAGAGTTTTGACACATGGCAGGAAAGTGCGCTGGGTAGAGGGAAACCAAAAGTACAAATGAGCATGGCAAGTTCAAAAAAACAGCATTAAGAATAGTGTGGCTAAAGAGAACTGAACAGGAGCTAAGGGCAAGGAAGTTATAGAGGCCAGATTGAGAGAGTACTGGAAGCTTTGATAAGGAGGATTTTATTCTACATGGATGAGAAGTCATCATAAGATTTTGAAATATGAAAATGTCATAATCCAATAAGGTTTTAAAAGACTCTGGCTGCTACATGGAAAACAGACTATGGGAGGGTGAGGCTGATGGCAGGAAGAGCTAGTTAGAAAGTGAATGAGGTAGACCTGGTCAGAGATGGCTTAGACCCGATGTTAATAGCACAAGATGAGACATGGTTGGACTCACACGATACTGTGAATGTGGACTCAAAAGGACTAGTGATGCATTAGTAGTGGGATATCATGGCAAGATCAGAGTAAACGATGACTGTATTTTTCTTGCTCTGAGCAAACTGGGTGGATGAAGGTGCCCTTTACTGAGTAGAGAAAGATATGAAACAGGTTTGTGAGGGAAGAGGGAAAAAGGTAAAAAAATTCTATGCAGGATAAGGAATGTGTACTTAAAAAGAACTCCAAAATGATCTGCATTCACCTTTTCCCTGCCCACACCATCGAGCTAAGAACCAACCAGCTACTGGAACAGACACTCTCACAAGAGTGTGCATTCCCGGGAAGTTGAAAACATGACATATCACTCAACTTCTACACAGGGGAGAACCTTTACCTAGAGAGATGACAGTCTCATAGTTTTCCTGCATTACATCATTGTAGAGGGCCTTCTGACTGGGATCCAGTAACTCCCATTCTTCTGGGGAGAAAGACATGGCCACTTCTTCAAATGTCAACAAGCTCTGAAGAAAAGAATGGACTTCAGCTCAGTACTGGCCACTCCAGAAGCAGCTCTAACATCTGGCCCATGAACTGCATGATAGACTGAAGGCATTAACAGCACATGATTTTTTTTTGTTTTGTTATTAAATTTTTTGATTGATTGGAGAAAAAAGAAAGTGAGAGGGAAAGAAACATTGATTTGCTGTTCTAATTATTTATGCATTCACTGATTGCTTCTTGAATGTTGCCCTAACCAGAGAATTGTACCTGCAACGTTGGTATACTGGGATGACACTCTAAACAACTGAGCAACCCCACAGGGCCCAGCTCATATTTTGTTGTGTGTGTGTGTGTGTTTATTAAATATATTTTATTGATTTTGTACAGAGAGGAAGGGAGAGAGATAGAGTTAGAAACATCCATGAGAGATGGACATCGATCAGCTGCCTCTTGCACACCCCCTACTGGGGATATGCCCGCAACCAAGGTACATGCCCTTGACCAGAATCGAACCCGGGACCCTTTAGTCCCCAAGCCGACGCTCTATCCATTGAGTCAAACTGGTCTTGGCTGTTGTGTGTTTTTTTAAGTGATAACGCAGAAAGGAAGGAGGCAAGGGATCAGCAAACAGTCCATGAGGTGTCTAGTTCCCCAGGGAAAACATCTGGGCTAACATGCCCCTGAGCACCTGCTGGGCAGTGTAGGTCATGGGCAACAGAGAAAAGCTCAAAAGCATGGCTCACCTGGGACTCAGACAAGATGAACTCGGGTGCCACTGTCCAGCCTTTGGTGTTTGTCTGCTCAGGAAAGTCTAGGATCTGGTGAGCAGGCACAGCTATGGGTGGAAAAGAGCCATCAGAAATTTCTCTCACTTCTATGCACATCCTGCGCTCATTTCTAAAATAAAATCTTGATTCAGTAGATGGGAAACCTTTTCAAGTGTGTATGGTGACCGTAAGTGGTCTTATCATTGCTAATAAGTATCTATCAAACCCAGAACAGGTTGCCTAGTTTTCATGAAGTTAAAACAAAAACCTTCTTATTTTCCTCTTATGATAAACTAAAGGCCTGTTGCACAAATCAGTGCACACTGAAAGGAAATTAATTAGAAGAAATATTTTAATATCCCTATTTGCCCTTTCTCTATAATAGAAGTGTCAATCAAATTCACGATCAACAATGATAGATCAAAATACATGCGTGCGATTGGTGTGAAAAAGAGCTTTATATGTATTGTGCATGCATGAGTCAACTTAGCCATATATATATATATATATGGTTTTTTAATTAGACCTACTTTCTGATTTAGCTACTTTTCCTGGCCCAGTGAAGCACCCCAACTTCTCTTTCAGATAACTGTCAGCAATACAGGAATAAATATCAACATGAAGCAGATTATTATTGTAGATCCCGTAGGGAGAACAAATGGTAAAATGTTTAACTGCAGCAGTGTTTGACTATATTCTGCACAGTGAGAAAGCCTAAAGTAATTTTCAAGGTCTACCATTTTTTACTTTTTAGTAGAGTTTCTAAATCTGTTTTCCAGCTAATAAAAAGAAAATAGGATTCCACCAAGTCTCCTATTTACCTACTCCAGGACTTCTGTGAGGATCAAATGAGATGAGGCACAGGAAAACACTTCACAGACATTTGGTTAAAGTGTAAAATGTTTGCACCTGGCTCTAAAGCAAGCCGTGCTCCTGAGCTAAAGAAACTCCAAGGAGGTTAGTTGTTAGGGAGAGGAAGCTGGGCGTTGCTTCATTGAGTGATATCATTACCCAACACTTAACAGCAACCATTTCTGGGCTGGGTTGTGGACTGCATTTTGCACCATGGGGTCTTGGCAGTGTTGGCTTCAATTTGATGGGGTATTGCTTCAGGGTGGTGGCGAGGCCTGTGTCCCACTTGGGGAAGCTAGTGTTGGTTTGTCAACACCAGGTTTGTGGTGCCATTTCTTTGTAAATGGCCAGTGTGCATCATGGCAGCTTCTGTGTTAAGCATCTGCCCCATTGTGGTTAGTGTGTCATAGCGACCAGTCAGATGATCAGAGGAACACTTAGCATACTGGCTTTTTTTTTCATATTGGCCTTTTTAAAAAATATATATCTTTTATTGATTTCAGAGAGGGAGAGGAATAGAAAGTTAGAAACATTGAAGAGAAAAACATTAATCAGCTGCTTCCTGCATACTCCCCAATGGGGATGTGCCTGCAACCAAGGTACATGCCCTTGACCAGAATCGGAACTGGGAACCTTTAGTCCACAGGCTGATGCTCTACCCACTGAGCCAAACCAGCCAGGGTGCATAATGGCTATCTATCTATCTATCTATCTATCTATCTATCTATCTATAGATAGATAGTTCTGAATTAAGAAAAATTTAATGGATTTGAAAATAAAATACTCAGGGACTCCAGTGTACAGTAGGAGATGTATTATTTATCATTTATTTATTTTCATGGTACACAATTACAGTTTACATACTGCCACTGACAGCCCATTTGTGATCCCAATTCCTTCTGTGATTTGAGGATGGGGTGGCCCAATCCTCCACTTTTCTAAGGAACAGTGTTCATGGTGTTATTACCAGGGTCCTCTCGATTGGATATTTCTGTACCTCAGGCCAATTCCCCACTTCACAACAGCTGGTCTATTCTAAGGCCATCTGTGAGGGGAGAGGGGAGGGGTAATCATAATTGCTAACATGACTACATCTGCACAGCCACAAAGCTGGGCACCCAGAAAGTGCCCACAATGTTCTGGCTGGACAAATTACTATCACAGCTCCCAGCAAAGAAATTATCATGAAGCTCCTTACCCCTCTCACACATAGGCTCAGTTTCTTTATGAGTATTCCTGCTCAGCTGTTGTTCATTCCAAAATTCTTCATCCTGGGACCTGCCCACTGGCTGGGACTCTGCTGGCTTCAGTTTGAAGCCTGAAGTCTCTGCTGTTTCTCCCAAGAGCACTGCCTCCTTTCCCAGCACATGGACTGCAACCTGGAAATAATTCCCATCCATGTTACCAGAATTACTTGAGGCTTGGGGCTTGTGGAAGAGGGAGAAAGCATACAGTCCAGATTGTGGGAAGTGGGAAAACACCCACCAATTTTCCAGAAAGTCTGTGAAATTCAGGATAAAAGGAAAAAGAGGTGGCTACTGCCAGCCCTCCGAGAGTAGCCTCCACCCCTCGACATACAGCCCAGCTCGGACCACTAGCAGGGTTGTGAGGGCCGCTTGTGTTCGTGTTGTCTTGACAGCCTCTCTCTTCTACTGCAGCGATTTATCTTATACTTTTCTCCAAAGATTAAAAATTTTAACTGTCCTATCAACTAGATTTTCTCTATGATCAGAGAATGTTGATAAAATGGAGAAGGGGGAGGAATGAACTTGGTTCCAACATCCTTCCAAATGATTTGACACCAAACATATGTTCTGCCCTGTAGTCTTTAAATTTTTTCTTAATATATATATATATATATATATATATATATATATATATATATATTTTTTTTTTTTTTTTAATTAATTTGAGAGAGAGGGAGAGTGAGACCAGGGTAGAAACATCAATGGTGTGTAAGGGCCTCTTACACAACCCCTACTGGGGATCGAGCCCATAACCCACCATGTGCTCTGAGTGGGAATCGAACCATGACCTCCTGGTTCTAGGTTGAGTCTCAAGCACTGAGCCATGCCAGTTGGGCCTGTCCTGCATTCCCCACAGTAGCCAGTTGATATGCTGCCACCTGCCAAGGGCATACCCTGGATTCCCACTCACCAGCTGAGCCAAGGACCAACCACTAAGGAAGGGCAATGGAGGGCTTAACTATGGTATGGAAGACACTATCTCTCAACATTTTTTTTTTCTTTCTTTTTTATATATTTATTTTTATTGATTTTTTTACAGACAGGAAGAAAGTGGAACAGAGAGTTAGAAATATCAATGAGAAACATCTTGCACTCCCCCTACTGGGGATGTGCCCGCAACCAAGGTACATGCCCTTGACTAGAACAGAAGTGGGAACTTTCAGTCTGCAAGCCGATGCTCTATCTACTGAGCCAAAGTGATTAGGGCCCTCAACCACTTTCTTATCTCAGCCACTCTTGGGATTTCCAAACCTTGATTTCCCTTTTTTCTTTTTCCTCTTTGTTATCTTCTCTCTTTTGTTTTCCAAGTATAATCCATTTTTTTGTTCTCCCCTTACTCTCCAACTCCTGTTGCCCTTTGTCTTTAAGAACTTAAGATCCACCCCATAGGTTAAGCCAGACTAAGTTTATTATCCCCAACACACCCTGCTGTAAAGTGGGGGAAAAACCAATTCTTTTTCTAAGGCCATAGAAGTCTCTGCCAGGGTCTCTGAAATCTGTGGAATGACTACTGCTGTATGCCTGTGGTCTCTGCTCCTGCCTTAAATGGCCCAAAGGAACAAGAGATCACTGACCTAACTCATCTTATTTCTCAATTAAATGCCCCTACGCCCCAAATATCTACTTTCATTCTATTTCATTGTTATTTACCAGGAATTTTTCTTCTCACCCATAATCTCATTTGAGCAGATTCACTCTACGCAAGTGGTATACCAAGACCACTGTTTCTTCAATGCTCTGTAGATGGTGCCTTTTTATGTGAGATTTGGTATCCCTGGTCAGGATAGCAGCTCCAAGATCTGCTTTTCGGAGTAGACCTCTGGCCTCAGTATAATTCCTGAAGTTTGCCAACAGCCACCTGCTTCATGACAGTGGAAGCTCTGGAAGTGCTCTCCAGCGGAGAGTGTCCGTGTGTGCTCTACATTTCTTACTCGCTGTCCCAGGTCCCTTAGCCTCCCCAGAGCTCTGGTTCTGATGCTCGGCCACCTTCAGACTTACCATCATTATGCCCTGGAACAGTCTGCTCCTGTGCTGGACACACCATGAGCACTAACTTTGAGAACAGAGGCCCAGTCTAGTCTGGAACAAAAAAGGATCTTCTTCCTAAGTCACTGAGGACAGGGAAAAGAACAGATAATAAGGTCACATGAACTTTACTAGTTGCTACTTATTATGAGAAAATGAAGAAAAAAACATCCTGCCTTGTCTTCTCTTTATCAATCAACTGCCAGGCTCTTTCTCTCCTTTTATTTAACTGAACTACAGCTCAGCTCACTGAAGACAAATGCAGTGATGACTACTTTAAAAAGTAGCTTTTCATGCCCAGCTGGCATAGCTCAGTGGTTGAGCATCAACCTATGGACCAGGAAATCCTGGTTCTATTCCCAGTCAAGGCACATGCTTAGGTTCTGGGCTCAATTCCCAGTAGGGGGTGTGCAGGAGGCAGCCAATCTCTCACCACTGATGTTTCCATCTCTCTCTTCCTTCCTCTCTCAAATCAATAAAAATACATATAATAATAAAAGCACAATATGCTAATTAGTCCAGACGCCCTTCCGGATGTCCCTCCTCCTGGAGAAAGCCGCAGCAGGTGGGGCCAGGTCCAAGGCCTTTGCACACTTTCCTGCATCCGCCTCTCATACTTTTATTTTTTAAACGTAGTCAATTTTATTTTCCTTAAACAACAAAATAGTCTTTGGTTGTACAAACATCACTAGTTAGTCTTGCCAAGAGGTCCCGGCTGGGAAGGGAGCTGTTGAGTCAGTGGCCAGAACTTCTGAGGGGTTAAGACTAAACACCCAGGTTAAGACTTGGGACCAGGGTGGCGTTGGTGCTGGCAGGGCTGCCACCCCAAGTCTGGGAAAGGGACCCGGCCCTCCAGGAGGGTACTGGGCCCAGGGGGCCGGTGGCTGATACACAGGGCTCCATCCTCGGGCCCACGGCATCCAGTGAGGGCCTTCCCAGAAGCACCAGGGCCACCTCTCCGTCCTCCCCCTGCAGAGCAGGCATCTCAGTTCCTCAGAAAAATCTGGGGACAGCCGTTCCTGGGGAGCTGCTGGTCAGGGGGCCAAGGTCTTCCAGGGGGTGGGTGATGGGATGGGCACTTGCTGAGAAGCATCTGTGTGTGAAGGGCGTCCTGCTCCAGGGACTTCATCCTAACCGCCCTCCACAGCACTCGCTTCTCAGCCTCCAGCGAGCGGCACTCAGCAGGGGGCAGGGCCCGCTCAGGCACTGGCAGCTTCAGGCTCTGCACACACAGCCGCTCTCCATGGGGCTCAGCTTTGGCCATTCGCACCAGAGAGCTGCTTCCCACGGGGAACAGGGACGCAGGACCAGCCCTGCAGCAGGAGCACTGGCCCAGGGAGGCTGGTCCTCAGGCTCCTCACTGTCGGGGCCTTCCAGTCCACGATCCCTCTGCTGCAGCTTCCTGGGCTTCTCCTCCCGGATCTTCTGCAGGTCATCGGTAGCCTGAGCTATGCCAGGGATGCATACTTGGGGGGGGGGGCTTGGCCTGGGGCACCCGCACCTCCAAATCAAAGTACTTCTACCGCTTGGAGGTCAGCTGCTCCGGGGAGGGGGGAGGGCCTGGCATGGCAGCGAAGGTCAAGGTCGAAGGTCCGGCAGCGAAGGTGGAAGGTCCATAGGCTCCCTTCACATGCGAGATGGGAGGGCAGTTCATAGGGGGAGGGGAGCTGCTGGTGGCCAGGGGAGCGAGGAGCGTACTAGTACTTTAAATACATTTCAAAACAAGTTGTTGGGTTAGCCCTGGTCAGGTAGCCAAGGTTATGGGTTCAATCCCTGGTCAGGCCACATACAAGAATCAACCAATTAATTCACAAATAAGTGGAACAACAATTAAATGTTTTCCTCTAAAATCAATAATTTTTTTTTTTTTTTTAAGTTTGGTGGGTGTTAAATTTGGCAACCACTGGCTCCAAAGAGCTTGGGGATTAACAGAAGAGTTCACTGATGTGGCTTCTATCTCATCTTCCCAATGTCAAAAGATGTGAACATACTGAGTTCTTCTTACATTTTAAATATGACCCTAGTCTTCTGCTTTTAGTATGAGGGTACAACTTCTATGACCCCATATCCTCTTGAGATAATGGAAGCCATCACTTCACGGAACATCGGAGATTCTCATGAACACTGACACAAGAGTTGAGACAGTGAGACCAGAGTAGAAGGAAAATAATCAAGCAAAAAGTAGCTCTTCTCAGAAAGCATCCCCCAATTAAGTAATGCAATGCTCAACATTCTTATGAAGGGGCCCTAGCTGGTTTGGCTCAGTAGTTAGAGCAGGGTTGTGGGTTCGATTCCAATGTACCTTGGTTGCAGGCTCTTCTCCCCCCTACACACACACACACACACACACATCACATGTTGCTCTCTCAGTCTCTCCCTTAAAAAAATCAATGGGGGAAAAGTTTCCTTGGGTGAGGATTTAAAAAATAAAAAAACATATGAAGGGAACTATGCAGAAGATTTAAAACCTGTATTTTAAAATGTTTGTTTACTTCCACTAGGAAAAATTGCAGCCGACCTTTCTTGACCCCATATACAATACCAAATCATAAAATGGGGGAGGGTGGCAGTTGGTGATGATTAAGCTGACCCTTCTGCTGACTTTACGTTTCAAGGGCCTTTTAGATGCCGCAGAGACTGTACAGGATGCCAGGTATCCACAAACGAATGGCCGGCTCCTCGCCGTCCCCCGGCTCAGGAGGCCCGGGGACACGTCCTATGCTTCTGCGTCAGGAGAAAGTGACAAGTGACGCTCAACTAAGGTTCTCCGACTGTTAACATCAGCCGCAACACACACACACAGGCGCACACACACACGCACACATACGTATACAAACACACAACCCCCCACAAACAAAAACAGCCAAACCAACCCAAACACGCCAGCAGAGGCGGCCCGGCCATTCCTGGCGGGCAGTGCGGCTCCGTGAGTTACCTGCGCCCCGGCGCCGGCTCCGTCCACCGCCCGCGGCGGCCCGCAGGCCTCCGGGACTCCCGGGGAAAGCGTCTCGGTTACCTGGGAAACTGGAGCGCGGTTTCTCAGAGGCCTCTCTCTTCCTGCGGCTCACCCGCCAAACCCGCCGCGCGGCACTCGGGGGGCCGCGAGGGCCGAGCTGGGCGGGCGGTCGGCTCAGGGTCGGGGCGCAGGCCCACAAGCCCCCCACCCGCCGGAGGCCGTTACCACTCCTGTCTAGGCACACCCCCCCGCTCCACGCTGCTACCGGAAGCGGAAGCCGAGTGCTTCCGGCCAGGCCCGGTGCAGCTCCGAGTCGTCGTCCAAGCCGCGACCCCAGGACCCGCTGGGAGAATCGGGCTCCACCCCCAGTTCGGCGCGGCTGCCCGGAATGAATGTCACCGAGTCTCCACGCCGCCGCGCCCAGAGCGGCCTCCGTGCGGCTCGGCAGCGCGTGTCGCCCTCTCGCGGTGAGCCGTTGGCGCCGCACCGTTCACGGGGCCGCGAGGTAAGACACCGGCTCCTGATAGCGGACCTCGGGGGAGGCTGTAGTGGGGCGAAGACTTGTCCAGGAGACGTTTGTGCCCAGACGTTTGAGCTGGTTGTGCCAAGAGCTGTGCCCGCAGCCCCACTCTGACAGCCTCCGGTGGGAGAGGACTTTGCGTGTTTGGAATAGGATGGAGGGTTTGTGGCTAGAGCTCCAGGATCAAGGAGAAGGGCCGTGGGAGAGAAAGTGAGAGAGGAAGGCAGGGCCCACGTTATGCTGGGCCTTTCAGGCTGGGAAGAGGAGTTTGGATTCTATCCTGTGTGCAGTGGGAAGCCACTTTAGAGTGTTAACAGGGATGGGCATGATCTTGCATTTTTCAAAGTTCTACCGGATTCTCTGTAGATGAGCATGGGTTAGAGAGTTCAGCAGATGGAGCAAAATTTCAAATTAGTTAACCGCACATCGATAGAGTGAAGATCCCAGTAGGTGGAGGCAGACTGAGAACACAGCCTGGAGGCCCAGGAGACCTGTGACTACCCGGGGACACAGCGCGATGCCGTGGACTCCTAAGAAGGACCTGAACAGACATTTGGGAGGATCAGGGAGAATGTCCTCCATCAGCTGGCAGGGCAGAAAAATTAGTGAGGAATTGGAGAAAATCCTGGACAAATACGCAGATGGCCTGGAAAGGTCTCCTGTCGCAAAGGAAAGAAAACTATTCATGGAAGCCAATGCTTGCGAGGAAACCATTTCCCAGAAGCTTGCAGACGGCTACAGGAAGCGGCAGGAGCAAAGGGAGAAGCTTCCCAAGGAATGTATAATAATAATCAAGACTTTGTTTCAAGAACGGAGTTGCTGTTAGAAGAGCTAAAACCGCAGGCAGACCCATACTGGGGAGAAGCCTTATCAGTGCACTGTCTGTGGGAAGAGAGTCAACAAATTCCCATTTAGCGCTCATTGGCAAGTCCCATTGTGGAGGGCCTGTACCAGTGTGCCCAGTGTGGGAAAAGCTTCAAGAACAGCTCCCACTTCCATGCCCTCCAGGAAATCCACACTGGGGAAAAGCCACATAAGTGCTCCCAGTGTGAGAAAAGCTTCACTAAGAACTCTTCCCTCATCTGCCATCGGGATATACATAGAAGAGACACATTACAGAAAGCAAGAGATGTGACAAATATGTATTGGGTCGGCAACTAAGTAATTGCGGATTTTTTAAAGAAAAAGACAATTTTTTCATGGAACTAAATAACTTTATTCTGTAATGTATTGCCCATTTTGATCAATGACCTTTTGCCATCTTTCAGGCAGCATCATAATCCCACGTTCAAAAAACTTCTGGTTTTTATTAGCAAAAAACTGAATCAGGTACGATTTGACATCATCATCATTATTAAAATTTTTACCATTCAAGGAGTTTTGTAAAGATCGAAACAAAAAGTAATCAGATGGTGCAAGGTCAGGACTATATGGTGGATGTGGCAAAACATCCCAACCAAGCTCCATTAATTTTTGCCGAGTGACCAAAGATGTGTGTGGCCTTGCATTGTCATGATGGAATACAACACCTTTTCGATTTGTCAATTCGGGCCGCTTTTCTTCAACTGCATTGTTTAATTTCGTTAGTTGTTCAATGTAGACATCAGAATTGATCGTTCGGTTGGGTGGTAAGAGTTCAAAGTAGACAATTCCTTTGTAATCCCACCAAACTTATATCAAAACCTTCTTTTGATGAATATCAGCTTTTGATGTTGAGTTGGTTCACCTGGCCTGCTCCACGATCTTTTCCGCTTGATATTGTTGTAAACAACCCATTTTTCATCGCCAGTTATCAGTCGTTTTAAAAATGGATCATTTTCATTACGTTTCTTTAGCAAATCGCAGCTGCTAATGCGTTGCGTTAACTGTGATTCTTTCAGTTCGTGAGGAACCCATGTATCGAGTTTTTGAACATAGCCAAGTTGTTTTAAGTGATTTTCAATGCATGTATGTGATACATGAAGCTTCTCTGCAATCTCACGTGTTGTACTCTGACAGTCCGAATTGATTATTGCTTTGATTAGGGCGTCATCAACTTCAACTGGACGACCAGAGCGTTTTTCATCTTTGAGTGAAAAATCACCAGAACGAAATTTGGCAAACCAATTTTGACACTGCCGTTCTTTTAAGGCTTCGTCACCATAAACAGCACATAACTTTTTATGAGCTTGCGATGCGTTTTTCCCTTTGCGGAAATAAAAAAGCAAAATATGACGAAAATGTTCCTTTTGATTTTCCATTTTTCAACGAACGCCAAACGAAAACTACAAAACAGATCAAAAAACTTTTTTTACTGATTAACAGCTGAATAGACAACTATCAAATAACAAAATGTGTTTTACATTTGTACTACGTCTGCAAACCTAAAAATTCAACTGAAGCCATATATGTGTGAAACCCGCAATTACGTAGTTGCCGACCCAAAAACTTTATATCAACTCCTTAGGTCAACATGTGTTTCTGAGAGCTTCCTTGTTCTGTGCATAGTTCTACTAGCCAATCCCTGGCTCAGCAGGAAACTTGACAACTGGATCTCAAGAACCATGTCCAGGAATAGGAATCAGCCTAAGAATGCATGGGCCTCTTTCTACAATATTTCTGCTCAGAACTTCACAATCCTGTCTCACTGTGGATTTCGATTCTGCTTTGAAGGAGAAAAGGCTATAAAATCCATAATTCTTGCCTGGCAGAGTGGTTCAGTGGGTTATCATCAACCTATAAAACAGAAGATTATGGTTTGATTCCTGGTCAAAGCACTGCCTGGGTTGTAGGCTCAATCCCGAGTGTGGGGCATGCAGGAGGAAGCCAGCCAATGATTCTCTCATCGTAGATGTTTCTGTATCTCTCCTTCTCCCTTTCTCTCTGAAATCAATAAAAGTAGATTTTTTTAAAAACCACCATAATTGCCCTGGCTGGTTTGGCTCAGTGGATGGAGCGACAGCCTGAGGACTGAAGGGTCCCCTGTTCAATTCTGATCAATGGCACCTGCCCAGGTTGTGGGCTTGATCCCCAGTAGGGGGCATACAGGAGGCAGCCGATCAATGATTCTCTCTCATCATTGATATTTCTCTCTCTCCCTTTCTGAAATCAATAAAAATATATATATATTCTAAAACCTACCATAATTCCTGCTAGGAAACTAGAGTATCTTTGCTCTGAACAAAGAATTCATGGCCAGTAGCCTGAGAACTTTCTGGGCCGTATCAGGGAAGAAATTCTTCCCCTCTCCTGGGGACTACATCCAGAATTTTAACAGCCCAGATCTATTATAAACCAATAATTGACTTCTAGGCACTTACTGTTATATACTGTGACCTTCAGGGAAGATCATTATTGTACAACACAGCCACCACCAAAAAAGGAACAATGGAAAGGAAGGATACATTAAGTCATTGAGTAATACTAAATCTATGCAACCTAGTCTTTTAGCAAGCAAAATACATAATTTTGTAAGATTTCTCATTTTACCACCATCCCCAACCCAGTCCTGGTTTCTTATCCCTTAAAAAGTTTTTTTGTTTTTGTTTTTTGTTTTGTTTTTTTACAAAATTGTATTATTACTGACTAAAATAAAGGAATTTCTCCCTCCAGTTTCTTGGCCTTTGGTTGTAGTTTTCTCAATTAGAAACTTCACACTAATGTTGAAGCCTGCAAGGTCCTGATAAGGATTTAAGTATAGAATTTGCTTCAGGGCAGTAGGACATACAGAGACCAAATAAGGGACAGGAAATGGGGAGAGGAGGAATAGAATTGGGTTGGGATGGGTTTGAGCTATCACCAAGAATGGAGATCATAGGTATAAGGAAAATGCAAGAACTGGGGGAGGCTCTGACTGTAGGTGAAAGGAAAGCTAGGTTTAAGGAGCAGTAGAACCAAATTAAAACTTACCAATCTACAACAAGGCATAAAAATTTAAGCTTTTGTGAAATATCCATGTATATGAATTGGCAAAAAGTTGGTACATTGTCCATTGTCCCTGCCCCCCCATGCACATGAGCTATTAATATGGTGAAAAGCAAGTGACATGGTCCCTGCCTTTTTGAGGAATTAAATGAGCAAAAATAATGTACATTTTACCTCAAAAAATTATTTTTTTTTAATTTGGGGGCAGGAGAAGCCAAGGTAGGCCAGAAGAATATACTTTAGCCCTGACCAGATGTCTCAATCCCATATGCCAAAAAAATTGCGAGCTCTATCCTGAGGACTCAGAGGAGAGACTATACCAACGTGGGAAATGTGGGAAAAGCTTCAACCAGAATTCTAGCCTCATTGTCCACCAGAGGAGCCACACTGGGGAGGAGTGGCTGGTATGGACACGTTATATGAGCAGACTGATCAATGTTTCTCCTCTCTCCCCCCGTCTCTATCTCTCTCCCACTTTTTTTTTTTCTCCCTCCTTCTTTCTCTAGAAATTGATAGAAACATAACCTCAGGTGAGATTTTTTTAAAAATCTAAGATTAGAATTAACAGATTTCACTGGATATGTTAATGACTCACACATTTCCTAGTGTAGCATATTTAGAACAAATAGAAATTACAAATATGTTTAAAAGAGTAAAATCCAAAACACAAGGAATTTACATTAAAAATATCAAGGACTCAAAGAAAGATGATAATTCCTGATCTTTACTTGTGGTAAATAATAAACGTAAAGCACATTAAAAAAAAATAGCAAGGACTCTATGCATTCACCACTCGTACAGTGATATACTTGTTGAATTAGAAAGGTAACATGTTGAGAAATAAAATTTATTTGAAAGATAAAAAAGGAATATACTTCAGTGTTTCCCCAGTTTGAGCCTTGCTGCGGCCACTCCAGCTTTCCTTGCATACAGTGTTCTTATGACACTAAGCATGGCTCTTATTACAAGCTATGTAGACCAGTTTGTAGAGTTACATACTTAATGTCTGCTCTACACAGAGGCACAAATGAAAATCTGCCAAAATCCTGGACAAAGGCAAAGTGTTGGACTTCATTGTGACCTCTTTGGGACAACGTGACTTAATTGGAGATTTATGATTTGAAAGGGAGATTGCCTGGGTGGATTGACTACCGAAGGGTTTGCATACCAGCTCAAAGAAATTGGAATTGATAAATGAGGAGCCACTGAAAGTCAAGCAAAATTCTAAGGAAATGGAGATACTCAACTAGTAGACTCCTCACACTCCTGGGTCTGCTGTGGCCTGGGAAACAGTGATGCAATTGTTGACCTTGCATTTTTAGGTTGTCCCCACCCTCCAAATTGCTTTATCCTCTAGCCTGCTAAGCAGAAAAAGAAAGAGTATTGGAGCTCCCAACAACTAACTGACTTACTCTGAATGGTCTGTAGTAGACAGGTAAGAAATTACAGAATACATTTATTCATTCAGTATATATTTTATTGCCTATAATGTGCTAGATAGGAAGCAGATATAAATCAGTGAATGAAGTAGACAATGTATCTTCTAGAACCAGTCTCAGTGGATGCCTCAGAAATATCAGCACATGTCAGGTAGCATCACCTACCTACCAACTCCAAGATCTGAATCCCAGATCTTCAGGGCCTCCCTTCTAAGCATCCAAGTTCTGATAACCCAGCTTTTTCATCTCTGACTTCATCACAGGTGAATCCTTGCTTTCACCATTATCAGCTGCAGTTTTCTTGCACTCATGCTGCTCATACTTTGTTTAGATTTTTGGTAGAGAAAAAGAGAAGTACTGAGCATTTTTTTCTGTGGAGAACATAAGACTAACAAGTAACTTTCCCACTCCGTGTGCTAAGGTAATTAGCCTGAAAACATTTTAACTTGGTGCCATCCTGCTCTGTCATCTGGAGGTAGCTGTGCTTCTGAAACTGTTCAAGCTTTTCCCATATACTTATTTTAGTCAAGTGGTACTATATAGTTTTTTCATAAGTTTGGGATTACTGAGAATTGCAAGTAAAGTCTAAATTCCTGGTAGCCCCAAGACATACCTACTATTATAGGGTAAGTGACTTGCATAGTAACTAGAGAAAAAGGACTGGATTTTGATCAGGGGTGAAATCAATGTGAAAACCTTTAATTACTTCCGTATTTTTTTAAATATATATTTTAATGATTTTTTTACAGAGAGGAAGGGAGAGAGAGAGCTAGAAACATTGATGAGAGAGGAACATCGATCAGCTGCCCCCTGCACACCTCCTACTGGAGATGTGCCTGCAACCAAGGCACATGTCCTTGACCGGAATCGAACCTGGGACCCTTCAGTCCGCAGGCCGACGCTCTATCCACTGAGCCAAACTGGTTTTGGCTATTCTTTTTTTTTTTTTTTTTTTAAGTAATCTTTTTTATTTTTAATCCTTGCCCAAGGATGTTTTGATTGATTGTAGAGAGAAAGGAAGGGGGAGAGAAACATCAATGTGAGAAAGAAACATCGATTGGTTGTCCTCCACATGCTCCCTGACTAATACACAACCTAGTAGTGTATAGGACAATGCAATCTTTCATTCTTAAAACGCTTTTGCTAACAATACCTTTGAAACATCTGCATGCAAACCTTATCACTAAATGTTAATACCTTAAGGACAGTCTTATGAGATGCATTTATAGGTTTAATGACTGTCATTCACTGAAAGAATGTAAGATTCTTAGAAAGCAGGAATTTCTTTCTTCATTGCTAAATCACAGCACCTCAAATAGTATTTGGTGGTAAATAAATATTTGCCAAATGAATGAATGGGTAAAAACGTGCAAGGAAGACTGGAATCATGAGATCTAATTGACTGGGTGCCAAGTGTTTAAACATTATAAAGAATATCAAAGGAGACTGATTGGTCTCTGGATGAGATGTCTCTAACACTGTCTCTGGTCCATTTCCACTACTATTGCTTCAGGGCAGGATCTCTTAACCTTGGCACTATTGACATTTTGGGCTGGATGGGTCTCTGTTGTGTGTGTGTGCATGTCCTGTGCATTACAGGATGTTTGCCAGCATCAAACTTTTCTAACTTAAGATTTTTAAAATTAAAAATACTTAATTTTACTTTTCTCCTAATGAACATTAAAGATCATTCACTTTTCTCCTCCAATGCTTTCAAACTGTTGAGTTGTTTGTACAAATCATGGACAAATGCTTAGTGTGAAAATCATGTTGTTGGGAATATAGGGTGTCCCCAAAAATGTACACTAGTATACACACTTTGAATAATTCAAAGGCAGTATTTATTAAAATACATTTCATTTAACAGCTATCAGCTATTAAAATATGTAAATTTTTTGTACCCTGTATAGCCATTGGTTTAAAAAATTCATCAGTAAGCTTTCTTATTTTTTCCATAAGGACCAGTGTATAAAGCTTAAACTGTTGTATTAGTTCTAAGAGTGGTGCAATATCTATCATCTTACTGTGATAGAAATGAGAAGTGGTGGATGCATGGGTGGTTCAGTGGTAGAAATGAGAAGTGATTCTGATAGTTTTCCCAAATCTGAAAACTCAATGCAAGAGCTTGCTTACTTAATTTCTCTCAATAGAGATATTATAGATGGAACTGCTTTAAGTGAAGTACAGGAATTATCAAGTATGGACATATCATATTGGAGGAAAGCAGTTCCTTGTGGCCCAGTTACCCATCACACAAGAAAACCCTACACATAAAGCAAGGTTAGTAAATGCTTCAAAAAGTACTTAAGGTTTGTTCCTCAGCGGACCCACACAAGAAACTATACAAGTGACAAGTTGGAAAAGATTCAGTAATAATATGCTTGTGTACTTATTTGGAAAGAACACTACAACTATAGAATGTGGGTAAAGCTTCAGCATTTCCTACTTGAGGATACTTCAGAGACTCCTTCCAAGAGGGAACCCACAGGAAAAAACTGAGAACTTCAGCAAGTAATCCGCTCTAGTACTAGAGGGAAAGCCCCTAAAAATTAACAGGTAGCCATGATCCATTAAACTGCAGATGCTCAGGAAGCACTTGTCAGTGGAGTGACTCAGTGAATGCTTAAAAATATTTTATGGAGTTCAAATATTTTGTTATCCCAAATGTCCAGTTGGATGGAAAATGCTGCTTAGCATTCTTCTTCTCGAGCTCTCCAGAGGAATTAAACTATTTTCACTTTTCCAAAAACTGATTGAAACCCAGCAGACTTAATTTTAGTTTGATTTCAAGTTCTCATTCCCCTTGTTAAGACAGCTGAGGTTCTTACGATCATCTTCAAGTTCCAGAGTCCACTCAATGGTGGGGAGAACTCTGGGTCTGGGATGTGCCCAGCACTTTGGCCACTTAGACTAGGACAGAGGAGAGGTTGAGGATTTGGGGGCTAGCCTTGGTCAATTGCAGCGCTCAAAACCAGCCTTGGAGGCATTGTGAGACTTATCTGAACAAACTAAAGCATCTTCTGGTTTATCTTAGAAATCTGGGTATGGAGGATTTATTTGTGAGAATTTTAATACTAATATTGGAAACTGAATATAGGGTCATGATTCAGATTTCATTTTTAAAATAAGCCTCGATATTTTATTTATTGATTTTAGAGGGAGGAGAGAGAATTGAGAATTGTTCTACTTATTCATACATCCATTAGTTGTTTCTGTATGTGCCCTGAGGACCAAACCCGTAACTCTGGCATATCAAGACAATGTTCTAACCCAGTGTCAGCAAACTCACTCGTCAGCAGAGTGGCTAGCCAGAGCAGTAGATTCAGTATTTAAGATTTTTTTTATTATTATTTTTTTTAGTTATCTGCTCTTATCCCAGTGACAAGGCTACAGAAGTTCCTTTAACAATTTCCACTCCTTATGCTTGGAATTTGTCCACTCCAAATTCCAAGCATAAGGAGTTTTGAGACATTGTGTTGCTATTGGCTAAGCTAGGACATTTCCAGCAGAGACTTCTCACTCCCCAACTGGTGTCCTACTCCTGCTTTCCTACTCAAGCTTCTTCCCAACTGTCACCCCTTAGCCCAGAAAGAGCAACCACCTCCTTTATACACCAATAGGGGTGTAGAATTTGCCATATGCCTTTTTTTTGGAACAACTCACAGACAGTTCCACAAGGGTACTTACCATACCACTCCTTGAAATCTGTACTCATACGAGGAATTAAAGGCAACCCCTATCTTCTCCCACCTCGTCGATCATTAGAAGCACATCTTGCGCACATGGGGCAGTGGTGTACAAAGGAACAAAGAACAAGGAAAGAGGAATGAGGCCAGAGGGAGAAGACTGCCTTGTCCACTTAAACTGACCTCCTAGGATATGCGCCCTGATAAACAGTCTTTTTTCAATATCTTATTTAGTCCTTTTTGTTGTTGTTTTATTTATATTTTTATTTTTACCTATAGTCTTGTAAGTTCCTAAGTGTTCCCATCAGTGTTATATCAGTTTAGTGGAGCATCCACCTAGAGGAAGCTAGATCTTTCCTGAGGGCCAAAGGCCAAGTGGAATGGAAAACCAAAAATTTCAAAGCTCTAATATAAGAGCCACCTCTATTAAAACAGGCCAGGTAATACTGCAGAAACACACAGCACACATCTCAATAGTTAAACACAAATGTTTATTTCTTGTTCTCACAAAGCCCATTATAGGCCTGGGGGACTCACAGAAGAGATGATCCACCATGTAAGGGACTCAGCATTCTAGACTGGTTTGATCTCATGGCAGCTCTCTCTATATGTGCTTACATGATTGAGGTAAGAAAGGAGAGCACTAGAGTCTTGTACCAACAAATAAATGCTTCAGCCCAGAAGTGAGACTTCTACTAGCAACCCATTGAACAAAAATGACCCGATGACCTTGTCTAACTACAAGGAGAAAAGCATAGCCTTCCTCCGTTTTTATTGTTCACTAGAATACAAGCTCCATGTGGGTATGCTTTTTTCTCCCCCCTCTTGTTCACTATTATATGCTCGGTCTAGAACAGTGTCTAGGTGCATAACAGGCCATCATTAAATTAAGTAAATGTACTACCAACAAGAAACTCACATGTATCTTTGGAGAAGAGATGAGTCCCAGGGGTCTAAAGCTGAGGGTGTTGGGTAAAAACTACTCAACTAAAGCTTCAGAGCTGGCCATGCTTAAGAAATAATTCTTGGTGGCCTGGCCAATCTAACTCGGTGGATAAGTGTGGACCTATGAACCAGGAGGTTATGGTTCGATTCCTGGTCAGGGCGCATGCCTGGGTTGTAGCCTCAATCCCCAGTAGGGGGCATGTAGGAGGCAGCCAACTGATGGTTTTCATCATTGATGTTTCTAGCTCTCTCCCTCTCCCTCTCTGAAATCAATTAAAAATCATATTTTAAAAAAGTGATTAAAAAAATACTTGGTGTACTTCAACTTTTGGAAGAAATAATTCCCACTGAAGAAGCCAGACAAAAGCTGAGGTGATATATTCAAAAAAACACCAAAGCCACAAACCAAATTAATTCAGCATAACTACCACAACCAGTGCTCAACTCCTGAAAGAAGCTGCAAGAGCCACAAATGCATCTACTCCTTAAATGTAATCAGTCCACCCAACACATCTGGGAAGCAGAAGGAAGGGAAAGAAATGCACAGTAAGCATCTACTGTTGGCCACACTGGTAGGTGCTTTTCTTTCATCAATCCCTGATCCCCAGATCAACCCTGAGGTGTTTCTCTATACATAGAGAAAATGGAGACTGGCAGGTGCCCGAGAGGAGGGGATGGAGCGACAGGATAAAGGTGAAAGGATTAGCTAAAGAACATATAAACATATTCCATGATGTGGACAAAGTTTGGTGAAGGCCGAGAGATGGGGGAGGGAGGGGTGAGTGGAGGTGGGCAAATGGTGGGGGAAAAGAGGACACCTGCAATTATGTCAACATTAAAAAAATTTTTAAAAGAAGAGAGAAAATGGAGACTTAAGAGTGTTTCAATAACCAATCAAGAAACAAAAATGTTTCAAAGCTGAAAATAGATATAATACAATATTACCTAGGCTGACTCCACAGGGGTAACATACCAAGTCCTGATAATCCTGCCTTCAGGCCTGACTGAGGAAGCCAAGTGAAAGCCCAAAGACCCGCTAGCTATGGGGTCTTGAACAAGTCCCTTTGTGCCTTAACTTCCTCGTTTATAAACTAACAGATTTGAAAGAGATAATTTAACCCCTTTCCTGATACTACAATATTTAAAAGCTCTAACAAGAACACATCTGAATCAAAGGTAAAAATAAAGTGAGAGTTACAGTATCTACTGCCTATACGTTTTCAGCAGTCTATTAAGCATCAACCAAGACTAATGTTAAATGCTGAAGAAAACAGATACAGGGAGACCCTGCCTAACAGTTTACAGTGTAAGACAACCAATATGGATGTGGATTAGCTCACTTTTGCCAACCACTCTGTATCAGTTCCCAAAATTATCCTTTTGGAAACCTGGTACCCTGCTGAATGGATTCCTTGGTCACCATGTACAGTAAATCACAGGATCCTGCCTGCAGCACATGTTCCAGTTCCCAGAAACACAAAATCTCTCCTGATTCTTAGTAACAAAAGCCAAATGAAAAAGAAAACAAACAAAATCCTGAGAAGTAAACCCAGGACTCCCATTTGTTTTAGGCCTCAGGAAAGTGCTAATTTTTATGGCTATATTATCCTGTTGACATTATGAGGAAACAATCTAGTTTCTTTTATTGCAGAAAATTTTTCTTTACATCTAATATTTTATTCCATGGCTAGAAATTCCTACCCATCCTATATAATAAAAAGGGAATATACAAATTAACCATCACTCTGCCACAAAGATGGCAACACCCACAGAGATGGGGTTTCTGTAACACAAGGTGGCTACATCCACAGCGGAGGCTGAGTTCCCAGAATGAGCCTTAACGAGCCATTAGTGGGACCCAAGGCTGCGCCCCTCCCACCCCTGTGGGGCTTGACAGGGTACCTCAGGATGCGCCTCCTTCCTGGCAGGACTTGACAGGGAACTTCAGGCCATGCCCCGTGCCCTGGCACCAGGCCAGGGGGTCTGAGGCCACCCCCTATGCCACCCTGGCGCTGGGCCAGTGGGGACCTGAGGTTGTGCTCCCCACCTGGCGGGGTTTGATAGGGACCTCAAGGTACACCCCTTCCCTCTCACCCGCCTCAGTGCTGGGCTGGGGGACCTGAGGCCGCACCCCTCACCCAGACACTGAGCCAGGGGACCTGAGGCTGTGCCCCCCCGGCCTCAGGCTTGACAAGGGTGGGACAGGTCGGGTCTGGAAATAGCCCAATGGGGAGGGGGCAGCCAGGTTTGGGTATAGAAAAATTTTGAGGTGCACATGGGTGGGCGGGGACTTGTCTCTGGGTCCTGTGGTATGCCCCAGACTCTGACAGGAGGAAGATTTTCATATACAATTTACTAATTTTCTTTCATCTCTGACACTTCTATTACAGAAAAAGGGCAAGCAGCAATATTAAAATATTTTCTCTAATTCCCCTCCCTTTTTTTTATAGGTGTATAAACTATTTATTAACAGATGAGGCCTACAGGCTTATTTCTTCTTGGACACACCCACAGTGAGACGCCAGCGGCCTGTGGTCTTGGTGTGCTGGCCTCGAACACGAAGACCCCAGAAGTGTTCAGCCCTCTGTGGGCCCCAATTTTCTTCAGCCGCTCCAGGGCCTCACGAAGCTTGTTGTCCAGACCATTGGCCAGGACCTGCCTGTATTTCCCGTCTTTCACATCCTCTGCCTGTTCAAGAACCAGTCTGGAGGCTTGTGCTGGCGTGGGTCCTGCATAATGGTGATGACACGCTCCACCTCATCCTCCGTGAGCTCTCCTGCCCTCCTGGTGAGGTCGATGTCTGCTTTCCTCAGCACCAAGTGAGCATACCTTCGCCCTACACCCTTCATTGCAGTGATGGCAAACGCTATTTTCCGCCGCCCATCGATATTGGTGTTGAGTACTCGCAAAATGTGCTGGAACTTCTCAGGAATCACTAGAGACATGGCGGCAGCGGCGTGCAGGCCTGCTGTGGAAGAGCTAATTAACCCCTTAATGCGCGTGAATTTCATGCACAGGGCCACCGGTTTATATATATAATCTCATTGGACATTATTTCTTTTTTCAAGTATCACCAATGAGATGCATAAGATCAGGCGTCTTCAAACTACGGCCCGCGGGCCACATGCGGCCCGCAGAGGAGTCTGATCCGGCCCGCCAGGTTTTTTGGGCAGTGAGCACAGCCGAGGTGTTACAGTAGGAATTAGTAGTTCATATAGTCCGGCCCTCCAGCTCTCTGAGGGACCGTGATCTGGCCCCCACTTTAAAAAGTTTGAGGACCCCTGCATAAGATAGTGCATTATTAGTTATCTGGCAGATTCCCTCGTGGTGAAGTAAATTATGACTTCACCAAAGTAAAATTTGTGCTAATATGATTCAAGAGCTAAAGTTCCTAAAAAGTTCAAGAGAAAACTCACAAAAAGTTCAACGATGATAGAGGAAGAAAATCCAATTAGATTCTTAGGAAACTTTACATTAGAATTCATTTCTATCCCATGAGACTAATGAAATTTTTAAGTTTGCTACCATGAAGACAATGGTATGCAATTAAATGAGCATATTATTGCTTTTTGTTTTGGAAGACCATGCTACAAATGTTTCTATCACATGTGTTTAGGAGTGGCTGGGCAGATCAATGAAAAACCAACACTATTTACCTCTATAACCACGTAAGACTGATTTTATGGCTTCATCTGCCATCTGAAGCTGAATTTGATATTTTGGCAGGTACAATCCTAAAAGTTTTTTCCATTTTTAGAATATACCTAGAACACCAATCTTGCTATGGAATTCCCTATAGGTTATAAGTAAACACAGGAAGCAGTACTACCTTAATTCATCCCATGCAGTGTCAGACGTAATTCCTTTCTGCGCAATATTCCACTGATAAAAAATCATGCTTCATAATTTTCTATTTTTTTCATATTTAGTGTCGAGCTCCTCTTGGTGAATTTGTTCAGACTGAGGACAGTGGACGAGCTCCCCTTCACTGATGGAGTTTCTGGTGCCTAAGAAGGCTTGACCGCCTGCTAAAGTTTCTTCTGCATACGTTACAGGAATAAGGTTGCTCACCTGTGTGGGTTCTCCGATGTTTAATAAGGTGGGAATTCTGACTGAATTTTTTCCCACATTCATGACATGTAAAGGGCTTCTCTCCAGTGTGAATTCTTTGGTGTGTGTGTAGATTTGTATTTTGACTGAAGCTTTTCCCACACCATGAGCATTTATATGGTTTTATCCCTTGGTGTGTTGTTAAGTGCTTATTAAGATCTGAACTCCATTTAAACCTCTTATCACACTGTGGGCATTTATACGGTTTCTCTTCAGTGTGAACTCTTTGGTGCTTAATAAGGTCAGAGCTAACTCTGAAGTTTTTCCCACATTCCTGGCATTTAAAAGGCTTCTCTCCTGCACGTTCTTTCTTGTGACGATCCATAAGTTTCAGCAGCTCTTGTTTCCAGGTTGAAAGTTTCTTTCTTTTCTTCACTGTAAAGTCTTGGTGCCTGTGTATATTTACCCTGTGTATATCACCATGATTTTCTTTGACTGCTGTTTTCTGGGAAACTTTCACTCTGGCCTTTTTTGATATTATATCTCCAGGAGCTTGTATTTCCAAGTCAGAAGGACATATAGGCTGATGATTTTCAGTGTCATTTTTGAGCTTTAACCCTGTTGGAATTAATATGACAATCAACCTGCTGAATGGCAGAGCAAGAAAACCACAAGAATAGAGAGGGGGATTAAAATCAAAGATCATTGATTTGTAGTAATAAGAAGAATCTCAAAATGTTAATTCCTTGCAAAGATTCTTATTAAGGCACATTTCTCTTCTTCCCATAGTGTATTTACCTATAGGCAGCTCTCCAGGACTGTTCATGATCTCTGTGGATCCTTGAACCCATGGCTCTTTCCCTTGTTCTAGACAGGAGATGACTTTAGGTTTGGGGAGCACAAAAATGGCTGTGAAATGAAAAAAACTAAGGTCAAGGACCACTAACTTAACAATGGTTAACTAATACAAGATTATTTCAGTAAGAGTAAAGAACACATAACAATTTGTTATCCCCAAATAGTTAAATGGTTAGACTCTCATATCAGCTATTAGTTTTATTTTAGTTTTTTAATATATTTTATTGATTTTTTTTACAGAGAGAAAGAGAGAGGGATAGAGAGTTAGAAACATTGATAAGAGAGAATCATCGATCAGCTGCCTCTTGCACACTCCCTATTGGGGATGTGCCCGCAACCAAGGTAGATGCCCTTGACTGGGATCAAACCTGGGACCTTTCAGTCCACAGGCTGACGCTCTATCCACTGAGCCAAACCGGTTTTGGCTCAGCTATTAATTTTATACTACACTGCATTTGTAGGTTGATATGCAAAGTGGAGATTAGCTTGGTCAATAGAAAGAACATAGTCATGGGAATTCTGTGCATGTTCCCCTCTTCTGCCACCAATAACTGCACACTTGACCAAGTTGGACTAAAACTCCAGAGATGTCAGAGTCATATTAATTCTTTAAGAGTCACCTGAATAACACCAGGCCTAGTAGAGCTAATGTGAAGGTCAGTGGGTTAGGAATCATATACACAAGTGATTCCTACCATAATTATAGTAGCCTTTTATTTCGCTCTTGATTACCAGAAACTAAACTATTGGATAGGAAAGGTTTCTACCACTCCTGCAGCTCACTGGTTCGTATCCAGTTGGATGAAACAGATCAACATCATTTAGTGGACTTTTTCTACATAAAAATTTCCAAAGATGGGAAGTATTCATCATTCAATATTTCAACAAATATGTATTAACTGGCTATAGCATGCCAAACACTTTATGAAATAGGAATATAGTGGTGAATAAGCCAAAATCCCCTGATCTCATAGAACTTATCTTCTAGTGGGAAACTGAGTTAATCAAACATCAAAAAAACGGACAAAAGGAAATATCAAGTAGTAACTAATGTTTCTGTGTTTTTTAAATCCTTACCCAAGAATATTTTCATGTCACTTTTAGATAGTGGAAGGGAAAAGAAGAGAGAGTGACAGAGAGAGAAACATGGATATGAGAGAGATACATTGACTCCCACATGAACCCTGACTGGGCCAGGAACAACCCATGACCTTTCAGTGTATGAGGCGACGCTCTAACCTAGGGGTGTCGAACTCAATCAGAGAAGGGGCCAAAATCTAAAATCCAGCCTAAATCGCGGGCCGAATGGTTTACTGAACAGTCATAAACTGTCATTGTGATGGAAACGCAGCGGAGTGCAGTGATGACAGCGCGGTGTGGGCCACATTGCAAGGCCTGGCGGGACGGGACGGATTTGGCCCGCGGGCCTTGTGTTTGACACATGTGCTCTAACCACTTAGAAACACCAGCCAGGGCAAGAAATGATAATTAAAAAAAAACACACAAAAAAAAACTGAAGCAGGATAAGAGAGCATCTAAGATTCTATTTCTACCCTAGCCGGTTTTGCTCAGTGGATAGAGCATTGGCCTGCAGACCAAAGGATCCCAGGTTCGATCCCAGTCAAGGACATGTACCTTTGTGTTTTTTTTAATATAGTTTATTGATTTTTTACAGAGAGGAGGAGAGAGGGATAGAGAGCTAGAAACGTCAGAGAGAAACATCTACCAGCTGCCTCTTGCCACCCCCTACCGGGGATGTGCCCGCAACCAATGTACGTGCCCTTGACCGGAATAGAACCTGGGACCTTTCAGTCTTCAGACGATGCTCTACTACTGAGCCAAACCGGTTTTGGCAAGAACACGTACCTTGGTTGGCATCTCCTCGGGCCCTGGCCCTGTTCAGAGGCAACCAATTGATATATTTCTCTCACATCCATGTTTCTTTCTTTCCCTCTCTCTTCCACGCTCCCTAAAAAATCAATGGAAAAATATCCTCGGGTAAGGTTTAACAAAACAAAAAAGAAAAAAGAAAAAAGAAAAGAAAAAATTATTCTCTTTCTGTGAAGCTATTTGAGATATGGCTATGTGGAAGACTTTTATGTGGGACTAGGAGAAAGTGATATTTGAGCAGAACAAAATGTGCAAGTTTTGTCATATAGCAGAAAAGTATGTCAAGTAGAGGAAAGGGGAAAGTAGAAATGAGCATGGTTATTTAAGAAAACAGCAACAAGCCCTGGCCAGGTAGCCCAGTTGTGAGAACATCATCCCAAAATGCCAAGGTTGCAGGTTTGATCCCCAATCAGGGAACATATAAGAATCAACCAATGAATGCATAAACAAGTGGAACAACAAACTGGTCTCTCCCTTTCTCCCCTCTTCTCTCTTTCTAAAATCAATACATTAAAAAAACAACAACAAACCAAACAACTGACAAGAAAACCAGTGTGGCTAAAGAGAACTGAACAAGGGGCACAAGTTGAAGAAGATGAGGCAGAAAAGAAGAGACACCATATTTTGAAGGGTCCTGAGAACTTTTGATAAAGAAAAGTTTTAATTTTATTCTGAATATGGTGAGAAGTCATCATAAGATTTTGAAACAGGAAAATATCATAGTCTGATCAGATTTTAAAGATTCTGGCTGCTGCATAGAAAGTAGACTACTGCAGGGCAAGAGTGTTGGCAGCATCAGCCAGTTAAAAAGCTCCTAAGATGGGCTTGGTTTGAGATGATACTGATTTAGACCAGGATGCTAATAAGGCAAGAGGATGAGACACAGTTGGACTTAGGATATACTGTGAAGAGGGAACCAAGAGAATTGTTATGTATTAGTAGTGGAGTATGACGACAAGCTAATGGGGAAGAATGACTATGTGTCTTGCTCTGAGTTACTGAGTGAGCAAAGCTGATCTTTACTGAGATGAAAAAATTATGAGAAGAGCAGGTTTAAGGGAAAGAGACCCAGAATTCTATGTAGGATAAGGAATGTGCACTTAGAAAAAGCTCCCAGGTGAATTAGACACACCTTTTCTCTGTAAACAACATCAAGTTAAGAACCAACTAACTACTGGAACAGACTGTCCCTCAGGGGAGTATTCACAATAAGATGAGAACATGACAGATTACTCAGCTTCTATACAAAGGGAAGGGAGAATATTTACCTAGAGAGATGATAGTCTCAAAGTTTTCCTGCATTACATCATTGTATAGGGCCTTCTGACCCGGATCCAGTAATTCCCATTCTTCTTGGGAAAAAAACACGGCCACCTCTTCAAATGTCAATAAGCTCTAAAGAAGAGAATAGGCTTCAGCTCAGTACCTGCCACTCCAGAAGTAACTCTAACATCTGGCCCATGAAATTAATAGTAGGCAAAGCACTGAAGGAATTAATTTTTTTAAAGTGAGAAGGCAGAAAGGAAGGAGGCAAGGGATCAGCAAAACAGTCTGGGAAGTATCTAGTTCCCTAGGGAGAACATCTGGGCAAAATGCCTCTGAGCACTACGGGGCAGTGTGGGTCATGGGCAGCAGGGAAAGGCAGTCCTGAAGAGCTCAAAAGCACAGCTCACCTGGGACTCAGGTAAGATGAGCTCAGGTGCCACTGTCCAGTCTTTGGTGTTTGTCTGCTCAGGAAAGTCTAGGATCTGGTGAGTAGGCACAGCTGTAGATGGAAAAGAGCCATAGGAAATTTCTCTTGCTTCTATGAATATTCTGGGCACATTTCTAAAATATACAAGATCTGATTCTTTCAGTAGAGATGGGACTCCTTTACAAGTGTTATGTGGTATTTAAAAGTGGCTATCAGCCCTATAACCAGTTCCCAAATTGACTGTCCTCAGTTTTCATGACTGGTCAATAAAAAGAAGTCTCATTTTTTCCTCATATTACCTAAATTATTCTGAATTGGGCAAAAATTAGGTTTCTGAAAAAATAGGAGAGTCCAATGTGTCAGGTAAAGGAAGTAGGAAGGTAAAAATGAGCATATCAAGTTTAGGAAACAAGCAAGACCGGTGTGGCTTAAGTGGATGGAGCCAGGGTACAAGTGGCAGGTAGGTGAGTAGGAGTTAGATCTTGGAGAAGTTTACATACCTCATAAGGAGTTTAGATATTATTCTGAATGTGAAAAGTTATTGTAAGGTTTTGAAGCAGAGAACTGTCAAATCTCATCAGGTTTTTTATACTCTGACTGCTTTGTGAAAAACAGACCATGGAAAGGTAAGAGTGGTGTCAGGGCATCAGTTACAAAACTGATTAGAGAAGCCACTAGCTTAGACCAAAATGCTAACAGGGCAAGAGAATGAGACATGGATGGACTCAGGCTATGACGCAAAGAGGACTAGTGATGCATGAATAGTGGAATATGAATGGCAAGTTCAGATTAAAGCAAGCATGTCAAACTTGCGGCTGGTGGGTCGCATGCTATAAATGAAGCATGCAACCTATTGGCTGCGAGTTTGACATGCTTGGACTAAAGGATGACCCAGGTATTCTGGCCCGAAATATTGGGTAAATGGTGGTGGCATTTATGGAAATGGAAAGATAAAAGAGCAGATTTGTAAGCAAGAGTGAAGAGTAGGGGAGAGTGGAGAATTTTAGGATAAGGAATGAGTATATGAACTTTGTAAAAAGCTTGACATGATCTGGATACACTTTTCCCTGACCATCAAGTTGACAACCAACTAGCAACTGGAACCAGGGTGCATTCCCAGTAAGCTAAGAACATTAGATTACTCAACTTCTACACAAAGGGCAGAAAGAATCTTTACCTAGAGAGATGACAGTCTCATAGTTTTCCTGCATTACATCATTGTAGAGAGTCTTCTGACTGATATCCAGTAATCCCCATTCTTCCTGGGAAAAATACACGGCCACTTCTTCAAATGTCAATAAGCTCTAAAGAAGAGAATGGGCTTCAGCTCAGTACTGGTCACTCAGAAGTAGCCCTAACATTCATCCAGTCCACAAACTACATGGTAGGCCAGGCACTGAAGGAATAAACAATACATGATTTAAAAAAAGATTTTTTTTTAAGTGAGAAGGCAGAAAGGAAGGAGGCAAGGGATCAGCAAACAGTCTGGGAAGTGTCCCATTACCCAGGGAGAACATCTGGGCTAAATGCCTCTGAGCACTGCGGGGCAGTGTGGGTCATGAGCAGCAGGGAAAGGCAGTCCTGAAGAGCTCAAAAGCACAGCTCACCTGGGACTCAGGTAAGATGAGCTCAGGTGCCACTGTCCAGTCTTTGGTGTCTGTCTGCTCAGGAAAGTCTAGGATCTGGTGAGTAGGCACAGCTATGGGTGGAAAAGAGTCATCAGAAATTTCTCTCACTTCTATGTAAATGTTGCACTCGTTTCTAAAATAAAATCTTGATTCTTTCAGTAGTTGGGAAACCTTTATAAGAGTGAAGTGGCCTTATCATTGTAAGAACTAAGTATCTATCAACCCCCAGAACAAGTTGCCCAGTTTTCACGAGTGAAATTAATAAAACAAAAACATTAACTTTCTCTCATGACATAAATAGTTCCAAGTTAAGGAGTTAAGAAAATTTTAACAGATTTGAAAATGAAATACTCATGGACTCCAGTGTACAGTAGGAGATGTATTATTTATCATTTATTTATTTTCATGGTACACAATTATAGTTCACATACTGCCACTGACAGACCATTTGTGATCCCAATTCCTTCTGTGATTTGAGGATGGGGTGGCCCAATCCTCCACTTTTCTAAGGAACAGTGTTCATGGTATTATTACCAGGGTCCTCTGGTTTGGATATTTCTGTACCTTAGGCCAATCCCCACCTTCACAACAGATGGTCTATTCTAAGGCCATCTGTGAGGGGAGGGGGCAGGGGTAATCATAATTGCTAACACGACTACATCTGCACAGCCACAAAGCTGGGAACCCAAAAAGTGTTCACAATGTTCTGGCTGGACAAATTACTATCACAGCTCCCAGCAAAGAAATTATCATGAAGCTCCTTACCCCTCTCACACATAGGCTCTGTTTCTTTATGAGTATTCCTGCTCAGCTGTTGTTCATTCCAAAATTCTTCATCCTGGGACCTGCCCACTGGCTGGGACTCTGCTGGCTTCAGTTTGAAGCCTGAGGTCTCTGCTGTTTCTCCCAAGAGCACTGCCTCCTTTCCCAGCACATGGACTGCAACCTGGAAATAATTCCCATCCATGTTACCAGAACTTGAGGCTTGGGGCTTGTGGAAGGGGGAGGAGAAAGTAGAGTCCAGATTGTAGGAAGTATGAGACACTAAAGGAAATGACAAAAAGACTTTAAGAGATAATGGGCTAGGTGGCAAGGCTCAGTGGTTGAGCGTCGACCTATGAACCAGGAGGTCACGGCTGATTCCCTATCAGGGAACGTCCCCAGGTTATGGGCTCAATCCTCAGTAGGAGGCATGCAGGAGGCAGCCAATCAATGATTCTTATATCACTGATGCATCTCTCTCCCTTCCCTTTTCCTCTCTGGTATCAATAAAAAAAAATGTTAAAAAAAAAAAAAAAAAAAAAACACCTAAAAAACGAAGAGATAATGGGCCACAAATTTTTCTAGCTGGTCTTGCTCAGTGGTTAGAGCGCCGGACTGCAGACCTAAGAGTCCTGGGCTTGATTATTATCAAAGGCACATACCTTGGTTGCAGGCTCTTTCCTAGCCCTGGTCAGGGGGTGTGCAGGAGGCAACCAATCGATGTGTTTCTCTCACGTCAATATTTCTATCTTTCCCTCTTTCTTACACTCTCTTTAAAAAAATCAATGAAAAAATATCCTTGGGTGAGGATTAAAAAAAACCAAAAAACCTATCCACAAATGTGGGAAAATCAGGATAAAAGGTAAAAGATATAGCTACTGCCAGCCCTCCATCAGAATAGTCTCCACTCCTCTCTATAAAGCCCAGCTCAGACCACTAGGAGGGTTGTGCAGGCCGCCTATTCTCATGCTGTCTTGACAGCATCTCTCTATTCACTTAGATCCCTGCTGGATTTCTTGTCTTATACTTTCCTCAAAAGATTAAAAAATTTAACTGTCCTATCAATCAGATTTTCTCCATGGCCAGGAAAGGTTTTACAGAGAATGTGGATAAAATGGAGAAGGGGAAAGAATGATTCTGACTCCAATCTCTTTCTAGATGATCTTGACACCAAACATATGCTCTGCCTTGTATTCTTGACAGTAGGCCTGAAGCCAGTTGATATGCTGCCACCTGCCCAAGGGCATACCCTGGATTCCCACTCAGCAGCAGAGCCAAGGACCAACCACTAAGGGAGGACAGAGAAGTCTCTTGTCTATTGTAGGAAGGACACTATCTCCTTGTCTTTCTTTTCTGTCACTCTGTTGGGATTTCCAAATCTTTGTTTTCATTTTTTTAAATTTATCCTTTCTTCCTCTGCAGTCTTCCCTTCTAACTTTTTGGGTTCTCTTTCTTTTTATTATCCTTTCCTTTTATCTTTATATGTTCTCCCCTTTTTCTGATCTGCCCATTCTTCTCCAATTTCTTGTTGCCCTTTGTTTCTTAGAACTTAAGACCCATCTCCTACACCAAGCCAGACTAAGCTTATTACTCTCAATGCATTCTGGCTCCAAAGAGGGAAATGCAACTCTCTCTATGGCCAAGGAAGTCTCTGCCAGAACCTCCAAAACTTGTGGAATGACTATTGCTGCAGATCAGTGGTTTCAGGTCCTGCCTTAGATGGCCTAAAGCAACAACAGATCATTGACCTAATTCATTTTACTTCTCAGTTAACTGACTCTAACCCCATTTATCCATTTTCATTCTATATCACTGTATGTTAATCAGGAATCTTCTCACCCCATTCTTTGTTTGACCAGATTCACTCTGCAAGTGGTCTACCAAGGCCACAGCCTCTTCAATGCTCTGTAGGTGGTGCTTCTTTATCTGGGTCTGAGTATCCTTGGGCAGAATGGTCAGGAACTGTTCTAGCACCAGCAGATCCAAGATCTCTTCTTTTGAGTGTATGTCTGGTCTCAGCCATTGACGGCATAATTCCTGAAGTTGGCCAACAGCCACTCGGGATCCAGCTGCTTCATGATAGTGGAAATTCCGGAAGTGTTGGCGAAAGGTCTCAGGACTGGAACTGTCCATTTGTGCAGTATATTTTTTACCCTGAGAGGAGCTCTCTGTCACAGGTCCCTTGGTCTCCCACAGAGCCTTGATCTGAGGATGCAGGTACTCAGCCACTTTCAGATCTACCATCATCATTCTGCTGGAACAGTTGTTCCTGTGGGCACACCACCAGTACCACCTCTGACAACTAAGGCCCAGTCTGGTCTGGAATAAAATCAATAAAAGGATCTTCTTCCTAAGGCACCGAGGACAGAAAAAAACCAGGTCAATAAGAAAATCACATGAACTTTACTACTTGCTACTTATTGTGAGAGAAAAGTGAAAACATCCTGCCTTGCCTTCTCTTTAAAATCAACTGCCAGGCAGGCCCTTGGTTTCTCTCCTTTTCTTTATATTATTCAGTTGATCTATAAGACAACTCATTAAAGACAAATGTCAATTGATGACTTTGCCTTTAATAAGAAAATAATAAATGGGTGAAAACTGGTGGGTGAGAAAATTGGCACCCAATGACTCCAAAGAGTTTAGAAATTATCGAAAGAGTTCATTGATGTGCTTCCTATCATATCTTCGTCATGTTAAAAAAAAAAAAAAGATTATGAAAACATTCTGAGTTTCTCTTAATTTTAATATATCACCCTAGTCTTCTGCTTTTAATAAGAGGCACAACTTCTATGACCTTCCATCCTCTTGTGATGACTGAAGCCTTCACTTCTTGTAACATTTGAGACTCTCCTTTACTTGCATGAATACTTGGCAGGAGACTGAGACAGTGAGACCAGAGTAGAAGGAAAGTAATTAGGGGAAAAGTAGCCTTTTCTTCTCAAAAAGCAACCCCCAGTTAAGTAACTGAGATGCTCAACATTCTTTTTTGGCACTTCTTTGCAAGACATATTAAGAGCACTATGCAGAAAATTTATACCTGAATTTTATTATTTTTATTTTTTTGTCTTTATTTTTATACTGTATTTTAAAATGTCTGTTTACTTCCACTAGGAAAAATCGCAGCCGACCTTTCTTTACAAAATGTATGTCCAAATACCAAGTCATGAAAAGGGTGAGAATGGCAGTTGGTGATGATTAACTGACCCTTCTGCTGACCTTACGTTTCAAGTGTCTTTTAGACTTCTAAGGGGCCTATGGAGAGTTTCATAAGCCTCCCTCTCCCAGAGGTGAAGCTGCAGAACCGGCACCGAGATTCTGTACAGGATGCCTCGGTATTCACAAATGAATGGCCGGCTCCTCGCTGTCCACCCCGGCTCAGGGAGGCCAGGGGACTTTGGCCTCAGGAGAAAGTGATCGCTCTTAGGCTGAACTGAGACTCTCTGGCGGTTAACATCAGTAGTAATGGCCCCCAAGCTCTCCCCAACCCAACCCCACCCCACCCCACCCCCCGGCAAAAAAAAAAAAAAAAAAAGCACCCCAAAACCCACACCAGAACGTAGACATTTCTGGAGGGCATTCGGGATTAGTGAGCACTGTGCAAGCGGGCAGCGTAGGAGCGTGCGGCCGCCGCGGGCCCCGGCGCTTCTGCCCGCAAAGGGCAGGAAGAGTGACCTCCGGAGCCTGAGGGCCGGCCTCGCCCGAGACAGGCTCTCCCGGCTGGGCCACGAGAAATAGCGTCTCGCCTCCAACCACCTTGCAGTGGCCTCGAGCAGAGGCCGGCGGGTCTCTGAGGCTCCGCAGCAGACGCCGAGGGGGGATGGATTCTTAGTTACCTCAGGCAGCGGAGTTCCGTGAGGGCCGTTCCCTCGCCCTCCGACTCAACCGCACGTCGCCGCACTTCCGGCTGCTTCCCAAGGGCCAAAGCTACCGGCTCCTCGGCACTCAAAGCGGGTCCAGAGCCCCGAGAGGTGCGGATTCTGGTGCGGCCAGACAGGACCGACGGACGTACCTCGCCCGCCTGGGGCGTTCCCTACGCAAGTGTGTGAAACCCCGCTCCTACCGGAAGCGGAAGTGGTGCGCTTCCCGACTGGCTCCGCCCCGAGCTGAGTCAGCTGGGGCTGAGCGCGGGGGCTCCAGGCTTCGCGGAAGGATCCTGCCTCCTGTGGGGTTCAGCCCCTGTGCCCGGAGGAGTTGATGCTCCAGAGTCCAGGATGTGGAGCCTAGAAGGACCCTGCGCGCGTCTTGGCCGGTGGTTGGCGCTGTCTCGCGGCCTGGCTGTGAGGCGGGGTGCGTCGGGTAGTTCCTGAATCCCCTTCCGGAGGCCGCGGCCGTTATGGGGAGCCCCGCCAGGTGGAGGTCGCCGTCCACTGATCTCGCAGGGTCCTCGGCCTTCCTGGTCCCTAGCACATCACGGCCTCAAGAAGGAAGACTTTTTGTTCGTCCAGGATCAGCGGACCTGAGGTTACCCCGTTTTGGGCTGTGCATCTCACAATTGTTTTTTCTTGTGAGGTATGTGGAATAGGTTACATTTCTAGTTCTCCATGACGGAGAGCTAAGAGGTGACCTGCAAGGGTCACAATTTACCATTGGCCGCTCCTAGACTGTAATCTAGTTTCCCTGTTGTCCTTTTTCAGGACAGCATGCTTCCTGTAGAATGGGAACCTTCTTTTTATCTTGTATTTCCTGCAGTGTCTGGCCGAATTACCTGATTAAAATGTGCATTCCACACATATTTACTAAATCATAGTCAAAGGAATCTGAGTATTTCGTTTTGGTTGTGTTCTAATTACTAGTGTTTTCATAGTACTAGTCTCTACCAGTCAAAGAATTATTATTTTTTTAATGGGAGAGCTCCCCATTTTCTTTTTCTTTTTTTTAAATATATTTTACAGATTTTTCTTACAGAGAGGAAGAGGGAGGGATAGAGAGAGAAAAACATCGATGAGAGAGAATCATTGATCAGCTGCCTCCTGCACACCCCCTGCTCCCCAATACATGCCCTTGACCGGAATGGAACCTGGGACCTTGAGGCCACAGGCCGACGCTCTATCCACTGAGCCAAACCGGTTTGGGCCAGTCAAAGAATTATTTAAGTCCACCAGGTGTAGTCAGTGTTACAAAGTTCATAGAACAAGGTCTTTAAATCAAAGAATCTGACAGAAGTACTCAAGCAATTTCATGAGTATCAGTATTACAGTAGGAAAAGGGAGGACTTTAGCTGAATGCTTTAGAAATTCCAAGGAAATGGATGTTGAGTTTTGGTTGGGAAAAACTATAAAAGACCTCGAGAGATTTGCCAGCAGATGAGAGTGAGCAGAGGGTGAGGCACCAATTTTCAGCCAATGTGCTGCAAGAATTTTAAAATATGCCAATACCTGACTATTTAGTCAGGGGCATCGAACTGTTTTCCCTTACATTGTCAAATGAAAAGATGACAACAGCCAACACAAGAGCCATCCAATGTGAATGAGTCAAAATTCATTCTCCATGACAGAGAGATATTTTTTCAGATTAGCAAAAAATAAATACACATTTTTTGGTGTGCTGTAGGATTTTAGTGATTAGTTAAGTGTGCTGTGAGATTAAAAAGGTTGAAAATTAGTGAGGTAACATAAAAGCATAGCCTTAAAAAGCCAGAGAGATTAGTGTGTGAAATTTTTAGTATTTTTACTAAATGTAACTGCTACATTTAGGGAAAGAAAGAAAATAAGTTCATGTAGATCTATGTGCTTTGAATGGAAGTGAAGAGAAATGCTTTCAATAGAGCATATACCAGAGCATCATTTGAAGGTTTTTGAGGGAGCTTCTTTCTAGGATGTTCATCTGGAGGTAAGTTTAAGGTGGAAATGAAAATAAGAGACCACTAACCAGGCCACTATGCTATTTTGCTTTTAGATAGAATGGTGTTACACTCCTCTGAGGCATAGATCTTGATCCTTTTTTGAGTGAGAAAAAGATTAAACAGGTGATATCCATAGGCATCTGCCTAAGTCACTTGCATATGTTTCAAAACATTTCCATTTCCTTAGTATCTGCCAGTTTGGGACTTAGTTTCTTCGGTTGGGACTTAGTTTCTTCAAAAGTCATTATTGTTTCCAGTCTCTCAGAATCAGGACAATGATGCTTTTAGCACTGAGATCCTCATCAGCTGTCCCAAAGCTGAACATACGATTGGAACTTACTGAACTGAATAAATGAAGCTCTGCTAGCAGTGCCTTTTGATGTCATTGGCAGACTTGATTCATAGCATGAGTAGAGAGTTGGTTAGGGAAGTGGGAGAAGAGATCCTGAGAAAGAAGAGAAGACAAAGCACAAAATGGCGAATAGTGAATAAGGGTCACTGGTGATTCTCACTGGTTGAAGTTTGAGGCCATAGTTATTTCTTGCTGTGGAGTCCATAAAAGTTCCGAGTCTTCCCTTTGATTTCACCTTCTAGCTGAACACGGTGAATGCACAGGTGGGAACCAATGAAAGCAAATACATGGAGTTTATTTTGACATACCACCCAACTGCCATAGCAGGCTGAGTATTTTTGCTGGGTAATTGGCTGCACTTAATAGTGCTACTGTTGGCAGAAAAACTTGGTATTTTTTATTTATTTTTAGTATTGCCTTAGTTATAGCTGCCTCTTTTACAAGGTTGCTTGATCTTAGCCTGCAACTATCTCCACACGCTATTAATTATGATATTCTTTCATGATGTTCTTAGTGCTACATAAACCAATTGGCACTTCTTGCAACCAATGTTAGAGAAAAACTAAAGGTTAGGCTCCTCTGGACTCCTAGATAAACGCTTTGTGAGAATTCTATTAGTTCAGGAATGACTGAAAGCCAGTCAGGCTCTTCCCTAAAGGAGTGGAAAAATAACTGAAATACCAATCATTTTTATCATTTCCCTGACACGTTTTTTTCTTCATAACACCTGGAATGGAAAAAAAAATTGGTAGTTTTTGTTACTTCCCAGGAAGTTCTGTATCTGGAATGAGAACCATGAAACTAATCTCAAGTAGGACATTTCTAAGGAATAAATGGAATTGAGCAGCACCAAAAGGACCTGAAAGGACTACTTGAGGAAGCTGAGCTACAGAAGACTTTGCCAGCAGAAGGATTTATGGGAACCAATTGATCAGAAATACCATTAGAGAAACTTTTTAAAATTTTCAACAGTAGAAAAATTGAGTCTTGGTTCAAATTAAACAAAATCTACACTAAAGAGAAACCAAATAAAGTCTCAAATATAAAATGTGTATTATTTGCCGAGACCGGTTTGGCTCAGTGGATAGAGCATCAGCCTGTGGACTGAAAGGTCATGGGTTCGATTCCGGTCAAGGGCATGTACCTTGGTTGCGGGCACATCCCCAGTAGGAGGTGTGCAAGAGGCAGCTGATCGATGATTCTAGTTCATTGATGTTTCTCTCTATCCCTCTCTCTTCCTCTGTAAAAAATCAATAAAATATACATATATATACACATATATATACATATATATACACATATATATACATATATATGTATATATATATATATGTATATATATATATATATAAAGTGTGTTATTTAAAACCCTAATATAAATTTAGGAAAACAAATAAAAACACAGATCTTTAAAAATTTTTTAACTTTTTAATTATGGTGAAATATTTATAAAACCATTATACTCACCTCTGAGAATTGCCATGATTCTGAAACTTGCTAATATCCCACATATGAAACAGTTTCATTGAAAAAGAATACTTAATACACCAGATGTACACAAAGATCTGAGAAGTGGAAAGGTGCCAGCAACAATTTACCTTCTTACAGATGACTTTGTTAAAGATCAGTCTTAAGAATGTTATATTGAATGTAATCAAAGTTGGATTTTATTCATATAGACAGCAGAAACTACTATTGAAATATATTTTTCCCTTAAAATATTTATAACTGTTACTGAATTCTCACTCTCTAGACATCCCAGCTTGGAATCTATCCAGGTGGATGGGCTGCTGCCCAGTGAACACTACACACAGAGCAATATGAACACCATTTTCTTTTCTGGCAGTGAGGTAAAATCAGGTACTTTTGGAAGATTTTACATCTCTGCTACATAAGATTACTCTGTCCTTGCCTTTGAAGCTTCCACATTCCCATGTTCTCAAGCACCATTAAAAAAATTTTATTAACTGATTTTTTTAAAAAGAGGGAGAGAAACATCGATTTGTTGTCCCACTTACTTATGCACTTATTGGTTGATTCTTGTATTTGCCCTGAAGGGATGGAATCCACAACCGTGGCATGTTGGGATAATGCTCTAACCAGCTGAGCTACCTAGCCAGCGCCTCGAGCACTTTTTTGTGCTAATCCGAGGATATATTTTCTTTTTTTTTTTTTTTTTTTTTTTTTTTTTTTTATTAATTTATTTTTTTATTTTTTTTACATATTTTAATGATTTTTTTTTTGCCCCCTCCCTCCCTCCCCCATATCCCCTCCGAGGATATATTTTCATTGATTTTTAGAGAGAGTGGAAGGGAAGGAGAAAGGGGAAAAACAAGAGAGGGAGAAATATCCATGTTCGAGAGGCATGTCAATTGGTTTCATGCACCTTGACTACTGGGAATTGAACCCGCAACCCAGGCACATGCCTTTGGCCAGGAATCAAACCCATGACCCTTCAGTGCATAAGCTGATGCTCTAACCACTGAGCACACTAGCCAGGATGAGCACCACTTTTTATTGAGACTTATCTCACCTGGGTCTTTACTTGTGAGCACACTTGTCTACTCTCTTCCTGTGTCTTTTCTGTGTTGATTTACAGAGTATGCAGGTATTCCTGTTACTCCTGACTAGTTCTGCTATATTTGTCGAAGAGCAGCAGGGAGGTTCTGAAAACCGATCATCCAAGTCTTTCTTGCCAGAGTGAAAGCAAGAGGGGACTTTATTTTTATATTTATTTATATATTTATTTATTCATTGCTGGTTTTGCATTATTTTATTTTGCTCTTTCCAGTCTGAAGCTACTATCATGGGCATTTAATTATACAAATGACACTTACAAAAAATAAAAGACCAAGACACCCAGAGTGAGATGCATGGCGGACAAGGGTTGGGGGGCTGGTAGGGGTGCAGCTGGGAGCCAAGGGTCAGGGCTGGGTGTCTCCTCAGAGGAGAGTGACACCCGGCTTCGTCCCACCCCAGACCCAGAATCTGACAAGGAGCACCAATCCGCCAGCTGGAGGCTCTGGTTGGGCGGGCAGGAGGCGGGACCGGTGAGGCACCAAGGCCTGGAGATGCTACCCGAGGTTTGCCTGTGCCACCTCCAACAATGACATTTCATTAAAAAATAAATAAAAAAATTATACACACACACACACACACACACACACACACACTCACACTGATTTGGTCATTTTCTGCTTCCAGTTGCAGGGCTGGAAGGGGCCACCGAAGGGCTTGGGCCAAGGCCCTGGCTGCTGGAAGTTGGGGGGAACCTGGGCTGGGGGCGTGGGGAGGGCAGGAGATGCCAGTTAAACCCCCGCCACATCCAGGGCTCTAGCCCCCACTGCTCCTCAGCCACTTTGGGGAAATAGGGTCAGAGTTGTCTGAGGTCAGAAGAGGTGCCAGTCTCACCACAGCAGAGAGGGCGGAGGGTCCCCAGTCCCGCTAAGGGCCGGGCCACAGCGCCGACCCATCGGGAGAGGCCACACAGGGCAGCAGGGAGACACTGTTTTCTCTGGGTTTCCGGTACGAAAGACAAGGGGCAAGCCACCGTGGGCGGTGCCCACCTGGAGAGGAATTAGCGAGGGAGGGGACGGGGGACAGGGATGCGGGGGCGGGCCAGGTACTCCCACAGAGTGGCAGGGTCGATGGTCTCTCCACAGGCCCTCAGGACCCCTGCCTGGTCCCCCTTCAGGTGGTGCCCGCCCACCTCGATGGCCACCTTGTTGTCGGAGAACTCAAAGGGGTGTCGCTGCTGCTGGTGACCAAGGAGTCGCTGCCCAGCGTCCAATACTTGCCTGTGGAGTCTTCGATGTTGTAGGCGCTGTCGTTGAACTCGAACTGGAAGACGTCATAGTTGGAGCGGTTGGCGTCCAGGGTGCCCGTGACCTTGCGGCAGCCGATGAAGCCGTGCTCCCCGCAGCTTCATGAGGAAGAGCTCCGCGTCCCCTGCTGTCTCCACCGAGGCGGCCAGCTGCCCATTCTTCTTGGCCATCGCGAACCTGCCGTTGGACGCACGTAGTGAGGTCCGCCGGTCACGCCACTCGATGTCAAAGCAGCAGCTGGCACTCTTGGCAGAGGCCCCCGGTGGCCGTCAGCGTCCAGTGCTTTCCCGTGTGGGTGCGGAAGGCGCACTTTTTGGTGTCGCGGTGGATCTCCAGTTGGAAAGTCTCTTGGTCGGTCTCTTCGTCCTGATTGGCCGACACGTCCATACCCTGTTGCGCGGACATGTTCCTTCCTCTCGTTGGCGTCCTGCAGCACGGCCCCCCAGCTCTTGGTTGGTGGCCTTGCCCGCCTTGAGCGTGCCTCTGGTCCTGAGGGCGCCAGGTAGCGGCCCTCGCAGTGGCGGAAGGCCACCTTCCCGGAGCGGAACTCAAGCGTGTAGCCCATGGTGAGCTCCGGGCGCCCTCTGTGGCCAGGAAGCGTGGTCAGCAGTCGGCACGCATTAGCGCTGGTCCGGGAAGGCCGGCATGATGAGCGAGATGGCTGGCTGCGCGCGGTCAGGCTGTAGATGTTGACCTGCGGGTGCATGGCGATGTGCACGCTCCATTTCTGGGCTGGCGACACCTGGCGACAGGGTCTGTGCGAAGCATGACAGGCGGTCCTAGGTGCCACCGAAGTAGCGCCGGAGCGCCTCAGACTGCAGCGACTAGCAGCCGTTGTCGTGTGCCACGATCAGGAAGCGGCAGTTGGCGCCGGCGCCTCGCGCTCACAGGTCACATTGCTGCTCGCAGGTCAGGTTGCTGTCCTTGTCTGTCTCCAGGTAGCAGCCCAGGTGGCTGCGCAGGCACACAGCCGCGCTGCCCGCCTAGTCGGGCGGCTGCTCCAGCGTCCAGATCTGCTTCTTCAGGCTGCTGGCCGACGCATTCACCTTGAACCCAAATGCCTGGGCCGTCAGGTACTTATTGCCACAGTTGATGAGGCCGAACTGGATCTGCACCGCCTCGGCCATGCCGTTGTCAGGGCAGTTATGGTGGCGGCTGGTGGCAGGCCCCGCACGGCCCGGGAGGTGGGTGGCGGTTCCCCGCAGCAGCGCCTGGCTCCTTTGTTTCCCCGACGGCAGTCCCCTGCCCGCTCCAGCGCTCCAGCGCTCCACCGAGAGGACTTTAGCAGTGGCAACTTTCCGAGTTCATAGGACCTTTACCTCTAGACCAGTGGTCGGCAAACTGCGGCTCTCGAGCCATATGCGATTCTTTGAATCCTTGAGTATGGCTCTTCCACAAAATACCACGTGTGGGGACGCACAGAGTTCGATTAAAATTTCATGGCCCATGCACATAAGTCAGTTTTTGGCTCTCAAAAGAAATTTCAATGGTTGTACTGTTGATATTTGGCTCTGATAACTAATGAGTTTGCCGACCACTGCTCTAGACTAACACTTCAATTATGAACCCTTATCCCTTTAGCTCATTACCCTTCCGTACAGATGCCTGTGCCTTCTAGGGCATTAAGCTAGTTTTGGGTTTTTTGTTTTGTTTGAAGACATCATCAAGCCTGCCTGTCAATATCAGACTGCTCCCCGAAGTTCTTCCAATGTAGTCTTACAGTGACCTCAGCACCAGAAGACAGTCCTGCAAATATTATCTGACCCCAGATGGCACAAATAGGTGCATACATTCTATGTGCTAGGCACTGTGCTAGTGTTTTTTACATGCAATAATTTGCGATATCTCATGAAAACAAGGCCAAGGACAACTATGCATCTGAAATTTGCTAGAAAGGGAGCTACACTGGGACTGAGTAGAGGCTCCTATTGGAAAGCCTTTCAGTGCCAAAAGCAAATACCTGGGAGTCCTGTAAGCCTCAAGCTGCAATGCTCCAAGTAGGAGCAACACTAGACAAATCATAAGATTAGGAGCGAGAACAAAGGGGAGGGGCACTTCCAATTCCTGTAAGATTTACAATGCATACAGGTTACGATCTTAACCAGAGAATGCTTATTAACATCAACTTGACACTACCCACCCATTTCATGCCATCAGCAACCACATCAACCCTGTCCCACTCCTACCACTGTGGATCCTACACTCATCTCTCAAATCCTTAAACACCTTCTTTCCCCCCGCCCCCACAGCACGCACGCACACACACACCCACACACACACACACACCCCACCACTGCCCTCTTGTAGGTCAGAGAAAAGCAGAGAAATAAGAAACTAAGATTTTTAAAAACTGGCTTCAGAAAACCAAGGAAGAACTCAATTCTAAACTGAGGCAGGGCTGAGGCAAGACTAATAAAAATGGTTGGGGCAATAAACTGATGAACCAAAAGACAGATATAAAGACAGTAAAGCAACAAGCAGACTGTCAGATTACAGCAGGGAGGGTAGGGAGATCTGAGGGAGATAAGAGATCAATTGAAGGACTTGTACACATGCATATAAGTACAACCAATGGACACAAAACTCTGGGGAGGGAGGGTATGTATGAGAGGGGGGGCAAAGTTAAAATATGTACACAGATAATAATTTAATTAAAAAAATGGTTGGGGCATATAGGGTTTTTTTTCTCACTTGATAGCTGGTTTCCAATGGAATTGTTTTATCCTTGTTTCCCAAACAACTGCTAGTTAGATCTTTTCCTGAGATGTTTTCCTGGCTTCAGAATATCCTTCTCCTAGAATATCTCCTCCTTTTCTCTCTCTTTCCCATAGGCATACTCTCCTAAAATTCCTATTCCTGATTATACATTCTAAAATATAATGCTTTCTCCTAATAATTTTGTCCTTTCTCCACTAAGGGGCAATAATTCAGTTATAGCAGGACCACCTCTTCCTGGGAATCATTTGTAAGACCAAAATATCCTAACTCTGAAGAGCCCAGTCTTCCTTCAGCTACCTCACAAAAAATAAAACATTATAAACAAACAAACAAAAAAATCTGATACTTTTACTGCTGTACACTACAGAAGAAAACCTCAGAGACCATTATGATATCATCCCAAGCCCCTTGGGCTTGACCCTCTGTTACCATGCCACACCCTACTTCACCCTGTTTGCTGCCACCTTGGTGGAACAACTTCTCGACCAACTCAGCAAGACCACAAAGAGAAAGCAGGTCCTCCAAACAGATCAACACTGGAAGCCAGGGCACTTTCAATGAAGAGTCACACACTTTCACGTTTCTTGAAGGTATTTATTACCATCCCAACATATTTCCAACAGGGAAAGGCATGATCCCTAATTTCCTTAAGATCTGTGTTTTCAGTCTCCTAGGGAACCTTTCTTACATAACCCTCTGAAGACTCCAGAGTTCTGTTTATCCTTCTCTGACGGAGGTGGGGGAAGTCTTGGTCTCTGTACAGATTAGACTAATTCAGATTCTAGTCCCCTGTGCCAATTCCTAGGCTGACCTGCAAATCCCCTTACTATTTCCCTTAGGTCTCTGGGTCCTGTTAGTCTGAGGTGACATTGATGTTCATGGCCTGCCAATGGGCCTTCCTGTGAGGCCATTGAGGTGTGCTGTGGCTTCCCTGTCAAGGCCTTTTGGAGAGCTACAACTAACCACCAGTTTTTCTTTGCCCTCAAGCTGGTTTCCCAGGAGATTCAGTCTCTCTTCTTTGGTCTCAGGAGTTCAAATACTCCTGCTGAATGTCCAAAGTGAGGAAGCAGTAACAAAAAGTCATAAATTCCCAAAGTTGCTGGGAAAGACAAGACTAAGTAAGGCATCCAAATTACAACATGGCAAATGTATCAACGGGGTAGGCACCATGACACAAGGTGGACTTCATAGAGAATTCTGCCTCGATCAGGTGACCTCAAAGACTTAGCATCCTCACTAGTTCAGACAGAATTCCATTTTAGATTGATGCTAATCCTTTGCTGCCCCTGCTTCTCCCTTGCAATGACCTCCCCCCACCTCTCCCACATACACTCATCCTTGTTACTCCTTATAGTAATTACCTCAAAAACATATTTCACCAGTCTGTATGGCTCAATGGTTGAGCGTTGTCCTATGAACCAGAACTTATAGTTAGATTCCTGGTCAGTGCACATGCTGAGCTGTGGGATCCATCCCCAGTGGGCCAGTGAGCGCAGAAGGCAGCCAATCTCCACAGATGTTTCTATCTCCTCTCCCTTCCTCTCTAAATCAGCAACAAAATTTTTTAAATAAAAGAACACAAATGATTTTGGTCAGCAGGGCAAGAAATACCAGCTCTCAACAGCAGAACCCTCTGAATATGCCACCTTTATCTGTGGTGATATGAAATTCCATTGTTTTATCTGGTGTGAGTTCTCTGATGACTCATAAGGCGTGAACTCCGAGAAAAGCTTTCTCCACATTCAGAACATTTATAGGGTCTCTCTCCTGTATGGGTCCTCAGATGACGAATCCGATTGGAGCTGTGAGAAAAACTATCTCCACACTCATGACAGGTATAGGGTTTTTCTCCTGTGTGAATTCTCTGGTGCCTGATTAAGTTGGATCTATGAGAAAAGTTTTCCCCACAAAGGGTACATTTATATGGTTTCTCCCCTGTGTGCGTTCTCTGATGTCTGGTGAGGTGCATGCCCTGTCGGAAGCTTTTCCCACAGGTCAAACATTCAAAGAGTTTCTTCTCTGTTTTGTGGGTTCCATGATTTGTAAGAAAGGGGCTGCTGTCACTCATTGCTTCTCCACACTCAGAGAAGGGGTAAAGTTTCTCTTTCTCATGAGTTCTTTCATGTATGACAAGGTGGGAACTTCGAGAAAAACTTTTTCCACACTCAGCACACTTATAGGGTCTCTCTCCTGTGTGAATTCTCTGGTGCCTAAGGAGATTAGAACTGTGAGCAAAAATCTCACCACACTCAGGGCACTTGTAGGGCTTTTCACCGGTGTGTGTTCTCTGGTGTCTGTGGAGATTGGAGTTGCAAGAGAAGCTTTTCCCACATACATTACATTGATAGGGCTTCTCGCCTGTGTGGGTGCGTTGATGGCGAGTCAGGTGGGTATTCTGACTGAAGCTTTTTCCACATTCAAGGCACTTATGGGCCTCCTCTCCAAAGTGTGCTCTGGGTAGTGATAAAAAGTGTGGACTCCCACCAAAGATTTCAGCACACTCTACACCCATACACAGTCTTTCTGCTGCATGTATTCTCTGGTGCCTAATTAGATTTGAGTTATTAGAGAAATTTTTGCCACACAAGGGACAAATATGGAGCTTCTTTGGCTGCAGTTCCTTTGGCTGGCCTGCTTCTCTGCAACTTGTGGCCCCCACTCTGGACTGCTCCATCCGATCCTCGGGGAGAGGCTCCCAATGCCCTTCTGCCCTGTCCCCAGGCGGTGCCTGCTCAGGACTCCAGGGCACCTCCCCTCTGGCCTGGCCAGTCAGAAGCACCTGCAGATGGATGTTCTCAGGAGAAATAGACTGAGTACTTTCTTCCCGACTCTCAAATTTCTCTTCTCCTGGTAGTGAGAGAAACCAAACCCTACATTATTTTTACCCTAAAGAAAATCCAATATGCCCACTACTGCCAGTATGTCAGAAGTCCAGAAAGGCTGGCTGTATCTGTTTTCTATCTTCCCCATACAGGGAAAACACTATAGAGAGGTATCTGGATAAAAGGTGGAGCCATTGGTCAGGAACCAGAGCTCAGACCAGTCTTATTCCCTTGTAGGGGCCCCCCTATTCCTCTTCAACTGAGCCTCTGGCTCTTCCCTTCAGAACTGGGTGGGATGCAGCAGGGCTGAGACTAGGATGGGCAAATGAGCCCAGGAGTGAATGCTTCCTTAGGTTTTGAACTCTGGGTGCCTTGCTGCCTCACCGGGATGGAAGCGGGCAGTGGGGACACAGGACCTTCCTGGCAGCAGTGATGGGCTAGCCCACACCCAAACCCTCAAATGCCTCACTCCCAATGGGGAAACTAGATGGGCAGGCTCCGCAAGTTCCTTACCTGGAGCTGGGTTTCTGGGGCTCAGTCCCTCCTTGCAAATCTGGATACTGGGATCCCATAGTTTTCTTCCTTGTTCCACCTGGATGCTCAGGGCTTCCTGATTGGGAACCTGAGACTCTGTTCACAATGAAAGATATAGATTTTTGTGTCACCACATTCCTCCACCAAGCAGGGGAAGTAAAGTCATGTTCCCTGTCCTCTGTGAGTAGATACAGAGAACAATAAGTCTGAAATATACATTAACAAGCTAAACTGTTCCCAATGGTTACCTCTAAAGAAAGATATTTGGGGAGACTATAGCTTTTTTCTTTTTACACTTTTGTAGTACTTGGGATTTTTCTGCAATGAGAACATACCACTTTTGTAATTAAAACTACCAAACCAAAATGGTCTGAGTGGTCAGTTCCTTAAGTTATCAGTTTGTAAAGAAGCCTTAACTCTTATGTATTGTGAATAGAACTTAATCTGACTGGGCAACTCCAGAAGAAGAAACTATAATGTGGAGGACAATCAGAAAAGGATCTGGGGGCTCTAAAACAACCTGAGGTCGAAATCAAAACGTGCCATTCTTATGCTATGCTAAAAACAAAAACTTCACTCTAACTTAGCAAACGTCGACTTTAAATAGTTTAGTTCTAAGAACATGTGATCTGAACATCTCTTCCTATTTAGCACTCACTGAAAGAACTGTGCTCAATTAGGCACTAAACCACAGCAGAGTAAAAGGGAAGCTGGAGAAGGTCCAAATGAAGGGAACCAAACCCAGCAGTGACCCCTTTGTAGTATTAGTGCAAGTGAACTGATAGCTCTGCTTCTCTTTACAAAAACCTAATTTATGAAAACAAAGTGGTGTGACTCTTCTATGGTGTGAGTCAATGTAGCCATAATTGTAATGGACACATTGCTGTCTTAGGTTGTTTTTAAAGACTTACCTCAACTTTTATAATAATTTTCATACATACAAAAAAGTTGAAGGAATTAAACAATACCTGTACACTCTTCACCTAAATCCTAGTTTTTGTACAGTCTCCATCTAAACACTGTTGTTTTTTCTTTTTTGGTCATATTTCATAGGCCTCATTTAAAATCTCTGCATAATAGGTCAACACACATATGCACCTTAATTTATGCTTGATTTATTTAGCTCCAGTTTTGAATACAGACAGTCCTCGGGTTACCTCGGACTCGATGTATGTTGTTTCATGGTTACATCACCATCTCCCATTTATAAAAAAAAAAAAAAAAAAAGTCCGTCATTTCGACGTATATACATAGGTGCTTTATGTTTTTTATTATTTATTTACCACAAGTAAAGGTGAGAAATTGTTATCTACCTTTTAAATTTGGTTAACTGTTTCACTTCATTACTGCTGTGTACTGCTCCATGTGAGTGATGTAGGTGCTTATGCAGGTGGGTTCTGACTTACAGTGAAAATCACGTTACGTTGCACTGTGGGAACGAATCTCCAGTGTAACCCGAGGCCCTATGGTATACATCATTTCCAAATTTCCATAAGGTCCTCCCTACTTCCTGAATTTTTAAGGGCTGGGAGAGCTGCTAAACTGGAATGCTGGTGCCACTGCCCCTGAAATTTGTGTCTCTGGGGAAGGGCCTAGAAATGCTAATGAAGTATAGAAAACACAAGTGGGATCAGAAGAATAAGGATTTCAAAAATGCAAGTCATCAAGAACTTTATAGTTCCATAGCATCCTAGGACACTGAAAGGTGTCATGCATGGAAGGGGGTCAGTCACTGGATTTGATTTGCTCTGCCCTGAGAAAACCATTATAGCTCAGACTCTTTGCCTTCAGCTCTGGCAGCTGGGGCCTTTAAGTGTGCCAAATGTTGACACTTAGAAGATGTTTAACTGATCCTAGCTGTTTTTAACTGATCCTAGCTCCGGGGGATCTTTATAATAAAAGCCTAATATGCTAAGTGTCTGGTCATCTGTTCAACCAATCAAAGCATAATATGCTAAGGATATGCTAAAGCCACTCAACCGCTCACTATGACGTGCACTGACCACCATGGGACAGACACTCCAAATGGTAGGTTAGCTTACTGGTGGGGTCTAGCTGATTGAGACTGAGTGAGATGGGCCAGACTTGCCCTAGAGTCCTCCCACGGTCCCTCCCCGGCTGGCCAACCTCCCACGTCCCTCTCCAGCCCAGATTGTGCACCGGTGGGGTTCCTCGACCTGGCTTGTGCCCTCTTGCAATCTGGGACCCCTCAGGGGATGTTGGAGAGCCGGTTTTGGCCGATCCCACAGGTCAGGCTGAGGGACCCCCACTGGTGCACAAATTGGTGCAACAGGCCTCTACTTTTAGAATAAGGGAAGTGAGTGGCTAAGACACAGGAACCTGGTCAGAAATGGCTCAGTCTTCATCCCTAGAAAAGAAGTCCTTACCCAGTGAGTCCACATTCTCATAACTCTCCTGCACCGTGTCCCTGGAGAGGGCCCTCTTACTAGGCTCCTGATGCCCCCACTCCTCCTGGGAGATGTACATAGCCACGTCCTCTAAGCTCTCAGGCAACTGAAACAGTACAAGATCTCCTTTAGCCCCTGAGGCACCAAGAACAATTCAAGCAAAGTCAAAGGTTAAAGGGGCAAAACCCGGGAGTGCCCAGAACACATTTCATGGGGAGTGAGGTGAGGCCTAGGAGTGAGGTGAGGTGGAGGCATCTAAAGAAAATAGGGGACACACATTGGTGAGGAAGAAAGAATCCTCTCCAAGTGACCAAAGGACCCCACCACCACAAGAGCAACACAGTGTGTATGGGGACGTGTGTGTGCTGAGGGAAGATATTGGGAACTTCCACATCACCTGGGGCCCAGTCATCTTGTCTTCCATGTTTCCTTCGGGAGGAAAGAGAGAAAGCCAGGGAGCAGATAATGCTGAAGGTGACAGAAATCATGATGAGAATGGCATTCCTAATTCTTGGTAACCCAAGGATTATTACACAGTATCCATTCCCCACCACCCAGTCTCTGCTCTGAGGACTGAACACTGAACAAAAGAAAGCAAGAGAAGCACAATTAAGCTACATCCAAAATGACATCCTAAATGCAGGGGTAGGATTAAGAAATATCACTAGTCTGTCTACAGCATTCAAGCCCTCAATCATTCATTAGCTCTAAATGTCTCTGTTCTGCAAGCAAAAGAGCAAAGAAATCTCCCTCCCTCCTCCCACTTCCAGAAGAACCCAACCACCACTTCTACGTCTTTCACTCCATTCTGGGAACCCTGAACCAGAAATTCCCTCTCCCTGGCACAGGTGCTTCATCCTGCTGTCAAAGGCAAATCCAGACCCTCCTCCCTCCCACCTACCCAGGTAACTGTTCCTCACCCCTCTCCTTTACAGCCTGGGGGTCCCTTTTAGGGCTGGGGCCTAGCAGCTCCTGCAGCCTGGGACCAGGGCTTCGCTCAGTCTCCATTGGCTCCAGCTTGAAGCTCGGTGACTTTCGTGCTGTTTCCAGAGACAAAGGCTCCTCCAAAAGCACTTCTGTTCCCCGCCCATGGTTTGTGACCTGGGAACCAACCCACATTACTCATCATCACAACAGGGTCCCACAGGAAGGGAAATTAGTACAGAACTCTGGCAAGCCTTCAACAGTGAACCACTGGTACATACCGTTGGACCCAGCTAGAGAAAAGGATGGTTTCCACTACAGGTTTTTCTGATCCCAAGTGCATGAGAGAAAGTGGGGATGGAGTGTTGGTGGGGGGAGAAGAGTCTACTCCTTGAGCACACCTGCCCATGTAGCTCCTCTGGACACACCTCACTCCCTCTTGCGTTCCCCTACCTTTTCTAGATGCTTCCATTCCTCACTCACTACTGGATAAGTTATACTTGGGTGTCTCTGGGGGTATAAGTGCGCTCAGAGTCTCAGTGACAAAGTGCACAATTCACTCCCACCCAGCTCTGTACAGGAGACCAGACTGCTGACCCTAATATAACAAGAGCTAATAGCTACTACGCACTAACTATAAACCAGTAGTCTGATCTAAACTGCATGGCCCTGGCCAGATGCCTCAGTTGGTTGGAGCACCAGTGGTCCGTTGAGGTCAGAAAGGTTGGCGAGACCTCTGGGTTGGAGTGTCATCCCAATATGCCAGGGTTTCTGGTTCCATCCCCAGTCAGGGCACATACAAGAATCAACCAACGAAGGCATAAATAAGTGGAAGAGCAAATTGACGTTCTCTCCCTTTCCCCGCACTCCCTTTCTCTCTCTCCAAAATCAATTAAAAAAAACACAAAAAAACGTATGTCTGATTGTAACAACTTGCTTGAGTGCTTTCACCAGGCAAAATAAAAAATACTGATGTGAGATTCAAAAAGTAGTGGGACTGTTTAAAGCAGCGATTTTCAAACGGCGTGTTGCAAGAATTTGGAGGGGAGGGGACACACTACATACTTCTCTCCCTCTAACCCTAAAAGCAACACTAGAAAGGTATTCCACTATTCACACTTTACCAGTGGCATTTCTGAGACTAATAAAAAGGTTAATTTGCCCTAGCCGGTTTGGCTCAGTGGACAGAACATTGGCCTGCGGACTCAAGGGTCCCAGGTTCGAGTCCAGTCAAGCGCACAAGCCGGGGTTCTGGGCTCCATCCCCAATGTGGGGTATGCAGGAAGCAGCCAATCAATGATTCTTTCTCATCATTGATGTTTCTGGCTCTCTCTTCCTTTCCCTTTCTCTCTGAAATCAATAATAATAATAATAATAATAATTATTATATATATATATATAAATATATATATATATATATATATATATATATATATTTTTTTTTAAGTTTAACTTGCCTGAAGTCACAATGCTAGTATGAAACGAGTTTTGATTTAAACCCTGCAAATTAAGTTTGGGGCTCCCAATAATGCAGAGACACTGCCTCCATATGGAAATAGGACCCTCTTCACTACTCTCTCTGTCCACCGGGTAAAACCTGGAAGATAACTAACTGTTCCTGACTGAACTACAAAAAGGCCTCTGGCCCATTTGAGGACTATTAAGGGAAACCAAGTAAACAGGGAAGTGGGCCGGCACGCTGCCCCAGTCATAGGGTCCAACAAACCGCAGATACAACAGCTCTTTTTCTCACCTGTTGCCTCAGCTTCCCAAGCTCTCTCTGCATATCTTCTACAAGGGTCACTGCTTCCTCGCCGCTCTCCGGATGCAGCTCCTGCACCCTGCTCTGGATCTCCTGAGGCAGGATGATTAGAAACTGCTCCAGCACCAGCAGCTCCAGGATCTGCTCCTTGGTGCGCATCTCAGGCCGCAGCCACCCATGGCAAAGTTCCTGGAGCCGGCTGAGGGCTTCCCGGGGCCCAGCGGCCTCTTGGAAGCGGAACCGTCTGAAGAGCAGGTGGGAGGCCTCCGGGCTGGGCCCCGGGTCTGGCGGGAGCAGCTCCTGGCTCCAAGCGCAGTCCTCCTCCAGTTTCACTATGAGGAGCCCTTCCCGATCCTGGGAGCCCGGGCCCGACGCCATCGTCAGGCCCTCGGAGCGCCCTACCCGGGAAACCAGCTGTGCCCGCCTGGAAAGGGGCTCCCAGTTTCTCACGGGGATGGCCGGCTTCAGGTCCCGGCCGTAGAGCAGCCACTTCCGGCGTCCTCGCCCCTCAGTGGGACCCAGGAGCCGCCGCGCCAGCCGTCGGCCCAGCCCTCCCTAGGGAAGGACCAGGGCGCAGCGCTTTTCGCCGCGTCGCGAACTCACGCAGAACTCGGCGCTCCGCTCCCCCGCCGGAAGTCTCAGCGCGAGAGTTAGGCGTCCACAGCCAACGGCGCCAGCTGGGGACCAACCCCCAGGTCACGTTCTGCGAACTGCAGCGCCCATTGGTCCAGATCTTGCCGCGGAGTCAACGCCGACCAACCAGGAAGGGAGATTCATCTGCCGGGATGGGGCGCGCGAGGGGCCAATTCTAGACGAGAGGCGGAGCCACCCGACAAGCCCTGAAACCCTGAGAGGTTCCTGGGGTTGGCCAAGGGACAGGATGTGTTCGCCAAACAGATTTGTAAAAAAAATGGTCCTAAAACGGGCATGACTGGCGGTATTCTGGGTCAGAATACCGCGGGAAGCTTACTAAGATACAAACCTTCGAGCCACGCGAGATTCAGTGCGTCAGAGTGTCAGGGTGGCTCGGAAATCTGAATTGTTAACATCCTCCCTCCCCAGAAATTCTTCACCCATTAGCCAAGTGTGAGAGGCATTTCCTAGTCACAGCGGATTAAAGACGGTCCCCACCCGCTCCAATAGTTTAGGGTTGCAGGAGGGGGAGCCATCGACCCGGAGGCTCCCGAGCGGTGTCACCGAGCCAGCTCGGCGGCACCTCGGGGAAGCCCGGAAGCGAGCTTGCCCCGCCTAGGTCGGCGTCCCCGCGGGGCCTTCCGGGAGGTGCGGTCAGCGGTGCTGCAGGTGACCGCACCGACCCCGCGGTCCTGGGGGATCGGGGATGGTAACCTGCGGTGGTCACCCGACCGTCCGGCGTCCAGTTTTGGGGGGCTGGATGGCCTGGAAGGCCGCTAGGGACCGGCCCTGCACCACCGGCTTCCTGTTTTAAAACGGATTTTAAACTTGTCTGAACGTGTCCTTCACTCTCCAGCCCTGCAGAGGCGGGATCCTGTCTCCCCCTAGCTCTGCCGTGAACTTTCGTGGTGAGAGGTGAATGGAAGCTAACCCGTAGGGTTGTTTTTCTGGCCGAGCAGTTGGGTGCTTTGCGCCAGTGAGGGGAGGGTGGCCCAGCTATGTTCCAGGGTCGTCCCGCTTCTCCATTCCCTCCAGCAACCGTCTGACCCGTGGGCTCAGGAGATCGAATCGTGACAACCAGTGCCGTTTATTAGTGCCTGCTTACATGCAGCGGGAGACTCACAACACACAAAACTGGAGGAAGTATACACTATTATGTGCATGTTCCAAATAACGGCACCAAGTGTCAGTAAGTCACTTGCCCAGGATCACACAGCTAATCTGTTGGTGAAGTTACAGCGACATGATGGTAAAGGATATGAGGATGCAGAGAAAAGTTATGGAGTATATTTTATTTTCTTATTCCACTCCGGGGAAAAAGTCAGGTCCACAAACTGTTGTTGCAAATGCAGATCCAGAGGCCTCAGTGCGCTTGCAGGTATAGGTCCATTTAAAAAAACCATGTGACCTCAGAGACCTTTAAGACCATTCTCAAGTTTCAGAGTGACTATCGATTCTAACCTTATGAACAGTTCTCTGGCATTTACTCTGGTATCTCAAACAAATTATTAAACCTTGTTAAGTCCCAAACCTCAGTCCCCTTGTCAGTTTTGGATAATTCTATACCCACTGTATAACATTGGATGAAGATTAAGTAAGCTAACATATAGGATGCTTAGAATGGCACCTAGCACTTAGTTACAATAAAAGTTAAAAAAAATTAGCTGTGCCCTAGCCGGTTTGGCTCAGTGGATAGAGCGTATGCCTGCATATTGAAGGTGCTGGGTTTGATTCTGGTCAAGGGCACATGCCAGGGTTGCGGGCTTGATGGGCAGGAGGCAGCCGATCAATGATTCTCATCATTGATGTTTCTATCTATCCCTCTTCCTTCCTCTCTGAAATCAATAAAGGCATATATATATATATATATATATATATATATATATATATATGTCACTTGGATGATTATTGTAGAATGTGTATGGGAATGTTTGCAAAACTACACATAGGAATTAAAGATGAATCATTTGCTGTGTAAGTTCCTTTGACTTCAGGTTATTAATGGGTACTTAAAGCTAGATGGGCTTTCAGAGTTACTCAGAATTACTTTTAATATCCATCGGCCAGCTCTTTGAGGCCCATCTGTATTCAGACAGAAAATAGCTGGTATTTGGGAGTGGGGTATAGGGGTTCATTTAGGACAGAAGTTCTTAACCTCAGGTTCATGAAATTCTAGAGCAGCACTGTCCAATAGAACTTGATGAGATATTATCTTTTGAGTATTTAAATTGCAGCTAGTGTTGCTAAGTGCTACCTTGTGGCTACCATATTAGTCAATGAAGTTCTAGAAGGTAGAGTAGATAGATTTAGAAATTCTGTAAACCTTTTTATATTGTATACAAAATTGCACATGTATGCATATTTTCTAGGATATGATCTATGACGTTAAGTTCTTAAAACCACCAAAAAGATTACAAGCCACTCCTTTAGGGCTTTGGTGAAAAGTTAAGGGAGGTAAGTATGCCTCCCTTACTACTCTGTATTGATTCTACTTTCTTGCCCTCAGCTGTAGGTGGCTCCTTGACTATTACAAATAAAAACAAATTTGAATTTCAGATAAAGAACCCCTACCAATCCTGGTCTTAGTTCTCATAAGCGCTAGAGTCTGTCTCTAGAGCTGCTTTTAGTCTACCCAGGTCTTATATATTCCCTTATACTCAGGTGGGCAGTTGTCTGTGCCTGGTTTTCAAATTGACATTTGATGAAACCTAGTATTAAGACTTTCAAGTCTGTTCTCTTTGACAGGGGAACAGACCAATGAGCAGTTCCTATCTTTTTTTCTTTTTTTTAAAATATATTTTATTGATTTTGTACAGAGAGGAAGGGAGAAAGAAAGAGAGTTAGAAACATCGATGAGAGAGAGTCATCGATCAGCTGCCTCTTGCACACCCCCTATTGGGGACATGCCTGCAACCAAGGTACATGCCCTTGACCGGAATCGAACCCGGGACCCTTCAGTCCCCAAGCCGACGCTCTATCCATTGAGCCAAACCAGTCTCGGCTAGCAGTTCCTATCTTTCTGAAATGCTGCTCACCTTAGGATAGTCTGACCTTCAGGCTTCTGCCACCTTAAGCCTTAGCTATTTGCTTCTCCCCCCAATTTTGGTTTCTCCCCAGTTTACTAGACTACAGCTTTCCTGTGATCTACGGCTTAGCATTTATTTTTAAGTGCACCATATTACTCTTTGATTCAACTCTTAACTTTGAAATCCAATCATAAACAAAATAGTGACTATAATTGGCATTTCATTTGAAATTCATTTATTTTTACTAATCGGAAATGATTGCATTTTCTTCATGAAAATATTAGGTCTAGTAATAATTAATGTTTTCTAATACCTTTTTAAAATCGAATTTATTTAAACAATACAACAAAATTTAATCAACAATATAGTTGCCGTTGTTTTCTACTACTTGTGCCCACCGCTCAGGAAGCATTTTAATCCCTCTGTTGTAAAATTCTTGTGATTTTGATGCAAAAAATTCGGTCAATGCATTTTTGAGGCATTCTTCATTATTAAATTTTTTTCCAAGAATAAAGTTTTGCAAAGAACAAAACAAATGGTAATCGGAAAGGGCAATATCAGGAGAATATGCAGGTTGAGGGAGAACTTCCCATTCCAACTGGCGCAGTTTTTCAGCAGTGATTCTTGCAGTATGCGGTCATGCGTTAGTGTGGTGAAGAATTACGCCCTTCCGATTAATCAGCGCGGGTTCTTTTTCTCTTAAAGCTTGGGCTAACCTTTCCAATTGGGCACTATACACTGCACTTGTAATGGTTTGGTTAGATGGTAAAAGTTCATAATGAAGAATTCCTTTAAAATTCCACCAAACACACATCACTTTTTTCGCATGCAAGTCAGGTTTTGGCGTGGGCTGCGGAGCCTCATTTTTGTCCAACCATTGAGGCCGCCTTTTCAAATTAACATACAGCACCCATTCTTCATCTCTGGTAACAATTTGCTCTAAAAACGGCAAACGGTTTTGACGAGAGAGGAGCGAACTGCAAATTGTGACTCTTTGATTACGGTTGTTGTCGGTCAACTCATGAGGAACCCATTTTCCAAACTTTTGGATTTTGCCAAGTGCACGCAATTGATTGGAAATCGTTTTTTGTGAACAATTTAAAGTTGTCGCAAGCTCTTGTTGGGTAATTTGAGGCTTTTGCACCAAAAGAGCTTGAAGAGCTTCTTGATCAAAATTGGACACACGGCCTCGACCACTCTTGTCATCTAACGAAAAATTTCCCTCGCGAAATTTCTCAAACCAACGCTGGCATTTTCTGGCGCTAACTGCATCTTGACCAAGAGCACTACAGATGTTTTTTGCAGCCTCATTTGCTTTTCTTCCTAATTGGAACTCGTAAAGCATGCAGTGCCGAATATGCTCTTCATCCGCCATCTTCTTAGCCCTAGTTTTGCAACAAAAACCAAACCAAACACAAACTTTTTCAAGCAAAACTTGTTAATTGCACTTCACACGTTCTGTAGATACCACGTGTTTGAAGGTTATGTCAATACAAGTCAACGCCAAGCAAGATTTTAAACGAATGTTTAAAAACGACATTAATTATTACTAGACCCGATATCAAATAAGGCATTTTGCATCACTTCCTATATTTTAATAAAATGTTTTGGAATTTAAGTTTGTCTTCACATTAACATCAACCAAACTAACTTGCATTAATATTGTTTGTTAATATTGATATTGAAACATTTTTCTCTGTTTGAATCTTAAATCACTATTTACCAACCCACGTGTTATTGCAGTCCACTAAACTTTGTCTGAGAAGTGGAGGGAGGAGAAAGGGACACATGAAAAGGGTGTAAACCATAACTGGTCTCAGTGAGGGAAGGAATGATAGGACATGGAGCAAAACTGAGCTGGAGAAAATTTTACTAATTGTCATTAGATTGCTAGAAACCCTGTTAGGTAGTTGTTTTCATTGATTCCAAGACTCCAGCTAAAAAAAACATATAACCCAGTTCAGATATCAATTTTTAAAAACTTTTTAAAAATAATTTTACTTTTAAAATTTTTATTGATTTCAGAGAGGAAGGGAGAGGGTGAGAGAGATAGAAACATCAGTGAGAGCCGAGACCGGTTTGGCTCAATGGATAGAGCATCGGCTTGGGGACTGAAGGGTCCCGGGTTCGATTCCGGTCAAGGGCATGTACCTTGGTTGCGGGCATATCCCCAGTAGGGGGTGTGCAAGAGGCAGCTGATTGATGACTCTCTCTCATCAATGTTTCTAACTCTCTATCTCTCTCCCTTCCTCTCTGTACAAAATCAATAAAATATATTAAAAAAAAAAAAAAAAACATCAGTGAGAGAGAAGCATTGATTGGCTGCCTCCTGCACGACCTCAACTGGGGATTGAGCCCACAATTCAGGCCCTTCACCAAAATCAAAACCGGGCCCCTTCCGTCTGCAGGCCGATGCTCTATCTACTGGGCCAAACCAACTAGGGCCAGATATCAATTTTTATTTGAAAATCTCTTAATTGAAATTATCCAGAACATAATTCCAAAACTCTCTTTTACCTTTATCTTTCTTTGGAATCCAGTAACCTAACTTAGATAATTCTATTGTCAAAATATTAAAAACATTGTCTGGCCATAGTGGCTCAGTGGTTGAGCATTGACCTATGAACCAGGAGGTCATGTTTCAGTAACTGGTCAGGGCACATGTCTGGGTTGCAGGCTCAATCCCTTGTGTGGGGTGTGCAGGAGGCAGCTGGTCAATGATTCTCTCTCATTATTGATGTTTCTATATCTCCCTCTCCCTTCCTCTCTGAAATCAATTTTAAAAATTGTTTTTAATATATTATTGATTTTTTTTACAGAGAGGAAGAGAGAGGGATAGAGTGTTAGAAACATTGATGTGAGAGAATCATCGATCAACTGCCTCTTGCACACCCCCTACTGGGGATGTGCCCGCAACCAAGGTACATGCCCTTGACCGGAATTGAACCTGGGACCCTTCAGTCCGCAGACTGATGCTCTATCCACTGAGCCAAACCGATTTTGGCTTAAAAAATGTTTTTTTAAATAAAAAATTTTGAAAAAAGAAACAATGTAAGACTAATTTAGTGCATTACTTTAACATAGAATTCACTCCTCTTCTATGAAAGCACAATAGCCTTAAATTAAGCACAAAAGGAGTTTTCCCCTCATTTTGGTTTTGTTTTAATATTGAAAAACTGCCTAGCAAGAGGCTCCAGGTAAAATAATCCTGAAAAGGAGATAGATATAAAGGCTGTCTGACCCAGAAATCAGCTTGAATTCAGGCAAAACTGATGGTGATCTAAATATTACCCTTCCAGTCTTTCTTATGACCTCAATTTCCAGTACCACATCCTGGCCTGAGCTTCCCAGTGAAGCACAGAAATATCACATGGATAAAGGGATTGCAGGATTTTCAGTAAATGAAACAATTATTTGTCTTTGAAATAAGTGAGTGTTCATTGGATACGAGGGAAGAAAGAAAAGAAAAAATCAGCCTTAATTGGAGTAAAACCTTTGGGTTCGACATTAAGTTTCTATGATCCCATTATTGGTTTAACAACTCTTTACCCTTGGAACAGGGTAACATGTTCAATTAATATTTCTTTTCTCAAATCACAGCAGAAAAAACTGGAAACTGCATCCATTCATTGTTCATTTAGAGGAGAATGCTGTTCATGGTTTGTTTTACTAAAAATGTTTATAAGCCCTAGCAAGTTTGGCTCAGTGGATAGAGTATTGGCCCTCGGACTGAAAGGCCCTGGTTCAATTCTGGTCAAGGGCACGTACCTCGGTTGCAGGCTTGATCCCTGACCCTGGTCAGGGTGCATGCGGAAGGCAACCAATTGATGTGTCTCTCTCACACCAATGTTTCTCTCTGTCTGTCTCTCCCCCTCTCTTCTACTCTCTCTCAAAATCAATGGAAAAATATCCTCAGGTGAGGATTAACAACAACAACAAAAAATGTTTACAAAATCAATGTGGAAATCCCCAGATTTAGCAAAGCTTCTAGAGAAGATCATCATAACCACTCTACAAAGAGAGCCTGGAGAACTTCAACCTAGAGGAGCGCGTCACTGTTAAACATATTGAGCAACAGAGGATTAATTTAGAAGAGGAAATTTGTAAGTGCCCTGACTGTGGGAAAAGCTACCTTCTCAGACCTTGATAGACACCAATGCCTCCACACAGGGGAGATCCTAGGAATTTACTACATTTTATGGAAATCAATTTGACAGTGTGTTTGAAGAATCTTAAAATGTTGCTCCTCTTTGATCGAGCAGTTCCATCTCTGAGAAACTATGCTGAGAAGAGAAACCAAAGCAAAACAAAATAGCAACAAAAAAACCTTCATGATGCAGGCCCTGAACGTGGCAATAAGCACTGCATGTGATTCCTTCCCCTTCCACCCTAAGTCAGAATAACTTTCTTCTGGGTCGCCAGTGCTTTGTTTGGGCCTCGTTTTCAGCACTTAACACAGTTCACCTTAGCTAGGCAGGTCAGTTGCAATCATACTATGACCTGTGTTTTTCTCTGCCCTTATGCTACATCATCACACACAACTGGAGTATTACAGGGTAGAGAACATCTATATTCATATCTTCATCCCACAAAGTGCCCTGTACATATTACACATTAATAAGTGCTCATAGCATTGAGTCAAGAAATATAAAATAGCTCTTAGCAACTAGGAACATAGAACATTGCAATAGATAGACTCAGTATACTATACCGAGTATTTTGAAAGGGGCAAAAAACAGTGCTGCCCTTATAAGTATTATAAAGATCAAGTGAAATATATTTGTTTTATTTTATTTTAAATATATATATATTTTATTTATTTTTTACAGAGAGGAAGAGAGAGGGATAGAGAGTTAGAAACATCAAAGAGAGAGAGTCATTGATCAGCTGCCTCTTGCACACCCCCTACTGGGAATGTGCCTGCAACCAAGGTACATGCCCCTGACCGGAATCGAACCCAGGACCTTTCAGTCTGCAGGCCGACACTCTATTCACTGAGCCAAACCGGTTTTGGCTCATTGCTGTTTTTAACTTACTTCATCTTTGAGCCAAGAGTTGATCAACTGATTAATCTGGTCAAGAAAATTTATTAAAATTTTTAACTGTATTGATTAGAAATGAAATTCATTTTTTATTTCGGCTCTGAAAGTCTATTTAGATTTTTCTGGTAGACTTGTTTAAATATTGTAAAAAGCTCTAGGAAACAAGGGCTCTATTTATAAAACAACAAATCTAAAATAGCCTTGGCTTCTCAAGTACTTTTGTATGTTTGGAAGCATCCTTCATGCTTAAGTGAAGGGGAAGTGAGAAAAGTTTGAGTTGCTTCCCATTTTTGTCTCCTGGGTTTTTGTTTTGTTTTGACTTCCTCTTATCTGTTAAAAGTTTTTAAAAACAACCACTATTCTACATGTTTTGTAAAGCAGTTGTTAATGGCTGCTTAGCTACTTAATGCAGTAAAAATAGGAGGCTAAAGGACCTAGGAAAGAACTCATCCCTAGCTAAGATAGTCCTCCTAAGATGCCATAGTTTGTCTTCTTGAAAGCAAAGGGGTCATATTACAATTTTTGCAATTGTGACCTTCCAGAATCTCCATGAATTCTTTCACAGTGTGATGAGGATGTTGTGTAGACTGAAATCGAAGAAATGAGGGAATAGACTGAATCAGCTCCCAAGGAGCTCACAATACAGTGGGGATTGAGAGACTCTGCTTTCCCTCCTGCACTTGCAGTCACCTTCACATTCCTGAAAAACCATCCTAAAGATCAAGATAATTATTGATCTTTATTTCTAACCTAGTGCTCTGGGCTGAATAATCTCCGAATCAACTAATGCTTAATCTTCAGCCTCCTGGCCTGACTCTGCTTTCTCTCTCTCCGAGTCCTCTCTATAAAGATGAGCAATTGGGGGGGAGGGGAGGAGGTGGGAAGGAGAGCGCACCTCTTGGCCCCTTCTTAACACTTACAGTCAGTTTAACCAGCCCCCAAATCTGAGTGTTTTAACAACTGAGATGTTGAGATTTTTCTCCCTAAAGTGAAAACTAGTGCTAGAGCAGTTTACTCACAATCTCCAGGGGCGAGGAAATTTTTTATCTTTATAACATCATTCAAGAAGCATACAAAATTACCAACTTAAAAAGCAGCCTGCTATATTTGGTCAAACATTAATTGGCAGGGCCAGACCAAATGATTTCGAGGAATTTATACAGCCCAAGAGCCAGATTATTCCCCACCCCTGAACCATTGATTCTCAGCTCTGTGCATATTGGAATCACCTTTGATGCTTTAAAAAGTTTTGATGCTTAGCCCTGGCTGATGTTGCTCAGTGGTCAAAGCATCAGCCCATGCACCAAAGCGTTGCAAGTTCAATTCCTGGTCCAATAAGGGCACATTCAGGAGGCAACCAATGGTGTGTCTCTTTCACATCAATATTTCTCTCTCTTTCTCTCTTCCCCTCCTTCCGAAGTCAATAAAAAAATATATTCTCAGGCGAGGATTAACAAAAAAACAAACAGTTCTGATGACTGGTGTCTTAGTCTATTAGGGCTGCTATAACAACATATCACAGTCTGGGTACCTTATTAACAGCAGGTGTTTGTTTTTCACGGTATTGGTTATTGAAATTCCAAGATCAGAGTGCCAGAATGGTTAGGTGAGAGCTTTCTTACAGAATGCAGACTGCCAGTCTCTGTGTTCTCCCTCACATAGCGGAAGGGGTAGGGAGCTCTATGGGGTCTCTTATAAGAAGATTAATACCATTCACGAGGGCTCCACCTTTGTGGCAAGCCAATTCCCAAAGGGTCCACCTCCTAATACCATTACATGAGGCATTTTGAGGGAACACAAAATAATAGCATGTAGGTTTCACCCCCTAGAGATTCTTCAAACAACAACAACATATTTTTAAAAATTGATTTCAGAGAGGGATAGATAGAAATATCAATGATGAGAGAGAATTATTGATTAGCTGCCTCCCGAACGCCCCTACTGGGGATCAAGCCCACAACCTGGGCATGTGCCCTGACTTGGAATCGAACCCTGACCTCCTAGTTCATAGGTCAATGCTCAACCACTGAGCCATGCAGGCTGGGCTAGAGATTCTGATATATTTGGTCTTGGCATCAGGATTTTCCAAAGATCCTCAGATATTTCTTTTTTTCTTTTTCTTTTTTAAATATATTTTATTGATTTTCCACAGAGAGGAAGGGAGAGGGATAGAGAGTTAGAAACATCGATGAGAGAGAAACATGATCAGCTGCCTTCTGCACACCCCACATTGGGAATGTGCCCACAACCAAGGTACATGCCTTTGACTTAATTGAACCTGGGACCCCTCAGTCCACAGGCCGACCCTCTATCCACTGAGCCAAACCGGTTTCAACGATCCTCAGATATTTCTAATGTGCAACCAAAGTTGAGAACCACTGATCTAGACATTAATTTGAGTAATAGCATAAGAGCTCACAACCCAAGCATGTTCCCTGACCAGGAATCAAACCCTGACCTCCTGGTTCGTAGGTTGATGCTCAACCACTGAGCAACACCAGCCAGGCAATTAAGTTTTTCTTAAGTTTTTGTTATAATAATAGTGAGTAAAACATGAAAGTCTTAAAGTACTCTAACATTCTTGCTGTATTTTCTGTTTTGCCTTATTTTACACTGAAAATGTATTCACAGATTATGTTTCATGGGCCATAAAATGTTTAAATACTAATTGAAAAAAATATAGAGAGCATAAGAGGGAAAAGCACAACCCTTACCCCAATTCTACTCTCTAGAAGTTGCCATGTTATTTCTTTTAGAATGTTTTTCTATTATTTATATACATGAGATTATACTGTCACATTGTACTGTAAACCTGCTCTTTTACTATATATTGACCACCTTTGCACACTAATATCACTGCATTGTTTTCAATGGATGCTGTGCAATTCATGGAATAAATTCACCACAACTTACTAAGCTGGTACATGGTGATAGTCATTTAAGTTGTTATAGTTTCTAACTGGCAAGTGTGGCAGGCAGGAGAATGCTCCAGATGGATGACAAGGATTTAAGTAAAAAGGTGGCCCCCAGACTATCACGAATGTGAATACAATCTAATTATGTTTACCTCAAAAAAGTGAGAACCAGCCGAGACCAGTTTGATAGAGCGTCGGCCTGCAGACCGAAAGGTCCCAGGTTCGATTCCGGTCAAGGGCATGTACCTGGGTTGCAGGCACATCCCCAGTAGGGGTTGTGCAAAAGGCAGCTGATCAATGATTCTCTCTCATCGATGTTTCTAACTCTCTATCCCTCTCTTTTCCTCTCTGTAGAAAATCAATAAAATATATTTAAAAAATAAAAATAAAAATAAAGTGAGAACCACTGCTTTAAAGTCTAAATCAATGTTTTCCAAACTGCAGGTCACAACCCTTAAGGGATTATTAAAAGTCAATTTGGATTTTTTTTTTTTTTGAAAAAAAAAATTATGTTTACCTGATATTGGAAAGTAGTCTTGCCCAACCACGTTGGCTCAATGGTTAAACGTCGACCTATGAACCAAGAGGTTATGTTTGATTCCCCGTCAAAAAACATGCCCGGTTATGGGCTTGATCCCCTGTGCGGGGCATACATGAGGCGGCCGGTCAATGATTCTCATCATTGATGTTTCTATCTCCCTCTCCCTTTCTCTCTGAAATCAATTTTAAAAAAATCTTTTTTTAAAGAAAAAGAAAGTAGTCTTGATGGTGATGCCTGGTGGCACACAGGAAGGCCAAAGGAGGCCTCAACCCAAACCAGATTCTTGTCCCAGAACAAGAAAGGATTCAAGAGCATGACAGAAGGACTTGGCAAAGCACAGTAAATTTATTATGGATAGTATTTACTCAAGGAAAAGGTTTAAGATGCATCCCAAGAGCTTCCTATTTTCACATTTCTTCATTTTAAAAACTCACTGGAACCCGAAATAAATGGAGGCTCTATGAGCCTCCGGGGCGTCAAAACATCCTTTTCAAGAAGTCCTTTCCTCAGAATTGCCCATTGCAGAAGGTGTCACTGCAATTGCAAAAGAGCCTGCTGCCGACTGGAAAACCCCGCTTCCTATCAGTTGTCCTAGGTGCTTCAGTCTCCGCTTAGAGGAGTTTCCTGGCCCGACAGGACAGGGTGAGAGACCCCAGGGCACTGCAGTCATTGCAGTTTCATCAGTTTTGCGTCAGCGGGAGGAGGCAGTTGCGTTCCTTGAACTGGTCCTAGAAACACCCCAGTCAACACCCTTCTGGCCCAGCCTGGGAATTTCCCGCTCTGACATTTGCACTGGAAATGTACATTTGGGTCATCCGTTTTTTTGGGAAAATGTTGGGTTGGGGGTTATTTTCTCAGCAGGATCCAGAGAATGGAATCAGCTGTTAAACCAAAAGCACTGAATGCTCTGTAAAATACAAACCAGAAGTCATTGAAGCCTTGGTCTTAGGGAGGTCACACACACACCTATTTGTTCAGCCAGGCAACTTAAATGACTATCACCATGTACCGGCTTAGTAAACTGGTGAATCTATTCCATGAATTACCCAGCATCCATTGAAAACAACGCAGTGGTTTTCCATGTGCTAGTGTGCAAAGGAGGTCAGTACATAGGCAGGGAACCACAAACCTTGCAGGGCTGTATTTGCTGCTCCCTATTCTCACCATTGCTTTGGAGGGTCAATAAACCCCAAGAGTCTGGGGAACAGTGGCCAGAGGGGTAGACCCTCATCATGGTCCTCTCCAGCATGGGACCAGGGACTCTGATTCCCACACCCCAGCCCTAAATCTTGGAAGTAAGAGAGAGGGAAGCATCTGAGTGCCTGCTGAAGGATCAAGAGGCTGGACTCCAATCCCAGACCCTGTCTCACAGACTTACCCAGCTCTCTACAACCCATCCTTGGAGGTGAGAGCTGGGGCAGTGGAGGACCACATGTGTGGCAAGGCATTGAGCCCTCCCAGCTGGAAAAGCCTCTGAATCTGCGACAAAAGGGACACAAAGCCAGCAATGACTCTCTTAGCCTCAATTCCCACCACAAAGCATTTCCTGTTCCTTTTCCGTTATTTCACAAGCTGCCTCTTCTCACTTACCTCCTGGTAAGTGACAGAGGGCCTTTTCTCTTCCCAGAAGCCAGACAGCTGGCTCTGGCTCTGGCCTCTCCTGGTCAACACCATGGCCAAGACCCCTAGTGACTATATTTTGCACTCCCTGGAGGAGCTGGTGCCCTATGACTTTGAAAAATTCAAGTTCAAGCTGCAAAACACCAGCCTAGAGAAGGAGCAACAACGGATACCCCGAGGCCTGCTCCCGACAGCCAGGCCGGTGAAGCTGGCCTCTCTTCTGCTCAGCTACTATGGGGAAAAGTGTGCTATGCAGTTGACCCTGCAGGTCCTGAGGGCCATGAACCAGCACCTCCTGGCAGAGGAGCTCCACAGGGCTGTTGACTCAGGTAAGCAGACCCTCATGTCCCCTCCTCTGCTGGCTGTTCATGAGGTGGGGTGGAAGGTGCAAGAATGAGCATGTGTTTGGACCAGTGCACTCTGACTTGGGGACTAGGAGTCCCGGTCTAACAAGATGTTAGTGACTTTGGCCAAGCAAGTCTTTCCCTGCTCTGGTCTTTGTAGCTGGATTAATAAAGCTAAGGTTCCCAGTGGCTTTAAAAGAGCAGTGGTGGGGAGTAGGCAGCCGAGATTCCGACTCAGGGAAGGATCAGGAGAGGCAGGAGCTAGATGACTGTTCCCAGAGGATTCCTCATGAGATCTGTAATTACATGATAACTCTCTGGGTGAGCAAAAGTGGCTTGCTAATGAATCATATTAACAACAAATCTTTTTATTGTTACCCACATAATTTCAGTTTTGATTTTTTAATAATTTTGTATTGGTTGATTTTGAGAGAGAGAGAAATATAGACTTGTTGTCTTAGTTATTCAAGCATTCATTGGTTGTTTCTTGCATGTGCCCTGAATGGGGATTGAGCCCATAACCTTGGCATATGGGGATGATACTCTAACCAACTGAGCTACCTGGCCAAGGCGTGAGTTTTTCTTTTTTTAAAACAAGCAAGCAAGCAAACAAACAAACAAACAAACAAACAAATTCCATCACCAATTATCCCCCCTATATCTTCTTTCACCTCTACCTACCCTTTTCCTCCTGAAATTGAGTTCTTCACCAATACGTTTTACAAAGGCATTTTAAATTTGTTCAAGAGGACTTTCTCCTTTTTTCTTCTTTTCCTTCCTCTCTTCCTTCCCTACCTTCCTTCCTCCCTTTTTCTCCCTCTTTCTCCTCTTCCTTTCATCTTTTCTTTCCTCTTTTCCTTCCTTCTCCTGCTTCCTCTCTATCTTTTGCTGTACTTTCCAATTTTGATACATAGTGATGAGCTAATGTGGCCTATTTGATTTCTGCTATTAAAGACTTTTTAAAGATTTTGGAAAGTGGCTAACACATGATCACTTAAAAATATATTCTTTGATGTTTGAATTTTTCTATTTCTACACTTTAAGAATACGTTAGACGTTATTTTCATGTGTTTCTATGTGGTATAACAGTTTAAATAACAAAAATTGCCCTGACTGGTTTGGCTCAGTGGATAGAGCATCGGCCTGTGGACTGAAGGATCCCAGGTTTGATACCAGTCAAGGGCATGTACCTTGGTTGCGGGCACATCCCCAGTAGGGAGTGTGCAGGAGGCAGATGAATCAATGTTTCTCTCTCATTGATGTTTCTAACTCTATCCCTCTCCCTCCCTCTCTGTAAAAAATCAAGAAAAAATAATTTTAAAAAATTATCTGCTCTTTGAAAGACTGACACAACTAAATCAACTGTAATCTGAATCCAGAATTATTTGATGCATGGAATTTTTAAATTATTTTTTCATGTTCTAAAATCTACTTATCAGCATCTTCAAGATTTCTAACCAGTTCTTAAGTCAGTTTTGATAACTTATGTTTTCCTACAAAGCCAACAGCAAAGTGTCTTAAACAACTTTGAAGTAATTTCTGTAAGAGCTTCCTCAAACCAAATATTAAGATGCTAATTACAGGGTATCTTCACTTCATTATTAGAGTAGTAGTTTTCAAATTATAACCGAGGGTGATATTTCAGGGATTCTTAGGATATTAGCAAATACTTGATTCAAATTTCATTAAATTTGTAACTAAAAAGACAAATTCATATTAAAAGGTATCAGTAACCAAATTTTAAAATACTGAAAGCCACCAGTGTGATAGTTCATGCTGTACTTAACTCCTTTTTATGTAAATCTTGGAATTAAGCCTTTCCTGACATTTGTTTTATTAAACAGTATCCTGAATTTTCCAGGCAAGCTGTGTGTTGTTTTTTAAAATTACCATTTACATTTAATCTGTGCGATTTGTGATTTTTTTCACCTCATGAAACCAGAGGAAAAACAGAAATAAATTACTTCCTAAAGTTTTAACTGTCCTTCATAACCTGACTTAAAAATTTTGTGCCAAACACTTTAATGATTGTTCTCTGGTTCTATTGAGAAATAATCAACATATATTACATATAAGTTTAAGGCAAACAGCATAATGTTTCATTTACATATATTGTGAAATGTTTACCACAAAAGTTAACACCCATCTTCTCCTGTGGTAAAATGGGAACTCAGGATTTATTCTCTTAACTTTCTAATACATCATGCAGCAGTGTGGAAATTCCCACCCTAACTGTCTGGGGGCAATGCCAGCTTGGATCCCCTTTCATATGAAATTACTCTCTTGAGGTCTTTCGGGCATGAATAATGTGAATTCGGGCTGAAGCATAAAAGACAGTAGTGTTTACAAATCTTCAGGAGAGATTTTCTTTTTCTGCTCTATCTGATGTCAGTATCTACAGGTACACGTCCTGCTGTTCCCTTCTGTATGGAAGGTTTTCTTTAAAACCTCTAAATATGAATTTTCAAACTCACAGAAGAGGATACTAAGATGAAGTCTCTTTGTACCCATCACCCTTCAATGATTACCACTATTTTGCCATTCTGAATACTTCTATTCTTTCCCTTGCCTACTGTTATAATTGAGTTTTGTTTTCCTGGAGAGTTTTGTTTGTTTGTTTTTTATTAAAGTAACATTGGTTGATAATATAAATTTCTCTTATACATAATTTGATAACTATGACTAGAGTGTGCTCATCATCAAAAGTCTAATTTCCACTTGTTAATCTTTATTGATTGATCTTATAAGGGAATTCTTTACTGATTGATTTTATAATCACAGACAAACTTATACAAATAAACTAAGATTTTATTTATGTATGGAGAGTTCTGTTTTGGGGATTCTTATATTGGAAACAAATTCTCCTGCCTAAAAAGTTTGAAAGCACTGTTTGAAAAATATATAGCAAATAGTATGTTCTTATTTCATGGTAATTTACTGCTACTGATGTTCTGAACTTCTCTAATTTCTGAGGGGATTCTCTCTTTTTCCCCCCAACCCTCATCCTGGGCCCTGAACACCTGACATTTTCATGACTTGCATCTCCTTGTCTTTTCAGAATACCTGAGACAAGAAAGTGGCACTGACTGTCCAGCAATGTCTTGTTCCTCTGGGGAGTATAAGCCCAAGAGCCTGAGGATACCAGATGGCCTGGAAGGTGACAGACAGCAGCAAAGTGGCGATGGAGCAGCCAGCCAGCCCCAGAAGAAGCCTCAGAGCAAACGGCTGAAGGGCTCAGAGGGCCTGGATGTGCAGGGCAAGCCAGGGGCCAGGGGTACAACTCTGTCTCCCAAGAAAAGTCCACTCCCCGGCAAGCTGCAAGGGGAGAAGGGCAGTGATTCCACTGTCAGGCTACGCAGGAATGCCAGCTCTGCAGGCAGGCTCCAGGGACTCTGCAGTGGGTCATATGCTGGGTCCCTGGGAAGGAAAGAATGCAAGGCATCTGAAGCAGGTGCACCTTCAAAAAAGAATCGGCCCAGAAGCCTTGAACTTACCATTCCTTCCAGAGAGAGGGCTCTCTCCAATCTAGAAACTCATCTGCCTCAAGAGAAAGTGAGAAGTGAGAATCTGGACTCAGCAGCTGCCCCCAGCAAAGTGGCCACCCTGGATGTAGGGGCTACTATGGCTCTGGAGAAAGGCTCCAAAAATCCAGAACATTCTGTGATCATGAGTAAGGGAACATTGAGGAATACACTTTCCAGTGTACTGTTGAATGGAAAGGAAACGACCAGGGAGCATCCAGAATACACAGCACCTTCAGAGAAAAATAGAATTGAGGGTCCAGAGACACCTAAGAATTTGGGGGAGGCAGTAGGCACTGAGCTTCGCAATCCGGAAGTCCCTCCGTCTTCAGGTAAGAAAGGACCCCCGAGTCCGGAAGACCTGGGATCCTCAGGAATGGTGACCTCCACACACCTCCCTTTATCCCCCACTGTGGTAACTGGACCCCTGGTTGCCTCCTAAGGTCCCCAACCCTTTGAGAATCGTTTGGAGGCTGTAAATCCTGAAAAAAAATCTATGTATACACGTCTTCACAAACTGTATCAAATTTGTTAGCTTTTACACACTCTGAAGTGCTTTAGAATGCCAAGGGCTTTATGGACCCTAGGCTGATCAGTGGATGTGTGAGAGGAAGGCATAGGATTTACAGCAAAAGGCCTTTCTTTTTTCTTTTTTTTCTTTTTAATATATTTTATTGATTTTTCACAGAGAGGAAGAGAGAAGGATAGAGAGTTAAAAACATCAATGAAAGAATCATCAATCAGCTGCCTCTTGGAACACTCCCTACTAGGGATGTGCCGGCAACCAAGGTACATGTCCTTGACCCGAATCGAACCTGGGACCTTTCAGTCCGCAGGCTGATGCTCTATCCACTGAGCAAAACCGGTCTCAGCAAAAGGCCTTTCTTTAGGATAAGTCCCCAAGAATTCCAGGTCTCAGGACTGTCATCGAGATCTAGCCCTTAACTCAGTCCCAGGGACTTGTCTGCTGCCTGTTGGAGAGCAATCAAGGGAGACAAGCTAGGAAGTGGCCACAGTTCAATGGAGAACTCACGAGTCCCAGGTGTGGGCTCTTTCTCTGCTGTGCCTTTGCATCACCCCTTCGTAACATCCGGGGTTACCACTCAGGGGATTTTTCACTGCTGTGTTCCCAGGGAGGCCGCAGGATGAAGCTGTGTGTCCCCTCGGCCGGGCCCAGAAAGGAGATCTGGTTGGTAGCACTCTTGTGCATGGTTCCCACAGCTGTTCCGCTGCTTCTAAGGATATCAAGGCCTCAGATGGCTGCTTGCCCAACTGCCTCAGGTGTCAGGTCTCGCTCCCAGGGAAGAGCTCTGGAGGCATCGAGCAGCAAGAGGACCCACCAATGGCCAGCGTGAGCCCCACGCTCCTGCCGCAATGCACGCGTCACAGGAAGCAGGTCCAGCTGCTCTTCTGCGAGGACCACAGGGAGCCCATCTGCCTCATCTGCAGCCTGAGTCAGGAGCACCGGGGCCACCGCGTGCGCCCCATCGAGGAAGCTGCCCTGGAATACAAGGTAGGGCTTCCTGCCGGGGCCTTCTCCGCTGAGCACTTGGTCATGTGGGGGCTGGCTTCCTTTTCCCAATGACACTAGGAGGTTGGTGCATTAGCTGCCACTCTTGAGCTGTAAATGGCAAAAACACAATATAAACCAGGGCAGCAAAGAAAACATTGACCAGCGCATGTAGCAGAGAGGTCCAAGGGCCTCGCTTCAGGTGTGGCTGAATGCAGGTGCTCACAGGAGGTCATTAGAAGTTCTCTTCCTCTTGGCTCTCTTCCCCTAGTGTCATGGATTCCTTCTTTCTCTTTCCTGGGCGTCCCTCCCTTTGCTTTTGGCTGCAGCACCCTCAGCTTTATTCCCTAAAGCAGATTTCCCCTCTACAGTTGGCACCAACTAAACATAGCTAGAGCCAAGTTTAAGCTTCAACAAATGCTCTTTGTCCAGGAGCAAATTCAGAAGCAGCTGGAGCATCTGAAGACGTTGAGAAGCTCCGGAGAAGAGCAGAGATCTGAAGGGGAGAAGAACACTGCAAACTACCTGGTAAGGCAAACGGTGTTCTGTGGCCAGTCCTTACTCAGGTTCACCCCTGCGGGAGGGAGGCACAGAGAGTAAACAGGGTTCTATTCTGGTTCACAGGGAAGCAGAGCTGATCATATATTTAGAATATTTAGAATTATCTGCTCTTGGCTGCGGGGATTGGGGGAAGGGAGGGAGAGACGGGGACGGGGGTTTGTAATTCCGGGTGTCCAAGGATGAGCTCATCCCTACAGAGCTGGGAGGGAGGGTATCTCTGAAGACGGTCACACTTGCTCATACTCACCACAAAATGGTTTAGAGAAACTAATGTCAGTGACTGTGGCTGAGGGATGGGATTGAGGAAAAGGGAGGAGAAATTTTTCAACTTTGAATACTTCTATTGCTTTTAGCCTTGTCCATTTTAATTTTTTTACAAAAACCATATTGATCTTTAAAGTTTAAGTGCTTAAGGTACACATTTTTCTTTAAAACTGCGGTTTTGCGATGCCACAAATTATTGACCCTCCTCTGTGGTGCTGGGGTACAGCCTCTTGGATGTGTAAATTGCTTCCTTTTTTTTTTTTTTTTTTTTTTTTTTTTTTATCTCATGCATTTTTGTTGGTTGGATCCTATCTCCCAATTTCTTTTGGGACCATCACATTGCAATGGGAAACAGGCAAAGACAAAAACGAATGGGAGGAAGGTGACATTGGACCAGGTGCCTGACTTTTGGGAAACTCCAAAATTGTAGTAAAATAAAAACCCTTTCCTATCACCCCAGGAGGCTTAGAACTTGTGGATGGAACAGGGGTCAGGAATGTCCCGAGAAGGATGAGTCAGGAACCTGAGCTGCTCAGGGAAACCAGGGAGACAAGAGGGTCTAGCCTTCACTTAAGAAATTCATAGTGGCCCTGGCCAGTGTTGCCAAGTGGTTAGAGCGTTGGCCCCACACACACTGAAGGGTCAAGGTCACATACCTTGTTGGCAGGCTCAATCCCAGGCTCCAATTGGGGCACATGCAGGAGGTGACCAATCGATGTTTCTCTTTTTGTCTCTCTCTCTCTCTCCCCCTGCCTCCCTCCCTTTCCTCCACTCTCAATGGAAAAAAATATCCGTGGGTGAGGAAATTTAGTCCTGTACTTTGAGCCCAAATTTATGAGACTTCTTAAGTGGATCTAAAAGGCCCTCACCTTCCTGGAAGGAAAGGGTGCTCTAGCCACTGCACCTCTCCATAGAAGCTTCCTAGTGAGGATGAGAAACAGGGTGAGAGCACTTTGGATATCAAATTCACTTACATTCGAATAAATGGACTGACTACCCCATGCAGAGCCATATGGAGAACCTTCTGCATGCCAGCACTTGGGGCAGGGGCGCAGGGATTGGAGAGGTTTCTCTTCTGGAGAGCTTGGTAGTCATAATCTTGTCCATTTATGATCCCAGGTATATGCCATCCTCACACTAGTTTTCAAGGGAGAAGGTGACATCAGATACCGTATTTTCCGGCGTATAAGATGACCCCCTGATTTTACAGTTAAAACATAGGTTTAAGACTACCCCCCACTTCCGAGGCAACACCAGTTCTTTTTTTAATAGACCTGGCCAATCTGAGCAGGCTTTTTACTAGTTTCAAAAGTCGTCTTATACACCGGAAAATACGGTATCTGTGTCCTGTGGCTGCTGTAATAAAATACCACCAACTGGGTGGCTTAAACCACAAAAACTTATTATCTTGCAGTTCTGGAAGCTAGAAGTCAGAAATCAAGGTCTTACCGAAACCGGTTTGGCTCATGATAGAGCGTCGGTCTGCGGACTGAAAGGTCCCAGGTTCGATTCCGGTCAAGGGCATGTACCTTGGTTGTGGGCACATCTCCGGTAGGGGGTGTGCAGGAGGCACTTATCAATGTTTTTCTTTCATCAATGTTTCTAACTCTCTATCCCTCTCCCTTCCTCTGTAAAAAAAACCAATAAAACATATTTTAAAAAATAAGGTGGATGTGTGTGCCCAGGGAATCCCCAGAAGTCAACCTTCTAGAGATGGATGTAAGGCAGACTTTCTCAGAGGCCTGCATTCCAGAGAAGGAGGCAACATGGACCAGAACCTTTCCATAACAGAAGGGACTGGCTCTTGGAAAATGCCCTAAAACCTGTTGTTATGGGTTAAATCGTGTTCCCTCTACAATTCGTGTTAAATTTCCAACCCCCAGTACCTGAGACTATGATCTTACTTGGAAATGGGTTTTTTACAGATGCAGTTAGTTAAGATGAGGTAATACTGGAGTGGGGTAGGCCACTGGAGTGGGGAAATTTGGGCATAGACCCGAGCATAAGGTGAACACCATGTGAAGAGACAGGGAAAAAACAGACATCTACAACTTGAGGAGAGAAGCTGGAAAGTGTCCTTCCCTCATGGCCCTCACAAGGAGCCAACTCTGCTGAGACCTCGATTTCTTTCTTGCTTTAATACATTTTATTGATTTTTTACAGAGAGGAAGAGAGAGGAATAGAGAGCTAGAAACGTCGTTGAGAGAGAAACACCGACCAGCTGCCTCTTGCATACCCCCTACCAGGGATGTGCCTGCAACCAAGGTACATTTTAAAAAATAAAATACATTTTATTTTTTAATACCTTTCTGTCCCGTTTCCAGAAACAAACCGAGATCCAGAAGCAGAGAGTCAGGCACCAGATAGAGCAGCTGTGCCGGTTCCTGGAGCAGCAAGAGCGGCTCTTTGTGGCCTGGCTGGAGAAGCTGGCGCAGACCATCGTCCAGGTCAAGGAGACATATGACACCCAAGCGTCCAGGGACATCGCCCTTCTCAACGAGCTGATCGAGGAGCTGGAGACCAAGCAGTGCCAGCCGGAATGGGAGCTTATGCAGGTGAGTGTGGCTGGACCTGGCCTTGCCCTGCCCATTGTGCCCAGTATGATGACATGGGTTCCTAACACAGACATCAGCTCTGCCCCAGGCTGGGGGTGAGGTGGTTAGGCCCAAGGGTGGGACTTGGTCTTGGTGACCCACAATGCCTCTTGTGCCCAGATCCCTTTTGTAAGCTCTTAGGAGCCCAGAGTGGCCCAGAACGAGGGGATCTCCTGGCATCTCCCAGAAGAGATCAGCAGGACTTGGGTGCAGTTCTGTTGCAGGCCACAGCTGGGCTGCCTCCTTCGGGAATTAGAATTAAAATTGGGAGAGGTGCCCCAGGTTTGCTGATATACTGGAACTCAGGAAGAGAGGCCAGTAGTTAGTGCAGCCCCTAGGAGATTGGTAACAGAGAGCTTCCCTCTTTTGTCTCCTAGGACATCGGAGCAACCCTGCACAGGTACGGAGAGCTCCCTGGTGATCCCTTGGGTGTCCTGCAGGAAGCACCTGGGAAGGCAGTCCTAGAAGGGAGAAGCTCCCAGGCCTGGGTCTGGGACTTCTTCCTGGGCTCCTCCCATTTTCTGCTGCTACCTAAGGCCTTTCTGGATTTGTGTAGCAAAAGCAGGAGTGTGATCAGGAGGAAGAAAATGGGGTTGGGGACTGGAAATAATGAATACAGCCTGCCTTGCTGTTGGTGGCCTCCTGAGGAACTTCCCTAATAGATTGTGTCCCATGCAATTCACCTCAAGAAAACTGTTCCTGCAAAGTGCTTGTAGCCTCGGGCAGGAAGCACTTTTCTGGAGTGGAGCTGCTAATGCAGGCAGGGGACCAAATGGAAGGGAGGAGGCTGGAAGTTACAACCCCTGAGCTTTAAAAATCCTGATATCCAGGCTATGGCTGGTGAATTAAGGTGAAGCTTCAGGAGTGTAACTCAGGAATCAATGTTTGAAGTCTTTTTGTGTGTGTGTGTGTGATGGTAAAATATACATAACATGAAATTTACCATTTTAATAATTTTAAATGTATGTTCAGTGGCATTAAATACATTCACATTATTATGTAACCATTACCACCATCCATCTCCAGAACATTTTCATCTTCCCAAATGGAAATTCCATATCATTAAACAACTCATTCCCCTCAACCCCAGACACTGGCATTCAACACTCTACTTTCTGTCTTTGTGAATACTCTACTTAATGTAAATGGAATCAAAAAATACTTGTACTTTTGTGTTTGGCTTATTTCCTTTAGCATAATGTCTTCATGCTATATCAGGCGTCAGAATTTCATTCTTTTTAAGGCTGAAAAATATTTCATTGTATGTATATACCATATTTTGTTTATTCATTCTTCCATCAATGGACACTTAGACTGCTTCTACCTTTTGGCCATTGTGTGTAATGCTGCTATGAATATTGATATAGATCTATCTGAGTGTCTGCTTTCAATTCTTTTGGGTATATCCCAGATATGGAATTTTTCTATCATGTAGTAATTCTATGTTTAGTTTTCTTGAGGAACCACCATAATATTTCCCACAGTGTCTGCACAATTTTACATTCCCACTAGCAATCTACAAGGGTTCAACTTTCTCTACATCCTTATTAAAGCTTGTTCTTTTTCTATTTATATATATATATTTTATAAATTTTAGAGAGGCACATTGATTTGTTGTTCCACTTATTTATATATACCTTGGTTGATTTTTGTACTAAGGATCAAACCTACAACCTTAGTAAATTGAGATGACACTTTAACCAACTGAGCTACCTGGCCAAGGGCTATTTTTTTCTTAACAACAGCCATACTAACGGGTGTGAAGTAGTATCTCACTGTGTTTTTTCCTCATCTATTATCATTTTATTGCAATAAAAAGAAAATTACTGAGGAAGTATAATTAATTCGATATAGATAATTTTGAGCTGAGCATTTCAATATCGGAAGATTTTTAAGGCCATTATTAAAACTCATTGTGGTTTTAATATCAGTGTTCTTAAAAACTCCCCAGGTGAGCCCAGCTGGCTTGGTTCTGGTTGAGAGCCGACCTATGAACTAGGAGGTCATGGTTTGATTCCTGGTCAGGACATATGCCCAGGTTGTGGGCAGCTGATCAATGATTCTCTCTCATCACTGATGTTTCTATCTCTCTCTCCCTCTCTCTTCCTCTCTGAAATACATAAAAATAGATTTAAAAAAGCTCCCCAGGTGATGCAAATTCATGGTCAAAGTTGAGGACCAATGTTTAGAACTTGAAGTCCAGGGAGGACTTTTATGTAAAGCCCAGGTGTGCCCTGTGGAGGCTGCACCTCCCTCCATTTTATGGGAGCCTGGGCCACTCCATATTCCAGCCCTCTCTGGACAATATCTTTATCTCTAGAGCCAAGACAGTGACTGTCCCTGAGCCATGGACTACCCCTCTAGAGGTGAAAGAGAAGATCCATCTGCTCTACCAGAAATCAGAGTTTGTGGAGAAGAGCATGAAGAATTTCTCAGGTAGGTGGGCTTGGGGGAAATAGAAGGTGCCCGCTCACTTCCTCCCAGAGATCCACGCAGTCCAGAGTCCCCGGGCATCCCTTCTGCATCTCTCATAGTCTTCTTTCTCTGCCTTCAGCCTCCTCCTGACCTGTCCCTAGCGGGGGAAATTAACTCTACTTCTCTTTCTCCTTTAGGAACTCTGCGTTCAGAAATGGAAACCTTCAGTGGTAAGTACTGTGGTGGTTTGGGGCTGAGCAGGAGTTATTGTGATAGTCCCTTGTACTGTTGATTTCTGGGCATTTAGAAGAGAGTGAGAAAAATACCTGTGACAAAGGCAAGAGAAAGGAGTTTCTGTGTGAAACTCCTTTATCTGGGTCAACTAATCAGACCAGAGGGGTCTTGGTGCCTGGGAGGAATGGGGTTATATCCAAGCAGAGGAATCAGGTCCTGAGCATATGGGTTCTTGTCTTTCCTTGTGGGGATCCAGGTAGATTTAGCCCTCTGAATGGGGAATGCTCAGGATTTCCCCCCTCATCTCTCTTTTCTCTATAGTTCCAGAACTGATTGATGCTCAGGCACATGCTGGTAAGTGCCAGATCAAGGCGAGTGGGCTTGCCTGATGGATCCCTGTCCGTGTTTCCTGGAGGTGGGGTGAACCTGAGGGGATGTCGCCCACTGACTCCCAGCGAGGTATTCTAATTCTCTCTGCAGTTAATGTGACTCTGGATGCAGAGACTGCCCACCCCAACCTCATCATCTCTGATGACCTGAAGAGTGCTAGACTTGGAAACAAGTGGATCCGTATGCCTGACAGTCCAGAGAGATTTGATAGCTGCATTTTTGCCCTGGGCTCTCCGAGCTTCCTCTCTGGCCGTCATTACTGGGAAGTGGAAGTAGGAGACAAGACAGGGTGGGTCCTGGGCATCTGTGAGGCATCCACAAGCAGAAAGGGGAACATGACCCTGTCGCCGGAGAATGGCTACTGGGTGGTGATGATGATGAAGCGGAATGAGTACCAGGCATCCACCTTTCCCCCGACCCGCCTGCGGATGAGGGAGCCCCCCAGGCGTGTGGGCATCTTCCTGGACTACAAGGCCGGAGACATTACCTTTTACAATGTGACAGCCAAATCGCACATCTACACATTCACCAGCTTCTCTTCCTCTGGGCCCCTTCAAGCTATCTTCAGCCCTGGGACACATGATGGAGGGAAGAACATGGATCCTCTCACCATCTGTCCAGTCGGTGACCAGGGGCCTCACTGAAAACTCTACACTTTGCATCTCTCTTCCAACTCTCAGCCTTAAACCTTGAATTTATACTCTCACCAGTTATTATTGAACATATATTGAGTTCTGGGTGCTTTGGGAAATATAATAAATCAGAGAATAGTCCTTGTGACCTAGGAGCTTATGGTTCTCAAACAATGGTAAGCCAATGGCGAAGAGAACACATATGCTGATGCCATGCCATGTTTTTTTCAGAATAGAAAGTGCCTGGCTTAATAAACCCTTGTATGGATTAATATCCTGAGATGTTCCTGAGACAGAGATTCCACCATCATGTTCCCTCAGTACCCATGGCAAGGATATGTCCCCTTATTTTATTATCCCCCGTCCTGAGGATTTGGGAATTCTAGGGGGTAAAATAAGCAAAGTGCCTTGCTATAATTTTTTTTGTGCCTGGATCCATGAACTATGGTTTTTAAGAGTATTGGCTGTGCCTGATAAATAAATTGATTAAAAAATTTGACAATTCCATTTGCTGTCACTTGATTGATTGCTGTGAGATACCATTTCCCCACTAAACACCATGAAAGAGATGGAGCTACTGTGGTGGAAAACATTTGACATATATTCTAAGCGTCAAATTTTCTGTCCTAATCTCTGTCTGAAAATCTGTGGGAATATTAGATGTATTAGTTCATAGATGTCGCTTTATCATCCCCCATTTAAAGACATGTAAAGAGAAGGGATGTAAGGCGGGGAAGGGGGGAAAGGGTCAAATCAAGATTAAACTCCAATTTCTTCCTACCCACCTCCTCTTTCCACATCTTCACACTGGAGCCTAGATTGTACTCCAGGTCTCCATGGTTATGACCAGACCACAAAACACATGCTTTGATGTCTTTATGGTGCTTTGTACTATGTGAATAATCTATATGCTGACACAGTTCACATGCCCTACTTGGTTAGCTGTTCCCTATGGTTGGTCATTTGTTACTCCCAATTATCCCTTAGTAATAACATTTTCACAAACAGCTTTGTATACATTCCCCCCCACACCTTCCCATACACTTAATTCTTCTCCTGTTATTCCTAAAATGGTTCTAAAATATAAACTATTTGATAATACTTGCTATAGTAGCCAGACAATCCTTCAGAAAGATTTAAAAATGTTTCTGCCCAAAGCAATGTTTGATTTTTTTTTTTTCTGATTTAACAGAGATGTAATGGGGTTATACCTGTGTTTTATTTCATTAGTATTTATTGAGGCACTGAATTTTTCCAGGTGAATTTCTATTTTTCCCCCTACTTTTTTGAGTCTAGATACTTAACTTTTTTTATTTGTAGCATTTCTTTATAAATATTTTAGATACTAAACATTTGTATCTGTAAGATGAAATTTTCCCTGTGTCTGGACTTTTTTTATTGTTATATAATTCACAACCATACAATTCACCCTTTTGAAGTATATAAGACTTCCTATTCTTACATGCTTGCCTTCTCCCACAACCACATCAAATTACAACTAAATTATACAACCACCCTTGAGAACCATCTGAAGAGTAGCTGAACAAAACTTGTACAACTGAGGATATAAATAAGAAGCCTCACCAAGACTGGTAGAAGGGGCGAAGACATGAAACAGGCTGGTCCCACACCCACGTGTGGTGATAAAGAGTTGGGAGGGATATTTGAGCCGTGGAGGTCCTCCCTGAGGAGCCAGGAGTCCCAGCCCTACATTGGGCACAGACCATAGCACCAGTGCCAGGAAAAGGATTCTCCATACATCTGGCTGTGAAAAACAGTGGAGATTCTGTCTGGGTGACATAGAGGGCTGTTGTTATCCCAGGTATTCCTCTTCAAGGGCCTGTGTACACACTTGCTGACATACTCACTCACTCTGATTCCAGTTCAAGGATAGCACTCAACAAATTGCAGGGAGAGAATGGATGAAACTGACTTGTCTGGCTTTAGGACGGCTGGAGGAGCAGCTCTCTCTGGGACTAAACTGCTGCAAGTACCATTCTTCCTTCGTTGAGCCCTCCCTGCACATACACAGCCAGCAGATACAGGCTACCAAATCTGAGTTGCCATCAAACTCACCCCACACTGTTGATTCCTTGAAACTCACCAACACAAACCTCTTTCAGTGGCTGTTCCTCACAAGCTGCCAGTCTTGGCCCATGCTGTGGACTTCCACCAAATCTCTAAAAGGTCCACCAACTCCAAACAAGCAGCAGTTGGCCTGCTCATGACCTCTACCCCTGGCTAAATGGCTCCAGGACTAGTGGCAGTAGTCCTTGGTCTGCACCAGAGCCTCTCTCAAGCATTTCCAAGTCCAGCACAGGCACCACCAAACATAGATCACTTTGTAGATCACATCACTTGTCCCCAGACCAGGCACAGGCAATGGCTGATCTGGGCCTGCCATGGAGTCCCTCACAAAAGTCCTCAGAACCAACACCCCTGGTGGCTGGCTTCAGATCATATCAGAGCATCACCAAACTAGCTCCATAAATGACACACACAACCTGTAGACTCCACAGGCAACAGAGCTCCAGTACAGATGGATAACACTCCATGGAGTCAACCCCCGCACTCTAGCTCATCCACTATAGCCACAGCCAGTCCATCTTATGGTCAATCCCACCACTGACATGTCAATGGCAACCAAAGCTCAACTACAACACACAAAACTTATACCCGGAACCCACTGAAGCACACAACTCAGGTGAGCAGGGAGTCCTCACCAATGGGCCCCACAGGACACTTACTAGATAAGATCACCTTGCCAACCCTGGGAAACATAGATCTACCTAATACATAGAAATAAATACAGGGAGGCAGCCAAAATTAGAAGACAAAGAAAGATGTCACAAATGAAAGAACAGAACAAAACTCCAGCAAAAGAACAAAACATAATGGAGATAAGGAATCTACTGAATACAGAGTTCCAAACACTGTTTATAATGATACTCAATGAACTTACACAAGAAGGAGAAACAATTAAAAAGAAATGAATAATAAAATAATGGAAATGAAGACTACATTTGATGAAATCAACAGATTAGATAAAGAAGAGAATCAAATCAGCAATTTGGAAGGCAAGCTATTGAAAAACACCCAATCAGCCCTGGCTGGGTGGCTCAGTTGGTTGGAACATTATCCCATGCAGACAAAATTTGTGGGTTCAATTCTTGGTGAAGACACATATCTAGGTTGTGGGTTCAATCCCCAGTTGGGGCACGTATGGGAGGCAATCGATCAATATTTCTCTCTCACACATTGATGTTTCTCTCTCTCTGTCTCTCTCAAATCAATAAAACATATAGTCAGGTGAGGATTAAAAAAAAAAAAAAAACACACACCACCCAATCAGAACAGCAAAAAGAAAAAAAAAAGAATTTGTTAAAATGAGGATAGTTTAAGGGACCTATGGAATAACTTCAGGCACAATGACATTCACATGATAGGGGTACCACATTGAAAAGAGAGAGAGAACAAGGGATTTGACATGGGCATAGAAGTCCAGGAAGCATTGAGAGTCCCAAACAAGATAAATCCCAAAGAAGCCTGCATCAAAACGCATCATAATTAAAATGCCAAAGGTTAAAAACAGAGAGAAACTTAAAAGCAGCAAAAGAAAAACAACTGGTTGTCTATAAGTGAGCTCCCATAAAATTGTTCAGTTGACTTCTCAATGGAAACTTTGCAGGCCAAAAGGGATTGCCACAAAGTAGTCAAGTGATGAAAACTGGACCTACAACAAGATTACTCTACCCAGCAGGGCTATCATGTAGAATCAAAGGAGAATAAATAGCTTCCCAGACAAGAAGAACCTAAAGGGATTCATCACCAACAAACAAGCATTAAAGAACTGTTAAAGGCCCTTCTTCTTTTTTTAAAAAAACATATTTATTCAGAGAGTAAGGAAGAGGGAGAGAGAAACATCAATGATGAGAGAGAATCATTAATTGGCTGCCTCCTGTATGCCCACTACTGGGAATCAAGCCCACAACCCGGGCATGTGCCCTTGACCAGAATCAGACCCAGGACCCTTCAGTCCTCAGTCTGGTGGTCTATCCATTGGACCAAATCAGCTAGGGCAGCCCTTCTCTAAGAAGAATCAAAAACAATAAATAAATAAAATGAATAATAAAATGTCAGTAACTACATATCTATCAACAATTACTTTAAATGTAAATGAATTAAAGGCATCAATCAAAAAACATGGGGTGGCCGAAACCAGTTTGGCTCAATGGATAGAGCATCGGTCTGAAAGATCCCAGGTTCAATTCCGGTCAAGGGCATGTACCTTGGTTGCGGGCACATCCCCGGTAGGGGGTGTGCAAGAGGCAGCTGATCGATGATTCTCTCTCATCGATGTTTCTAACTCTCTATTCCTCTTCCTCTCTGCAAAAAATCAATAAAATATATTAAAAAAACAAAAAACCATGGGGATATATATATATATATTGTTTCCTTCTTGCCTACAAGAGTCCCACTTCCAATCAAAAGACTGAAACTAAGGGATATAAAAAAAATTTTTCATGCAAATATAAGTTTAAAAATCTGGAATAGCAATACTTATATCAGACAAAATAGACTTTAAAACAAAGGCTATAAAAGAGACAATGGTGGACATTTCATATACAATAGTCAATATATGGAAGCAGCCTAAGTATCCATCAATAGACAACTGGATTAAGAAGATATGTGAGACTACTCAGAGAGGCAAAAACCAGCAAGACCCCAACTGCCTGTAGCTGACACCTGCCGAACCAGCTCCATGGGGGAAGGAAGTACACCCAGAACAGGGTCAATCAAGGTGTGAGACCCAAGGCAGACCCAGCCTGTAGGCTAAGGAGTCCCTGACCACTCACTGGACAGCTGTCAAAAATATATTAGGGTTGAACCTCACTGGCAGCAAGTCAGAGGAGAGACCCCTTCCACAAATAGGACATCAACAATCAAGTCCCAATTACAACATGAAAGACAAAACAATGCACACAAGGGGCATTTAGAGCATCCAGCTCAGGTGAACAAAGAGATTACACCACTGGACCCCTCAACACACCTATATAAGGCCATTCTACAAAGACTGGGCATAGCAGTTCTAACACAGAATCAAATATAAAGAGACAGTTAAAATGGGGAGACAACGAAATAGCCCCCAACGAAATAGAAAAGAAGGGATCTCCAGAAAAAGAATGAAATGAGATGGAGGCAAGCCACCTATCAGAAATAGAGTTCAAAGCAATGGTTATAAAGATGCTTACAGAACTTCTTGCAAATTACAACAGCATAAGAAATGAAATAAAGGCCATTCACAGGAACAAGACATAAATGAAGAATGATATATCTGACAAGAAGAATATATTGGAAGGAATTAAAAGTAGACTGGATGAGATAGAGGATTTGGAAGACATGGTAGAAATTAATACCCAATTAGAGCAGCAAATAGAAAAAAATATATAATTAAAAAGCAGGAAAATAGTTTAAGGAAGCTCTGGGAAAATGTAAAATATAACAACATCTGCATTATAGGAATACCAGAAGGGGTATGGGATGAACAAGGAACAGAGAACATGTTTAAAGAAAAAATGACAGAAAATTTCCCCAACGTGGTGAAGGAAAATGCAACACAAGTTCAGGAGGCACAGAAAGTCCCAATCAAGATGAACCCAAAAGACCACACGTAGACACCTCAAAATTAAAATGGCAAATGTTAAAGACAAATAATCTTAAAGTCAGCAAGAGAGGAAGAAAATTACATACAAAGGAGTTCCCATTAGAATGTCAACTGACTTCTCAAGAGAAACACTTCAGGCCAGAAGGAAATGGCATGAAGTACTTGAAGTAATGAAAAGCAAGGGCCTAAATCCAAGACTACTGTATCCAATGAGGCTATCATTTAAAACTGAAGGTGAGCCAAAACCTGTTTGGCTCAGAGGTAGAGCGTCGGTCTGCGGACTGAAGGGTCCTGGGTTCGATTCCGGTCAAGGGCATGTACATTGGTTGCGGGCACATCCCCGGTGGGGGGTGTGCAGGAGGCAGCTGGTTGATGTTTCTCTCTCATCGACGTTTCTAGCTTTCTATCTCTCTCCCTTCCTCTCTGTAAAAAAATCAATAAAATATATTTTTTTAAAATAATTAAATAAATAAATAAAATTGAAGGTGAAATAAAAAGCTTTCCAGACAAAAAGAGGTTAGAGAAGTACATTACCACCAAACCAGCAATGTAAGAAATGTTAAATGCTTTAAGAAGAAGAAAAGGAGAGAGAGGACCATAGGCATAAAGAAAATAAAAATGGCAATAAGTAAATACCTATCAAAAACAACCTTAAAGGTAAATTGACTAAATGCTATGGTTAAAAGACATAGGGTGATTGAATGGATAAGGAAACAATACCCATATATATGCTGTCTACAAGAGACCCACCTCAAAACAAAGGATAAACACAGACTAAGAGTGAAGGGATAGAAAAATATATTCCATGCAAGCAAATGGAAATGGTTCAGTTTGTCAGGGCACATGCCCAGGTTGTGGGCTCGATCTTAGAGTGGGGCATGCAGGAGGCAGCTGAACAATAATTCTCTTTCATCATCAATGTTTCTATTTCTCCCTCCCCTTTCCCCTCTAAAATCAATAAAAATATATTTTTAAAAATAATGCTACTATTCATGTACAGCTTTTATGTGGACATATGTTTTCACTTCTCTCAGGTTTATCCTAGGAACGGAATTGCTGGATTCTATGTTAAAACTTGAGTGACTGCCAAACTGTTCCAAAGAGACTAACCAGCTTTTTTTTTTTTTTTTTTTAACATATTTTATTGATTTTTTTTATAGAAAGGGAAAGGGAGAGTTAGAAGCATCAATAAGAGAGAAACATTGATCAGCTGCCTCCTGGTACATGCCCTTGACCAGAATCGAACCTGGGACCCTTCAGTCTGCAGCCGCCGACACTCTATCCACTGAGCCAAACCAGTTAGGGCCAGCTTTTCTTTTTAAAAAAATATTTTTATTGATTTCAGAGAGGAAGGGAGAGGGAGAGAAAGAAACACAATGATGAGAGAGAATCATTGACCAGCTGCCTCCTAGAGCCCTCATCCCTCACTGGGGATTGAGCCCTAGACCCAAACATGTGCTCTTGACTAGAATCCAACTCAGGACCTTTCAGTCCACAGGCAGTTGCTCTACCCACTAAGCCAGTGGTAAGCAAACTAACCACTGGCTTAGTGGGTAGTTTGGCCTCTTGCAGCTCTTTGGCCTTGAGTGTGGCTCTTCCACAAAATAGCATGGCCTGTTTTTGATAGGTATTTACTTATTGCCATTTTTATTTTCTTTATGCCTATTTTGAAGAAGTGGCGTTAGAAGTTTAAGTTTAAAAAATTCAGCTCTCAAAAGAAATTTCAGTCTTTTGATATTTGTCTCTGTTGACTGAGTTTACCGACCACTGCACTAAGCCAAAGCAGGTAGAGCACTAACAAGGTTTTCAAAAGTCAATGACCAGTTAGCTTTCCTTCTCTGTGGAATGACTTCATTACCTTTGCCTTCATTTTTTGTCAGTTGGTAGGTATTCTTTGTATGTTGGGAATGTCTAATTCTTTATCTGCCTTTTTACAATTATTTTCCAGCCTATTGTTTGACTTAATATTGGCTTTTTTTCTGTTCTATCATAAAACTTCGTTGAGCCGAAACCGGTTTGGCTCAATGGATAGAGCGTTGGCTTGGGGACTGAAGGGTCCCGATTCCGGTCGGGGGCATGTACCTTGGTTGCGGGCATATCCCCAGTAGGGGGCGTGCAAGAGGCAGCTGGTCGGTGACTCACTCTCATCGATGTTTCTGACTCTCTATCTCTCTCCCTTCCTCTCTGTAAAAAAACAATTAAAAAATTTTTTAATTAAAAAAAATTTAAAGTAAAAAAAATAAAACTTTGTTGATTCTAAACTTGTCTCCATGTTTCCCACAAATAAATCATTTAATCTTGTGTTGAACTTCCAAATTTTACAATAGGATTCACACTGTCAGCTGATTCACTCTTGCAAAATGAACTAAACACTTCCCTTTGATTCCAGCAATTGAATGAAAAATTTTGAACGATTAGCAATAGTTTTAAAAAAAACTATTTCATAACAATACTTTTGTTTATATTTTATTTTAAGGCATCTCAATTTCCCATTTTGTTTCATCATTAAACTTAATGTTCTCTTATGTGTTTTTATTGATTAAATTCCATTTTTTAATGTAGTATAAGGACAGGAGTCTTACTCTTTTTCAGAACAGTTTTTGCTAGCACCATCTATTTTACACTAAGTTGAAATGCTGCCCTTTCATATAGGTTCCCATATATTCTGATCAATTTGGGCACTTACTAGTCTTTTCTACTGTTCTATTTATGTACTCTTAGTTAAAACCATAGTGCTTTGATTAAAGGAGGGGTTTTGTTGTTTTGTTTTAGTAATGCTGATGTCTGCAAAGGCAGGTAATCTTTACTTTTTAAAAAAGTTTGGTGCTACAGGTTTGACACTAGTCTCTCTATAACATATTTTAAACCATGGCTAAGTGAGTCTCCTATAGTTAGGGATAAGAAAAGACATTCAGCCCTAGCGCTGGCTGGTGTGGTTCAGTTGGTTGAGCATTGACCTGTGAACCAGGAGGTTGGGGTTTGATTCCCGGGCAGGGTCCATGCCTGGGTTGTGAGCTCCATCCCCAGTGTGGGGCGGGCAGGAAGCAGCCCATGGATGAGTGTCATCATTGATGTTTCTACAGCTCCCTCTCCCTTCCTCTCTCTGAAGTAAATAAATAAATAAATAAATAAATAAATAAATAAAGGCATTCATTTATATATTTACTTTCGTCATCCTGCTGGTGGCCAGTGGACAGAGGAATAAGATAATCCCTAGGGTTATTCCCATCCAGATCAGTGTATGGAAACAATGCAGAGAAAAGACGCTGTTGGACGTCAGTGAGAAACAAACTGAGAGCATAAATGGCGTGGTCCGGGAACAAGTAGGAAGCCTTCTATAAAGTAAGATGTGTTGAAGTTGGCAAGCAGGGGAGAGAAGGGTCGCCAGGCTCTGACCCACTGGCCGGCCCTGAAAGAAGGGACCCAGGATCTGGCAGAAGGCCTAAACCACTCACTCACTTAGGCTCACCCCGGATGAGCCACGGCGACTGAGGCGGCGGGGAACAAGCCTTCCGGTCACAGAGACAACTCGCTTCCGGTCTAGCCAGGGTTCTGCCCCGCCCCAACCGCTGCGCTTGGAGACTTCCCATTGGCTGATTGGAGTTGAACTGCATTTCCCAGCAGCCCTAGAGTTAGCCCGTACCTGGAGTGGCGCCAGCCGGGCATGGAGGACTGGAGTTAGCCTTCTGCGTCCCGTCTTCCAGGAAGAGACACAGCGAAAGCGGCTGTCTCCGCGCTGGCCTCCCTCCAGCCCTGTGAGCTCCGCCGGTCCGCCTCGAGCCTCGCCTCAACGGCAGACTGCTCGCTCCGAGGAGGGAGACCAGGTCCTCGCACCGGAAACGAGGCACCGGGCGTGACGTCACAGATGCCGAGTTGCCCGGGCTCCCAGAAGGCACCGCGTCCTGTCGTCTTTCCTAACTGACGTATCGGCGGACCAATCGTCTCTGGCAGATTCTGAGGACACTCCCAAGGGCGAGGGGCGGTCTCGGCTTCCCGCGCCTAAGTTTCCCAGTCTTTCCTCCAGCCTAGGTCTCCGGGCTGCCCTCAGCGAGCGCCCAGGGGTGGCAGAGCCTCCGACAGGTGAGCCTCCCGCGAGGGCGGGAACCAGGCTTGCGGCAACGCCTGGGGAGCGGATCGCGGTCAGTTGTTGGAGGAGCTTGGCTGGAGAGGGGAGCCCGGAGCTGGCCGCAGGCAACGCCCCCGCCGGGCTTTGCGCTAAAGGGAGCCCTTGCCCGATCGATGGAAGAGGTTCTAGTGTGGGCTGGGACTGGTGGTTTTCCTGCGATATGTCACCTGCCGCTTTCAGTAGAACTCTCTCGGCATAAAGGAGGCCCCTCGTGCGGCTTTGTGTTTTCTTCTCGAGCCGTCGGCTGTCCCTCGAAAGGTATCCGAGGGATCTCCGGTCAGATTCAGTCCAAAGCTGATTGACTTCTATACAGATACACTCGGTAGATGGCCTCCAGATTTCCTGTCTTCTAGCCCAGCGGTTGGCGACTGCTGCTCCAAAGGTTTCCTTAGGTTGTCGACCCCTGTTCTAGCCCGTTGCTCTACCATACATGAGTTAAACAACTCGTCCCAGTGGAATTTGTACTCTGTATTTCTTAGGATAATAGCCCGCGGCCTTCTGTCGGCTGCCTTTGCTCCCTTCCATTTGGTCCTTGCGGTTTGGCCATCCTCTTCTAGCTTTCATTCTCAGGATCTTCCTTTCAGGCCTTGTTAAAAGAATCCATTTCATCGATGAATTCCCTACCCCCGCTTATCTTCTCTGACTCGGATCTCACGTGGTCTCACTACCCAAGCCACACGTGTAGACATACCCTGCCTGATCTTGTGGGTAACCGATGATATCTCTTGTCTGCAACTTTCTAGCAGATATTCTTCAGTAAGAGGTGGCTTCTGAAGCTCTACACAAAGGAGCGTGGTGTGTGATTTCAAGGCACGATGGCTGCAAAAGTGTTTCCGATGCCTCCGAAGCCAAAGCAGTCCTTTATACTGAGAGTTCCTCCAAACTCCAAGCTAGGCCAAGACCTACTTCAAGATGCTACTAACAGGCCCAAGACCATCCACCAGTTGGTTCTGGAGCACTTCCTCACCTTCTTGCCCAAGCCCGGACTAGCTCAGCCCAATCAGAATGCCAAAGAGACCTTGGTTATCATGAAAGATGTGAGCTCAAACTTTCAGAACAGCGGTAAGAACACTCTGCTTTACTGGAAGAGAGGGGATGGTGCCCAGGGGCTGAGATAGTCTTTCCTGCTAGTTAGGAATCCCAGTTAGGATGATGGATATTGGGGGGGGAAAAAGTAGTTGATTTTAATAAGTCAACATGTTGAGGAGAGGGAGTCTTTTTCTCAAGCTGGAACTTGAGTGGTTTGATGGGTGTGGGTAAGGCCATAGGATAAGCAGTGTGTCTCTTTTCTGTAGTGTCAATTTTTCATTGGGAGAAGAGAGTAGGCTATATACATATATATAGCCTACTTACCCAAGGATATTTTTCCATTGATTTTTAGAGGGGAAGACAGAGAGAAACACATCAATTGGTTGCCTCCTGCATGTGCCCTGACCAGGGCCTGTGCTGAAGAGGAGCCTATAATCGAGATTCATGCCCTTGACCGGAATCAAACCTGGTCCGCAGGCTGACACCACTGAGCCAAACCAGCTAACGCAAACAATATCTTTTTTTTTTTTTTTAATATATTTTATTGATTTTGTACAGAGAGGAAGGGAGAGAGATAGAGAGTTAGAAACATCGATGAGAAAGAGTCATCGATCAGCTGCCTCTTGCACACCCCCTACTGGGGATATGCCCGCAACCAAGGTACATGCCCTTGACCGGAATCGAACCCGGGACCCTTCAGTCCCCAAGCCGACGCTTTATCCATTGAGCCAAACTGGTCTCAGCAACAATATCTTTTTTAAGATAAATGAATGTGAATGAATGATAGAATTGATTTTAGATTATGTGGCATTTTGGAAACTTTGTGCTTGCTATGGGATTCTTCAGACTACCTTCTCCCAACCCCCTCTTTAGTAGTTGTGGAAATTTTAAAAAGCACTTAGGGGAAATCATTCTTTTCATTGAGGGGACACTATATAATAGTTTCAAGACGCTGTGATTTATGGCTTACTCTCTGGTCTCACAGGACCAGAAAAGACCATGAGTTGCCTGCCAAAGGAGCGAAGATAGCCTGACATTAGGGCTGTCCGTATTAGACTCACTGACTTTTCCAGTAACTGCAGTTTCCTCTTTTCCCAGTGCAACCTGGTCCCCAAGTGAAGCTTCTGACTAGAGAAGGAATCCAGCAGGAACAGGAGACAGTATCTTTGTGCTTGAAAGCTGATTCTAAGGTGGGTATGGTTTTCCCATTCATTGTTTGAGTGTATCACCTTCTTCTCTTTATTTTAAATATGTTTTTATTGATTTTAGAAAAAGGGAGAGGGATAGAGAGATAGAAACATTTATCGGCTTCCCCCTGCACTCCGCCTACTGGGTTATCATGAGCCCACAGCTTGGACATGTGCCCTGATCTGGAATCTAACCAGTGACTTCCTGGTTCATGGGTGGAGGCTCACTAACCCAGCCCTTCTCTGCTCTTGCTATCCCTCCCAGCTCAGCCAATTTTATATAAAAACATACTCATGGAAGTCAGCAGGGAAAACGGGGCTTGTTCTTCACTTTCCCCTTAGATCATTTTCTTCTGCTTGTCTTCTGGCTCCTTTCCTGACTGGCTGCATCTCTATGGGACTTATAAACCCCTTTCACCATTCCTTCGTCATTGGGTCTCAGTATTTCTTATCAACAGGGCTGTCAAGGAACCTCTGTTACTAAGAGGAAGGGGGGCCTGTTGCTCTTTCAGGATCTGGTGGTTTTTGAGGACTTGAATGTATTTCACTCCCAAGAAGAATGTGTGAGCCTGGATCCTATGCAGGAGCCCTCCTCAGAGAAGGAAGAAGACAGTATTGGGGAGATGCTGTTAATGGGTAAGAAACCAAGTCCCTTGTGTATTCAGATTGAATGCTATGGGAAAATCATGTTCTTCTACTTCACCTCAGACTTTTTCGAGACACCATTCATACCAACTAAGCACATGCTCACACATGTGTTTAATTTTTGTCTTGTCCCATGAGCCAGAGTCTGCTTCAACGGTGGGTGGCCATTTTCCCTATATCTTGGGGCAGCAAAGGCAGAAGGTCCTTCTCTTGGTAAGCAAGTATTACAGCTGATATATTAATATCAAGCATTCAAGCAGATAGAAAGTGTAGGCAGACATTCTGTATCTATTTTTTGGATCCAGTGCTATTTCCCAGCAGGTATATTATGTTACATTATGTTATATTATATTTATTATATTATATTTATTTTTGTTAATCCTCACCTGAGGATATTTTTCCATTGGTTTTTAGAGAGAGTGGAAGGGAGAGGAAGAGATAGAGAAACATTGGTGTGAAAAAAGACACATCAATTGGTTGCCTCCTACATGGCCCCAACCAGGGCTGGGGATCAAAGCCCGCAACTACATGATCTTGACCAGAATCTAACCTGGGACCCTATAGTCCCAGGCTAATACTCTATCCCCTGAGTCAAATCTGCTAGGGCCCAATAGGTATGTTTTATTATTTTCTTAAAAATATATTTTATTGATTTTTTTAGAGAGAGGGATAGAGAGTTAGAAACATCTATGAGAGAGAAACATAGATCAGCTACCTCCTGCACACACCCCACTGAGCCAAACCGGTTTTGGCCCAACAGGTATATTTTAAATCTGTGTTTTCATTGGACACATGACACATTGAAGATCCATAGCTGTGAAACCTAGTGTAAAAGAAAAGATAACCAACTATTGGTGGAAATAACATCTGCTTAATAAGCACTTATGTACTAGGCATTAGTCTAAGTACTTTGCATTTATTTTATTTATTTATTTATTTATTTTTTACAGAGAGGAAGGGAGAGGAATAGAGAATTAGAAACATTGGTGAGAGAGAAACAGTGATCAGCTGCTTCCTGCACACCCCCTACTGGGGATGTTCCTGCAACCAAGGTACATACCCTTGACCAGAATCGAACCTGAGACCCTTGAGTCCACAGGCCAACGCTGTATCCACTGAGCCAAATCGGATAGGGCACTTTGCATGCATTTATTTTTAAAAATATATATTTTATTGATTTTGTACAGAGAGGAAGAGAGAGGAATAGAGAGTTAGAAACATCGATGAGAGAGAATCATCGATCAGCTGCCTCTTGCACACCCCCTACTGGGGATATGCCCGCAACCAAGGTACATGCCCTTGACCGGAATAGAACCCGGGACCTTTCAGTCCACAGGCCGACGCTCTATCCGCTGAGCCAAACCGGTCCCAGCAAAATATATATTTTTTAAATATAATAAAAAATTAAAACACTTAAGTCACCCTGGCTAATGTTGTTCAGTGGTTAAAGTATCAGCCATGCAATGAAGGGTCTTGGGTGACTCATTCAAAGTCACGGACCTCAGTTACAGGTTCAATTCCAGACCCTGTCAGGGCACATGCGGGAGGGAGCCAATCGATGTCTCTCTCTCTCACATCAATGTTTCTCTCCTCTCTGTCTGTCCCTCTCCTTTTAACTATCTTAAAAAAAAAAAAAATTCTTAAGCCACTCATCAATATTTAGTAAGTGCCCCTTGTTTCTTTCCTCAGGCAGGGTTGGGTTCTGGAGTTGATTAAAAATATACATATTACTTGCCGAGACCGGTTTGGCTCAGTGGATAGAACGTCGGCCTGCAGACTGAAAGGTCCCCAGTTCGATTCCGGTCAAGGGCATGTACCTTGGTTGCGGGCACATCCCCAGTGGGGGGTGTGCAGGAGGCAGCTGGTCAATGTTTCTCTCTCTTCGACGTTTCTAACTCTCTGTCCCTCTCAATTCCTCTCTGTGTAAAATTAATAAAATATATTTTAAAAAATACATATATAAATACATATTACTCCAGTCCTGCCTTCTAGGACTTTACAATTTGTTTTGTAAGGTAAATCATTCACATAAAAAGATAAGCAGTGTGAAACCATTATTACTATAAAGAGAGATGACAAGGTAGAGACAGGATTTAGACCCAAGAGCAGAGTTTGGAAAAAGATGAATTTTATTTCCATAGAGGAACTAAAATGAGATTATCCTCCGGGCACTTGGACATTGGGGGTTGGGAGTCAGATGTAGACATGGGTATTTGGGAGTCATCAGCATACAGCTGGAAACAGTAACATTTGGCCAGTTTGCAAAGGGAGAAGTGCAAGGGAATGAACCTGGGGGAGCCAGGAATCAAAGAAGAGTTGTCAGTAGAGAATAGAATGTGTGTCTCTATCCAAGAGAACATGAAAACAGTTAGAAATGTAGAAACTTAAATTCTCAGTGAGGTAGTTCCTATAGCTATATCTACTTATACTGTGGTAAGAGAACATATCTTGCCAAAACTGGTTTGGCTCAGTGGATAGAGCGTCTGCGGACTGAAAGGTCCCAGGTTCGATTCTGGTCAAGGGCATGTACATTGGCTGTGGGCACATCCCCAGTGGGGGGTGTGCAGGAGGCAGCTGGTCGATGATTCTCTCTCATCGATGTTTCTGGCTAACTATCCCTTTCCCTTCCTCTCTGTGAAAAATCAATAAAATATAAAATGTATTTTTAAAAAAAGAACATATCTTTACAAGATACATACACACTGACTCTCCTCCCTGAAGCAAAGAAAACCTTAGTGGATTCCAGAGTAGAAATAGCAATAGGATCTACCCAGTACAACTAGAAATTAATAATGAAATGGGGGGAAAGTTCCACCTGGAAATTTTAAAAATTAATAAATTACCTGAGTCAAAGGGGAAATACAAGTTAAAGTTATATAATTTTTCTGGAAAACTGTGTGTCACAATTTATGGTATAGCCTAAAGTGGTACTCAAAGATTATGGCTCTAAAAACATGTAGAAAAATAAAGTAATTAAGCCTATGACTCAGAGTTAGGAAAACAAAGTATTCATAAATACTAAATTAGAAATCAGTAAGTTAAAAAAACAAGAATAAGAAAGATTTTTTAAAAATATATAAACTAATTTATATGAGCAAATTGAAAATTATAGAAACTAGCCCCCATCAAAGAAAAAGGACCAGCTTCAGTTTCACAGAAAATTCTTGTGAGTTCTTTTTTTTTTTAAATTAAATTATTAACTGTGTACATATTTTAACATTGCCCCCCCCCCATACATACTTATCCTCCCCAGAGTTTTGTGTCCATTGATTGTACTTATATGCATGTATACAAGTCCTTCGGTTGATCTCTTATCTCCCCCAGATCTCCCTTCCTCCCCGCTCTAATTTGACAGTCTGCTTGTTGCTTTACTGTCTCTATATCTATCTTTTGGTTCCTCAGTTTATAATGTTCTTTATTATCCATAAATGAGTGAGGTCATGTGGTGTTTCTCTTTCATTGACTGGCTTATTTCACTCAGCATGATGTTCTCCAATTCCATCCAGGTTGCTGCAAATGATGAGAATTCCTTCTTTTTTATGGCAGCATAGTATTCCATTGTGTAGATTAGGGGTGTCGAACTCAATCAGAGAAGGGGCCAAAATCTAAAATCCAGCCTAAATCGCGGGCCGAATGGTTTACTGAACAGTCATAAACTGTCATTGTGATGGAAACGCAGCGGAGTGCAGTGATGACAGCGCGGTGCGGGCCACATTGCAAGGCCTGGCGGGACGGATTTGGCCCGCGGGCCTTGTGTTTGACACATGTGGTGTAGATATACCATAGTTTTTTGATCCAATCATCTGCTGACGGGCACCTAGGCTGTTTCCAGATCCTAGCTATTGTAGATTGTACTGCTATGAACATAGGGCTGCATATATCCTTTCTGATTGGTGTTTCTAGTTTCTTGGGATATATTTTTAGGAGTAGATTACTGGGTCAAATGGGAGTTCCATTTTCAGTTTTTTGAGGAAGCTCCATACTGTTCTCCACAGTGGTTGCACCAGTCTACATTCCCACCAGCAGTGCACGAGGGTTCCTTTTTCTCCACAAACCTTGCCAACACTTGTCATTTGTTGATTTGTTGATGTTGGCCATTCTGACAGGTGTGAGATGGTACCGCATTGTTGTTTTGATTTGCATCTCTCTCTTGTGAGTTCTTAAAAACTAGACAATTCAAATGCTATGAAAAATTCCAGAGTACAGAAAAAAAATGTTCAAATTATTTTTATGAAATTAGTGTAACAAAGATACCACAACCTGATAAAACTGCTGTGACCAGCCCTAGCCAGTTGCTCAGTGGTTAGAGCATCAGCCCACGGACTAAAGGGTCACGTGTTTGATTCACGGGTCAGGGGCAGTTACCTTGGTTTTGGGTTTGATCCCAGTCTGGACGTGTGTGGGAGGCAACCATTCGATGTGTGTCTCTCTTTCTCTCTCTGTCTCCTCCCTTCCAGTGTGTCTGAAAAATCAGTGTAAAAAATATCCTCAGGTGAGGATTTTTAAAAATAATGATAAGTTAAAAAAAAATTGCTGTGACCAAATAAAATTTATTCCAGGTATGCAAAACTGGTTTAATACTAGAAAGACTGTTAATATATTCCATCTTATAATGAAGGAAAAAATGCAAGATCATTTTCATAGTTATTGAAAAGGTATTTGACTAAATACCCCTGCTTCATAAGAATACTTAACAAAATAGTACTTAGTGAACACATCCTTAATAAGGTACTTATCTTTTTAGCCAGCATCACCTTAACAGGAAATACTGGGGGCATTCCCACTAAAATTAGGAATACAACAATGAAGCCCACTATCACTACTTCTGTATTTAATATTATGTTTTGGGTATTTGGCCAGTGCAGTTAAATGAGAAAGAAGTTAAGTGTATAACGATTTTGAGAGAAAGATAAAAGTACATCTGTTTACATATGTTACAATTGTGTAACTAGAAAACTGTAGAAAATATCTGAAAACTTACTATAAATAAGAGCATTTGGTATCGCATTGGATTGTAAAATATTACAGTATATGGAAATCATTAGCTTTCATATGCAAACAATCAAATAGAAGATATAGGAACAAAAAAAAGATTAAACACCTAGAAATAAACTTAAGAAATGTGCAAAAATTATTAGGAAACCCTTAAAACACTTGTAAAGGACACAGAAGCAGATTTGAATGAATGAAAAGAGTAGGAAGATTTAATGTATAAAGGTCAGTTCACCCCAAGTTGATTATGAATTCAAATCTCATTAACAATACCAATAGGATCTCTCCCACCTCCTGCAATTAGACAATCTGATACCAAATTCAAATGGATTTGAAAGTCTTAAAAGAAAAGATCAATAAATACATAAAAGTGAAAAATATATGTAAGTTTTAAAAGGCAACAAATTGGAAATATTTATAACTCGGACAAAAGCTTAATCTTCCTAATTTATAAACAGTTTCTAGAAGTAGGAAAGAGAAAATCCAACAGATTCACATAGAAATACAAATTACCTTTAAATACATGAAAATATGTCCAGTCCTACTCATAATTAGAAATACAAATTAAACCTCTACTGAGTTACCATTTTTTAAATATATATTTATTGATTTCAGAGAGGAAGAGAGCGGAGAGAGAGAGAAACATCAATGATGAGAGAGAATCATTGATTGCCTGCCTCCTGCATGCCCCCTATTTGGGATCAAGCCTGCAAGCCAGGCATGTGTCCCTGATTGGAATCAAACCTGGGATCCTTTATTTTGCAGGTCGTCACTCTGTCCATCGAGCCAAGTCAGGTAGGGCCTGAGTTACCATTTGTTAAAACCAGATTTACATAAATCAGTATGTAGCAACACTTTGGTAGTGAGGTTGTTGGGAGACAGCTATATTGCTGGTAGGTATACGGAATAGTACAATCCTTATGTATGGGAATCTGTAATTAACCATGTTACAGATACATTAACTCTTTGATCCAGCAGTCCCACTTCTGGGAATCTGATCTACAGGTCACAGCAACAGTACATATTCAAAATGATGTACGTAGTTATTCATTGTGGTGTTGTTTCTAAAAACAATGGTTGAAAACAATCCAGGTGTGTCTGCAGAGTTGATTATGATATGTCCACACATCATATTGTGATAATCTCTATATACTGAAATATAGTGATTGAAATAAAACAAGCAGAAATATATAGTATACTATCTTTTATATAAAAAAGAGGGAGAGCTCTGACTGGTTTGTCTCGGTGGATAGAGCACCAGCCTGTGGACTGAAGGGACCCAGGTTCGATTCTGGTCGAGGGCACGTACCTTGGTTGCAGGCACATCTCCAAAAGGGGGTGTGCAGGAGGCAGCTAATCAATGTTTCACTCTCATTGATGTTTCTCTCTCTCCCTCTCCCTTCTTCTCTGTAAAAAAAAAAAAAAAAAATTATATATATATATATATATATATATATATATATATATATATATATATATAATTTTTTTTTTAAATGAATGGGGGAGAGAAAGAAAATGAATTGCCTAAAGAAACAATGGAAGGCCGAAACCGGTTTGGCTCAGTGGATAGAGCGTCAGCCTGCGGACTGAAAGGTCCCAGGTTCGATTCCGGTCAGGGGCATGTACCTTGGTTGTGGGCAAATCCCCAGTGGGGGTTGTGCAGGAGGCAACTGATGGATGTTTCTCTCTCTCTCTCCCTTCCTCTCTGTAAAAAAATCAATAAAAAATATATTAAAAAAAAAAAAACAATGGAAGATTAAAAAGAAACTAATAAAAACCTGTACCACTCTGAGAGATGAATAGAATGGATGGGGATAGGAACTGGATTAAGACTTCTCATTGCATACCTTTTTATGTTTTGATTTTTGAGCAATATAAATATATTAGCTACTAAATTTTTTAATTTTAAAAATTAGTACATTAAAAAAAAACCATGAATGTCTATAAATATTCCTCAAAACAGTCCTTTAATATAAACAAACATGTATAATCATTCATAAAACACTGATGGTAATTTCTTAAAACAGAACAAATTAAAGAAACCTGCTTTCACAATATCATTAACTAGGTTTTCTAAAACAAGAAAAAGGGGTTAAAAAGAATAAATATTGCCCAGCTGTGGTGACTCAGTGGATTGAGCATTGTCCCATGGACCAAGAGGTCCTGGGTTTGATTCCCAGTCAGGGTACATGCCCAGGTTGCAGGCTTGATCTCCAATAGGGGGCGTGCAAGAGGCAGCCAATCTATGAGTCTTTTTCATCATTGATGTTTCTATTTCTCTGTCTCCCTCTCTAAAATCAGTAAAAATATAAAAAATAAGAAATATTGGAAAGGGAGGGAATCAATAAAATATTTTTTTTAAAAGACTTGTGATGAAAATTGGCATAGGCTTTACCCAGCTTTTTCATTATCCTAAGGAAATAAAGGGAATAATTAAAATAGAATAAATCCATTAGTGTGCGAAACTACTAAATCCAGTAGAAATTCACATTCCAGCTTTTGGGTCAGCCACATATCTTTTTTTTTTTTTTTTTAATATATTTTATTGATTTTTTTTTTTTATAGAGAGGAAGAGAGAGGGATAGAGAGTCAGAAACATCAATGAGAGAGAATCATCAATCAGCTGCCTCTTGCACACCCCTTAATGGGGATGTGCCCGCAACCAAGGTACATGCCCTTGACCGGAATCGAACCCGGGACCCTTCAGTCCGCAGGCCGATGCTCCATCCGCTGAGCCAAACTGGTTTCGGCTCAGCCACATATCTTAAGTAGTTGATTTAAAAATTGATTTCAGAGATGAAAGAAGAGGGAGAGTAAGCTAGAAACATCGATAAGAGAATAATTGATCAGTTTCCTCCTGCACGTCCCACACTGGGGATTGAGCCTAAAACCCGGGCATGTTCGATGCCCTGACAGAGAATCGAACCTTGACCTCCAGGTTCATATGTTGATGCTCAACTGCTGAGGCCTAAGCATTTAATTTAACCTTTTTAATTTATTCTCAGTAAGTTGGCCAGAATTTAGAGGTCCCTTGTCACTCAATCTATTTTCAGCATAGAGTTTTTCACTTTGCTACCTAGTCATTATAATCTTATCTTACAGGGTTTTTGTTGTTGTTTTGAACTATAATAAAAATGCAGCAAAGTTTACAAATAAGTGTATAACTCAAATTTTCACAAAACATACACATTTGTCTAACTACCACCCAAAATTGACTTCCTACCACTGCAGAAATTCCTATTGTGCTCCACCTAGTTACTACTACTACTTTCTTCCTCTTCCCAAAAGGCCACTGTTGGCTTCTATCATAGTTTTATCTACCATAGTTTTATCAGTTGTAGTAATCACTTTGATTCCCAAGTAATAATCTATTGTGTCAATGTATTACATCTTCTTTATTTTAGGGTATTTTAATTGTTTATGGTTTTTTACTACATGGACATTGTAATATTATCTAATGCTATAATATTGTAACAGTTAATGTAGTGAGAACCTAGAAGTCATCTTACGGTTCACTTATTGGCCTAAAGATTACGAGTGGTACCCTTCAGTATTTATGTTCTTCATCCCCTCGTACTTAGCTCAATGCTTTACACATATAAATTCAATATGAACTCATTGAGTGAAATAGTCTTTTAGTATAGTCTCATTTTTTCTTTCACATAAAAAGAGTACTGTGTGCTTATATTGTGGGATATGAAAAGATTTATTTGTCATGTATCCGACCCTTAATAAGAGTATAAAAGGAATGTTGGTGGCAATTATCTATCAGTCCTCAGATTTGTGATTTTTAATGTTATTTCATGAGAAATCAAACTTATTTTTCCCCCTCCTGGTATCATGTCCCTCAAAAGTTACTAAATTCTCTTCTTTTGTTTTAACAGCCAATGGCAGTAATCCTGAGGGTGAAGATTACAGAGAAGATTCTTCAGATTGTGATGAAATGGATTGTTCTGTGGTCTCTGAGCAATCTCCAGATTGCCATAAAGAAAAAATAATAAATACATCCATTCCAAATGAAAGGAAAGTGAGAAATCTTTTAATTACCATTGAAAATGATACTCCACTAGAGGACCTCTCAAAATTTGTGGATGTCAATATTATTGCGCTTAACCGAAATCGGAGATCAAGAAGATGGTACACTTGTCCACTGTGTGGGAGACAGTTTAATGAAAGTTCTTACCTTATTTCCCACCAGAGGACTCATACTGGAGAAAAACCCTATGACTGCAGTCACTGTGGGAAAAGCTTCAATCATAAAACAAACCTTAATAAACATGAGCGAATCCATACAGGAGAGAAACCTTATTCATGTTCAAAATGTGGGAAAAATTTTCGTCAAAATTCTCATCGTAGTCGCCATGAAGGAATCCATCTAAGGAAGAAGGTATTTAAATGTCCAGAATGTGGGAAAACCTTCCCAGAGAACAAAGAATTTGTGCTTCATCTGCAGAGTCATGTGGCTGAGAGGCCATATGGTTGCAAAAAATGTGGGAGAAGATTTGGTCGGCTGTCAAACTGTACACGGCATGAGAAAACCCACTCAGCATGTAAGACCCGAAAGCAGAAGTGTGATTGGGAAAGGTCTGATGGTCCTGCCTCAACATGAAATGTTTCATAAGAAATTCTGAATTTCCATGCTGTCTGGAAAGATACAGATATATGAAACCCTCATAATAGCCCAAATTGAATAAATACCTATCTTGGTTAAACCTCAAATTTTTAGAAAATTCACAGGGAAGAAAATGTCCCTATACCTCAGATAGCAGCCAGGCTTTTGAGACTAAGGCGCTTTCCTTTGTGAGCTTATACAACAATGTACAAGTCACAGATCTCTTTCCTATGAAAAGATTCAAATATGAGTGTGGAAGTTGTTTACCTGCAAAGTGAACAGAGTAATTCTTGTGTACTGAAAGTATATCTACTTTTACACACTTGAGAAAAGAGAAATAATGCAAAGTTCCTTTTCTGGACTGGTATTCTCCTGAAAGACCCAAACTACTGATTGTTAAGCCAACAGCTTATATTCATGTAATCCTCTAAGAACACCCTCTCAAAGCTTGAGTGTTGAAAGAGATTGTTAGCTTTAGAATATAGGAAAATATAGCAATTGAATATCAAAGGCTTATTATTTGTGATCTGTCAGTTTGCGATTTATGGGGAAAATGGACTTTTATAAAAATGTTTTTCACAATGTAATTTTAAAATGTCTACTACTTTTACTACTATTGTTCAGCTAGCAATTGCTCAAACTGCACTTTGATGCCTTTCCCTTGCCAAAAACAGAAGTTTGGATCACTGATTCAGCCACCCAACCCCTCTACTGGAAAACCTCTTCAGAACCTTGTTCCTCTGCTGAGCCAAGAAGATTTACTAAGAAGGAAACCCCAAGAGCCTGGAAAGGAGGAGGAACACGTTGGCTTGGGTCCGTGGTGACTCAATAACCTCACCATATGCTTAATTCCCCTCTAAGCAGTTATCAGGACTTTGGCAATGAGTGGTCACTACCTCACAAGCAAAGTGTTTTATTTGTAGAAATTAGATCACATTGTCCCTCAAGAGACAGGATTCCTGTGTCTTCACTGTCAGATATTTGTTCTCTTTGGCCTGATGTCAAACTTTCCTGACTTACCTTCTCAAAGCAAGGCCTGTGGTGCCTCCATGGGACCGATCCTATGATGTGTGAGTTTAAGGATTCTTGTTCAGTTTGCTCCTTTTGGTTTTCCTAAAATTTTCCATTGGTATTTTGATTGAAATAAGTTAATCCTCTAAACTACTTAGAAAAATCTGTTTACAAATTTTGTTTCCCAACCAGAAACCTGTGTTTTCACTTAAAGTACTCCTGACTACATTTTTCTCATTTTGTATTGTAAATAGTTTTTTATTATATTTTTCTAGTTATTGCTCTTATATAGGAAAGTTATTTTTAATTATATATTTGTGAAACTAGCCACTTCACTGAATGTTCTTAATTTTCAGTAATTTCTCAGTTCTATTTTGTGGTTAGAAATTATACCATCTATAAGTAATAGTTTTGTTTCATCCTTTCTGCCTATTGCTCCTTCTTTTGTTATTTTTAAACACATAGTTTTAAGCTTTATTTTGGTACAGAACATTTTATGATACAGTGCAATCCTGAGTCCTAATTAAAAGACAATAACAGCTCAGTGATTGAGCATTGACCCATGAACTGGGAGATCAATTCCCCTGGTCAGGCTCATGCCTGGATTTCAGGTTCAATCCTCAGTAGGGGGCATGTAGGAGACAGCCAATCAATGATTCTTATCATTGATGCTTCTCCCTCTCTGAATTCAATAAAAACATCCTATATAATAGAAGGGTAATATAAATCGACTGAACAGCTGTAAGACCGGTTGCTATGACACACACTGATCACCAGGGAGCGGACAATGAAGGAGCTGCAGGCCAACCTCTCGGTCCCTTACCCCAGTGGGCAGGTTCTGATCGCCTGATGGGGCTGGCTGCTGGCAACCGGGGAAGATAGCCTGATCACAGGCCAGGCCTCATTAAAAATAAAAACCAACACTTAAAGGGCCACAGCACAGTTATCCTTCATTGATTTGTATTTTAAGCCTATAGCACTCACTAACACCAGTGACAAAACTGGCTGCCCATGTTATTCTCTCATTCCTCCAGAATTATTGCCTGGGTCCTCCAGCTATTGGCACCAGAGGACTGGCTCGCACACCTAGAGTGTACTTAAAGACTGCGTGCAGGGCAGTGAGGATAAGAGGTGGGCCATCTGGTCCTCAAGGCCTGTAGGTGGGTGATGCTCTCACAATCTAAACAACCTCCCACACCTGGAGGTTCCTCTGTCTGCAGAGGCCCAGTGTGTGAGGGCCAGCCAGTGCCTACTGTTCCCAGAGGGCGGTGCCTGGACCAGCCCAACTTCCCAGGCCTTCACCCTTGCCCAGGAGCACAGGACCAGAATGCCCCCAAAAGCAGAGAGCACCAGAAAGCTCTTAGATGAGTAAGTGCTCATCTCTGTCTCTCCCTCTCCCTTTCACTCTCTCTAAAAATCGGTGGGAAAATATCCTCAGGTGAGGATTAATAACAAAAAGAGTAGAAAACAATGAAATTTAAAGCAATCAATAAAGAAAACCAAAATCAAAAGCTGGTTCTTTGAAAAGATCAATACAAATGATAAGCCCCTAGCCAGACTTACAACAAAAGAGAGAAGGCACAAATTACTGCTAGGAAAATGAAATGAAAAAGGAGCCATCACTATAAGTCCTATGGACATTAAAAGGATAATAGAAGAATATTATGAACAACTCTATGCCCATAAATTTGATAACTGAGATGAAATGGACCGATTCCTTGAAAAGCAATCTACCAAAATTCAAGGAAAAATAATCTGAATAGGCCTATATTTAACTGTGAATAATTAATAACCTTCTAAAACAAAGCACTGGGCCCAGATGCTTTTACTGCTGAATTCTACAAAAAAAACATGTAGGAAGAGATTATGCCAGTTCTTTACAATCTTTACCAAAAATAGAAACAAAAGGAATACTTTCTAACTCATTCTATGAGACCAGCATTATCCTAATACCAAAGCCATTACAAAAAAGGAAATCTATTATCTCTCATGGACATATATGTCAAAATCTTTAAAATATCAGCAAATCGAATTCAACAGTTATAATAAATGTTTGATGTTAGTCTACATACAGTTCAGCTTTTGGTGTGAAATTCTTCAGCTGCAAAAAAGAACATTTGGCTTATTTCACTAGTAGGAATATCTCAACGCTGGGATGGCCTCTTTTTGTATTCTGCTGTTGATTTTTAGCATAGTTATCTATGGTTGGATGAGTAGAATTGAGTGGATAGGTACTCATCATGCTTAAAAGTACATACCTGATTGCTCTAGAATGAGGAGGCAGACAAGTAATGCAATTGCCCAATACTTTGGAACCAATAGATTAAGCCTAAAGAGTTTAGCCAAAATTCAGAAATAGAAGCCCACATGAGATATAGTAGGAAACTATCATATCAAATATAACATAAAAATAACACACAGGCACATACAGAGCCCTTCTCTACCATTATCGATGTCTCAGAAGCTCATAGAGATAAAAAAACAAAACAAAAACAAACAAAAAACCAGCCAATTATTCCTGAGTTTATCTCAAGCTCAGCTGATGGATTCAGGACTCTTTTTATTCCTAGATCTGGAAGGAAGTTCCTCAAAGAACTTCACTCACTAGCAAAGAAATATTGACAGCTCCACTGTTAAGATCTTGTTATGAGGAACTGGCCAATGCCTCTCTTCACTATAAGGTTTGGAAAGTCTTGGAAATATAGGTAGTTCCTGAGCAAATAAGGAGCAGAGGTTCATGGCCGTAGCCCTCTGAGCAGGAAGGATGTTTGGGGAAATTAGAGATGGGTATTCATTGTAGCTTCCAAGTCCATTGGACCAAATTCCCTGAGAACCTCATTAGAGATAAGCAAAAAGAACTGTCCCACCTACTCTCTGGTGTCTGGGGACTCAGCAATGATGCTGAAGTGTATTATCAAGTCCTAAGTCAGAAGTTGGAGATAAAGCACTCTAGGGAGAGACAGGTCCCAGAGAACATTTCCAAGACCTCATTGCATCATCTTGCGGATCTAGGCTTACGTTCATAGATTTTAAAATTCCATTAAGTTTTTTTTCTTCTTATTTTCTTAGTTCAGAAACTGGGATTACTGTAGTTCTGAGTAAACCTCTTTTTCTCTCTCATGTCTGGTCATTTACTGTGTAGAGTTAGTGATGTGTTTGCAGAGAGGGATGCTGGGGTTGGGGAGGGGCAATGGCATTACAGAGTTGTGCTTAATCCTTTGGCATTTGGTGTGAAGGATAACCTGTTTGTAATAAAGAGGAGAAATGTATCAGAGATCACAGCATGCCATGACTGAGAAACTCCAGGCTCCTAGAGTAGATTTCTTTTGGGATATATTCTCAGCTCACAATTAGTCACTTTTCTGAGAATGGAACCTTAGGGCTGTGGGCTCCAATTGCACAATTTATACTGTACCACCTCCCGCCCAGGAAGGACTCATGATTGGAGGAGGGAACTAGGGACGGACACTGAGAGGTCACTCTCAGTCTGACTTGGTCTGGATACGTAGAGCCAGATGTTTACAAATCCCTCCTGACTGCCTCATAGATGGAGACACAAGTAGGGGGAAAAAGCAAACACAGAGAGAAGCAGAAATGGGCTAGAGAGACTACTGATGGAAATCCTAGCACCCTGCTAACCAGGAAGGGGAGAGAGCTGGGACAGAGAATGGGAGCTGGTGGAATGTGGGAGACTCACAGGACGGGCCAGTTGTTCGGGTTTGGCGGGCACTCCTCATGCTATTTCAGGTTAGATAGTCTCAGGCACTTACTGCACAGCAGCACCTCCCCCACGTGGGGCGGGGAGGGAGGAGGAAAGGAAGGGGGGGATGGGGGGAAGAGGGAAAGGTGGAGGGGAGGGGGTAGGAAGACAGAGGGAAGAGAAGGAGCCGGCTCGGAGCTGGTGCCCACCACCTCCAGTGTCATTGGGTTGGAGCAGGCGGGAAGGAGAGGTCGGTCCGCTTTTATTGGATAATTAACGGAAGAGCGCGAGGGCGGGGCAAGGAGAGCCCTGAGCCGCAGCCTCCGACCAGTGCGGTGATCGTCCCTCCTTTCCTACCTGGTAGCTTAGCGGACCGTCTAAGAGGTCCTCCCCGGGGGCGGGAGACGCACGTGGAGAAAGTGGAGGAGGGGAGATCTGAAAGGGGGTCCCCAAAAACTTAGTACTCAACAAATATTTCAATGCAGTGGTTTATAAAAATCAAAATGAATGCAAAAAAAGTCTTTAAACGAAATATCAAATATTTAAGATGGAAGTCCACTTACTATTACTGGAGACCTTCATTTGGCCCAGAGAAACCGTCAAATAGGGCAATTCTTTCGGTTGAGACCCAGATAGGCCAAGAAGTAGATTTTGATTGATTTACTTCCACTAAAGCTGGTGTGAAAATAAACCAACAGGGCAGGGCGTTCATTGAAGCAGTGACCACCGATGTTAGTCAGTGACTACTGACAGAGGGGAAGGAGCCGAGCCCCAGCACCACTCCCGCGGAGGCGATGGCATTAAGGGAAACTGAGGGCGTGGGGAGGGGGGATGGCAGGGCCTCAGCACGCAGGAAAGTGGAATTTCACAAAAAAGTGGGAGGAGGGGATTGGTCCCTGTGAAATCCCTCTGGGTTTGCTCTTAGGAAAGTTCATCTCCCGTCCTCTCAGGGGACAGGCCGCCGCCTCCCTCTGCGCTGGGACCACAGGAGCCTCGGCCCGCAGCCCGCCCCCCCCCCTCCACCCCGCTCCCCCGGGCGCCCTCCTTGCGGCGCGGCGTCCCCGGTCGGTTGGGGCAGGAGCGGGGCAACGGCGCGGGGACGCCCTGGAGCCTGGTCACTGGGACCCCGATTTGGAAAACGCCGCCCCCCATGTGACACCCAGAGGGCGAAACAGCCGCCCGCCCTGCTCCTCCCCCACCCCCATCCCCCAACCCCCACCCGGGCTCCGCCCGCCCCGCTCCGCCCCAGACAAGATCAGAACCAAGAACCCCGTCTCCCACCGGGGCGTCCCGCCCGGAGGCTGGCATTTTGCTCCAGGAACCAAAGCTCCAGGCGCACAGGCCTGGCCTCCGGGCCCGCAATGGCCGGCACCGGGAGAGGATGGCGGGTCCGAGGCTGGTGAGCACCAATCCTCCGGCTTTCGGCTTTCGGGGTGCAAAGCCCCACGCGCCCTCCGACCCGGGGTGCTCATTGCCCCGCGCTTCCAGCTGGGCAGACCGGGGGCCTGGGCGGAGCGGGCGGAGCTGAGCCCCAGGAAACCGGCACCTTTAGTCGGAGTCGGTGGGACTCACCCAGGACCTGAGCGGCTCTGGTCTCCAACTCCAACAAGAGTTCTTGTTCCCATAGCAACCAACGACGCAGTCCCTTCCTCACGGGAGCCGCCGGCTTCCCCGGAGTCTCCGCTGGGAACCAACCGCGGTGGGTGGGTGGGCGGGTGGATGGGTTGGTAGGTGGGATCCCCAGCACGAGGGATGCTTCCTGCCTTCCCAGGCCCCCCACCCTGGTTGTGCCAGCTCATCCAGGTTTGGTGAGCCTAAGAGGGGGCGGTGAAGGATGGAGAAAAGACAGACAAGAGAATGAAAGCTGGGTCTGGATGGGATAGTGTCCTCTCTGATGGAGAGAGAGCAACAGCGCCACGGCCTGCGAGCCTTCTCTTTATAGCCAGATGCCCCAGGCAAAGGAAGGGCGTGGTTACAATGTTCTCTTGGGTTTCGAATCTACTCCCTTACATGCACCTGAACTCAAGCCCACTTCACTCAGGCAGTGGGACCACGTGTTGGGACCATAGGGTCACGCTGACAACCACAGCTGTGGGCTCTAATTGTGCTGGGAGGGCTCTGCCCTCCAGGCTGGGACCTGCACGTGGACTGCGCCCTCTCCTTAGTCCGAGGCTGGCCCCCGTCCAAACACTGTAGCCGCTCTCCACAGCTCTGTATTCCGCTGAGGACAGAGGAAGGGGAAGGGGGGCTCAGTCTGGATTTCAACCCGGGACCACTGGCGCCCGAAGAGCAAAGCAGACCCCCCCAGACCAGCGGTTTTCAATCCGAGTGCCTGGGGCGGGGGCGGGGGTAGGAGTGGGTTTGAAGAGGCTAATGATGGGGAAGGGGGGCATATGTGATACTTTCAACAATAAAGATTTTTAAAAAACATGTGATACCTTCCCAGACGCTGTGGCTCAGTGGTTGAGCTTGGCCCTACGAACCAGGTCACTGGTGGATTCTAGTCAGGGCACATGCCTGGTTGCGGGCTCCATCCCTAGTAGGGGGAGTTCAGGAGGCAGCCAATCAATGATTTTCTCTCATCATTGATGTTTCTCTCCCTCTCTGAAATCACACACACACACACACACACACACACCATGTGATCCCTGACTAGTCAGGGGCACCGACTTCTTTCCTCTGAGATTGTAAAAAAGAGCCAATTGGCTATGAAAATTTCCCAGTGCAAGACTTCTCCGGGAAGCACAGAGTTCTCCATAGACTGGGGTTCAGGGATGGAATCTGTGCAAGAAAGTTTGGCTACATGGCTCTGGGACAGGAGTTAGCTCTGTGTGTCTACAGTGTCCTAAAGTGGGTTCTGAAAACTGGGGTCAGGGCCTCAGGCACCAGGAACCTCCTCTCTCCACCATCTCCACTCTCAACCTCTTTTTTCTCCGTCGTAAAATAAAGGGTCCAGCATTGCACACACACTACTAGAATGTCCTGTGCGCAAGGGAAGGGCTTGTCAGGGGTTTGAATCCAGGGCCTCTCCCTCCCAAAGCCCGTAGAGGAGCCCAGGTGAACACAGCCATCAAGGTCAGTTTCTTTACCTCTCTCTCCCTTTCATGGAGGAAAATGGTTTCACGCCCTGGTTCTATGGGGGCTGTGGCCATCCATGCTTCTGTAAGTCACCGGCTGAGTCAGGCCGTGGGCTGGGGACACAGGGAGCACCAACCTGTCCCGGGACCTCGGTGGGTCTCCTGCAGGCCGGAAGGAGCACTGCCGTGCTGGAGCGGGGGAGGTGGACATGGCGGGGGTGAGACTGCCTGCCTTTGGGGAGGGAGGGCAGAAGGCCCCAGAAATCGGGCTCAGGTTTCATGTTAAACATGTCTGTGCCTTATTTCCGTTATTGTCCTTGCTGACACTGGGGCTCCCGGCTTCTTCCTGTTGGGGAGGGGGAGGGTGGCTTGCTCCTGTGAGTCTGACTACAGCTTGTCTGGGAAAGGCCAGAAGGCCACGTCTTGGGGTGTCCTCTGGGTCCTTTTATGTGATGGGTTCCAGTTTGCTCTAGGCCCTGTAATCAGATGGTCAGATTTGCTCAAGCGGGGAGCTCACAGATAACCCACAGACTCGGGGCCATAAGAGGTGGTCAAAGGTGGGGTGCTGGCCAGGTCCCCAAGATAAGAGCCTCAGCTCAGCCGAAGCTGGTTTGGCTCAGTGGTAGAGCGTTGGTCTGCGGACTGAAAGGTCCCAGATTCGATTCCGGGCAAGGGCATGTACCTTAGTTGCAGGCACATCCCCAGTAGGGGGTGCGCAAGAGGCAGCTGGTCAATGTTTCTCTCTCATAGACATTTCTGGCTCTCTACCTCTCTCCCTTCCTCTCTGTGAAAATATCAATTATATATATATATATATATATATATATATATATATACACACACACTATATATATATATACTACATATATATATATATATATACTACATATATATATATATATATATATATATATATATATATATATATATATACACACACACATACATACACACACACACACACACACAAACAGGAAAAAGCCTCAGCTCAGCACTCCCCACCTCTCACTGCACAACCCTGCATGTCAGGCCCCACTCTGCCATTCCGTATTCAGACCACCTCCCCCCAAATTAAACCTCCAAACACAGGGAAGGCATCACCCCCAAGTGTGGTGCTGAGGAGGAGCCCGAAGCCTTTCTTGTGAAGATCGCTAACCAGTTAGTTGTTGCAGAGCCTGGGAAAGCCCTCGGAGGGACTCCGCAGGGAGAGAGTCTCATATGCACACTAGGATGAGCCGGCCAGGCTCCCTGGCCTTTGTTCAGAGGCCTCCGCTGACTTGGTTGCTGAAGTTCCAGCGCTGCCACCAGAGGAAACGAGAGACAGCAGCCGGACAGGGCTGATGCGCCAGAGCTGCCCGGGCCGTGGAACCGGCCGCTTCCGCTCCGACTCCCACAGGCCTGTGCGCTGCGGGCTCCATCGAAAGGGTTTGAGGCCTGAGGTCGCTGAGGGCGCCGGGAATTTGAGGGGTGCTGCGGCCTGTCTCTCCTGTAGGGTCCTGGGTCCTGGGTCCCAGCCCGAGGGCATCGTCCTGGGACGAGGTGCAGCGGGGCTGGAGTGGGGCGGGGCGTGAGCGGGGCGGGCGCTGGTTCTGCGATCTGCGCTGGGCCCTCAGCAGAGGAACCAGCCCAGCAAAAGGCTGGACTGTGCTGGGAGCGCGGGACCCTTCGGCCCCTCAGGGCCCATGGGGACACCTGGGTACCCACCAGCTCTGGGCGCCGCCAGTGTGGAACGGGAGGGGGGCCAAGAAAGGAAGCTCGCGTGGGGCAGCGCCCAGGGGCCTGACGGAGGAGGCACTGGCCTCCTAAACCAGGGATTATGGGTCCCTCCCAGGGCGGTTTCCTTCCCTCTGAAAGATGCACCTTCCAGGACTCCCATGAAGTGAGCCAGGCCTGCGTGGCTCCGTTGTTGCTGGTTTGGGGCTCAATCCCCAGTGGGGAACCTGCAGGAAGCAGCCAATCAATGGTTCTCTCATTGTTGGTGTTTCTATCTCTCTGTTCTTTCTCCCTCCCTCTTTGAACTCAATTAAAAACGATTTATATTTATTTATTTATTTATTTATTTTAAAGGAAGAAGAGAGCACAGGCATCGGCCATCCCCGAGTGGACCCTGGCCCTTTGGGAAGAAAAATATCCGAATTCCTGAGCTCATATAGAACTTGAACATGGGACCACTTGCATCCGAAGCAAAAGTCACCCCCCTATTCCAGCGACCCGAACTGTCTTTTGTAGGTGTCCCCGATTCTGTCTACTTCCTCCCCTGCCCTCAGATGGGGCAATGTCCCAGATGCACTCCCCCCGCCTCTCCCCCCAGGTCCAGAGATACTGACTGAACTGTCCTACTTCCAGGCTGTGGACTGAACATACCCCACCTCCTGCAGGGCCGTTTGGGAAAGGCCGAGGCCGCGGTGGGCGGGAAATGGGCAGGTGCAGGACAAGTTTAGGTGTGTGATTCAAGCCTCAGGTGTTGGAGGTCTCAGGCTTGATCCCTCCCCCTCGCCCCTTCCTCCCCCTTTCCGCAGTGTCAGCCTGGGACACCTCGCCCTCTGTAGCTCCTGCACCCCTGGAGAGCACCCAGCCAACCCCCCTGGGCCAATAATGCCAAGGCCCTGGTCCTCGAAGCCCCCCAACTGTGTTCAGAGTGAGCCAGGGTCTGGCCAGTGGCTTTGTACTACTTTTCATTGTTAATAATGACCTGAGCATCCACTTCTCAAAATAGACTTCTCCACTTTGGTCCAGGTTTCTCCTCACCTCCTCTTTCCCCTCCTGGGATCTGAGCAGAAACCGCAGGGCCACTTCCGCCTGCGGCCCAGCGCCCTAGCAGCAGCCCGGCCTGCCCTGCGCGTTACTCCGGCCGTTAGTGATGGACAAAGAGGCTGCCCCAGCCTTCTCTCTGTCCTGGTGGAGTAGAGGCGACCACCCTCTCCCCACCCAGAAGGTGTCAGGGGGGGCCCAGTGGGGATCTTCAAGCCTATTCCTGCCCTGCAGTAAGGAGGCCCCGCCCGCCCGCGGTGAGCTACCTCCGCAACAGCGCTGCGGTGCCCTCTTCATCCACCAGAGGGCGCTTTGCCAGCGGAGGCTGGTAAACCAGAGACAGACAAGATGGCATTTCATAACATAATACCGAATATGTCCAAGATGCAATGAGAATCGCCGGTCATATTAAGAACCAGGAAAAAATGTCAACTTGAAGGAGGAAGGACAATTGAGAGACACCGATTCAGATGTTGGAACCACCTGACAGGGCTGTAAAGGTGATAAAGGAGCCACCGTAAACATACTCCTACGAGCAATCACAACTTGATTGAGAATTCCAACTAACAGAAAGTCTCAAAGAAATATAGGATATAAAGAATAACAAAATGGAAAACTTAGTACTGGAAAATACAGTAACCTAAATAAAAACCGTAATTGATGGGGACTCCATTTACGCCCCAGAATAACCAGGGCTCCTCTGGGATGCGAAGCCAAAGCAGGAATAAGACCTCCTGAGCAGGGACCGTCCTCTGCAGCACGCACTTCTGTCCTGGACTGTCCACTCCCCACTCAGCGGACAAATGACAGCTGAGCCCAGCGCGAGCCAGGCCCTGGTCTGAGGCGGGTGTCAGGGGAGCAGACCCTGAGGCAGAAGGGGGAGTGGGGGTTGGGGGAGGGCCAGCACAGAAGAGGACTCTGGAGAGGAACTGTCCAGCTCGTGGAGGCCAGAGTTGTTTACCCTTAAAGGACCAGGAGTCTTACAAGACTGATCTCCAGAGAAGAAAGCCCGGGCCAGGGAGCCTGGTGTCTCCCTTGATGCCACTCCCTGGGCATCCCAGTGGGCTCTGGTTTCGGCACAGGCAACCCCTTGATCAGGAACTCGAGCCAGAAGACTTGACGGAGACGCCCAGATCACCACCCGATGCGAGGCAAGAGGAGAGAAACCCACGGAGGTTTAGATCAGAGACAGGCCCGGGCCTGCCTGCCAGTCTGCAGGTTCCCGGGGGCTCTGGCCCTGAGGCGGCTTGCAGGGAAGGGGGCTGGGCCAGGCCCGCCTCTGGTTGGGATCAGGAAACTTCCCAGCTTGGAGCCCCGAGAAGTTTCCGCAGAAGCTTCAGTCCCTCCTGTAGGAGCCGTGTCTTGTTTTCTGTGTCCCGAAGCCTTGGCTGCCCCTCCGGGAGTGAGCCAATTTGTGGAGATAGCAACCCCCACCCCCACCCTCCCACCACGAGCAGGCATTTCAGAAGCAAACCGACCAGGCAGAGTCCGCAGCCCCAGGTCAGCGCTGGTGTCTGGCCACACTCAGAGCCGCCGTCCACCTTCCAGATCACCCACGGCCAGGGCACACACACACCGTCCACACCGGCTTCTCCTCCCGGGAAGCCGCCCTGAGGCGCTGCCCGGACCCCGCAGCCTCTGCCCGGACCCCGTGGCCCTCGCCTCCGGCCCGGCCCGGGAGCGCCCTGCGGCCCGGGCGGGCTCCCAGGTTTGGGCACCGGGAGACAAGCCTCTTTTCGGGCGGATCTGTGGGTCTCCTCGCATCTGCAGAATAAGACGCTGCGGTTCTCCGGCGGGAAGAGCAGACACTCCGCGGCCGGAGCGCAGCCTCGGAGCCCGGGGGACCCCCTCCCCCGCCCCCGCGCTCGGCGGCCCCGCCCTGAGCCCCCGCCCCGGCCCCGGCCTTCCTAGCGGCGCCCTCCCCTCCCCGGAGGAAAAGGACGTTTGGGAACGTGGCTCCTCCAGAGTTTGGATTTGGAACCTTTCACACCCAAAGCAAAGTGTGCTCGCAGCCTATGCGGATCCTGAGCCCGCGGGCCTTCCCGGTCCCCCGACGGCGGGGGGGAAAAAGCAAAAAAGCGGGCTCGTCCGGGATTTGAACCCGGGACCTCTCGCACCCAAAGCGAGAATCATACCCCTAGACCAACGAGCCGACTCGCCGAGGCGGCCGGCTTCTGTCCCTGGAAACCTCAGCCCGCGGCTCCGCCTCCAGCCCCGCGGGCTCCGGGCTCCCTGCCCCGGGGAGAGGGGGGAGAGGAAGCGGATGGAGGGGAGGGGGGGAGGGGGGAGGGGAGGGGAGCTGAGGGAGGGGAGGGGGGAGGGGAGGGGAGGGGAGGGAGGGGAGGGGGGGGTTGGGTTCAATTCCAGCAGCGGAGGAGGTGCGGCCCCACCAGACCTGCCCGGATGGGGCTGCGGCCTCCCTTCTAAATTGACCTGGCGTCGGCCCATTGCTAACAATGTGTCCCGCCTCCTGCGGCGTTTTAAAAAAATCGGGACTTTTTTAAAACGCGGCGGGACGCGGGACACATTGTTAAAAAGCGGGACGTCTGGTCACCTTACCCTGGACCCGCGGAGCCTGAACCCCTGGGCCCCGCCGAGGCCCAGCGCCTAGAGGAGGGGTGACCGGAGGGAGGCCGTGGCCTGGGAGGGCGGAGGGCTCTCAGGGTGGACCAGCCCGGAGACGTCACCGAAGCGGGGCAGAAGGTCAGCGCCCTGAGCATAAGGCTCTGTCCCCCCCAAGGGGGTCCTGGGTCATCTGGGTCCGCGCGGACCGGGCTCCCGTCCTCAGCGGGAAGCCTCTGCCTGGCCTCGGCCCCAAAGACCCTGGCCGCTCTGGAGCCCCCCGCGGCGGTCAGGGATGGGAGCGCACGTGGTCCCCGAAGG